>NC_136669.1:8397869-9007369 GCF_903797595.1 Erithacus rubecula
GGGGCAGTGCCAAGCTCCGGTCCTGGAGCTGAGGGAGCACCTGGAACTGTGACTTTGCTCCTGATCCCCCTGGGCCCACGCCTGAGAGTGTTCCTGCCTGTTCTTTACTTTGCCAACAGAGCTGGAAACTTCCAGGGCTCTTTTTCCGTGGACACCCCTGGAAGCTGATCTGACTTTCCCATGAGCACACAGAGCCACCCTTTCCTGTAGATGTGAACTCTCCTGTCTTAGAGCAGTCCCAGCACACACAGCTCCTCCCATGGGAGAAAATAAAATAAACCAGATGCTTTTCCAAGGGCTGAGGGATGTCAGAGCAGCCACTGGCTGGGCAGGGCTGCAAACACGGTTCCAGGGCTCTGTGTGCCACTCCCTGCCCAGAGTCACCACAGCCCCCGAGCACCCCCCAGGCCAGGCTGTGCTGGAAGAGGGTCCCTACCTGGGCTGGCAGTGCGGGTGGGCACAGGGCGCCGTGCCCCGCTTGGCACTGCCCGAGTCCCCCCGGCAGCCGCAGCAGCCGCTGTCCAGCACCTGGAGGTGCAGCAGCTCCTCCGAGTTGCTGAAGGCCGGGTTGTCCAGCGAGCTGGCCGAGGGCAGCCCCGAGCGGGACCAGTACTGGGCAGAGACATCATCCAGGCGGCAGAAACGGCGATAGCTGCAGGACAGGATGGGCACGGGCTCACGTGTGCACACACACAGGTACACACAGGTACACACACACACAGGTACACACAGGTGTAGACATACAGGTACGGACACACAGGTACACAGACACACACACACAGGTACAGGCACACAGGTACAGACACACAGACACACATGTACACACAGAGCAGGCACATACACACACACATGTGTACACAGACTGCACACACACAACCACGTGAGCCCACAACGCCAGTGACCGCTTGACAACACAGATTGCAGATTTCTGCCCAAATTTCCTGTGGCCAGGAAAAGGCCCAGCCGCACACTCAGGGTGGGGACAGAGCCCGTGACACTGCTCAGCCTCTGGCTGCAGCCCCGCGGTGGTTGCAGCTGTTCCAGCGGTTTCCTCGGGAACAATCCCCACGGCACATTACAGAATGGGGCAGCGGGGCCAGGACAGCAGAGCCGTTCCCAAATGAGCTCTGTCGGGGCGGTGCCGGAGCCTCGCTGCCCCCCCAGCACGGGCAGGACCCGCTGGGGCAGGCGGCCCCTGTGCCACGGGCAGCACGGAGGGGTCCCAGGGACCGCGGAGTCGGAGCTCATCAGCACACCTCACACATCTGTCCACAGCTGCACAGCCCTGCAGTGCCCGGCCCCATACAGCCCCCAGCACCACTCTCAGTAGCTGGGAGCATCCCCCGGCACCACCCGGACCCCCTGCCCGGCCGAGGGGCACTGCCTCTCCTCCAGGAGATCCCCACAGGTGCTGTCCCACCCCAGCATCTCCGCTATCGGCCACCAACGCTGTTTTCCTCGGCAGAGCTCAGCCCCAGTCCAGGACCCCACCACGGCTCCCCCTGGCCCCCAGGAGGAGCAGGACCCCGTCCCTCCCGGAGCCCACAGACCCCAGCCCAGGCTCCCACCTGCTGCGGGTCTGGTCCGCCCTGGCCTCCAGCAGCAGCGCCTTGAAGCGGCGGACGGCGACGGCGGCGAGGACGGCGCCCAGGAGGAGGATGCTGAGCAGGACCCCGGCCGCCATGCCCAGCAGGCCCTGCTGTGTCACCCGGTAGTCACAGCGCAGCCCCACGAACCAGAAATCGCTGCCCACGGGGCACCTGCACCGAGGGGTCCATCAGCGCCAGGGGGACACGCCCTGCCCGCCACCCCGGGCTGTCCCCAGCGCACTCACTGGCAGCGGGGCTGGTGGTCCCGGGCGTGGGAGCAGATGCCGTGGTTCTTGCAGTAGTCACGGTGGCAGAGGGAGGTGCAGCTCACGTTCCCGTCCGCCCGGGACACGCAGGCGAAACCGGACGGGCAAGCGAAGAGCAGAGCACAGGGGTCCAGCGGCCGCGCTGCAGGGCCGGGGTGCAGCAGTGTCACCCCTCCGTGCCCAGCGTGTCACCCACCCTGCCAGCAGCCCCCAGCCCCGCACTCACCCAGAGCCCCGTGGCGCAGCACGGGCGCTGTGCCCACCGCCAGCCCCGGCTGGGCACGGGCAGAGCCCAGCGCGCTCTCCAGGAGCTCGTCCAGCCCCGGCCCCGGCAGCTGCTCCGCCGCGAACAGCGCATCGTAGCGCAGCACCACGCTGCCCTCCCTGCGGGGACACACAGCGCTGGGACCCGGCCCAGCACCGCACCCGGCACTGCCGCGGGGCCCGGCAGCGTGTGACAGTCCCCGGGCCCCGAGCCGGGGAGCGCCACACGCCGCGGGACGGTGCCACCACCCACCTGACCTCTGTCACCTCCAGCCGCAGGAACCCGGGCAGAGCCGCGAACAGGGGAGTGACCTGCACAGGGTGGTGGGAGCTGAGCGCCACGGCCCGGCCCGCAGCCCCCGGAGCCGAACGCAGCCCCCGGGCCGGCCCACACTCACTGTCTGGTTGAAGCTGTGCAGCAGCTCCTGGCGCTCCGCGGAGCCGGGATCCTGCAGGGCCGGGACGAACCCCATGTCCAGAACCAACTCACAGGGGATGCGCAGAAGGGATGCTGCAGGAGAAGTTGGGGACCAGCAGGTCGTGACTCCACTCCAGGGTCCACCACCCAGGGCGTCTCCCCCTCCTGCCGTGTCCCAGCAGAGGATCCTGAAACATCAGACTCACCTCTCAGGAGTGGGGGCTGATCCTCCACGATGAACACCTGGGGGGCCCTGCCCACCCCAGCCAGGGGAGCATCAATGCCTGTCCTCCCTCTGGGGCTGTTCGATGGCTGGACCAGGTCTGTGTCCACAGCAGCTGGGGGAGCCCCAGGGCCCCCACCCTGGGAATCTGTGGGCTGCTGGGGGACCCCAGGCATCACAGTGGGCACATGAGCTGGGGACCCCCATGTCAGCCCCACCACATCGCTTTGCTGTACAGCAGCACGAGGCTCTGCTGTGACTGTCCCCATGTCACCGAGCCTTTCTGGGCTGGTGGCAGTTGTGATGGTGGTGGCAGTGACACTGGTGGTGGTTTCACCAAGAGCAGTGGTCGGTCCCTGGGAAGATGCAGGCTGGGGCAAAGCTGGCTGCTGGGAAGGCCCAGGCGCTGAGGGGGATGCCAGGCTGCCCACTCCCACCTGGGTCCCGCCCAGCGGTGGAGGGCTCTCAGCAGGACCCACCCTTGAGCTGGAATGGGGCAGCTCTGGGGAGAGGTCTCCCAGGGGGGTGCCCACAGTGGGGCCGAGTCCCAGAACCCCCCAGCTGGTCCCTGGGGAAGGCAGTGGGGTGGACAGCAGGGTCTCTGCAGAGCCACTGGCTGGGGCAGGCTGTGGGGACAGGGGAATGGGGGAGGATCTAGGACTGGCATGTGTCACCCCACCCTGTGCCACAGTGGTGCTGCCAGGGGCCAGGGGACCAGGGGGCTGCCCTGGTATGGCTGACGGGCTCAGGGGGATGTGACTATGCTCAGGGGGACGACTCCTGTCAGGTGGGCCCAAGACCCCTGTAGTCAGGTCCAGGGCTCCTCCCTGGCCAGGAGATGCCACCCCTGGAGTGCTGGCCATGGTGGTGGGGACAAGCAGACCAGAGTCCCTGCGTGAGGTAGGCAGCAAGGCTGGGCCTGTACCTACAGCTGGCAAGGCTGTGCTGGCCAAAGGGCCCCCACCACCCCCAAGGGACAGTGCAGAGGGGTGAGGGGCAGAGCGGGGACCCTCCTGTGGGCGGGAAGCAAAGCCCTGTCCTTCTGACAGCCCTGGCAGCCCCCAGTGTGTCCCCTGCAGTGTCCCTTTGGGGGTCAGCAGCCTCTGCAGCCCCCCAGCAGAAGGGGATATCCCTGTTGTCCCTGGTGCTGAGCTGCCAGTGGCCAGCAAGGTGCTCGGGCGGGTCCCTGGGCTGCTGTCACCGAGCTGGTGAGAGTCATTCTGACTCGGCACCAGGGCTGTCCCTGTGGCCCCCCATCCCTGCAGGGTGCTGCTGGACCTCCACTGTCCCCTGGCAGAACCTGGCACTGTCACAGAGTGTGATGCATGTGAAAGTGTCCCCTGCACCTTGGTGACACCTTCTACTGCCACATGTCCAACAGGGTCAGTGCCCAGGGGGTGCATGGCTGCAGGGTCTGTCCCTGCCTCCGCAGGGGCTGGGGCCCCTGCACTGGTGACCCCCAGACTGGCAGGGGATGGCAGCTCCCTGCCTGCGGCCGCCTGTCCAGTGGTGACTGCAGAGCCCAGGGGTCCCAGGGGCTCGGTGCTTGTTCCATCCCGCACTGCCGGCCCTGTCCCCTCCCTGCCCTGCCCGGGGCCTCCGGGGCTGTCCTGCGGGCTGGAGAGCTGGGCTGTCCCGGCGAGGGTCCCAGGGAAGGGCAGCACTTCAGCCTCGGTCCACAGTTGCCCCACGGCCTCTGGGGTGGGCGCCTGCCCTGTGCCGGCTCCTCGCCCCGGGCGATCTGCGGGCAGAGGGGGCGGGCACTGAGCAGCTCCGACCCGCGGCCGGCACCCACCGCAGCCGCCTGGGCCCCAGCGAGCCACGACACGCGTGGCTGGCACACGGTGCCACAAAGGGCAGCAGGAGGGCAGTCTCAGTACCTGTCTGGCAGCGCTCCCCCGTAGCGGTGCCCAGGTGGGCGCAGGGATCGGCAGCGCTCAGAGCGGAGCTGGTTCCGCTGCCCAGAGCGGGGAAAAGCCGCGCGCAGCATTCCACGAGCACTGGGAGAGAGGGAAAGGAGCAGCGAGCACCAGCGCTGGGCATCGAGCACCCTCACCAGCACCAGGCACCCACGCCCGGAGCCACCGCTGAGGGTCGGGGTCTCTTTCTCCCTCTGTTAATTAACCGTGGGTGGCTCTGCTGAAGGTGATGCTCCATAACAACCCAAACCCAGCTGGGAACCATCTGCCCTGGCCCCAAAGAATGGTGCCGAGTTCTGCCCCACCAGCGCACTCTGCCCGTGCTGGGAGCCCGCGGTTCAGCCCGAACCCGACCCAGTCTCCACGTGCCAACACCGGCACCAGTGGGGCGGCGGGCAAGGCACGACCCCAGCGCCAGAACAGCCCGAACGGCCGCCGGGGCCCGTGGCGGCTCCTCTCCAGGGATAATGGATGGTTCAGCAGGGTGGTCACCGCCCGGGTGGGGCTGGGACTGAACAGGGGTCACCACCAGCCCGACAGACCCCCCAGCGTCTCCCCGGGAATCCCGCGAGGGCAGCGCCCGCCGCCTTCGGGCCGCGGAGTCGCCCGGGCTGGTGGTACTGCTTGGCAGGGAACGGCCACGGCACCGCACGGAGTGGCCACAGCATGGTATGGAATGGCCACGGCATCACACGGAGTGGCCACGGCACCACACTGAACGGCCACAGCACCGCACGCGGCCGCCGCCGGCGTGCCCGCCCCGCTGCCCGCTCGCCCCGGTTCCCCGCGACCGGGCCCACCCTGGGCAGGTCCCAGTGACACCGAGCAGCAGCCGCCGCCCCCAACCCGAGCGCCACGGGGAACACGGACCCGCTCGGTGCCGGTACCGGCCCCACCGCCGCCGCAGACCTCCGGGCCGCCGGGATGCACCGGCCCTGCCGCCGCCGCCGCCCCCGAGCGCAGCATCCCCCGCCCGGGGACCGGCGGGACCGGGAACCCTTCCCGGCCGTGCCCCCCTCCCCGAGCCCCGCTCACCTGCAGCAGCCAGCAGCCGGGGCAGCGGGAGCCGGGGCCGCTCCATGGCGCGGCGCGGGCGGCTCTGCCAGGCGGCGGCAGGAAACCCCCGCCCGCCCCCGCTGCGGCGGGGCGGAGGCGCCGGGAACCGCAGCCCCCGGCCCGGGCCCGCCCCACGACATCGGCACCAGCACCGGCACCGGCCTCGGAGCTGCCTCCTTCCGGGCCGGGCGGACCCGGACTCGGTAGCGAGACCTCTCCCGGGCCTCTCGGCACGGACCCGCCGCCACCGGGACCCGGGGGACTCGCAGCTCATGCCTGTCCCCCTCCCACCGGTTCGTCCCGGGACACGTGCTCTGCCCCCGGCTGTCCCCACTCTGTGACCCCAGGACAGCGATGTCAGCTCTGGCTGAGGTCCCTCACCACATCCCTCAGGGTCACCACAAACAAGAGAACCCCGAGACCACTCCCCATCATCAGACATCTCGTGTCCATGCCATGGGGAAACCACCACAGACACAGCAGCCAAACTCACTGGGTGACCCCCAGTTCTGCTGTGCAGCTGCTCAGAAAACGTCTCAGAGCTCAGCCAGGCTGTGGAGCCATGGAGAAGTTTCCAAGGGCACCACAAGAGCAGCACCTGGGCCCTGGAGGCAGAGGGTCACTGGTCTGCCAAGGATCTCAGTGAAGTGCAGCTCCTGAGAACACCCCACCACAATACAGGCACCATGTGCAGCACTGCAGCCTCTGCTCTATTTTCCATCCTTACCACCCCCATTGCCAGAGGATCTGTTATCCAGTGACACTTCCTTGGCTCCCAGCCTGGCTGTGACAAGTCAGTGTTTCTTGGCTCTGAGTAAGGACTGTGCAGTGCTCAGAAATAACCCATTCCTGCCTCGTGAGGGTTAAAAGCAAGGCTCCCGTACTGAGACGAACCGGGTGTACAGGAACAGTGATGTGAATTTGCTGTTCAGCAGCAGGAAAATCATTCCCCCCCTTATTTTCCATCTGGAAAGCAGAAGCCTTTCACACAGAACTTGTTTTTACCAGCACTGATGAAACAAACAGTTACAAGCGTGCAGGGCAGAGCCAAATCTCGGGGCAGGGTCCTCAGAGTGTCCTTCACACCCCAACACCACCACCAGGATCCACCCACTGTGTGAGACAGAACAGCCACCACCAGAATGGTCTTAACTCTTTATTCCTGTTTTTTTTTTCTTGTTTTTAAAGGACAACACATTCAGACAGCTTTAAATACAACATCCACATGCAGCTTTCCCAGGGAAGGCCGCAGTGGGACAGCGTGTGCGCTCCCATCCATCCATCCATCCCTGCCGGCACCAGCCCAGTCCTGGTGTGGGACAACTCCTGGGAAAACAAAACCCACATGTTTAACATTTCATCAAGGACTCAAAGGTACAGAAGTGTGTCAGGACACACTGAGCACAGGCACACAATGTGCCCCCAGTTCTCTCCAGAGGCCACAGCTCTCACCCTGGCCCAGGACAGAGAAGGGACACAGCCCCTCTGCCCCAGGGAGCTGGGGGGAAGCCTGGAGCCACACAGGAACAGGCAAGAATGTGGATCAGTGCTGCAGGCTGGCCCGAGGCCACCTCATTTCCCCTGCAGCCCTCCCTGGCCGCTCCTATAACCCTTTCCTGCCCGTTTCCTTCCCGGCTGCAGCTGTGGCAGAGGAAATGGCAGCAGCAGCAGGGGCTGAGGTGCCCCCACACACCCTGACAGGGCTGAGGGGCACAGGGAGATGGGGGCCACAGCTGAGACCAATTTGGCACCCACTACTGCCCTGGGGAGGAGCCTGGATGTGCCAGGCAGGACGAGAGGAGAGGTTGAGCCTCACGTTCTCTCTCCAGCTGCAGGTGCCTCAGGAAAACACCCCCCACCCTCAGGAAAACACACCCCACTTGCCCTCCCCACTGGCACCCACAGCTGCTGCCAGCTCCCTCCCCAGCTCCTGCCTGTGCCACCCATCACCCTGCCCTGTCCCTACCCCCCTGTGTGCCCAGGCACCCCCAGAGCACCTCTGAACTCACCTCTGAGGAACTGCTTCACTCATAAACATCCTTCTTATCTGCAATGTAATCTACAATCTCCTGTGGGCACATCAGCTTCTCTGCATCTCCGTCAGGAATTTCAAATCCTGCAAGAAAGGGCACACACTTAGCCCCAAACCCATGGGAATGGGAGCAAGGGTGAGGGATGGCTGCTGGCTCAGGGGACATGCAGGCAGGGGCTGTTGTGTCAGCCAGAGTTGATGCTGGATCACTGCACTGCCCAAAGTGACACTGCTTCCAGCCAGGGGACACGGCAGGAGCCAGTGCCCCTTGGGCCTTGTTAAAGTCACCAGTGGCTCCCCAGAGCCCCCAGACACTGGTGTGTGGCAGGGGGATGTTCTTGGACCTGCAGGCAGCACCTGAAGCCCCTCAGGCTGAGAGTACTGCCATGTGCTTGCATGGAGCAAAGATCAGGGCAGGGCACTAAGGCTCTTGGTGGAACTGGTCAGGAACAGCCCAGAAATGTGTTTGCTTTTTGAGTGCTCCTGGCCACACTCACAGCTCACTTGGGGATTACAGACACACTGCCAGAAAAGGCTCTGAGAGTGAAACATGCACCAAACCCCAGGGACATCTATGGCCCAAGGTGACATTTAGGCACCTACTCCAGAATTCATGAGCTTCACAGGGAAGCATGAAGAAGTCCAAAGGAATTAAAAAAAAAAATTTGGAATACAAACCATTAAGAAGAAAATGTATTTTTTCTTTAGTAGGATTAAGGATGAAAAAAATTCTGGTGAGCAAAACCAGCCTGGACTGTCTGGAATTTTTGATTTGCAATGCCAAGCTCAGCACCCACTGCTCCCCTTTCCCCCTTCTTGGAGGGTGGGAGAGAATTCCTGCTTCCAAAGGGGCTGAGCTCCAGAGAAAAGGGCTGCATTCCCAATCAGCTCACTGGTAGCATTTTGAGGTGTGCCCTGCTCTCAGGGCTGGCTCTGTGGCGTTTGCCCTGGCTGTGTGGGGTTTGCCCTGCTCTCAGGGCTGGGTCTCTGTGGCGTTTGCCCTGCTCTCAGGCTGGCTCTGGGAGCTCTGCCCTGCTCTCAGGGCTGGCTCTGGGAGCTTTGCCCTGGCTCTGTGGGGTTTGCCCTGGCTCTGTGGGGTTTGCCCTGCTCTCAGGGCTGGCTCTGTGGCGTTTGCCCTGCTCTCAGGCTGGCTCTGGGAGCTTAGCCCTGGCTCTGTGTCGTTTGCTCTGCTGTCAGGACTGGGTCTCTGCGGTGTGCCCTGCTCTCAGGACTGGCTCTGCGGTGTCTGCCCTGGCTCTGGGAGCTCTGCCCAGCTCTCTGCGCGTTTCTCCCAGCCCCACACGCCCCAGGGCAGCGCTGCCGCCGCTCCCACGGCCCGGCCGCCCCCGGCAGCCCCGGGCGCCGTTACCGAACTCGTCCTCCATGGCCATGATGATTTCCACTTGGTCCAGACTGTCCAGGCCCAGGTCCTTCATGAAGTGGGACTCGGCTGTGAGCTGCGGAGGACACGGCGGTCAGCGGGACACGGGCACCGGCACTGCAGCTCCCGTTACACCGGAGCCCGCGGCCCTCCCGCCTGCCCCCCGGCCCCGCTCACCTTGGCGGGGTCGATCTTATCGTAGAGCTTGAGCACGTAGAGCACCCGGTCCTTGATGTCGGCCAAGGTCAGGGGCGGCAGCTCGGAGAAGCCGCGGCAGAGCGGCAGGGCCGGGCGCGGCAGGCGGAGCAGCGCGGGGCGGCCCGGCGGGGCGGGCGGCAGGCGGTGGAGCGAGCGGAGCGCGGCGGGACGGGCGGGCAGCGGCAGCAGGCGGCGGGCGCAGAACGAGAGGACACGGGCCGCCATGGTCGCTGTCCCGGCGGGCGCCGCGCGGGCCGCGCCAGCGCCTGCAGCGCCCTCTGCCGGGCGGCGGCCGCAGCGCCACGGGCCGGGAGCGGCGGTGCCAGCTGGACCGGGCCGAACCCGGCCGGGAACGGCAGTGCCGGCTGGACCGGGCCGGACCCGGCAGGGAGCGTTGGTGCCGGCTGGACCGGGCCGGACCCGTCCGGGAACGGCAGTGCCGGCTGGACCGGGCCGGACCCGTCCGGGAACGGCAGTGCCGGCTGGACCGGGCCGGACCCGGCAGGGAGCGTTGGTGCCGGCTGGACCGGGCCGGACACGGGTGGGAGCGGCGGTCACGGCTGGACCCAGCTGGAAGCGGCAGTCCTGGTTGGACTGTGCTGACCTGGGCCGGGATCCTGGCTGGACCGGGCTGAACCGGGCCGAGATCCCACAATCCCGGCTGGACCGGGCTGGGAGCGGCAGTCCCAGCTGCGAACACCTCCTTGCAGGACACTCTAGACCCTCTGGTCACTGTCGCAGGGCTCGGTCACTGCACGGGAAAGAAGTTCTGCCTCATGTCCATGTGGAAGTTCCCATGCCTGTGGCATCTCCTATTGCTCAGCAGCACCAAGAAGAGTCCAGTCCATCTTCTTGGCACCCCTTTAGATATTTATACACATTGGTAAGGCCCCTCTCAGCAGTGCCTCCTCTTGAGGCTGAGCAGCCCTAATTCGCTCAGCCTTTCCCATCAGGGAGACGACCCAGCCCCTCCATCATTGTCACAGCCTCTGCTGGCCTCGCTCTAGCTGTGTCCCTGCTGTCATGAGGAGCCCAGGGCTGGATGCAGCACTCTGGATGTGTCTCACAGGGCTGAGCAGAGGGCAAGCATCTCCTCCCTGACCTGCTGGAAACGCCCCCTGGGACACCACTGTCCTCCTTGTCCCCCAGGACAGACCGCTGGTCAGGGACAGCTCGGTGCCCACGAGGGCCCGCAGGTCCTTCCACGGATCCCCCTGTAGAGCAGTGACAGCAGACACGGGCTGGTTGCACAGGCAGCACGTTTAATGCACAGCACACACGCGGCCCCAGCCCCGTCAGGCGGCTCCGGGCTGGGGGCGCCGGTACCGGTACAGGTGCACGGTCCCGTTGCAGCGCCCGGCCAGCAGCCCGGCCCCGCCGCTGGCCCAGCGGGCCAGAGCCCAGCGCCCCGCGGGGCCGGCGGGCAGCACGGCCGTGCAGCGGCCCCGCAGCAGGTCCCACACGGCCACGGCGCCCGACGTCAGCACGGCAGCTCCCGCCGTGTCCCACACGTCACCCTCCAGGTACCTGCGGGGACACGGGGGTCAGCAGGCGGCAGGGGATGTGCAAAAACACCACAGCAGAGTTTGTCAAATTAGCTCAATTAATGATTAATAGCAACTGCTGGCAGCTGACAGTCTGGACTGTTCCTCCATGGAGCTGGGAAGGGAGGAGGCCAAGAAAATCCTCCTGGAGACTGAGAACACACTTGAAAAAGGTGTACTCTTAAAGAATTGGTACTCTTAAAAAAACACACCCTGCAAGTGATCAAGACCAGGCTGGACAGGGCCTAGAATGACCTGGTCTAATGGAAGGTGTCCCTGCCTGCAGCAGGGGGTGGGACTGGATGGCCTTTAAGCTCCCTTCCAACCCAAACCATTCCGTGATTCCATGACTGTTCAGTAACCAAGACCTTGGTCCACCACTATTCCCACACATCCATCACATTTCCTGTGTAAGGACACTGCAAGGCTGACCCTGCTGCTGCCTCAAAACAGGACATGGGAAGGAAAAGGCCATGAGGCTGCAGCCAGCTGCTGCACACACACAAACCTGGCAGCATGGACTGCTGCAGCCGCAGGCAGTGCCAGGGGCTCAGCCCAGGGACACACAGCCCAGTCCCTGGGGCATGGGACAAAGGCAGAGCCCCGTGTTCCTGTGGTGACGGTGCCAGGGCTCAGGGTCAGCACACAGCCCAGTGTGGGAAACGGGCAGGAAGCAGCCCCAGCCCCAGCCCGCACACCGGACACGCGGCTCGGCCGGATCTGGATGCAGCCCCTTATCACCAAGACTGGATCCCTGCCAGGGCTGCCCTGCTCTCCAGGGCTCTCCCAAAGCCCCAGAGGAGCCAGCCCAGCCCAGCCCAGCCCCAGACTCGCCTGCCTGCAGGGCCGGGGGGGAGGCAGCAGAACATCACCCCCGCGCTCCGGCCCGTGCGCGGGTTGAAGGCCACCACACGGAATGCTGGGCTCCCACAGGACTCGCTCTCTTTGGCATGAGGATGGCTTAAAACAACAAACAAAAGGCCCTGATACAGAGGGGGGAAAATACATCACTAAAAACAACAGCAGGAGGAGAAAAAACAAAATCATTTTCCAAAAATTAACTGCTACACTCTCTCTAATCACAGCCCCATGAACAGTGATGCATTATTTTTACTGAAGAAAACAGAAATGGTTTACATTCCTTATCAAATTAGATAAAAGCAAAAGCAGCTGCTGGCTGATAAGGGCTGATGCAACACAGCAAAGTGACAGCTCAGTGACCCTAGGGATTTATGAATTTCTCTTCCTGTTTCAAAAAGCTAAATCTGCCATAGGATGAAGTGACACTTCAAAAACAAAGGAAGTAAAATTTCTGGGTCACATTTTAATCCCTACAAGTTTAAAATGTAATAAGGATTCCATGGAAAGCAGCATAACTAAAAACAGTAGTTCCCAGAACAGCCACAAACCAGCATGAAATATCCTGGGATGGATAATCTCAGGAAGACTCCAAAGAGTCTGACTCGAGGCACCATTATTGGACAAGACATTCCTGTCCCAAAAGGTTACATGCTCACTGAAAACAATCTTGATAAACCACAAAAATCCATCGGGAATCACAGCACAGGCAGAAGCAAGTGGGGAAAGCTGATTAGTATGAATGTTGGTTTTACACAGCTCATTCCCTCAGGCATGTGTGTCCAAAGGAACCATTCACAGCAGGTTTCTAATGCTGGCAGCATCCAGTGTGACATGGAAGAGACTTGCCAAGCACCAGGCCTGGGCAACACCAGTTATGCTTCCTAAACACAGCATGCTGCACCTTTGGAATGCACCAGTATGCATTGATCCCCCTTTATTAGCACCCTGCAGAAAGCCAGGAGTTGAGGCAGCCAGTGTGGGTTATTTACTCCTCCTTTTAACCTGTTCACCATTGAATTATTTGCAGTGTATTGAAACAGAGCTGATTGAGTTCAACCCTCTGTAGCAACTTCAATCCTTTATACCCCCACCCCAGTGAGTGCAGCTCATACATGAGCTGTGAATTTTGTGTACGTACAGAGTCAGAATATGCTCGATGGCAGATGGAAGCTGGGTAGGAATAACCAATGTGCATCTTCCTCAGCAGCTGTCCTGTTTTTAGATTCCTGCAGTTGGTGAAAACACAAATTCTGACACATTTCTAATCACAGTTACAGGATGGACAGGATGGACATGGGTTTGGTTCCACAAACGAAGTCAATGGCCAGGAAGGGTGTATTGAGGATGATACAAAAGCAATGGAATTCCAGCAGTTCACTCCCTGGCTGTCTGAGTGTGGTGCCACACTGCAGGCTCTCAGACAATCACCATTTCACAGTGGGTCTGCAGCCAGCCAGCACCCTTGTACAACCCTGCAGCTGCTGAAACTGCCCCCAACCCCTGAACTGTGTGTGGCAGAGGAAACACTCACCAAACAACAACACTGTTCCCTGCAGTGGTGCCCACCAAGGCCTCTCTCATGCCTTCTACTTCAGCAAAGGCTGTAACAGTTTCTTCAGGGGGCATCAGAGTCTGCTTGTCCTTGCTCCTGAAGGGAGACCAGCACATAGAAGAGCAGGTAAAACAAAAAGTGTGTGTTCTGGAAGAGGAACATGACATTGCTCTATATGCAAAGTGTTTTTCCACTTTTATCCCACCCACCACATGGAGCCCACCCCAATGCAGCACCCCCAAACTCACCCCCCTGTCTCTGAGAGTGAAACCATCTCCACTTGCTGCTCCTGCATGGTCCTGCTGCTGCTCACCAGCCTCTGGTCCTTCAGTCCAACAACTGCTTTTATATTCCCAGTTTTCACTAGGGAGTGCTCGAATGAGTCAGTCTCAGAAGAATAAAGCAAGAGCCTAAATCAAGAGACAAGTACACACCATGACAGGAGGAAGCCCCACTCAAATATGCAGTAGCATATACAGATCAGCCTGTATTCAGTCAGTCTGCCAGCTCTGAGTTGAATAAACAGGTTTTTATAGTTGATTTTTAGAAATTCCTTCCAGATTTTCCAAGTGTTAAAGTAACTGAAAAAGCGCCACATTAGTAAAAAGATAATTTCAACCACTTCTCACAAGGAGTTGAGCTGCAACTACTCAAGGTGCAAAGTAAGAAACAAATACAAAACCTTATTTCTCCAATCTCCAGCTCTCCCAGTGCTACACATACAAGGTTACAGGTGTCTGGCAGAGGAACAATCTGGATTACAGGAATCTGGGACAACAAAATAAGAATTCAGTGTCACCAAGAGTGTCCCTTTGACTTTATTCTCATTTTGTAGAGTGTTTCAAGTAAAATAACGTGGAGCAGAATTGATTTTCAGACCCCTCTCAAGAAGCCAAATTAAATGAGCAGCTGAACTCTCTGCTGACTGGTTGCCTAATTAAACAATCCTTGTTGATGCAAGAGACAGAACATGTCTCCAGGGACTGTATGGGGAAAAAGCACAAATGAAGTGCAGCCACCATTCTGTCCATGAGGTATTAAATTCCAGCAAGTAACACGCAACCACATAAGCTACAAGCTCCTTGACCCTTGGGAACTAACACATGGGGCAAGAAAACTGCCCTTAATTCCTGCAATGAGGGCTGTGTTTTACCTCTCTCAGGTGCCAGGTGTAGACCTTGCCCCAGCAGTCGGGTGCCAGGGGCTGCCAGAGGGACACGGCGCTCTCGGAGGCAGTGACCACTCGCAGCTCCCTGTGGCCAGCTGCTGCCCACCACACTGTGCTCACATCCACAGCACCTGAGCACGAGGAATCCTGCCAAGACAAACCACGCTGCTTTTCCTCTGACAGACAACATTACCTGTTGCATTTTTGGTCAGCTCGGTCTTGCAGAGCTGCTGCTGCCACAGTAACAATTGCCTGCTGCTGTCCTACCTTTAGCTCTGACACAAACTGCAAGCTCTCTTCTCCGGGGCCATCCGGCAGCACTGGAGTCAACTGCTCTGCTACATCCTTTTTCTGCAGAGACAAAGAATGAGGATAATTCAACTTTGAAATGATATTCAGCACCTGCAAGAATGAGGCAGAATTGTTGCACACACTCTGTCATTCGCATGCAGATACTGCGTGCCACTGCTATGATCAATGCAGGACTAGCATGCAAAGAGAACTTTTTCCTGAAGTGAGAAAGACTCTGGAAAAAGGGGATTTGCCCACAAAACCACTGGCTTAATACCCTTCACAAAGATCCCAGCTTGTTACCTGCTCAGGTGAAGCTCTGCAGGACTCCTTCTCTTTGTTTTCTGACTGCTGATGCTTCTCCAAAGACACAGTCTCATCAGATTTCTTCTCAGGACCCCTTTCAGCTGCTGAAGGAAATGTTGTACCTTGCTCCTCCTGGTTTGGGGCAGCCCCTGCAGCACAGCTGTCAGGGTGCAGTGGCACAGCAGGGTCTCTGAGTGCCACATCCCCCAGGACCAGGGCAGCTGCTCCTCTGGGGGAAGGTGGCGTGGCTGAAGCAGGTACAGGTGTGTCACTCACTGTGACCTTACTGCACACTGAAGGTAAAACACCTGGAGTTGCACCCACAGCGGGGAAAATAGATGAGGAAATCTGAGACTCAGGGTGAGTGGGAGTCTCAGCTAAGACAGTCCCCATGGGAGTGAACAGCAATTCATGGGTGGAAAGCTCCTTCTTGGATGCTGGGTTTCCCATACAAGGGGGCTCAGGCAATCCAGTTTTGGAAGGCAAAATCAAATTACTTCTGAGACCTTTATCTTTTGGATTCATTTGTGCATCTGGTGTGTCCTCTGGAACCACACCATCCCCAGACACAAAATTCTCCAAGTCTTTCACAGGTGAAGATTTCAATTTCTCCAGTTTCAGTACTCCAAATTCCTCATTTGGTAAGTGGAAGTCCCTGATGCCCAGCTGAGGGATCAGCCACTGGAGGCTGCGAAAGGAGAAGAGGGAGCCACGAGTGTCGGGGTCCAAAGAAGGGAGCCCAAGGGCAGCAGGACCCTGTGAACCCCTGGGACAGCTGTGTCTTCTGCTGCTGCCATCTAAAGACAAGAATACAAGACAGAACACCACGTCATAAAATAACCAGCAACTTGCCTATTCAGAATCTCTCATTAAGGGTGTCTTGGATTTCAAAATAAATCAAAACACCAAATTCATCTTAATACAGGGAAGCGACACATTTCTGGAAAGACACTACACCCTGCAGTTACTCTGTATCTCTGTATCAAGCCTTCAGCTCGAAGACCACCACCAAAGCCTGACAGATATGCCTGAGTGTTTGGTTAGTTTGGTTTATCGGTTTTCTCCCAACACTTTCTCTATTCACAATACTCACAGACGCTCAGAAAGGAGAAAATAACCATTAGCATGCAGACTCAGTTGGAGGAACAGATGGATATCTGTTTGCTGGCAAACCAGCCCTAGTGTTCACAACCTTCACTCCAACAGCAAGGGCAGCTCAGTAAATTCCCAGCCCTGCTCCTCCTCTGTTCATCCCCTGCAGAAGTTTATGGAATTGTTAACCCCTATCATATTTTCTTGCATAAACAAGCAGGGTGTGAACAGCAGGGCCTGCACTCACACTCAGGGATGTTCCCTGCCTTGGGGAATGGGTATTTTGGGGAGTTTCTGTGAGGAAGTACCTGGAGAGCGTGCCTGGGCCCCGTGTCTCGCAGAGCAGCGCAGGGAGCGGCGCACAGGGACACTGACCCCGGGCAGCTGCCCAGCCCCGCGGGCTCCTCGCTGCCCCCGAGCACGCTGAACTGGATGTTTGTCTCTCTGACACACAGGAGTGTTGGCTTCCCCATCTCCCACATGGCTGGCAGAAGTGTCACTCCCTGGGCTCAGAGAATCGCTGCTGTGGAGGGGGTTTACAATCTGCTCTACCAGAGCCTTATGGAATTTGCCTGGCACTTGGCTCCCATCCAGAGAAGGGTCAGGACCCTCTGGCTGAGTAACTCCAGTCACTCCTGTCCCTGCAGACCCCACTGCTGTAGCACCACACAATCTCCTCTCATCTGAGGATGACCTTTCAAGGTTAGCATCAAAGTTTTCCTTTTCACTCTGGTTCTTATTTGACAGCAGAGCACTGCTTCCATTGGCCATTGTGTGATCCTGACTCTCTATAAGCTCTTGTGATGCTGGATGCATGGAAGCTTTGCAGGCAGACTTTCTTCTTCCCTTCTGTTTCCTCTGGGACAGTCTCTGCTCCTGCCTTGTGCTAGGAATGCTTTTCTGAGAAATGGATTTAAGAGAAGTGCTGCTGCTGCTGCTGCTGCTGCCAGATGCAGGAAGAGATTTCTGAGAACTACTTGAGTTTGCTTGATCATTTTCTGCCCCAAGAAAAGGGAAGGGTACAACCCCAGGCTCCAAATCACCCTCGGTTCTCTCTTGCAAGGGCTGATTGGGGTTTGCATCTTTCTGTTTGCATTTACTCCGCTGACCTTTCTTGCTCCTGCCCAGCTGGCTGAGGATTACAGCATCCAGATCCACCTTCCTCTGGCAACTGGACATGCGGCGAGTTGTGCGGACGTAGTACTCGACGGGGAAGAGCAGCCCCTCCACCACTGTGCAGGAGCTCAGCGTGCCCTCAGGAGCTGCTGCCTTCTCAGGGGGAGAGAGCCTTGAGTGAACCTCAGCCTGCTGAGGTACAGCATTGTCCACAGCATTATCTGCAGGACAGGGATTTAAGGTACTAGTGTCACTTTGATGTCCTTCACAGTTTTTGCTCCCCTCGGTTATGGTGTTATTTCTGATGTCAAGCAGTATTTCATTTTCTGACATTAAATCCAGGAGCCCATGTAATTCTCCCTGATCTTCACACAAACTCTGACCTTCTGACTGCTTTATTATACTGGGGGATTCTTTTCCACCATCACCTCTGGGGTCAAGTAAAACAGAGTGTCCTTGCTGTGAACATGGCTCACATCCATCAGGTGTGGCCACAGCCCCTGAGGACTCAGGCTGCCAGATGTCCCCGCTGACCTTCAGTGTATGTGGGGATAGCTCAGGCTCTCGTGTGGTGGCACTGCCCTCAAACACATCCTGTACAAGCCCTGATGGTGCATCAGGAGTGGAATTATTTCCTTCTTCCTGCACAAGCAGTGCCCCAGGTGCCCTTTGAGCAGGCTCCTCAGTGAGCAAGAGGCTGTTGCGCCTGAACACTGGTGACTGAAGCTCCTCTGCACTGGCAATTTGATTTTTCAGCATTTCACCAGCACTGATCAGATGCACATCACGCACTGGTTCCCTTTCTTTTGATTCCAGAACCTTCGTTCGTCTCCGCAGCTTCATCATGCCTGGGGAGGTTTGGGGCTTTTTCTCCACAAGGACAGGCCTGATGTTTTCCTGGCTGGCCGGAAAGCTTTCTGCCCGGGAGCTGTCCTGTGGGCTGACCTCATCACTGGAGAATTCTGGAACATGCTTAACTGTGACAGATGTTGTCTTCTCCGTGTCAGCCTCAGAGAAGGTTTTAGTCTGTAACTGAGAGGTCCCACCTCTGTCAGTACTGGGATATGTGTTATCTCTGGAACCTGGGGGAAAAAATTGCACAAGTATAAAGTACTCCTAAAGTCCTGTCCAAGAAAAACATCACATGGTAAAATTAGGCTTTGTTAGCAGGGAAAAATGGGGATCTTACAGTGAGAGCGGGAGCACTGCAGACCTGGTGAGGGGGGAAGCAGAGAAGTTACTGCAGACCATGGCTCAGCCCAGGGCAAGGGCTGTGTGGGGGCAGTGGGGCCCGGAGTGAGGGTCAGCAGGGCCAGGAGCTTCCTCAGCAGGACAGTGAGCAGGGTCACTGAGGGACAGCAGTGACCGCCGGGTGCTACCATCACACTGTCCCGGGGCACTGCCCGTGGCTCCTGCCTGGGACATCCCAGTCCCACCATTTCTCACCTGGGACATCCCAGTCCCACCATTTCTCACCTGGGACATCCAGTGCCACTTCTCCCACCTGGGGCATCCCAGTGCCACTTCTCCCACCTGGGACATCCCAGTCCCACTTCTCCCACCTAGGACATCCCAGTCTCACCATCTCCTACCTGGGACATCCTACTCCCACCTTCTCCTACCTGGGGGCTCCCGTTCTCCGCGGCTCCCACCTGGGGGGCTCCTCTCCCGCCGGCCGTGGCTCCTGGCTCGCTCAGCTCGCCGCGCTCGCTGCGGACACACAAGACGGCGGCGGGGCTGGGACCGGCTCACGGTGCCCCGGTGCCCCCCGGTGCCCCCCGGCCCGGCCCGCTCACCCGCAGCCGGATGACGGTCTCGCTGTACTCCCGCCTCAGCAAAGCCAGCTTCTCCCGCAGCTGCAAGAGACACCCGTGGGGATGGGACCGGTCCCGGTCCCGGTCCCGGCCCCGGCCCCGGCCCGCCCCACACCTTCTCCTTGTCGGCGCCGCTCAGGGCCGCCGCCGCCGGCGGGGCCTCCATGGAAACCGGGCCCGGCGGGCGCGGGGCCCGCGAGGCGGAGATGACGCGGCGGAAGCGGAGCGGGGCCGGGCGCGGCCGGGCGGAGCGGCCATGGAGCTCAGCGAGATGCTCTACAACAAGTCCGAGTACATCGAGACGGTGCGGGGAGCGGGGGCCAGGGGGGTCGGGGGGCCGCGGGGCGCAGCCGGGTTCGCCGGAGGGCGGCGGGGCCCGGGACACCCGCCGTGACACCCGCCGTGACCGCCCGTTCTCCCCGCAGGCCTCCGGTAACAAGGTGAGCCGGCAGTCCGTGCTGTGCGGCAGCCAGAACATCGTCCTCAACGGCAAGGTGAGCGCCGGGCGGCGGCCGCCGCGTCCCGCCCGGACCCCGCGGTACCCAGCGCTCTCTCCGCAGCACCGCTGACCGTGCTGCTTCCATCCGCGGAACAACCATGGAAGCCATCCTGCTCTGTGCCCAGCCTGGCTCTGTAATGCTCACTGGCATGACCAGGAGCGCAGCTGGTTGTTTTAACCTCCTGTTGTTTTGCTTTATTGTCAATTTTCTTTTAACTGAAAGAATCGTAAAGTAATCTTGGTGGAATGACCAGGCTGTGGCATGAGTCTATGTAATAAAGGGAGCGGGTTTGCCTGTCTGTCCTTCTGCAGACGATAGTTATGAACGACTGCATCATCCGCGGGGACCTGGCCAACGTGCGGGTGGGACGGCACTGCGTGGTCAAGAGTCGCAGCGTCATCAGGCCACCCTTCAAGAAGTTCAGTAAAGGGTAAGAGGCTCCTTTCTTTAGGGAGATACCTAAAAAATCTGTCAGCTTTACTGAGTCTCTGTGTTCCGAGGACTCTGTTTTGCAGCAAATTGCAGAAGTACATCTCTCAAATGTGCTTTCTCCTCAGATGCTGAGCTGTGCATTGAGGTTTGGTGTTTCCATCAGACTGTTGGATGGAAAGGGATAGATTAGAATAGCAAAGTGAAGAGCATGTTTCAATTTCTGTATGTTTATTCACAACATCTTCCTTCTCATTTGGGCCGTCCTTTAGAGGGGAGAAACTCAGAAACTGTTCTGTCTCCCAGACCCACGTCTGTTAATCCATCTGGGGATGGGAGACTCCACAGGGTGATTTTGGGTCTAGCTGTGTCAGTTGGTTTGTTGGAAACAAACACTCTCCTGTTGCAGGGTGGCTTTCTTCCCTCTGCACATTGGTGACCATGTCTTCATAGAAGAGGATTGTGTTGTCAACGCGGCCCAGATTGGCTCCTATGTGCACATAGGCAAGAACTGTGTCATTGTGAGTGCCATTTCTGTATTTTCTGTCAGCTCCTGGGTGCTGTCTTGTGACAACAGCTGAGAGGCAGGCACACCTTCTCTGCACTGTTCCTTCCTGTTCCTCTCCCTTCTCTGCAGGAAGCTGAGCTTTCAGGTTTACTGTTCTGAGGACAGCAGGTTCAGCTGATGCTGGCTGCAAAATCCATCCCAGCAGTTCTGTCCCTGTGGCTAATGAGATTGCTCAGGGAAGGCAGCCTGGCCACAGAGTACAAGTGGAATTGAGTTTCTCTGTAAATAAGACCAAACAGTCAAGGCTACTTGTGCTGAGGTAGAGAAGGCCTTTCTATTACTGCTTGACTCAAGCTTTTGGTGCCAGTTTGCACCTTGGCATGTTAATGTGCAGTTGTACCTGTGCTAGTTGAAAGCAAGCAGACATTTTTCCTCAAAAAGAAAAGTTAATTCTGTTGGGAGGAGCATTCAGTCAGGGTAAAGATTTATTCCTGTGATCTCTTATAAAGGATATGTTTTGAGCAGTTAGTCTTCTTGAAGTTTAGGTAACATATCAGTAATAATAAGAAAACATCATGTTTATAGTATTGTAAATATAAACTTTTCCTGTTCTCTGTTTTAGGGACGAAGATGTGTTTTGAAAGACTGCTGCAAAATCTTAGACAACACAGTACTCCCTCCTGAAACTGTAGTTCCACCTTTCACTGTCTTCTCGGGCTGCCCAGGTATGCTCCCTCTATCTTCCCTTGCACAAAAGTGCAGATGACATGGATATTTGTATTTTAAGTGGGATTTCTATAAGAACAGTGCCCATTAACATTTAGTATCTAAAAATAAAGGTATCAAGCACTTGCTGCACTGAAAAGTATCAGTTTTAACTTGTAAAACTGCCTGTTTCAGTGCATGGTATATATGACTGATGTCCATACTGTTGTTGTTCTTCCAGGACTCTTCTCTGGGGAGCTCCCGGAATGCACCCAGGAACTCATGATTGATGTTACCAAGAGCTATTACCAGAAGTTCTTGCCACTCACTCAGGTCTAGTAGCCCATTTCCCGTGTTTCAGGCACACAGGAGTGTTCTAGGGGTGGGGACAGGGGTGTTGTGCACTGAGGCCAGAGCCCTGTGCTCTCCTGAGCACTTGTGTGCATGTGCCTCAGCACTGCTGGGCTGGCCAAGCACTCCCTCGTGAAAGCTGCTGTGTCCTGTCCAAACTTTGTGTGCTCATCCAGTGTTCTCCATTCCACATTGTCTGAACTGTGCCACTGAATGTTCTGGAGCTGGGGAAGCTGAAACACCTGCCTTGGGGCAGCAGCTGGGCAACAAGGCAGAGCTGACACTTGCTCTGCAGCCTCAGCCTGCCTGCTCAGTTCTGTCCTAACCCAAAGTCAGGCTTAAGTTTGCTAGGAGCTGTTCTGGGTATATTCTGGGCACCTACCAGGGTTCCTTAGACCCAGGCCTTTCCTTTGGCACAGTACTTACTGCCCATGGGCCTGCACAGTGAGGTGCATGGCCTCTTCCTTTTCTCCCTGGGATTCTCTCTAGGGGTTCGTCATCCTGCTGTTGGCTGTAGGAGTTTTGGCTGGCACTGACACCTGTCTTTCTGTGCCTGACAGGATGTTTCTTAGCTTTTAGCTCCCGAGGCAGACTGTCCTCAGTCCTGTGCTCTCACCCCTCAGGGCTAGTGTTCTTGGGGTCAGTGCCACTTCCTGAATATTACAGACTGTAAAGAGCCAAAGGTCTTTGAAAAGAGGATTGCCATGTCACTCACAGAATTCAGTGCAGCAGAAAGTGGGTAATTAAAAGTGAGAGAGTGCTGCAGCTGTCCTAATTTATTACCCAGTGTCTATATTTGCAGAAAACTCTTCAGTTCTTTTCTGAGTTATGAAACTTAAGAATGACGCTCAGACTTCTTAGAGTGATGATTTCATTTGAACATGTAATAGAGCAGGAATAGTTCTTACTGAGAGCAGCTCTTAAAGTTGGAAGCACCTGATGCTTGTGTACCTGAGTACAGACAACTGGCTGCACACCAGTCTGCCTGCTCTGGTTTTGCTCTATTAAAGCTTAGCATTGTCCTGCTCTAGGTTTTAAACTGGGGCTCCTGCATGTTGTAGTGTAGCAGCTGGGGTCAAGATATGTGTTTAGGTGTGTGGTAGGTGTGTGGCTGTGGATGAGCAGCCCTGGAGCCTCAGCTGATCTGTATAGCAAATGCTGATACACTTTAATAGTAAATAGTTGTATGAGTACTAACATGTGTAGTAGCTGCTGTACATCACATGTAAAAACACTGACTGGTTTGTATTTTTACTTTACATAAATTAAAGCCTCTTCAGTTGTTCAAGTGACTCGTGACTCTTCAAACTAGAGTGAAGTTTCTGCTGTACCTGGGCATGAGCCACAGTCCCTTGTTCTGCTACAGGCTATTCTGGCTGTCCTGTGCATTAAAGAAGTGTAGTGGTGTGAAACAGCTGCTTTCTGCCTCTGAGGGGCCGGAGAAGCCTCCTCTGTCACAGATTTGGCAGGTTTGGGGCTTCTTGAGAATTCCCTGCAAGAAATTTGAGATTTCCTGCAAGTCAGGAGTTCAGAGCACTGCTTTGCTCCAGGGTGTCTCTGGCTGTGTCTGGCAGGAGTGGGGTGTCTGTGCTGTGTTGCTGTGTTGTCACCTCAAAGTTTCAACACCACATTGTGTGTTTCACCGGGATCACTTGATCAGCAGCCACAGCAGCAAGGAGAGGAGTGGGAGAAGGGATGTGAGTTAGGGAGTGGGATGGCAGCTGGAAAAGTCCAAGTGATGGATTTCCACTACTACCTGAGAGCAGAGCTATAGTGCATGAAGGGATATGTCACTGCAATTACATGTTTCTTGGCCTGCTCTTCCTTCTAGCTGTCTGAGCTGACTCTTCTGCCTTAATTAAAACCTCTTTTGTTGTCTCTGTTAAGGTGGCCTCTGGCAGGGCCTAAAACCAAGCCACCACTGAAGATCCCTAACACCCAGCATTGTTAACATTCCTTACACTGGCCACTTTCTCCTCCTGCCTCTGAAGCATCCCTCTGACCTGGGCTCACCTCTCCGCCTGTGCCAGTTCTGGGAAGATGGAGTGTCAGTGGGCTGCAGCGTGGGGAGCCCCAGCTCTGCAGGCAGCCTTCCATCCAGCGTGGTGCAGTAGAACGACACAACAGGCTGTGCCTGTAGCCAGAGGAGCTGCAGGATTGGGGAAACATATCCCCACAGGGAGGGGGGAATGCCTTCTGTCAGGAATCTTGTACAAACACTGAGCTCTTCTACCCCTAAGTTGCTGTGTTGCTTCATTGGATGCTCTGTGTGCTTTGCTCGGCATTGCTGACCAGGATGGGCAGGGTGTGCTGCTGGAGCTGAGGATGTTCAGGGTCCCTGGGAGCACATCCCTGGATTTGAGGATGTTCAGGGTCCCTGGGAGCACATCCCTGGAGCTGAGGATGTTCAGGGTCTCTGGGAGCACATCCCTCCCTGCCTGTGCTGCTGTTGGCTCGGTGTGAGGAGTGAGGGCTGTGTGGGAAGGTCACCAGGCTGTGTGGGGACCGTGCCTGCTTTCTGGGGAGCAGAATCTCCCAAGGTGATGCAGCTCTGTGGTGGGAATGACACCTGCACCGTGGCTGTAGTGACCTGCAGGGCTCCTGGCACTGTCCATGCACTAGGCTGTCCAGGACACCCTGACCTGTGCCTGTGGACGAGGCTTGGCCAGGGGCATTGGCCTTGTCGGCTGGCCACTAACGTCTGTTCTTTGTTAGCTAGGGCTGAAAGAAGCAGCTTCTACTGCTGGGGAAAGGAGGCCAAACCATGTTAATTTAATTCCCTCAGCCCATGGGACTGTGCATGCCAGGACGCAGAGAGCAGGTGCCCGGGCTGAGGCGCTGCTGCTGGTTCTGTGTGGTTTTGGGTTATTTTTCATTGGTGTTGGTGTTAAGGCATGAGAACATCCCACGGTAACTTCTCTTGGCACGTGGGGCCCAGGAGCCAGCGCTGGGAGAGCCTGGGGCAGGGCGGTCAGTGGGGACGCTGTCTGTGGGGTGAGGGGGGACAGGGGGCAGTGGGGTCAGGGACAGCCCCCCAGAACTGCCACCCTGTCACCCGAGGAGCAGCAGGGCTGGGGGGTGTCAGCGTTATAAAAGGCAGCCCGAAGCGCGGTTCTTGGGTCCCCGCGGGAACCCCCCAGGGAACCGGCAGGACAGGGGAGCGTCGGGGAGCGGGCGGTGCCGCCGCAGTGTCTGTCCCTGACGGAGCACCTCGTGCCCGCGCGCGGGGGTCCCGCGGGGCCGCGCTCCTGCCGGGGCCCGGCAGCGGGAGCGCGCCTCGCGCTGCGGGAACGCGCGGCCGCAGCCAACAGCCGCCGGCGCATGCGCACAGCCTCGCGCGCACTGGGGGCGTGTCCGAGCGCTGCCGGCCCCGCCCTCGCCGGCGCGTGTCTCGCTCGGCTCCCATGGTGCCCCGCGCGCCGCGTGGATTTTAAATCGTGCGGCCAATAGGGAGCGGCCGCGCGCGGTAACGGCCCCGGCGCCGCCTTTGAATCGCGGCCGGAACGACCGAGGCAGCCCAGCTCAGCCCGGGCCCGCCGCTCCTCCGGTGTCCACCGCTGCACAGCCACAGCGACCCGGCACCCACCGCTCCTTCGGCACCGGCACTGGGACTCGCACTCGCCTCTGCTTCGGTACAGCGATCCGGCATCCGCCGCTGCACCGGGACCCACCACTCCCCTGGCACCGCGACCTGCCGCCGCTTCGATACAGCGGCCAGCCATCCGCCGCTGCTTCAGTACGGGCACAGCGACCCACCGCTGCTTCGGTACAGACACCGGTCCCCTCTACTCCCTCGGCACCGGGACTCACTGCCCCCGCCGCTGCAGCCGCTGCAGCCGCTCCCCCGACACCGGGACCCACCGCCTCCTCCCCAGCTGCCGCCGCCCCGCTGCACCGCCGGTCCCCTAGCGCAGCTCCCGCGGACACACCATGAACGCGCCGGGCGGGAAGGCGGCGCGGCCGGCGGCGCTGGTGGAGCCGGCCCGGGCAGCGGCGGGGAAGGAGGTGCCCAAGGTGCTCGTGGATCCCCGCACCCAGCGCAGCTTCGTGCGCGGGAGGTTCCTGGGTAAGGGCGGTTTCGCGCGGTGCTACGAGCTGGCCGAGGCCGAGAGCCGGGACGTGTTCGCGGGCAAGGTGGTGCCCAAGTCGCTGCTGGTGAAGCCCCACCAGAAGGAGAAGATGTCCATGGAGATCGCCATCCACCGCAGCCTCTCCCACCGCCACGTCGTCGGCTTCCAGGGCTTCTTCGAGGACGACGACTTTGTCTACGTGGTGCTGGAGCTCTGCCGCCGCAGGGTGAGGACTGGGGGGCGGGTGTCGGTGTCCCTGACTATCCCCTTCTCCGTGTCCTGCACCCCCTGCCCCTGTTCTGACCGAGTGTTCCCTACAGTCGCTGCTGGAGCTGCACAAGCGGCGGAAGGCACTGAGCGAGCCCGAGGTGCGGTACTACCTGCGGCAGACTATCCTGGGCTGCCAGTACCTGCACAACCACCGTGTCATCCACCGCGACCTTAAGCTGGGCAACCTCTTCCTCAGCGACGACATGGAGGTGAAGATTGGTAAGTGGCAGGGACCCTAGCCCTGGGACCAACTAGTCAGGGCATCTTGATAATATACCATCTCCCTGTCCCTCTAGGTGACTTTGGCCTGGCCACCAAGGTAGAGTATGATGGGGAGCGCAAGAAGACCCTGTGTGGGACGCCCAACTACATTGCCCCAGAGGTGCTGGGGAAGAAGGGGCACAGCTTCGAGGTGGACATCTGGTCTATTGGCTGCATCATGTGAGTCAAATTGCTTTTCAGAGGCCATGGGGGCAGGCAATCCCTGTGGTTCTGGTCTCCTTGACTGACCCCTCTGAGCTTCAGTGTGATCCAAAGCTTCAGGTCACTGTCCCCACAGTGCTGAATCCTGCTGCCAGGCAGCTCCCAGCCTTCCCTAACTGAAATGCTCCCTGCAGGGTGCTAGATCCCAGCTTCCCTTCCAGGGGACAGGATCTAGGCACAGTACACATAGCTGTCAGTGTGTCTAGTGCCAAGTGTGTTCCCTCTGCCAGGAAAGCCCCTGGGTGTGTTTAGAACATGGTTCTATGCACAGTCTGAGTCTCTTTAGCAAAACTGACACCCTTTTGTCTGGGAATGCCCAGGTACACTCTTCTGGTGGGGAAACCGCCTTTTGAGACTTCCTGTCTGAAGGATACGTACATCCGGATCAAGAAGAACGAGTACACCATTCCCAAGGTATGCTGCTTCCATGGAGCATCTGTGTGGCTCTCAGTGCTGCTTGGCCAGCCTCCTGCTGCAGCCTCTGTGTCTGGTGCTCTGTGGGCTCTCACATAGTAGGGCTGGGAGGGGCTGACTCAGGCTGGGGTGGCCTGAACCTTGTGGGGAGCTAGCAGCTCCCTTCGCCCCGATCCAGCAAAAATCTGAGCACGTCTTGGCACGTGGGGCTGAGTGGACATGGGCAAGTCCATGAGGTCTGGGCAAGGTCCCCAGCTCATGCCACTGCTGATGAGTTTCTGTTGCTCGAGTCAGTTGACTTCAGGCTTTGGATGCCATTAGGAGCTAATTCTCTGCACTACCCAATTCAGCTTCCCCAGACTTGTCCCCTGCTTGCCTGATGCAGCACTGGAGCTCTGCTCCAAGTGGAGCTTCCCTGGGTTGTAAACCCTCTGTTCATTTGTCACTAGTGTGCATTTTCCCCTGACCCTTCTCCAATCTCCACCTATCCCTCAGCACATCAACCCTGTGGCTGCAAACCTCATCCAGAAGATGCTGAGGTCCGACCCTGCCACGCGCCCAACCATCGATGAGCTGCTGAACGACGAGTTCTTCACCTCAGGGTACCTCCCCAGCCGCCTGCCCACCACCTGCCTCACCGTCGCTCCCCGCTTCTCCCTGGCCCCCAGCACCATGGAGCTCAATGGGCGCAAGCCGCTGACCGCGCTCAATAAAGGTGGGTGTGGGTGCTCAGGTGAGGCTGGGTTGGAAAGAGCCTGCCTGGCCTCCAGCAGCATCCACAACTTTCAGTGATGTTCATATCATCTTATCCTTATGGGAACTCATTTGTGGGTGAGGGGGCTCTTCTTGCTCTGCCCAGGATAAAGCACTGTAATGGGCTTCACTTCAGCTCTGTAATGGGCTCAAACTGATGCCCAGGAAGTTCCACCAGAATGTGAGGAAGACATTGTTCAATGCCTGAGCACTGAACAGATTGCCTAGAGAGAGTGTGTGGAGTCTCCCTCAATGGAGATATTCCAGAATGCTCTGGACACATTCTGTGCCCTGTGCTCTGGAATTACCCTGCTGGAGCACGGAAGTGGGACGACATGCCCCACTGTGGTTCCTTCCAACCTGCTCTGTTCTGTGTGTCAGGTGTTGTCTCTACATGGGGTAGGCTGTAAGTCTGGTACCTTTAGAAACCTCTCCCTGGTGACAGCTCCCACCCTTCTCTCTGGCCCAGGACTGGACAGCCCTGCACAGGAGCCCTTGCCGGACAAGGAGGAAGCGGTGGGGCTGCGGGAGGTGGGAGATGCTGTCAGCTGCCACTTGGCTGACATGCTGCAGCAGCTGACTGCAGTCAACGCAGCCAAGCCCTCCGAGAGAGTAACAGTGAGACAAGGTGAGCCTGGGGCAACCCACGGGCCTTGAAGGGTGCACAGGTTGTGGGAAATGTCTCCTTAAAAGCTGTTTTCTTCCTGCAGAAGAAGCTGAGGACCCAGCCTGCATTCCCATCTTCTGGGTTAGCAAATGGGTGGACTACTCAGATAAATATGGACTAGGTAAATACCACTGATGGCAAATGCTTCAGGCTTTCCTGATGTCGGAGAGGGCTGGGAGAAGCCTGGACTGGGGCTTTTCCTAGGTCTGGGTTTTTAATCACTGTATTCCAGTGTGGATTGTTACTCACCAGTCCAAGATCACAAGGAATCTTACCAAATACCCTGGGAATCCAGAGTAGTGGTCACTGACCATCAGCCCAGGCCACTTTAAGGTGGCATGAGGTGACCAAGCTCTCCCCAGCCTGCACAGGCAGCCACAGTGGCTGCAGAGGCTGTTTCTGTAGCAGCTGATGCAATAAGGGAGATGACAAATCCAGAGGTGGAGAAGTGCCACCCAGATCTCCCCAAAGAGGAGACCTGGCAGGGATTCGGTGGGGTGGCTGTTAAGGAATCCCTGGGTGACAAACCCATCTGCCTTAGTGCTTCCCACTGCCAGTGGTCCCCTGAGATTGGAGACCTCATGGGGTCCTTTCTGGGCAGGTTACCAGCTCTGTGACAACAGCGTTGGAGTTCTCTTCAATGACTCCACACGCCTCATCATGTACAACGATGGGGACAACCTGCAGTACATCGAGCAGAACAACACTGAATCCTACTTCAACGTGAGGTCCTACCCCTCTGCCCTCAACAAGAAGGTCAGTCCTGAGGACAGGAGCCCTGGCTGGGGGTGGTGAGACTCCTGTCAGCCTTAGGTTGTGATGGTAGGGTGGGTTCCAGGGAGAAACATTTATAATTTGAGGCCACTGGCATTCTGGTCCCAATGACAGACACTGGCAGCCCTAACTGCTATCAGAGGCTCATCTATGAGCAGTTTTACAGAAATTTAAGTGCTCGCAGGACTTGCATGTACCAAAATGTTCAGCAAAGTGAGTCTGATGTGTCACAGAATTAACTGTGAGGATTTCCCCAAGTTTTTGCAGTGACACCTGGACCTCTGAAAGACACAAGGAGAGTCTAGGACTGTGATGGCAGTCCCTGTGCTCCCCACTGTGCCTGGGGTCACCCTCAGCCCCTCACAGCCCATCCCTCCTGCAGATAACACTACTGAAGTATTTCCGGAACTACATGAGTGAGCACTTGCTGAAGGCGGGGGCGAACATCACGCCGCGGGAAGGGGACGAGCTGGCCCGACTGCCCTACCTGTGCACCTGGTTCCGGACCCGCAGTGCCATCATCCTGCACCTCAGCAACGGCACCGTGCAGATCAACTTCTTCCAGGTGAGGCTTCTCACAGGGCTGTGCCTCTGGCTGTTGGTGCTGCTTGCATGGTGGCAGCAGGGGATGACCTGAGCCAAGGCTTAGCCCAGGCAAAGCTTTGGGAGCTCTGTGCTGGTACCTGAGGCCCCCAGACTCTCCTCACTCATGAGGGGCTGTTCTCTGGAGCAGCAGCTTGGCTCCTGCAGCCAGCTGTTGTTGCCCTTTGCTGCACTCTGAAGGAATTCTACAACACACACCCTGGGTGCTGCCCAGACAGCTCATCCAGAGGAAATGCTGCCCCAAGGAGCACAGTGCTCAGCTCTCTGGTGTGTTCTCTCCCCCAGGACCACACCAAGGTCATCCTGTGCCCTCTCATGGCTGCTGTCACATACATTGATGAGAAACGGGACTTCCGCACGTACCGGCTGAGCGGGCTGGAGGAGCACGGCTGCTGCCGGGAGCTGGCCAGCCGCCTGCGCTACGCACGCACCATGGTGGAGAAGCTCCTCAGCTCCAAGTCTGGCTCGGGCCGCACGAAATCTTCCTCCTAGTCCTTGTTCTCCCTGGACTCAACATCTGTGCCAAACTACCCAGCTGTGCAGGGACAGGGCTGGGAGCTTCCCTCCGGTGGCCCAGCTGGGCTCCTACTCCGGGCTCTGGGCTCATTGCCACAAGGAAGCCTCTGCTGCTGTGGGAATGGTGTTGTCCACTCTGACTGGTGCCCAAAGGTTTCTTGCTTCCTACTCCTAACAAAGTCTATTTTAAACTCCCTACCTAGTCTGTTTTTCTAACTTCCAAAAGCCCAGCTCCAAGCCAGCCCTCTGGTTTGAGGTGCCTGGGCCTGCTCCTTAGAGAGCAGAGCTGTCACCTGAGGTGTGTGTACATGGCTGTGCCCGTGCTCTGGGCTTTGTTTGCTCTGGCAGAAGCTCAGGTAAGGTATTCAACAAGCCTGGGGTGAGATTGAGTGATTGGCCTTTTAATACTGAAACTCCATGAAACCTCAACTTTTGTATATTGTATAACTTGAATAAAGATTGTCTTACACACCATCCAGGCTGTTTCACTTCCCTTTGCTTTGCTGACAAGGGGGAGCACTGCTCTGGCTTCCCCCCTGATTGAGGCATCCTCTTATCCTTACTGATGGCCCTGGGCTGGGCTTGGGCTTTGCTATGGGCTAAAGAACCAGCACAAGTCCTCTCAGGCAGCAGTAGGAGCCCAGTGGCCTGCCTGTGTTGTTCTACCACTGTACCCTGCCAGCAACTAGAGGTGCTCTCAGGCTACTTTGTTTTTAAGCAGGACAAGCTTTTTAGTTTTTATTTTTTAATTTTTATAACATTTTTTATAAATATATTTTGAAAAGAAACCTGGTACAAACCCTGTTGCCTGTGTAACAAAATCCCCTACCCCACAGGAATCACACTGTACAAAATTATTGCTGTTCCACAGAGGAACTTTGCTGTAGGACTCTTTATGCCCATGGGCTCAGCTGCTGCTGGAGGCTGCATTACAGGGCACACATGCCCATGGGGCTGCTGTGAACCAGAGCACCCATGGGACACCAGCTCTGGGCAGTAGGAGTGGCTGGAGGAGCTTTGAGGGAAGGATCCCAGGGGAAAGAATTCCTTTGTGCCTAGAGCCAATGTCCTGGGGCCCAGGCCTGGTTTGGTACAGGACCTGATGGGAGAGGCCCTTGTGAGCCCAGCTGGGATTCACAGCTTCACTGAGGAGACTGTGCCCTCACAGCTCAGCTGCCATGGGCAGGTCCAGCTCCAAGGTGGCTGCTGGGCCTGGTCTGGCTGAGCACAGCCCTGGCTGGGGCTGAGGGGACAGTTGGGCTGGGGCCTGGTCTCAGCTCAAGGAGCTGCATCCCCTGGCACTGGAGAGAACTCAGGACAAAGCCTCCTGTCCCCAGCAAATGTCCCCCAGCACCGATGCCAGCCTGAGGGCATCGCTGTGCCATGGCCATGCTGTGGCTGTCCCTGGCAAAACACATTTTCCTCTTTCTTCTCCAAGCACTGTGTCCACCTGAGATGGTCTCTTTTTCTGACCCAAACATTTTACACCCCAGTCTGACTGTGTTTGCAAAGGGGTTTGCCCTGAGGGTCCCTCAGGAAGGCCTGGGTGCCATCACGGTGCTGCCCTGTGCCCACCTGCCCTGGCAGGACACTGAGACAGGGCCTGGGGCAGCCATGGTGCCCTCCTGGCAGGGCACTGAGACAGGCCCGGGGCAGCCATGGTGCCCTCCTGGCAGGACACTGAGACAGGCCTGGTGCAGCCATGGTGCCCCACTGGCAGGGCACTGAGACAGGGCCTGGGGCAGCCATGGTGCCCCCCTGGCAGGACACTGAGACAGGCCTGGGGCAGCCATGGTGCCCCCCTGGCAGGGCACTGAGACAGGGCCTGGGCAGCCATGGTGCCCCCCTGGCAGGACCGTGGCGGCTCAGGCGCCGTCGCCCCTCAGGCCCTGGCAGTAGTAGGGGTGGAAGACGCGCTCGTGGGCGCAGAGCCGCATGGCCCCGTGCGTGTGCAGCAGCAGCCGCGGGAAGCGGGAGGTGAAGTACTGCACAAAGCCCTCGGGGACAGAGCCCAGGGCCACCCGGACATCAGCCGGCAGCTCGTGGTAGTGGTGCTTCTGCAGGAGAGAGGGTGAGGTGAGACAGGACGGGGACAGGGGAGGTGGCAGGGCCACAGGACAGCTGGGTGGCCGTACCTTGTTCCTCATGGCCCGCAGCAGGTCACGCACTGACGCCCCCTTGTAGGTACGGAACTTCCTCAGGTCTGGGGACAGCAGGAGAGACACGGTGTGAGGGGGAACACGGCCGGGCCGAGGGGCTGCCACAGCCTCTGTAGGGCAAGTCCCAGCCCTGCTCCACTGCGGCCTCTCAAGGAAGGGCTGCCACCTTTACCTGCCCTGCTTTTCAGCTCCCAGGCACAAGCAGGTGCCTGCTGACCAGTAAAAGCAGCAGCCTTTGGAGCCCCAGTCCCCCCCTGCTTCACTGGACCCAGTGACGAGCCTGGCCCCTCCATGCTCACCCATCTGCAGTGGGAGGGAGATGTGCATCCTCCAGTTGGTCCTCACCACTGCCCGTCCCCCTGATTCCAGGGCTGAGATGATGGGCCCCTCGGCTGGCTCCTTCTCCACACGGTCACTGACGTCCTGTGTGCCCAAGAGCGGGGACAGGGTGGGTATGGCACTGTCCTTGCACTGCACAAGGTGGGACAGAGACCCAGGGACCCCTCACCCCTCCTAAGAGCACCCCACAATGAGCATGTGTACCTAAACGCAGCAGTTTCCAACACCTTTTCCAGTACACACCTGTGTTCACTGCCCGTGGGACAGCACAGGCTCACCTGGAAGAACTGCAGCTGCTTCTCCTGACTCCAGAAAAAGGGATGCACAAGGACCACAGGGGCTGAGGGCCGGCGCTGGGGCTCAGAGCTGATCATGGCCACAATCAGCTCCCTTGCAACGAGTTTGTCTGGGGGTGAAACAAAACAGCAGAGAATTCACCCCTGTGCCAGCACCACGAGCTGCCCCTCAGCCTGGAGCCCCCCTGCAGTGTCCTGCCCCTGGGAGGGGTCTCACCATGCGCCTCCTCCTGCAGGCAGCTCAGCTGGTAGGAGCCCGCCAGGATGTTGGCCTGGCGCCGCAGGCTGTCCCCAAAGGGGTGCTGTCCCCCTGACACCACGTAGTAGAAGACACACCCAGCTGAGAAGATGTCCACAGCACTGGTCTGCAAAACACAGGGGCATGTGGGACTCTGGGACCCTTGGGCAGAGGGAGAGGAAACCTTTCCCTCCCACTTTTCTATCATTTTATGTGGACAAATTATCATTGGCAGCAGAGCTGATGGAAGATGCATCACTGGGAGTTCCTGCTCTGCTACCTGAAGTCAGGGAGCCCCACCACCCCAGGTCCCTAACAGAGAAGGGGAATCCAGAGGCACAGAAATTCCAGAGTTCAGGACTCCACAGCCCAGCAGACATGCAGGGGCTGCTGCAGTCCCACCATCAGGCAGACACCAGCATGAGCCCCAGCACTGCCCTGCCCAGGATCAGTATAGCAGCTGCTTGCAGTGGGAATAAGATTCCTAATTCTGAACAGGGAAGCACTGGCAGCAACCTACAGCTGCTCCAACCTCCCCACCCCAAATTTCTGAGGACTGGAGCCTAATGAGACACTTGTGCTGAACACAGTTGGGCACTGTCCCCCAAGGGCAGGGCCATGGGGACAGCCCTGTCCCTGTGTCTGGGCTGGTTCTGGCTCGTGGAGCTCTCAACTTAACTGTGCACCCCAGCAGTGTGACCTGAGGCCACTGCCAGCATGGGGACAGTGCCACAGTGGGCCCAGGGAGCAGCTGGGGTGGGGTGGCCATGGCTCACTGACAGGGTTCTCCTTCGGGGCCTCCTGCAGCACCTCGGGCGCGATCCAGCCCTCAGTGCCGGGGATCCCGGAGCGGAGGCTGAAGCTCTGCCGTCCCCCCTGAAGCTTCTTGCAGAGGCCGAAGTCAGAGATGACAGCACGGATCTGCCCGTGGCGATTTGGGGCAGAGATGAGGATGTTACAGGGCTTCAGGTCACGGTGCACTGGAAGTGAGAGTGTGTGGTGTCAGCTGGCAGGGCTGCAGCCGACAGGGCTCTGCCACAGCCCCATGGGCTGCTGACCCCCACAGCTACTGCCCAAAACCCAACAGGCACTGCCCAAACCCCACAGCATCCCCTGAGGAGAGGCTGCAGAGGGACTGCTGGCCCTCACCGATGCTGAGGGAGTGTAGGTGGGCCAGCCCGGACATGGTCTGACGCAGCACGGACACCGGGTCCAGCCCTCGGCGGTCAAAGCTCGGGCTCTCCACATACTGGAACCACAGAGAAGGAGAGGAACTAAGCCTGATTTACTGGCAAAGCTGGCTGGAGAGACACCCCACCCCAGCATGATGGCAGGTGATGGAGAGTAACCCTGCAGGGGCTGTTTGTGCCCAGGGCAGGTGCTCCCAGGGCTGGTGCACCCAGGGCTGGTGCTCCCAGGGCTCAGGGTGGGCACAGCAGCAGCCCCTGCCCGGCTCACCTCCTGCAGGGTGGCAGAGCACAGCTCGATGGCGATGTAGTGGAACTGCCGGTCCCTCTCCGTGCAGAAGTAGCGCACAACGTGCGGGTGCTCGTCCGACTCGCGCAGCAGCTGCACCTCGCGGTCGAGCAGGTGCACGCACTGAGGCAGGAGACGCTTCACGGCCACGTTCCTGCCCTCGAACTGCCCCCTGTGCAGAGTCTGTGTGTCTGTGTGTGGCACAGACCACTGGCCCAGCCACTGCTGGGGATCACCCACCCTGATCACTCTGCTGTGACCCCCAGAGCCTTGTCACATCACCAAAAGGAAGAGATCTTCCCCAGTGTAAGCTGGGAACTGGAGAGTCTCAACTGGGTAAGAAAATGACATCCCTCACTTTTTACTGAGTTCAGTGTGGGAAAAAGAGTCTAGGAACTGTGTGAGGGGCCAGAGCAGGTGCAGGCAGGCAGGGAGGGGGTGCATAGGGGACCTGCCTTGTGTACTCAGTGCCGGTTAATGAGGGCCACAAGCCCAGCTCCAGGATGGGTAGGATGAGGACCAGAAGAAGGTGAAAGTGGGAAGTTGTTCTCAGAAGTCCCTGGACCAGTGGCCACCTCGGCCTTGTCACTATCATTGTAGCTCCCAGGGAGAATGGGAGCAGAGTGGGGGCAGGCACCCAGTGTCACCCACCTGAAGACAAAGGTTCCTCCAGCTCCATGGCCCAGCACATCTTTGGGGTTAAAAGAAACTTTCCCAACTACAACCAGGTCTGGTTCTGCATCTGCAAGGGAGATAAGACAGCTCTCTTCCAGCCTTCAAGCATTAGTTCTATATGGAGGACACCTGTTTCTCTATTCATCTGGTCATTTACTCTCACGCAGCCCATGCTTATCCAGCAGCAGGTCTGGCACCTCCTCCCATCCCAGGTGGCTGCAGCCCTCTCATCTGCAGGCATCCCTGCACCTGCTCTGGGTGCTGGCACTCTGGACAGAAGCCCCCAGAGCCTGCCCATGCCCCCTGCACCCACCTTCAGCAGCCAGTGGGACAGCTGGCTCTGGGCTGAGTGTCCCGTTAGCTGGGTCCTTCGGGCAGGCTGAGGGACTGGAGCTCTGTGAGAGCTCTGCTGCACTTCCCTGGCTCAGCTCCAGCTCTCTGGGCTCCTCAGGGACGCTCTCCCTGGAGACTCGGTGCTGGCTCAGCATCTCCTGCTGCTGCTGCAGGAGCTGTATCTGCTCCTCCAGCTGCTGCTGCTGTGCTGCATGCTGCCGCTGCAGTTTCTGGAACACAAACCATGTGAATACAGCGTGGCCTGGAGCCACACTGGGACATTGGCTCTGCTGTCCCTCTCCCTCCACCAGCAGCACTCACCGTTAGCAGCAGCACCAGGATTCCCCCACCCAGCAGAGTCGTGCCAATGCCAGCCATCACCAGGTCCCAGGTGCCAGAGTCAGGATACACCTCCAGCTGCTCCCCCGGCGTGGGGTCTGGGTGGAGCTGCCTCTCGCTGGGGACAGCTGGCTCCTCCAGGCTGCTCGGGGCCAGGAACTACAACACATACCCAGGGCTGGGTGACACAAGAGGCACAGACCACAGGCCACTTGGGGTTGTGACTTCCTTCCTGTCCCCATGGTGGGGACCCAGTGCCCACCCCAAGCAGCACAGCCCCTTCAGTGACCCAGCACCCCTCACCACTCACATCATCGAACACAGTCCTGCTGGGAGGAGCCCTGGGGATGATGGTTTCCGTGGTTTTCCTCAGGTTCTCTGGGAAGGCTCGCAGCATCGTGGTGTGGACCACGGGAGGCAGCTCATGGTGCCCTGTAGCAGAAGGGGAACAGAGACAACCCTCAGTCCACCTCTAGGTTTCAGCATCCATCCCTTGCCAGCATCCCTGGCTCTCCTGGAGTAGGGGGGCTGCTTCTCATGGGACTCCAGCATGGGTGACTGTGAGCCCTGCTTTAAAGTGTCCCTGCCCACCCCCACATGGGGTACCCGGCAGTCACTCCTGAGGAGGGAACAAGGATGAGCTGAAATGAGACCCGCAGCCTGAGATGACCCAGCCTTAATCCCATTCACCCCACTGGGCACAGCAGGTCAGGCTATTGCCTGTAAAGCACAGCAGCAGCTCAGGTTGCTCCCTGCCAGGCACTGGGAGCCAGGACACGGGGCTGGGTCTGTGCCCACCTATGAGGAGCCACTGGTTGTGAAGTGAGGTGATGCTGCCCTGCGGGTACTTGACGTTGGTGCTGGGCGTGATCTCGCACTCCCCGGACTCCCTCATGGTCACGTCGTCCGTGGTGGGGCCGTCGATCCTGGCCAGCGTGATGCCCTGGGGCTGGGGACGCGGCAGCTCGTGGGGCACCACGCGGCCAGACGTGCCCGTGGTGGCTCAGGCCTGGCAGGGCAGTGGGGACACTCACCACCAGTGCCACGCTGCCGTGCACCAGGGAGGTCATGGCGTAGAAACTGGCCGCGTGCTTTCCCACGTAGAGCGCCGGCCTGCGGGGCAAGGACAAGCATCACCTTCCATCCATCACTGACCGGGGTGGCTGAGCACAGATGCCACTGGCTGCCACCGCTCAGGAACCACATACAGCAGCTGGGTCTTGGTGGCAGTGAAGTCCTTGACGGACTGGTAGCTCCACTTGAGGACATGGATGTCCTGTGACTGGAAGGTCAGATAGCGCAGGGTCTCCATGGCCAGGTTGAGGTGGGGGAGGCGGCGCAGGCTGTCCTGGTGCCACAGGTAGATGCCAACCACAGGTGAGCCGTAGTTCTGTGCCCATAGGACCTCCCCGCTCTCTTTGTCCAGGGTCACCACCAGCCCGTCCCCACTTGAGGCCAAGTGGGCCATTTCTGGAGAGAGCAAGAGGGATGAGGGATGCAGCAGTTGGGCTGCACCTCCTCTGTTCAACCCCAGTTCTGCCACTGGCCATGGGCTGCTGCCTGTTCTCCCCAGCAAGGGGCACAGGTGACACCTGCTGGCCCTGGCACTGTCACCCAGAGTCCTGCTGGGAGTAGGCACTGGGGAGCTGGGTGCCATGGCTGCTGCAGTTCCACTCACTGTAGTGGTAGGACTCCTCGCAGAGCGGGGCCGAGTACTCGGAGAAGGTGGCATTCCAGCGCAGCTCCCGTGACTTGGTGTCATACATGGTGATGACGTACTCTGGGGACAGGAGTAGGGCACGAGGTCACCTCCAGTGCCCCATTCCTGGCACCAGGTGGTCGAAGAGGGCACAGGACTGGCTTACGGGTCCGTCCGATGTAGAGCAAGGGGCTGGATGGGCACAGACCATCCCAGGCCTCTGTGGAGAGGGTGGTCTGCTTCTCCCCGGACTTGGGGTCCACAATGAACCAGGTGTCCTGCTTCTTCCCTGAGAAAGAAAACACCTTCTGAGCTCCTGCCTGTCACACTCCATGCCCCGGGGAGCCCCTGGTCAGCACCATCCCCTGCACACCCCAGCCCCTCCGTACCAGTGTAGAGCACTCCGTCTGAGCTGCGGCACGGCGACGACTGCACCAGCTCTGGGATGGTGAACGGCAGCTTCTGCAACACAGGGCCAGAGTCACCTCCCCAGCCCAGGGCACCCCATGGGCTCACAGGGTGCCCACAACCCCACAGTCCTACTGACCATCAAACCTTCTTTGTTCTTTCCTCCCAGGATATATAGGCTGCCGTCATTGGGGTCTGGAAGGAATGCTGGCCTGGGAAGGAGGGGAGAAGGATAAAACGTGAGCTACCCCTGCCTTGGGCACCTCCAAGGACACAGAGTGGCCACACTGCAGAATCCCCTTTAACAGTTTGCTCAGGGTGAGTCTCTGTAGGACTTGACATTTCCTAGACACTTGCAGCACTGGATTTGGCAGGAGATAATTCCCACTCTGGTCAGTCTTGGGACTCCCTACCACCCAGTGTCCACCCACCAGGCTGCTGGATACACTGCCTGTCTCAAAGAGCTGTTCTGCCAGCCCCTCAGCATTCAGGGGGATTTCCCTCAATTTCTCTCCATGCTGGTGTTTGAAGTGGAGCTGAGAGCTCCTTGACTCTTGCAGCAGGAGCCAGCTCCTCCTCATCACCACGTGCCACATGCCAGCGTCAGGGACAGGGTAAGGTGATGCCATTGCATGGGCATTTCATTTCCCTTTGTCTGCTGTTGCTCCATCAGTTTTCAGGGAGCCTCCCACATTGCCCAGCTGCTTGTGGGGATGACACTCACTCTGCCACATACACCGGCACCTGCAGAATGGGATCTGAAACAGACAGTGAGAGGTCATGTCAGCAGTGCTGCTGTGAGTGGGACAGCACATCACCAACTGTTTTCCCAGTGTGGCACTGTCAGCCAGCCCAGCCACGCAGCCTGTTTGCCTTTCAGGGCCAAGAGGCACCAACAGCAGATGCTGATCCACACTGGGCTGTGCCTGGGATTGGGGCTAGGGCTGGGGCTGACAGTGCACCCCAGGGCTGGAGGCACTGGCAGCCCAGAGCCCATCCAGCAAGAGTCAGGCCAGGGGAGCATTCCCAAACCCCAAACATGCTCCAGGAGCCAGGCTGCAAGCAAATGCCCCCAGTCACCACTCACCGTCCTTCAGGGTCCACTTGATGTCCCCTGTGCTCTTGCTGACGGCGTGGAGGTTCCCATCCAGTGTGGAGATGAAGAGCAGCGTTTCTGGGACAGTCACTGCACCGCCTTTGAGGCTCTAGGACAGACATACCATCCTCAAGAGCTTAGCCAGACTTGGGAACAGTCCCCCAGCCTGGGTGCTCTGTGCAGCTCAGCTCCTGGGGCAGCCGCACCTTCAGTGACTGGCACCACCTGCACACACAGTGTCTGGCTCCTGCAGGGAGCCCACATCCCACCAGAGCCATCCCAGAGCTGGAGCAGCCTTCCTTTTCCCTCCTCTCCCTGGAGCAAGTTTTCCCACAGGTGGCTGAACTGAACTGCAGTGTGGCTGCTCCCAGTCATAACCCTGGGTGCCTTTCTAAATGTGACAAGAGCAGCCAAACCATCAGCTCCTTCCAGAAACAAACAAGTCTGGTGACTTTTCATGCCAGAGAAGTGATGATTGTTTGCCCAGGCCTTCAGAGCTGCAGGTTTCATCTACCTGACATTGAGGAAGTAATTGCAAATTCACCTGGGAAGAGGAGCTGCTGCTTCCACGTATGGCATCTGCATAGTGAGTGCCAGCTCAGCCAGCGCCACATATGCCAGCCTCACCCTGTCAGCAAACAGGGATGGGCAAACAGCACGGGACTCACATGGCTCTGGCAGTCCCTGATGCCAGGGAGTTGGCAGCAGCACCCGAGCCCCTGGCTGGCTGCAGATTAGCATGGGAGGCCCAAGGATACCCCTGGAGCCCAGCCCCTCAGTGGTCCCCTCGCTGCTCTGGGAGCCTGAGCTGGCAGAGCCTGTCCTGGGGGGCCTCTGCCCGGCCAGAACCTACACGTGAGTCTGAGACCATTTGCAGAGCAGAACCTGACAGTACAAGACTGGCTGTGGCATGGCAGGGCCAGGAAATTCCTACAGCTGCAACAAAGCACAGGAGGCACAGGACCTCCCTCACAATGCACCTCACACCAAGCTCCATGCCTCCAGCCCACTTCTTTTATTTGCACTTCTTGCTTAATTTTCAGATGAGGTCAGAGTGAGTTTCCCTGCTCTGGCTTTGCCCAGAGGACATGGTGGGGCAGGCAGGGAAGGGGGCTGCTCCCCACTCTGGCCCCTCCAGCCCCTCTGGCCATGCAGGGACTGCTGCTGGCTGGGGACATGCCAGGCTGGCAGACACGGGGCTCAGGCAGTGTGGCCACCTGCCCGGGGGAAACTGAGACTGCCGAGCCCCCCCAGCTGTCAGGGCTCTCCACTCCCTGATGCTCTGGGGTTTTTCCATCCCTTCTGCAAATGTTTTGGTGCCAGGGCGCTTGGGCAAAGGCCAGGCTGCCTGGCCTGCTCCCCATAAACAACCATGGGCAGAACTGGGAGCACCGGATCCTGGGAGCTGCCATCCTCCCCCTGGTGCCATCCCCAGCTGCCCCAGCCCAGCAGTGTGGCTGTTCCCATGGGCTGCCCCCATGAGCTGTGTTTTCCCGAGCTCCCCCCGCAGCACTCTGGACTCTGCAGCGATGCCGAGCTCAGCCCCGCGCTCGGAACACGCGCTCCCGGCAAGGATGGATAGAGAGGGACGGCCAGGCACAGACAGGAGCTCGGTGCCAGCATCCGCTGCTTCCTCCACTGCAGCAGCTCCATCCGTGTAATCCAAAGCCAGCCTGGCACGCTGCCTATCCACTTGAACCGCCACCAGCTGCAGGAGCTGGATCCGGCTCCCAAGGCACCACCCTGACCGCAGCAGCTCCGCGGGCAGGACCGCGCGGGGGGGGGCCGAGGGTACCCGGCAAGTGGGCTCCGCTCCCGGCCACAGCCGGGATGAGGATGGAGAACAATACCCACTCCGGGTGCCGCGGGGACCCCTCGCCCCGGCGCTCCACGGCACAGAGACCATCGCCACCCACGTCCGGCCATGGGACCCCCGGCAGCACCACGGCCCCACACCCACACCAGGACCCTTGTGGGTGCTGCCCGGACACGCACCCACCGGCCCGAGGGGCGGCTCGGTCCCCGCTCACCGGTGTCACCCGCGGGACGCTCCCTGAACCGGTCCCTCAGTCCCCGTGCCTGCCCCTGTCGCACCTGCACCGAGCGCGGGGTGTCCCTGCAGGTCACAGGACCCCGCAGGACGCGGGGCGCAGTGAGCACAGGCTCACACCGGGAACGGCGCAGGCTGACTCCCCCTGCGCTGTCCCCCGCACTGTCCCCGCCCGGGCGCTGTCCCACTCCCGCTCCCAGTGGGGCCGTACCTGTACCGGGACTGGCGGGAGCAGCAGCGGCAGGAACAGCGGCAGCAGTGGCGGCAGGAGCCCCCGGGCCGCCCCCCGGAGCCCCCGGGCCGTTCCCCGGAGCCCCCGGGGGCTCGGCTCGGCGGGGCCGCCCATATCCCGGCCAGGCCAGGCCGGGCCGGGCCGCGCTCCGCCGTGAGTCAGCGGGGCCGGGGCGGGTCCCGGACGCGGCTTCCGCCCCCCCCGCGCTCCGCACACGCACCCCGACCCCGCGGCCCCTCGGGCTCCCCGCCCCGCTCCCCGCCGGCTCCCGGGGGTTGGCACCGCCGGAGGAGCCGCCCCCGCGGCCGGCGCACAGCCCCGCATCCCCCCGGCCGCGGGCACCGATCCGGGGCTGCTCCTCTCGCCGGTAACGCGCGTGAAGCGCTCCCGGCTCCTGCCCGGTCCCCAGACCAGCGTGCCGGGAGCTCTGCCCGAGGGAACGGGGGCTGCCCTGGGACCCCCCGCCTGAACGGAGCGCTGGAGCCGACAGCCACAGCACACCTGGGCACCAGGGCACACCTGGGCACCAGGGCAACGGGAACCTGCCCGCCGGCACACGCTGGGAGGATGCCAGCGCCTACGGGGGGCTACTGAGCTGTGCCAGTGGGGTTTGGGGTGGGGGGAAAGGAGGGGTCTAAAGGCGGAGGCGAAGCCGAGTCCAGCGTGAGAAACCCGATGGGAGTGGCACTGTGACACCGCAGCCAGGGCTGGCCAGCCCCGCAGGACCGGGCTAATCCCGGGGAAAGAGAAGATTAAAGCCCAGTTTTGAGCAGGGAGGTAGAGACCATCCTGTAATTCACTGCCCGTGCGTGTGCAGTGGCACAGGGCAGCAGAATCCAAATCCCCACCGTGGGAGATGGGCACACACAGCTTTGACGTGTCACCAGGTGTGGGGTCTCCTGAATTTCAGCCGTGTCGATCTTCCTGCAAAGAAACACACTACAAACCCTTTGCTCACAGCTGTTCATGCAGGAGGAAGCAGCTCAGTACACACAGAATAGTGAAACACTCAAACACAGAAATACTTAATTATCAAACTTTAATTCTTAAGACTAATCTTACAGAATAAAACACCAGGATAACCAGTTAAGGTTACACTTAAAAAAATCCAGCAGTGCAAATCTAAGACTAAATATTTGTCATCTCCCTCCCCCCAAAATAGGCAATAGATTATTTAAAAATACCATAATACATGGTACTCACATATTCCATTTAAAATAAATCTGCAGTGGACACAAATATCTAAGTTGGGTTTTTTTTTATTTTATATAAAAACAAAAAAATAATTGCTTTGAATATGGATAAGACAGAGTGAACTTCCATGAGCTACCAAGGTGAATCCTTGGCTAGAAGGTAAAATGGCCACATTTCATACAAGACTTGCTACAGCTCTCCTGGTCCCAGCTCCACTCTGGTGACAAGGACATTCACTAAGAGAACAAGATGCCAACAGCCTCATGGTAACAGGTGGGGAGAGACTGCTGGACAGAACCAAGGGTGAACACAGCTCCACTGGAAAAACCAAGTTACAAAGGGAGAAAAGCAAGGGAAGTGAAGTCTGGAAAGAAGCCCCGCAAGGATGGGAGCAAGGAGTGCTGTGCCCGAGGCAGGGTCAGGACCGTGGCTGTGGGCAGGGGGCAGAGCAGACCCCATGTGGCACCTGGGCAGTGCAGCAGCAGGGAATTGTTTCTCTTTGGCCCTTGGAGCACGGAGCAGAGGGCACCAGCCAGCAGTGCAAGCTGGGCATGGTGTGTGGAACTAACACAGTGTGGTGGTGACAGCTTCTTATCTCCTTTGAATCCAGATCACTCTCTTCCATCACCAGAACATCATGACTGTAGTTACACATTCCTCATTAATTAATTCATGGAAATCAATAATTTACTCAATAAACTTGGTATGAAACCATGTGAGTAACACAAGCTCTTCATGCAAGACAGTCTCTATTCAAACCTCAACCAGGCCGAGCAACACTTCTGCATTCCCAAGAAAGCACTGAGCCTGGCACTGCTTACACTTGGGATGCACAAACAGAGCAAAGAATACTGAACTTGGGACAAGCAAGAGGAGGAGAAACCTGCAGTGCTGGGCATGGAGAGTAGGAAGGGACAGCTGTGATACCCAGTCTCACGGAACAAGGCAGGGAGCTGGGGCACTGGCAAGAGGAATCCCGAGATGGCAGCAAGGAGGGGACACTGTCTGAGCTCTGGGAGCAGCAAACACCAGCTGTGTCCTGCAGGGACCTGCACTTACCTCACAAACACTTTAATCTGCAAGTAGCAAGCCCAGAAAACACTCAGTGCAACCTCATACAGAGAGGCAGCCCAGGATGCTCCCAGGGAATCACACCTACACCCAGCAGGAACCAGTCACTGCTGAGAGCACTCTGGTAAATTGCAATTTAACTGAAATACACATCTGTGCAGCTGTTACTGGTAACTTCCCACAGAATAGATGTCAGATCTCAGAATCATCTTTATCACCAACTCCAAATACTGAGTGCTCTCACACTTCACTCACACTGTGTCTCACTGAGGACCAAACTCCTCCCTGGAGCTGTGCTGAGTCTGCCTTGGGATGGTCACAGTGACCAGAGAGCAAAACCCAAAGCCAAGAGAGAGGCAATGGCTGTGAGGCAACTGTGGCACTATGCCACTGAAAAGAGGTTGTTTCCTAATGTCAATAACTGCCTTGGAAAAACTGGTGTATGCCAGAACATTCAAAACTCCACATCATTCCCAAAGAGAAAGGATCTTAAAAGCTGCTAATTTCAACTAGAACATTCATTTCAAAGAGGTCCCAAGAAGCTTGGGATATTGAGCCAACAAACACCAACTAAAGCATTTATATGCCACCTTCCTGTATTTTAATTCATATTTTGAACATAGAACAAAAAAACCAAGGATTTAATTTTTTCCAATCAAATCCAACCTGCAAGGAAGCACCTCAACAGGATCACATTTTCTTAGTGTCTAGTATTTTCTTCATGTTTAAAATTGCTTTGTAGGTAACCAAGGGGTTTGTGCTGAGTCTTTTTTGAGCTGCTGGGCTGTACCTGGCCCAGCAGAGAACAGCTGAGCCTGTGTGGCACAGGGTGTGACAGTGCCCTGAGCCCCAGCAGTGCTCAGTGCCTGTCCCCACTCACCCCAGAGTTACTCACCCGGTCACTGCATCCTGCACAGAAGCCACAGGAGCTGGGGAGGAGCTGGAACTCAGGCCCTCCCCAGGAGCAAGGGGGTGAAGGGACAGGAAAGGAAACAGAACGTGATGCACAGACAGGTCTGAGCATGTTGAGGAGCAAAAAGGAGCTGATCATCATAGAACCAGCAAGGTGACAAATGCCAGTGTGGCCCCAGGTGACAGAAAGAGCAAGTGTCACCCCTGCACTTCATCCTGTAGTGCCTACACCTTCCTCCAGGTAACAAATTGTTAATTTAAGCCTTAACACCAGGAGTGACAAGTAGGAAATCACAAGTGTGATGGCTGCATTTCACCCGTGACATTGTCACCAGCAAAGCCAGGCCAGCTCCTCTCTGCCCCCACTGCTCCAAGGGACTGCCAGGGGAGCTGACAGTGCTCTTCTGGCCCCAGCCACTGCCAGGACACACTGCTGCTGGCTTGTACACTGAAAGGAAATACCTCAACCTACAAGAGTAAGAAGCACATCACTACTTTCTATGTAGGATATGAAACTCGTATTGTGTGGCTGTTCTAACAGAAAACACAAACTGAAAGCTGCTATCTAGAGGCTACAGGGAAATATGTGGCCTCAACACCTACCAAAAAGCCAATGTGCTTTCCAGTCTCTCAAGTAAAATAAAAATAAAATAAATGCTCATTTGGGAATTTGCACCTGCTGTGTTTCAACTGGGCTCTTCCCTCAAGGAGAGAGAAAAGTGGACATGGAGCATATTCAGATTAGCTGTTCCTAAAAGGCTGTTTCTGCATGGGTTTGAGCTACTGGGATGGGCCAGCACTGAACTCCAGTGCTAATGCACAGCAGGGATGTGGGAGCTGCTCCAGCCTGGCTGCACATGTCCCCACTGTGGCCTTTGCAGCTGTCCAGGGCTGAGGGCTCTGTTCAGAACCCCTGAGAGAAATGGCACATGCATGGCTGGGATGGCACAGAGCATCACAGCCCGAGGCGCAGCACATTCCTTCTGACAGAAGGAGGTGTGAGGGCTTCTTGTGAGCTGGAGCAGGACAAAAGCTGGAAGGTGGTTTACACTTCAAAACATCACTTGCTGGATGGTTAATCTAAAGTATGATTCACTGAATTCATGATTGCTACAAATTTTCAAATCCAGCTCATCAAAGACTGCTGCTGTTATTAAGAACACAAAACAGCATCTGAGCTTCTGCCTTCCTTACTGCCACCACCCCAAAGAGGGCAGGAAGGTTCCAGTGGGTCCCTCCCTTTGTGAGATCTGTGTCCCCCTGTTCCCACCAGGCAGCAAAAGGGTGTTTCCATCCATGTCACTGTCAATGTGTCCCCCTGTTCCAACCAGGCAGCACAAGGGTGTTCCCAGGCCAACAGCTCAGTGCCAATTCAGCAGCTGCAAAATGATTCTGGACTGCAACATACATGAGCAAGAAAATGCTCCCAAAATGCAGCAGCCCAGGGCAGGAGGTGAAGCACTGATGGGCACGAGAGGGAACACTGGCAGCACTGGGTCACCTGCTGTGACAAAACATCCCTGCAGAATTCACCTGCTCCAAACACACTACACACACCAACCTGGAGCTGCCAGAGCCCAGGAAAAATCCCAAACAAGCAGGGCATCTTTGGGTTAAAACAAAGAATTAGTTCTGCTACCAAGGAGTGGAGGCTGCCCTGGAGGGCCAGCAGGATATGGCTTCACTGAACAGCAACGCTGTGCACTGCTACAGTTTATTCTTAAAAATCTGCTCCTCAAAGTCCCAGACACAACCAATAACTAAATTAAGCCTAATGCTGATAACTGAGAGATTATGAAAATATTTGGTTTTGTTCAAACCATGTAAAAAATCCTCAATAATACACTGTAATATTTTCTTTTTAAAACTAACTGGAAGATCAACTCTCAGCAGATTTAAGTGTATTACACACAATATTTTGTGAATTAAGGTTTATTGATTTCCATTGTATTTGCTTTAAATATGTTTGAAGCTGACTGCAGAAAAGGGATGGTGAAATCTTTAAGTTAGAAGTAAACTAATGGTGAAAGAACATCACCTCTGGCTTCCATCCATGCCTCGTTTAGCATGTTTTAATAATAAGTTCCAGGACTGTCACATCCAGGGATGTTGGAGGCCTCTCCCAGCAGTGTCCTTAGATTTGTGTCATTTTCCTGTGCCAGAGGTGAGCGTGCTTTCAAAAATACTGCCACTTCCCCAGCACCGTGTCTTTGATTGCATCCACATACTGAGTTGGGACCCAATAGACCCAGTAGTAAGATGCTTCTGTTGGGCCCAGCTGAAATGCCTGCAATTAAAAATGACAACATTTACACATGGGAACAAAGAGCTGTGGACAGGCACAGCTCATCCACTGCCAAACCAGACCAGCCTGTCCCACCTGCTGCTCCCTGCAGCACTCGGGGCACACCACAGCTCTTTGGTGGGCAATTAAAGGAGTATTGCAGAGAGCCAGAGATGCAGAGCACTGAGAAAACCACCAGAAAACCCTTTTACAACATCACAGCAGCAACCAGAACTCCTGGCCAGTTTCAAGAACATGAGGAAATTATTCTGGTAGACAACCTGGAGCATAACTCAGAGTCTCTAAAGAAAGGACAGAGCTGAGAAGCCAAACAGGAACTAAACAAGACAACGACCATGTTTTTACAGTCATGGGATTTTATATTTAGACATAATGTCCTATTCTCAACTTCTCTCTTATGCCCAGGAGAGAGGCACCATGCCATGCCAGAGCCTCTGCCCATGCTGTGGGTAAGTTTATTGCAACACATGCTGAAAAGGACCTCTTCTCACATGGCTGATCCAAAATCAAGTATTTGGACAGAGACTAGAGCAGCACCCTCCTGCAGGCCATGACTATGAGGAAAAACATTTCCCTTTCCTCCTCCTAAAGAAGGAAACTTACTACTTATAGAACAGAAACTTACTTCAACATCAACAGTTAGTTACTGTATTTCGAAAAGCAGGATCTTAAAAAAACCTCTGGATTAACACAAACAGCCAAAATTTCAGTACATTAGCACAGTTCTCTTCTGAAATATAAGTTTGCTAGATCCCATGTGAGTTGTTCAGAAAATTACAAGTGTGAAAAGACACTACAGCATCAAACCTCTTTTTTCTTTACCTCCATTGAGGCCTGTTGTTCATATAAACACCACAGAATCTGGAAATTAAATCAGGTATTAAAAAATACCACTACCATTAAGAAATCACAAGCTGTGTTGTGAGTATGGTTACTGGTTTAACACTGTCACAGTCATGGACAGTGTCAGCATTCACAAAATAATGCTTAAGCACTTCATGTTTGTGTGAAACCAGTCTGGATTTTCATACAGCTGCAGATACTCAATATAGACCCAAAATGCTGAGAGTGTGAGAGGAGCCCATGTCCCATGTCCCCATCTCCACCATCCACCTCCAGCTGCTCTGACCTGCAGCCTCAGTGGTGTGCACTGCATGAAGGAATTAGATGGATATGATTAAATAGAGCCATTACTCACCATCATGTGATAATCCTCATGGCCTTCAATAGGTTCACTCACCACATTTTTAATGGACCCCATGGGTAACTTTTCTGTTCTCTCTACATTAAAATTGATCAAAACATTATTTCTGACATATGGGGAAGCAGTATTTCATATTCATTTCATACACCACCTCCATTAATGCCAAAACTTCTTCAGGTCTCCCCTCCAGGTGAGTTTTGGACACTGCTGCCCAGGATGTGGTGGCTGCAGCACCACACCCCACACAGACCCCACAGCTGGACCCCAGTAGAGTGAAGGAATCCAAACCTGGATCACAGAGCTCCACTGCACCACATGAAGCATTTCAGTATTCATGATTTGGGCTTAGACTGAGTGAGGAGAGATCCCAGGCTTTACTTCATGTTTTCCCATTAAGAACTCCCCTGGGACCAGCAGGGATGCTCATCCTATGGAATTTAGTCCAGGTATGAGAATATCCAGGACTGAGCACCAAGGATTACACTGAACTCTGAACAGCAAGCCTAAAAGCTGCCAAAGATATGCTGACCTTAACTCTGAAAGCTTAGGCCAGGCTTTACCCTGAGGCAGTGTGCAGAGAAACACAGAGAAAGGAATATAAAAGAGAAAACAGAGAAAGAAACAAGTAAGAGAAACAAGCCCCAAAAAGACCACAATTCCATGGCAGAGAGACATCAGCTGACCAGAGGCAACGACAAGAACAACAAAGTACAGGGCCCAGAGGTTCCTGTCACCTCTGTCCTCACTCCTTTCTGAACACTTAATTCCAAGGTCCTGCCTGCCTTTCAGTTGAAGCACCCAGCATCAGCTGAAAATTATCTCCTTGAATACAAGACAGAGAATGCCCAAAACACTTTACAAAGCAGAGACTGAACTCTGAGTTCTTGAGATAGATCTGTTTAATTGGTGACCCAAAAACCTCAAACCTACCTACAGAAAGCAACAGAGACAAACTCAGTAAGGTAAGGAAAAGTATTCTCTGCCTCATAACTGAGCTCACTCTGAACTACCTGTTCAGACCTGTGACTTCATCCATGAGGTAAAACCCCACTTTGCCCTTGTTTAGCATCCCCCTAATCAATTTCTGCTCTGAGTATCCCACCCACAGACAAACCCCATTATCCACACCTCTGTGCAAGTGACACAGAACACCTGGGGAACAGCTGCCTGTACCAAATTCAGACTACAAACTCCTACACAAAGCCCCTGTGAGACTCAGGGAGGCTGCAGGGCTGAGGGTCAGAGCTCCAACTCCCCAGGGCCAGAAAATGACAAGCTCTGTGAACATCCTGATGTGTGTACTCCAGCCCTTACTTGCTGGCCTCTGTCATGGGTTTCTCAGAGTAGGAAGGAGTTTTTCCCTATAACAGCCAGCAAATACAACCATTCCCCAGGGGCAGCAAGCTGCTGCTGATTTGGGGAAGTAGGGGAACAGGTTACAGGAAACACAACTACAAGAAAAATCAAATTCACAGCTTAAGCAACACTGTGTAGAACACCTCAGAAACACTATACTTGAAAACTCATCTAGGGGGTGATGGAAGAGATTAGTCACCTAAATATTAAACATGGACTTAGAAGCTGGGATCAGTAACAGAAAAATCTGCCTGCCCAACCTATAGAGTTAAAAACACTTCCAATGTCTTGCTCCACCACTCTATCTGGGAGAAATCACTGCAACTGGAATCAAGAGAGGTTTTAAAGCCAGAAAAAAATCTTCACAGTCAAGTCTGTCCTACAAAGAAAGGGTCAAAAACTTTTGAGATTTCTGCTTGCTTTGGAACTACTGTAACAGCTGGAGGCAGTATCATCACCCAATTAGGCTGCTTTACAGGGAGTAAGCACCTCCACCCCTCCTGATCATCACTTTGTATTGGCACCCCAGTCAAAGCACAGCTTCCTTGGCAGTTGGGGGGATCCCAGGGTCCTGTTTAGCCCCAGCCAGCAATTCAGCACCATGCAGCCACTCACTCCCCCTGCCCTGCTGGGATGGGGAGGAGAACCAGGGAAAAAAAGTTAAAAACTCATAGTTTGAGCTAAGAACAGTTTAATAACTGAAACAAGATAAAATATATTACTACTACTAATGGTAATAATAATAAACAAACAAAAAATTAAAAAAGGAACTCCAGAGAAACCAGTGATGCCCAACACAGCTGCTCCCCACTGCTGACCAATATTCAGCCTATCCACCACCTTCAATGACCAGTCCCTCCCACAGCTGCTCCCAGTTTATACTGCACATGATGCTCTGTGGTGGGAAACACTCCTTTGGCCAGCTCTGGTCACTTGTCCTGGCCAGGTCCCTCCCATCTCCCTGCATGCCTCCTCACAGGCAGAGTCTGGGACACCAAACAGTCCTTGACTGAGGAAAGCACTGCACAGCAACAACCAAAACATCCACTGCTATCAGCACTGCTGCCATCCTGAATGCAAAACAGCTCCTGGGAAGAAAACTAACTCTATCCCAGCCAAAACCAGGACACAGACATCCTCAGCAAGGCACATTACCCCCATTTCATTCCCAGCTCCTCCTGGTACTACTCACAACTGCAAACCAACCCCTCTGCACAGCACCACAGTCGTGCATTACTGAGACAAGACACCCACATAATTTCAGCAGGAAGGACAGAGAGTGCCAGAGATGCCAACACTATCAGTTTCTATCCCAGTTCTGAATTTTCCTTCCAAGTCTTGGCAAAGCCATTGGGCCCCTGTGTGCTGCTGGCATCAAATCCATGCTGCTTATGGAGTGCTTTGAGAAATGCCAGAAATGCCCAATTACTATCATTTACAGCATACTGGACTATTAGTCTGCTGACACCAGTGAACTCCAGCTTTTCAGGACCCCATGTGGAGTATCCAGTACTATTCCCTGACCTGGGGGAATGGCACATGAGAAAAGGAAACAAAGTTTTCTGAAGCACTGCAATACCAACATCATTCTCTAAACACAACTGAGAGCAGAAGCTTTTCTAGGTCACACAGCTCAGTCACAGCCCAATCACCAACTGCTCACCCCGAGGCTGAGAGGTGCTCACCTTTTGTACCAATCCACAGCTGGTCTTGCTCGAGTTTGAAGGTCAGTCTGACTTTGCCCCCTGACTTGTTGTACATGCCGGACAGCGGCACCGTGGGCAGCCGCTCCTGCAACGAGACACGGCCAGTCAGGGCCACTAAAGCTACACACTCTCAACTTTTTAACCATAAGGACCACCCATCCTTCCAGCTTTCTGCTGAGACAGCAAAGAATGACTGAACCAGTGGGGAAAGGTCTCAGACCACAGAGGAGTCTCTTTTCTGATTCTGAGACCTTATTCACGCACCTGCACACCTTTGACAGAAGGCATCACATCGTCAGGTTTTCCTTTATCCAACACTTTTCTGTGTTGCTAAAACATAAAAACAGAAATTAAATTCAGAGGAACATTACAAAGCTTTGCAGTGTACCTCCAGCTGACCCCTGATCACATCCCAGTGGCACTGAGACAGCTGAGGGCTGTTCAAAGCACTTATCACAGGCATCAGTTATCTTCACACTGAATTGAGCACTTTATAAGATACTCTCAAGCAATTATCAAAATGAATGGAACTCCAACATAATGCCAAGGATAACAGCCTTCTCAAACATAAACACATATAAATACATGTCTGTAAAAAACAAAATATTGCATCCAGTGAATGGCAGAAACCCTCCACGTCTGGCAGTGCAATCCAGCACCAAACCAGAATGGATCAGAGAAGTGGTAACTTTCAAATCCACACTCACAGCTCACACCTGGCTGAACATCTTTAGGAAATAATGGGACTTATACTGACCATGAACCGTGACACATCACAGAAAACCATCAGCATCACGGAGGCACTACTTAATTTTAACCAATATTATTTTGAAGAAAGTACAGGGCTGGTAATACCTTGAGCTGACAATCCTTCACCAGCCCCCACATTGCAGGACCATGAAAGCAGCCCCACTGCACTGTGCTCCAAATGTGAGAGGAGAATTCAACATCCACATCCCCATCAAGGCTGGAAATGCTGAGGGAACTGCTCACTTACTGCTTGTTTTAAGCAGTTTTTGGAGATCAAATTCTTTTGTGCCAATAAAAATTAGTTAGGTTTCAGAGTTAATCTGGGTTGTGTTTGCACTAACATCCATCAAAAGTTTCATCAAAATGCTTGGCTGTGCCTGGCACCACAAGCAGTGTCTTGCAAAGCCCCAGTTCCTGCTAGACTAAACAGTTCTCTGCTACTCCCCTGGCCAGAGTCATTCCAACACTGAACTGTCAGAAATGAACCCCCAACCTGATCTGAGGAGGGACCCAGAAGTGCCTGCAGGAGAACCATGTAAATCCTACTGTTTCCCCACACCAGCAATTATTGAGATATTCATTACCTTTTGTCTGCAAAGTGGCTCCTTTTTGTTTTCCTCAGCTTTGACCTCTTGTTGAGCAGCTTCTTTAGGTGTATTTACTGCTAACACATCGTTGATGGTAGAGCCCACAACCATTATTTTCGCTCCGTTTGTCACTTTGATTTCCCGCAACGTTTTCTCCTCTGGCAGAAGTCCCTTGAACATAACTTTCTGCATGGCCGGCGGGAGGCCTAGAGACAAGCACAGCGATTAGAGGCGGCGGCGGCGGCCAGGGAGGCGCGGGGGAGGCGGCGGCGGTCCCGACGCACCTGTGAGCGAGTGGATCTTCTGCTTCAGCTCGGCTCCCGTGCTGTCCAGGCAGAACTTCACGTCGTATTTGTTCTTGTTCCAGATCACCTTCAGCTCCACCAGCTCCCTGCCGCTGTTCTCGTCGCCGCCGTTGCTGACGGACGCCTGCGGAGGCTCCCGGCGCTCCTCACCCTCCGGAGACCTCCCGGCCGCCGGCGAGCCGTCCCCTCCGCCGCAGCCCAGCGGCAGCTCCTGCGCCTCCGCCTCCATGCCCGGCTCCTCGGCACCTGTGGGGAGCGGACAGGAAGACCCCGGCCCACGGGACACCGCCCCGCCCCGGCCCCGCTCCAGCCCCCAAAAGCGCCCGCAGCGCGACTCCCCCCCGGCCCGGCGCCCCCCGCACCGGCACCGCCGGTTCCGGGCACCGCCGGTTCCGGGCACGGCGAGCTCCGGGCACCGCCGGTTCCGGGCACGGCGAGCTCCCGGCATGGCGGGCTCCGGGCACCGCGGGCTCTCGGCACCACCGGCTCCCAACACCGCGGGCTCCGGGTACCTCCGGGTACCGCGGGCTCCCGGCCGCGCTCGTACCATCAGCAGCGGCAGCGGCGGCGGCAGCCATGATGATTGTGTACAATCCGCCGCGGGGTACGCCGGGAAACGCCGCCGCCGCTGCCGCCGCTGCTGGGCCGCGCCGGCTCCCGTAGTCGCCCCTGCCCGCCTCTCAACGTGGGGGCGGTGGGACCCCCAAATTGCGCCCCTGCAGCACCAGCCGCGCCGCGCCGAGAGGCGGTTGGAGCGCCGAACCTTCCCCTCAGCGCTCCGGAAACCGGAACTCCCCCACGCTGTCGGACCCGTGGCAGGGGCCGCGGTCCCCTCGCGTGACAGAACGAAGTAACTGGCGGCGCCTTTAAGGGACGCCCCGCCCCCGGCGGCGACGCGCGCGGGGATTGGCTGCCGCGGCGGGGCGGAAACGGCGGCGCGGCCACATGGGCGCGTGGCGGGATGGCGCGAGCTCTGCGCGCGTTGCGCTGCGCGGCGGGATCGGGATCGGGATCGGGATCGGGATCGGGATCGGGATCGGGATCCGGTCCCGAGCAGGGGCCCCGAGTCCGGTTTGGGCCCAGCCCCACAGGTAACCGACCCCTCGGCAGCCCCGCCCCTGCCCACTCCCGGGGCTCCGCTGCGGCGTGGGCGGAGTTTTGGGTTGGAAACCATCAATTTGGGCTCTTGAGGGGCGCGTGTGGCGAGGGGGCTGCTGGCTCCCCGGGGTGCTTCTGCCGAAGCTCCGGGGCTCGTCCTTCCGGTGCCCTCCCGGTCGTGCGGGGTCACTGTCGGTGTACAGCGGCAGTGCTGTGTTGGCATGTGCCAGCTTATGAGGATTTCCAGGTCGCTTCAGGAGCCCTGTTCCTGGGAGTAGTCGTCATTTTCACAGCCGGTGTCCCCGGAGCTGTGTTCCTGCGGTGCCTCGGTGACGCTGCCTTCGCAGGCACCATCCAGCGCCCTCCCAGCTCGCATTTAAAACTGTCCCTTGGGTCCTCTTTGTGACCACCTCCTCTGGTTTCTCCACCATTACAGGTTTTCTGCATTTAGGTGGCCTTAGGACTGCTTTGTACAATTATATCTTTGCCAAAAAACACCGAGGGACCTTTATTTTAAGAGTGGAGGATACAGATCAGAATCGGGTGGTGCCCGGAGCCGCAGAAGGAATAGAAGATATGTTGGACTGGGCAGGTATTTAGAAACATCTTTCATTTTTCACCTGCTGAAGCCTTGCCTTTCTTTTAGAGGCTGACAGAGCTCAGCTGGGGGCGGGTCTGGCTGTGCCTTTGGGCTGTTTTGGCAGCCCAGCCGTTCAGCTGCTGCCATGCCGGTGTTGCAGGTATTCCCCCGGACGAGAGCCCCGGGCGCGGCGGCCCCGCCGGGCCCTACGTGCAGTCGCTGAGGCTGGAGCTGTATGGGCAGGCCAGCGCAGCACTGCTGGCCAGCGGGGCTGCCTACCGCTGCTTCTGCAGCCCCCAGCGCCTGGAGCTGCTCCGCAGGGACGCTCTGCGCAGCCAGCAGACCCCGCGGTATGTCCTGTGCCTGTCCCTGTGCCCCTCAGGGCTGGAACGCCCCTGTCCCTGTGCCCCTCGGGGCTGGTATGTCCTGTCCCTGTGCCCCTTGGGGCTGGAATACCCCTGTCACTTTTCCTGTGCCCCTCAGGGCTGGAATGTCCCTGTGCCCCTTGGGGCTGGAATGTCCCTGTGCCCTTCGAGGCTGGAACACCCTGTTCCTGTGCCCCTTGGCACTGTGCCCTTGCACAAAGCCTGTCAGCAATAGGATCGTGCCTCGCTGCCCATAGAGAAGGAAGGTATTTGTCACTCTCCAGGGATGAGGTGTTTGACTGGATGCGTAGTGGGCAAGTTACAGCTAAAATTTAGGCATCTGCTTAGAGTTTTGGGCATGTTAGAGTGCCTGGTGTTCTCATCTTGTCTTGTTCTCATCTTCCAAAGATACGACAACCGGTGTCGGCACCTGACGCCCGTGGAAGTGGCCCAGAAGCTGTCCCAGGGCCTGGACTGCGTCATCCGCTTCCGCCTGGAGAAGGGCGTGGAGCCCTTCCAGGACCTGGTCTATGGCTGGAACAAGCATGAGGTGGCTGAGGTGGAAGGTGACCCCGTGATTCTCAAGGGGGATGGCTTCCCCACCTACCACCTGGCAAACGTGGTGGATGATCACTACATGGGCATCACCCATGTCCTGCGTGGCACCGAGTGGCTGGCTTCCACTTCCAAGCACCTGCTTCTCTACAAAGCCTTTGGCTGGGAGCCCCCTCAGTTTGGCCACCTCCCGCTGCTGCTGAACAAGGATGGTGGCAAGCTGTCCAAGAGGCAGGGGGACATCTTCCTGGAGCGCTTTGCTCGGGATGGCTTCCTGCCAGAGGCACTGCTGGACATTGTCACCAACTGCGGCTCGGGGTTCACAGGTAACACCACGGGCTCCTGCCTGCCAGCACACTTCATGCTGGCTTTGTAGCATGGCCTGGGTTTATTTTGATAGCTGAGAACTTTGTCAGTGTTTGAAGGGATCAGGGAATGGGTGTAATGTAACCAGTCAGTCATTGAGGTGCCAGCAGACCTGCTGTGGAAGGAGCTGGAATGGTAGAAATCTTTCTGCTGCTGTGCAGCCATTAAAATTGACTCAGGTGCTTCAGGGGTTCTTCCTTGGGAAAGCCCTCACTTCAAGGCTGAGAAACTCTGTGAAGTCTTGGGAAAACTTGCATTCTGTGGTTAATAATTGCAATGTTGTCTGACACCTGTGCCACCTTTCCTTTAACCTGACAAAGCACGAGGAGTTGAGTCAATGTCTCCTTTTGTGGTTCTTGCTGTGTGGGGATCACAAATTAACTTGTGTTCTGAGAACTCTGCCTGGGAATGAAATCTTCCTTGGGCAGTGCAGCCTCCTGGCTGAGTGTGACCTCTGTGTGGCTGATTGAGGGGAGGTGTTCTGCTGAGGGAGGTGACAGCAGCCAAGCAGAATGCCCCATGGCAGCATCCCGTGTGTGTGCTGCCAGTTCCTTCCTGTGCCTGCTGGGGGATGTCCCTGCTGCTGGCACTGCACAGGTGGCTGTCCTGTGTCACCTTTCCTCAGCCCATCCCTGTGCCATGAGGAGAGAGGTCATTGTTCAGAGCCCTGTGATTGCCTTTGGGTTGTGTTCCAGAGAAGCAGATGGGGAGGACTTTGGAGGAGCTGATCTCCCAGTTTGAAGTAGGCAGAATTACAACCCATTCTGCTCTCCTGGACCTGGAGGCGCTCCCAGAATTCAACAGGTAAAAAATTAGTAAAATGTAATAAACACTATGTCAGTGAGAATTTATTGCTAGCACTTGGTTTGTCTCCCATTCTGTGCTTGGACAGTGGGGTTGACAACACTGAAAGTCTGGGCAGAGGGAGGGTATAGCTGGGAGGATCTAAAGTTTTAAGTTTATAACCTAAGAAAAATAACATCTAAAAAGAGTTAGGAGTTAGCTTTTCCAGAAGGTTCTTCTGCAAGTACACTTGTGCTGCTAGGACATTGTGCTGCTAAGAGTGGCCTCATCAGCAGCTCCCTGTGGGGCACAAGAGCTAAATGCTTCTTTGGAGAGTGTCTAACTGCTATTAGGAAAGTGTTGCTTTTCTAACAGTTTCAGTTTTAGCTCTGTTGGTCAGAGCATTGTGCTAAGAATTCTAAAGTCATGGGTTCAGTCCCCAGATGGATTACTCCCTTAAGAATTGGACTTGGTGATCCTTGTGGGTCTCTTCCAGCTCAGAATATTCTGTGTAGGGTGGTTGGGGTGATCCAGTCTAGCCCCAGGCAATGCAAAAGCAGGGCTTTTCCCTTACAGGGTTCACCTCAGCCGCCACATTGAGAACCAGGGGCTGCGCCAGAAGCTCGTCAGGGAGCTGCAGGGGCTGGTGGAGCTGGTCTATGGGGATCAGCAGGTGGATCCAGATGTTCTGGAAAATGAATACGTGGAGCGAGTCCTCCTGCTGAGAAAAGTATGAGTGGTGGCAGAGCACTGTGCCACCATCCTCCAGGCTGAGGAATTGCACTTGCTCCACAGCACAGCCCTCTGCTCTGCCAGCTTTGCTTTCTTTCCCCAGGGTCACATATGCCTCCTGAAGAATCTGGTGTCGAGTGATTACTCTTACCTGTGGGTCAGACCCTCAGTGTCCCGGCAGCAGCTACAAACAATTTCTGCAGAAGTAGATGAAATAGGAAAACTGGTCATAGGGTAAGTGTGCTGCTGTCTGAGCTGTGGCATCAAAGGCTCCTCATCACTGAAAATTGTAGTCTTAATCAGAATTACTGCTTTTTCTGTGATTTTTCGGGTCTGTGGCATAACTTTAAAGTTGCTCTTTTGAATGAACTCTGCTTCTAGTGAGCAGAGGGAGCATCCTGGCACAGGGCAGGGGTAAGGGATAGGAATCCTGTGGTTTTCATGTCCCAGAGTGTAAGGACACCTTCTTTCCTAAAGGCTCATGACAAGGCAGGCAGCTGCCTTCACTGTGGAGGAGCTGAACAAAGGCCTGAAAGATCTCCAGAAGCAAACCAGAGACACCAAGTACAGCAGCATGATGCAGCTCCTCCGCTTGGTGCTCAGTGGGCAGCAGGTAAAAACAATTCTGAGATCACCTGCAGTGTGCTCTGGTGCTAATCCTTCAGGTCCCTCTGACCAGGGCTGGCATTTACCTTCAGGAAGAGAAACCCCAAGGTTTTGAGCTGTTGCTGACCCTCCCAGTCTCTCTGTCAGTTCAGGATGCACAGACACGTGCCAGGAGTCTGAGTTCCCGTGTGTTCAGTGAGTCCCTCTTGTTTGCAGCATGGCCCGAGTGTTGCTGAGATGATGGTGACTCTGGGAGCTGAGGAGGTGTGTGGCAGGATCCACAGAGCACTGTCCAGCTGACGTGGGATGTCGGTGGCACTCACTTGGATGGTGCAGGTGGCACCTGTGTGATCATCTCTGAGCTGGGTTTGAGGCCAGACAGGTGCCTGTGCTGCTCCCACGTCTGCACAAACCTGCACTGAGCACAAACCACTTTGTTTGGGACAGGAACCAAGTCCAGATTCAGCTCCATCCTGCTGTCACCTTGTGCAAGGAGCCTGGTTTGATGGGTGGGACAAGATGACATGAATCAGCATTTAAATTCAGAAACCACATGGACAGAAAGTAACTGAACTTCTGACAGCAACAGATGAAGTTCTTTTTGGAGTGGGCATCCCAGTCAGAGTACCCACAGCTACAAAACACAGTTCCCCAGTAAATACAGTGGGGATATTTTTATATATATATGTATATAAACATGTATGTAGCTGCTGCCCTGGTGTCCTGCCAGGCTGAGTGAGCTGCTCAGCAGCAGTTTCCTCCCTGTGTATTGTGTCATGCACGTGATTCTGCTGAAAATACCCCTGATCAGGAGATTGGGATGTTTGTTCCTCTTTGGTCTGACACCCTTTTAATTATTAAATTAATGTGGTGACTTTGGTTCCAGTCTCACCAATATTCTGCACTCTGGTGAGGGGAGGAGCTCAGGGGGGTGTTGAGCTGAGCCCACACTCACCATGAACACTTCCACACCATGGGCATCAGGTGGGCTGATCATGGACACTGACATGGGCTGATGTGGTTGCCCAAGAGTATCTCACACAAACTTGATGATTTAAGCCCTTCAGTAAGGACCCCATTTCTAATCTCTGTTTCCTAGAAAAAAAATTGTGTATGTATTTTTCCTACCTGAATTCCTTCATTCCTTCTGCAAATATATTAATTATCTAAAGAAATAATTATTTGAAAATTTGCATCTTTTTATTAAAAGTCCACTGGCTTCAGCATAAGAACTTTAAGATGGGAGTTCTGTTCTGAATTCATTCAGAAGTGGCAGATGACTTAATGCATGTAACTAAACTCTGAAGGGAGTGAATAATCCCTGCTTAGTTTTTACTCTGCTGCTGTGTTAAGGCCTGTGACATCAAATTTAGCTTTTTGCCTGTGGTCCATGAAGGTCCCATAAGAACTTTACATATGATCTGGCTTTGTTTATGCACATACAAGTTAAAGATAGACCGAGCCAAAGAACAGCATTTAATGTTTATTAAGCTTTTGCAAAAACATAGACAATTTCAGTCAACTTCAAATTCATTCTTTTAGTTAAATTCAAGTATTTCTTGCACATCTCACTGGATTGGCACTAGCAGTAGAGGCAGAAGCACAAGCAGGAAGCACTGGCACTTACAGCAGAGAATTGGAAGGCTGAAGCTGCATAGATTTCAAAGGTTGTTCTATAAAGAGAACTCAACACACTCAACATATCAGATATGGTAACAGACTAGAGGCAGTTTCACCTCCAGTGCAGCAGGAACTGGTTATTTTATGCTTCCTTGCTGGGTGACTGCTTCTGGTGTGAAAAAGACAGAGGCCTTCTGGTGAATTTTCCAAGAAGGATGTATTTAGCATACTAGTAAGCACAGAAGGTTCATTTACATAAAAGATTTGCAGTAGAAAAATAAATTTTGAAATTTTCATTTTATCAAATTCAGAATCCACATCTCCACAGCCAAATAACATGGAACTGGAACTGATATAAATGTCTGCTCATCCCATTTGCTCTTAGAGAGGATCCACAACATAAAAATATCACCTGACTGCAGACCTAATAGCTACTGGCAGTGTGTTGCTCCATCCTGAGCACCTATGTGATGTATAATTCTGTTCATCCTGCTGATTGTGGAAATCTGCATGTTCAGCTGGCAGTAAGATCAGTGCAATTCCTGGAAATAGCCATAAAGCCCTTATGACTGTTTTTGAAAGGGTAGCAGAGAGACATTAGGATAAATCTTGCCCATCTTCTTATTTCTTTTTTTATTGCCACAGGAAATTACTGAGTTGCTAGAAGAAGCAAACAAAAATTTACATATGTGTCAAACAGGGTTGGACTAGATGACCTGGGATGGACATACAAATGTCCTTTCCAACCTCAACCATTCTGTTATTCTGTGAAAATTATCTTCTAAGCCAAAAAGGTATCAAGAAATAGTGAAGGCTCTAACAACCAAGGGATTAAGTCCTCAGACTAAACTGTCAGAGGAAGAAAATCTTTAGAAGGTCAGCTAATTTATACACACTGAGAAATTGTCCCAATGCAACTTCATTATTTTACATTTTGTAGGTCTGAAATGTTTTTTGGACAAATCAATGCTCATAATTAAAAGGGAGAAAACACAAGTTTTTTTAGTGAAAGGGCATTTGTGTTCTTAGCTGTCAATTGCCTTAACAAGAGAAAGTAAAAGGATTATGGAGGATCTAGTCTACTGGAATTTAAGAGCCATAGGCTTCCATTACATGAAAGAGCTGTACTTCAAGTAATAAAAGATGGAGAGAAATCCTGAACTCCCCAGCCAGAGAAACCTGATTCAGCTCAAATTCCCAAGCAAAAAGCTGGCAGCACAAAAGCAAGAGCAGTAAAGCACAGTTTGTATAAGCTTTTAAACCATTTAAAATGAAAGATGGATCATTCATTTATTAGTCCTGATGAAGAAAGGCATCAGCATTATACAGATCATGAGTTATAAATTCTTGATTCATGTGGGAATTAAGTTTTGCTAACCATACCCATGAAGAAAGATTTTTTACTCTGAGTTACAGCAAAATATCACATACTGCTTACAGCAAACCAATAGCATTTCACTCTTCTTGTAATGACATTATTTTCCAGTTCCCTTCTCCAAGTGAATGCTATTAATCATTAAACACTTAAGACACAAGCAAAAAAAAAAAAAAAAAAAAAAAAAAAAAAAAGCATCTGTAGAAAAAAGTTAAATACTTCATTAGCACACCTTACCTGAAACTTTTAGCTCTTACTAAACAGAACAGACTTTAGAATACCAGTCTGATCTCAAAAACATCAACAGAAAAAAAATGCCACTACTGAAATTCTTCTTTATCCTGAGCACTTTATCTACACAGGAACAGTTTAATAGCTGTCTGAAGGATCTGTTCACTCATTTTTTTAAATAGACAAAATGCAGTTAGTTCTTCTGTGCATTTCTACTCCTCCTGGGATGTCCAGCATCAGGACTGCTCAATCCACACTTTGTGATTCATGCAGCAACATCCAGCAGGGGAATTCAACTCACCAAATATAAGCATCTACAAAGAAGCTATTGACACAGCAGCCAGTCATCTGAGCCATGTTACAGATGGAGAGAAATGAGCCCTTACAATGCACATTTCAACATGCAGAGCTTAAATCAATTAACCAAGCTGCAGATGTCCATGCCAAAGGTGCCAAAAGCAATTAAAATCAATTCCACCTTGAGGCTGTAGGCAGGTGTGCTCTTCCACACCTGCCTGTGCAGCTGAAGGTGGAATTGCAGTGACTTGTCCATCCTGGGAGGGAAGGCACCTTCTCCACCTGCCTGCCAGCAGAACAGGCTGTGGAAGCAGCCTCCTGCCTTCTGCCCTCCTCCCACTGCTGCAGTGCTCTGGTCAAAGCCATATAGGCACTTTGCATCACTCTTGACCACTGGGTTATGCTAAACAAGTTGATTTTACCTGAAATAGATTGGGCAGTGCTTGCATGATCCCTTTTCCTTCCTCAGCTAAGCCACACTGGGCTTCTACAGTGACAAATAATTGGTAGCAATATAATAAGTAGTATAGCTGCTGGCCAAAAGAATGCATACTTAGTGTACCTAAACAGGCTTTGGTACACTGTGTAGATAAGATTTAGGAATTCAGGTGTCTCCCAAAGTGGTTTATTATTTTTTGTAACAGAGGGATGAGTCTTCAATCATTAAATCATATACTCTTTCAAGCTTACAATTTAGGAACTTCAAGGCATTAAATCCCACTCTAATATAACATGGGCTCCTTTACTGGCCTGATTTCAGCTTACTGCAATCACAGAAATTTGCACAGTTCCTGTTTAGAGATAGATATGCAGATTTTAAAAATAACCATATCCAGACCTGATCCTCAAGCTGACAAAGCAAATGCATAATTAATTTTCATCTTCTCCTAGTCTCCTATGTATAATTACCCAGTGTCTTCTATGAATAGGAATGTTTAAAAGCCATTTGAGGAAGAAATGGAAGTTCCTGATATATATATATATATAAATATATATATAGTTGGATTCTGCCATTCGTGTTACCTTCCTTCCCATGTTTTTTCTTCAAAATTTTAATTATATCTTCTGCATGATGAAACAGCTGAGAAGAGCAGAGGAGTTAAGACTCCCATGTAACCTTGGCCCTTGAGGAGCAAAGGAAGCAGTGGCTGCACACAGAACAAAAACTCCCTGCAGTGCTTGGGCAGGTTCCACTGTGCAGGAGCTGCTAATGACAGACCCCAAGGGTCAATGGGCACCCTAAAGGGCTCTGACCAAAGTAATCTTTATTCTCCCAGGTAAGATAAAACATGTACATATTCTATGAAATTTCCTATATAAATTTTCATGTAGAATAAAACAAGTTGGCCCCATAGAAAAGTGGGCTCTACAAAGACAGCACTTTTGTTTCCTCTCAATGAAACAGATTCAATGCCACTTTTTAGATATGGAATCCATTAAATTTTGTTCTGCAAAGTAATCTTGCATTGATAAAAATTGTCAAGTCCAAAAACTGATGGTTTAATGTTCTATTCCCCTTTTTCTAGCAATTACAAGTTGCTTGAAAATTAAATTACAGTTAATCTTTCTCCCTAGTGAGTCAGTCTGACATGATGTGCAAATGCTTACATTGCCCTGTAAGACAGTTGTTCCCAGATGAGATGGGCTGAAAGCATGAAAATATTTAATTTTCAATATACAACTGGCCTTTTGTATGAAAAATAAACAGGCACAAAGACAAACTGTTCCACTGCTTATACTGATCACCAAATGTTGAGATAGCTGCTAATTTTAAACACACCAATGAGGCTGCAGTGTGATTTACTGACTTTCACAAATCCAGTTTAGCAATTTAGAATGTGTTCAGAACTAAAGTTCTTATTTGTCAGATGATTCTTCATCTGCATTGACCTTCTCTCTTTGGAGCCACATAAATGCTGACTTTGCTGTGCCATCTCCACTCTGTTGGGAAAAGCAAATGAAGGAAGCCCAGACAAAGCCACAGAGCCCAGTGTAAGCTGTTCTCAGGTGAACTGGGATCAAAATGAAGTTTGAGAGCTGTGTTGGAAGGAGAGAGAGCTCAGTTAGTGCTCCAGGCATTGTTACACACCCAACAACTGCACTTCTCCCAGGGCCAGACACTGTGGCTGCACAGGACCCAGCTCTTCAGCAGGGAAAGGCTCACAGAGTCCCCTGAGAACTCACCTGCACAAAAGGCCAGTACATCAGTCCTGTCTGAAAGGAAAATGAACCATTTGTTATTACAGGTTTCAACCACCAAGATTCATTTTTTCCACATTCAGCGATGACTGAGACGTATTTGAGTAAAAATAATAAAAGCTGTTCAATTACAAATGGAGTTGCTTAGCCTAGAGGTTGCCATATTAAATTTCTATCATCCTCATGAGCATCTATGCTCTGAGTTTTTCAAACACATTATTCTAACTCATTTCAAATACAAAACCCTAAGCACAGTTAAGTCTTCACAGACATCTGACACCAGCCACAATAAACGCATTTACCAGATGGGTGAGCAAATGTTTAAACATGTGAACATTTGTTTCAGCCATTAATGAAAAATACCACTGAAGAGTATTTATTTCACACTTGCAATGCTCCTACTTACTCATACACATAAGGCATATTTAGAAAAATCAATGGATAATTTATTCATAGAACATAAGGCTGCTAGAAACCTTGTGTTTTGATAGGTTATAGTGGGCACTGCTTTTAGAATCATCTTCCATAGAAATAAAAATAATCCTTTCCCATCCTACCTATATAGTTCTACAATAAGAAGAGAAATTCACATTGCAATCACATTTTCTCCCATTTTTTTTTTCCTGCTAATCCATCATTCTTCTTGCATCTGAGAAACCTTTAACATTCTCAGTTTGATCAGCTGTGAGGCAGCATGGATAATTTTGTCTTGCATATGCAGAAATGCAAATCAAAGCCAGCTCTTTACACCAAAGCCTTCTTAAAACTAGGGGGTTTGTTCTGAAAGTGAGAAGACTGTCACTGAAAAGTACAGGCTGAAAATGATTCTCAAAGAAGGTGTCTCTGTATTTAATGTGTTTAATAGGTGTGCATTTAAGTGTTGTCAGTAGTAGCACTAACTAAACACTGGTGCATGGGTAGATCTTAAGACAAAAGATAAAAAGACCCTCAATCAGTGTTGCATTGTAGGGCTGTCATTCAAACAGAGCTGGGTGCAAGTGTTATGTACATAAACATTGTACATTTTATTTCATTTGGTAAATGGCATAATTTCACCCATTTGGCAGCACTACCTAACCCCAGTTGCCTTTACTTCTTGTGACTGCTGGTACTTAAAGCTTCTTACACATAATCAAATAATGGAGTGAAAGAAAGAAAAAAAGAGTAGAAAAAGAGTGTTGGAGAAAGGAATATTTCAAATATTTGATCACTTTTTTGTTTGTTTGTTTGTTTAACTGTGAGATAAGCAAATTGCTTGCCTCACCTTATATGTATTCCAAAATTTCTTTTTACAGTCTGAAAAGATGTCCTCTTTCCTCTGAAGGATGCTCATACCTAGTGGGAAAATATTTACAACAATCATAAAAAATGCAAAAACTCAAATGTTCACATTTTCTAGTGACATCCCAAACCCTTCTCAAAATACATTATAATATCTTTGAAAGAAAAGCAGATATTATTACAAAAATGCCATTCTGGCTACCTAAAATTTCTGCATCAAATCTCCACATCTATTGACCTGACTGCCAGCACTGACAGCTGAGATCAGCTGGGATTTGCTGGGTGTACAGGTGTTGTAGCCTCTGTTTCTCTGCCATACCACCCACCAGTGGTGTAGTGGTGGAACAGAGAGGATGAAAGCACTTTTTGCACCCATTAGAGACAGAATAAAGCACTGAGCACATAAGCAGAGGCTCCATAGTCCGACTCTGGGATCTTTCTAGGTATTCACACACCTTGGGGTTAGCAGTATCTCTCCATGGATACATTATTTTAGTGCTACACAATTCGGGGACTTTTACTATCCTATTTCTGGTCCTTCAGATCCTTCTGGTCCTTAGGGAATTCTCAGCTTAAATTGTGACATGGTTAAGATTTTGAGAGGAACTATCTGGTGTTTGACTTATTTTTTTTTACTTCATTTATTTTCAATCACAACTTGAATAATTTCCCGGTTGGAGTGACAGAAAGCAGATCTCCCAATCCCAGACAAAAGGAGGACCTGTCTTATTCTTCTACCACATCAAATTTAAGTTAAATGAGAGCATTTAATTACATTAGTCTCACCTATTAATTTTCTTATTCCCTCATATTTATTTCTGAAATAGATACTAGGCTTCTTTAAAATATCTTGTTAACTTTTGAGATTAGCCATTAGCAGCATGCTTTATTCCTATAGACTGTCACAGCTGGGCCACGGAACGAAGGCATTTCCTGACCTTTACAGCTGTGGTTTGGAAAACGAGACAGCTGATGCTGAGGACTGAGCACAGCAATTCAAACAGACATGGAAGCCACAACCCTTGCAAGGTGCTTCGCATTTTTTTGATGCTAATTAAAAGCTACGGGCCCGAAAGGCTCGGGGCGGGCGTTCTTTGGGCCAGCACCCCTCGTGGAAAGCTCTGAAATGCCCCAGGCGGTTCAGCATCCTCGGGGGAGCTACCGGGATCTGCAGAGCGCCGCGGGCCCCGCTCCGAGCGCCCGGGCAGCGCCGTGCTGGGGGCGGCCGGGGTCCCCACCCAGCCCAGCCGAGCTCAGCCCAGCCCAGCCGAGCTCAGCCCAGCCCAGCCCAGCCCGGTCCAGCCCGGCCTCGGGGTGGTGCCGGTGCCGCTGCGCGCTGCCCGAGGCCGGCGGGTCGCGTTGCGGTGCAGCCCCCGCACTCACCCGTGTAGAAGGCGAGGACGGCGACGGGCGCGCCCAGCAGCTGATCGCAGAGCACCTTGCCCAGCACGGCGGGCGGGCGGCGGCCGGGCAGAGCCCGCTCCAGCGCCCGCAGCCACACGTAGCTGAAGTTGCCGTGGAAGGCCAGGGCCACCAGCGCCACCCGGCGCGTCTGAGCCCAGTCGGGCGGCTGTCCCCGCAGCAGCTGCTGCGCCGCGTCCCCCGCCGCGAACAGCCCCCCGTACAGCAGCACGTTGCCGAGCCAGGGGAAGCGCCGCACTCCGCGCAGCAGCGCCCCGGCCATCGCCCGCCGCCGCTTCCGCCTCTTCTTCTCCTCCTTCTCCTCCTCCTCCTCCTCCTCACGAACCCGCCCGCCGCCGCCCCGCCATCCCCGCGGCCCCGGAGCGCTCGCTGTGCCGGGAGGGCCCCGGTGGGTGGGGGATGATCCCGGTGATGGCCCCGGTGATGGCAGGGCAGCCGGGGCTCAGCTCGTGGGCTCGCTGCTCAGGTGCGTGTGCGTTCATCCCGAAGATGCAGGTGACTGTGTCGCCTGGGCTTTGGTCTAAGTAGCACCACGGGGTCACTGTGCATTAGTGCCTCAACAATTCAGTGTCAAATGAAAACTAGGCACTGTTATATTATAATTTTTATATATTATAATTTTTTAAATTATCTCCTTGTTGTTTGCTTATGTGCGTAGGTTACGGCTTTTTCTTTTCAATTTTGCCCTTGTTTTGCAGTCTGAGCAGGGCCGATGCACACCTGCTCAGCAGCAGCAGCCCGTAGGGTTCCTCTGCTTTGCCCTCTGCTGCTGAGACAACTTGAGGAGAACGCCGCAACTGATGTGAGGTTACTGAAGAGATTCGTGTACACACAGAAGAACCAGTGCCACAAAAGGGGTCTGAAGTGCATGTAGAGAGGTGACACTGTGTCCTTCAAGACAGCCCCTTGGCCGCGGAAGGAAAGAAGCGCATCCGGGAGCTTCCCCTTGCTCCTGGCAATGGGCTCAGGCTTGACTGAGGGAACCATCTCCAGGCAGGAGGTGGTAGTTCGCTCTGTCACCTGGATTAATGCCTTTGAAACTGTCACCAATCCTTGCGTGAACGACTAAAAATAGTCATGGATGGCTTGTAGATTTAAGTAAATTTTAGTAAGAGTGTATAGCGCGCTGACCAGCGGACTCGCTGTGTCAGAGTCCAGGGGCTGTCCTTTCCTCATGCCAACATTCCCTGCGAAAACAACGGCAGCTGCAAACAGTGCTATTAAATAACAGCAATGGCACTAATAGAACGAGGTATATGTACCGAAAAGTAAGAACAGAAATACAGCTCAGGAAAAGCCCAGGGTCTGGATCTCCGGGGGCTGTTTGTCGGACGGGAGCCCCCGGGCAGGTGCTTGCTGTCCGCCACAGTTGTGCAGCACACCGTACGCGGAGGAAAGGCTTTGGTGCTCCCGTAGGCGACAGCGGGGTAACAACAGAGGGGTTCGCGAAGGCTGGAGCCATGCAGAGCCCTGCCGGGGTCCGGCCTGCCACGACCCGCCGAGGCGGGGACTCGAACCCAGGCACTCGCAGCTCCGCTCCGGAACCAGCGCCCACCGCGCTCTCTGCGCATGCGCCAGTTTCTGTCACTGACCTGGGTTCTCCTCGGGACTGTTCCACCAACCGGCGCTGGGGGGAACGACCTCAGGCGTTGTGCGGAGCGAAGAGCCGGCCCCGGCCCTGCCGCGCGTCGCTGCGGCGCAACCCCCCCGCCGGTGCAGCGCGGTGGTGCGTGCGGCGGGGGGCGGGCCCGTTGCCCAGGTGAGCGCGCGGGCGCGGCCCGCCCCGCGCGGCTCCGTCAGCGCTGCCAGCGTGGAGCGGTCGGAGCGGCGGCGCCGGGCCCGCGGCCATGGACGGCTCGCTCGAGAAGGTCTGCGGGGCAGCGCCGCGGGGCCAGGGCCGGCCGCGAGCAGCGGGTGCGGTGGGGCCGGGGCCGCGGGGAGGGGCGCGGGCCGGCGGCGGCCGGGGCTCGGTGCGCCGCGCTGCCCCCGGGGCTGAGGCGGCTTCGCCTGCCGGAGCTGTGGGGCAGCAGCGGAGCTCCCGGGCCTGTCCCCGCTCGGCCCCCGCAGCCGCCGGTGTGACCGGCATCCGTGTCCCGGATCTGGAACTAGGCAGGATAACTATCGGCAAATGCTTTAGGAGCGGGTTTCTTGTTTTCTTTAAAAAAAAAGATGGAGCTTATTTCCCTTGAGTGTTAGCCTTCAGCAGGATAGGAGATGAAATATCACTAAAAAATTCATTATTTTACCCATTTTTGAGTGGAAATGGAGGCGTTCGCTGCGCTGTGTTTGCTCTCTGCCCGGTGCAGTGTAAAAAGCAAATATTGTCGCAGCGATGCCGCGAGTGCGGGCAGTGTCGCGCTGTCACCGTGAGCAGAGCCCGCTGCACCTGCGGCCGGGCCCTGCCGCCTCCGCAATAACGAGCGCTTTATGTGCTGTGAATCCACACGCCCCTCCTTGCGTCATTTACTATACGCAGAATGCTCGGGTTTATGTATCCTTAGGGTGGTCCAGAGAAATTTGGAAGGGATGTGCTCTAGTAAAATGGTCTGGAAATTCAGGAAGTATCTTTCTGACGTGGCTAATGATTGGTGGCAAAAAAACCCCAAGTTTGATATGTTACAAGCTTCCTGAAGAATACCCTGTTACAGAGTATTTGTTAGTGTTTAAAAGCTTAAGTTCTCCTGCTGACAGAAGTGACTCCTGCTTATTCTGAAAACTCGTAATTAAGTAAAACTTCATTGGAATGGTTTAGAGTGTGCTGTCTGTGAACTGGACTCAAAGAGAACACTGGTATGATACAGGGTGGTTTAAAGAAGGTGCTTTAGTACAGGGCAAGTGCAGTACTGACCAAATTCCTTGCTTGACTAGTGCATCATAAGAAGCAATAAACACACTGTAAGAATGAACTACCTAAAAGATGTCCATGTTCTGATTATTCTTGTTGTGAGTAATAGCCTGTAATGGTCTGCAAAAACTTTCTTGTCTGATTTTTCCATTTATGCAGATAGATGGGTGTCAAGAGTTATCATTTGGTTTACTTCCTCTCTTGTTTATCACGGTGTTTTTCCACATGTGTGATAAAAGCTGTAGTTCTCTGTATAATAAAATGCCATAATACAATTATGTTCTTCTAGATATTTAGCAGTAAGTGCCTTCCTGGAATAGTCTTTGGTTAAGATTGTGGTAAATCTGTACAATTTGCAGTTTATCAGGTCTTGAGCATGATATGTCAGAAGTCTTCTCCTCAAATGTATTTTAAATTCCTTTAAGCTGGGATACAATTTTCTGCAGAGAATGTCTGTCCACGTATCTCGTAGACATTGTTTAAGTATCATCATAGTAGATTTGAGACTGTTCTGTTTGAACCATGGATTTTCTCTTTGCTGTGTCTTTGTACATGTAGCTTAACAGGGTGCCAGTGATGTGAGTAGTATTTTTTATCTTGTACTAACATTTGTTGCAACTTTGAATTTTTCATAACCGTTTTGGTACAATCACCTAATAAGCTGTAATGCAGTGACCTTGGCATGACTGCAGTCATTAGGGTCTTGCAAATGGAAAAAGGTTTTTTTAGCAGATGAGAAATTCCTGAGAATTGAAAACAATGCACAGTAGGGCTACAATGAAAACCATTGTAGAATCTGACTCACAGGTGTGCACACCAAAAATCTCTTGGTTTGACTTTGCAAATTAACTTTGTTTCAGCAGAATCTTTTTGCATTATTTTTTAAGGTATTGTATATCATAAGTGATATAATTACAATTAATTTTATTTGAAATTCAGAAATATTTTGTTGGGCTGAACTTGTTTAAATAATTCTGGAAGCCTGTGTTAGATTTCAGAGGTTTGCCTTAACAGACCTATTCTATTTTTTTTTCCTTTTGGATTTTGATAGAAGTGACCCATCTTCTGAAGGATTTTAAATTTTTAGGTGACTTTGTCAATGGTAAAATAGTGCAAATTCTTTCCTTATAACTTCTTGCCATCTCTACAGCACTATTTTTCCTAAACATGAAAAAAAAAACTGTTTTGTTTTCTTGCTCAGCCTGTGGTTCTTGTCTTTTGTTACTGTGTTATTTACCATAACATCCTGGTAAGTTTACAGAAAACTCAAGGCAGCAGAGCTGCATTAAGGCACTGGTGCTTGTCAGGGGAATAAATAAAGATTAAAAGAGTGAATATCTATAAGCAGAAGCCTTGTAATGACAAAGTGTCATTTTTATTCAAGCCAAAAAAATCATGAAGCTTTTTTTTTTTTGTTATCTTAAACTTTTCTTGGGGAGAATAAAACCAATGTTCTTTTGGCTGAAGAATGCTGATATTGTTTGACATTAATTTACCATTGAGAAGAGGTTTTGTTGTTTTTTTTTTCTGGTTAAGCTTCCTTTTATGGCATGATAATAATGTACTGGGAAATGAGCTCCCAGGAAACAGGGAATGAGCTACACCTGTGAGTTGCTTCACACAGCATTGGTTTATGTAAACTGTTTAAAATTCATCCCTTTATTTCATTAGGAGTACAGCCTACAGAAATGCAAAATCAAGATTGTAAAACATTGGTATAGAAGCAGCATTCTCCCTTTAGAATTTGCAATTAAGTTTCAGTTTTATCACATTAGGAGAATGGCTTTTTATCCGTTCCCCAGGTACCAAGTGACTCCAAGGTGTGACATTCTGCCTATAAAATCATAAACAGTTCACAGTTCAAAGTACTTAATAAAATAGTAACTGATTAGTTATGGAATAGAGAATGACTGCAAATCCAGGCTGTTGCAGGATAACCTTAGGGAGCTGGGTTAACCTGTTTGAAGGCAGTGAATGATAAAGGAGGCTGCATGAGGCTGCCAGGGTCTGTGAGGGGCTGAAGGAGCTGGTGGGATGGGATGAACACCCAGAAGGAAAATGCCCTGGCTGGTGCCTCCTTAGAGGAAGGATTTGCATGTCCTGTAACTCCCCTGGCCAAAGGCTGCCTGTGATCCAGGGGAAGGACTGAGTGCAGAAACTTCCTGCAGCTGCTTTAACCCCCTAAACTCCTCTGCTGTCCTGTGGTTCAGGAGGGACTGTGGAAGAACTCCTCCCACTGTCATTTCCAAAAACAGCCCAAGACCATGAAAAAAATACTGTTTATTACTGCTTTTGTTATTAAAGTGTGTTCTGAAACCTTTCTTAACTAAATAATTTGTTGCTGCAACATTGCCACACCTATTTTTTTTGCTGCTTGATAAAAGCAGGAAGTCTCCTGCTTCCCACCCCCATGCCCTTATTAATGTGAGCATATAGAAAGTTCAGCTTGCAGCAGGTAAAGGTGGACTTCTTCTCCTTCCAGAATTCAGAGGAGAAAATAACTTGCTGCATATCCACTTAGCAATTGGAAAAAATCAGAAGGGATTAATTTTCCAATTCAGCCCATATCAGGATTCAAAGACTTTGTGGATTTCATAGCATTTTTTTGGAGCTCAGTGTAACTTAGGAGTTTTAAAGCTGTATTTTTTTGTAGTTTTCTGGCAGCTTATTGACAGAAGTGTTTTGTGTGTATAATTATTAGTGAGTGAGACAGGATGAGTCACGAGGCAAGGATGTGCAGTTTTTAACATCTGATGTCATTTCAGCAGGTGGATTTTATGTTAGTAGCCAACAAAAGCAGCTCAGAGCCCTTTTTGTAATGTCTCTACATCTTGAGTCCTCATTTACAACAGATCTGTTTGAATATTTGCAGCTGATACTAAGAAAGGTTCAAATAAACAACTGCCTTCCAGCCACTGATGGAATTTTATGGCAGCCTGAATTAAATTATGTGAGATAATCACAATCAGTAGGTTAGTCCAATCATTTGCTCCCTTAAGGGCTTGCAGGAACAAAACAGATTTCTTTTTTTTTTCTGAACTTCTTTCCAGAGTTTCTTTGACATGGTGCAACTCTGGAAACCACTCAAAATGTATGGACATACTGCCAAAAATCAAATTTATATTTTTCCTTTGTTATATCTGTTTTCTTCTGAGTATTGAAAGCTTGCAGCGTGTTGAGGTTTTCTAATTTGTGATGAGGTCTGAAATTTTTTGTATTTTCATCACTTTGTCACTCAGTGCTTAATTAGGTTGTGGCCCTCGTTCCTGGTGTTTGTTGCACAAGTCAGTGTAAAAACCTATTTATTGCTGAATGCTGGGAGTTCTGATGGTAAAATATTACTCAGTACTTGCTCTGTTCTTTTGTTCTTCCCCCAAACCTTTGTTACTGGCCCCTTCCAAAGCCATGGAATAGACAATTGTCAGTCTTGGTCTGATCACTGTGCCCATGCCTGGCTACTGATTCTTTCAGTCACCTACCACTTGCTTAATGTGAGTTAAATCTCAAAATATTTGGTTAAAAATAGCCTTTGAACTTATGGTAACTCCCAACTTTTTTTTTTTCCCCCTTTTCTTGCTCAGTCCTCTGGATGAAAATAGTGTAAAATCCTTCTGTGATTAAATTTGCTTTTGTGTCAGCATCTGCATGAGTGTATACATTTGCCTTGGGATTTTTATCTTTAAACACTCTCTGTCCCTCCCTCTGCCCCCCCAGCCTTAGCAGCAGCCTGTAGGGGTAACCACCAGAGTCTTTGATGGGTGATGGCTTGGTGTTAAATCTCTGGAGGTTATGCAGAGGCAGGGAGAAGGGTCACTGGGCTATTTCATGGGGCTTTGCCATCTCATGGGATGGGGCTCAGCAGTGGTCTTGCCTTCTACCCTCACACTGGGATATATTTATTTTTCAAATATAAGTAAATCAGGATCTGCCACATGACACCTTCCACATTCTGTGGAACCTTCAAATGGCATCTAATCCTTAAATGAATAAATACTCCTGTCCAGGGGTCTTGTGTCAGTGTCACAAGCTTCTGTCAGGCCTCTTGGGTTAAAGTTTATAAAAGAGACTTCTTTAAAGCCAGAGCAGTTCTTGGGAAATACTTTGAGCTTGTCATCAGCTCAGGGCAAATAAGTTCCATGGTTTTTAAACTCTTCCATCCTGGCAATATCTGTGGTTACCTGTTTTCAGCTATGAGATCAGGACTTCTGGCCTGTTCTGTACAGCTGGGGGATAATTGCTGCATGTCAGCCTGTCTTAACTGCCTGCTGCAGGTTAGTTTCACTCTTTTATCCACACAAAGGGATTTTTCCAATTAGTTAAGATTAAAAACTGGTTTAAAGGTACAAGAAATAGGAACAAATATATTTACAAGGATATTTGGGTTAGGTGTTTTCTCATCTGTTTTGAAAACTACTGTTATACAAGTCTGCTGGGGAAATGGAGGGAATTATGCCATTTTATTTCTCATCTAGGGCAGTCTCAAAGGATACTTTCTTGTCTTTCTAGTCCAGATGTTGAGTTTTTAACCCCTTCTAGGATTTATTAGATTGTAGAGATAGTAGTAGGACAAATGGATTTTGATCTTTTCTTGAGAGTTCCTCTCTTTTTCCTAAAAGATGGTGGACCCTACTCTAGCAGAAATGGGGAAGAATCTGAACGAAGCAATGAAGATGCTGGAAGACAATCAGAGGTGTGTGCAAAGGATGCAATAAAAAACAACAGCTGTTTGTGCTAAGGGGAGGATTATTTGTGTCACTGCCATTAAGCAGAAAAAACCCCTCATTTTCTTGGTAGTTAAGGTCACATTGTCATTCTGAAGCTTACACCTGTGCAAATCATCTTTGCTTTTCAAATACTGGGATTTTTAAGGTACATGTATACATATTTTTGCATGTTCTCTAATACAAGTTTGTTTTTCAAAGTTAGAAATTTTTTTTATTATTCAGTGAGAGTAATTTTTGATTTCTGTATGTATGAGATTCTTCTCTAAGCTTTCTGTTAAAGAACTGAAAACCCTAACAACTTGGGAACTCTTTAATTCAGTCTGAACTAAACTTTTGTGTCAATCTCATCTGGTTTATTTCTGAAACTGTTGTCAGTGAAATAGATGTGAGTATTTCTGCAATTCAAGGTCAATTACATATTTGATGTTATCAAACACAAACTAAACTACAGAGTTTATTCTGTGTCTTTAACTTAGGAAAGTAGAGGAGGAAAATGAGAAGAAATATGCACGGAAGGATATTCCTGGACCACTCCAAGGCAGGTAGGCATAGCATGTTTGTCTTCCAAGCAACTTGCATTAATGGAAAAGTTAATACTTTTCAGGATTAAGCAATAGGAATTCAATGTTGGCAAGTCTGGCTTTTCAGACCGAATTTTCAGGTATCAGTAGATTTGTTTTTCTGAGTGTCCCAGGTAGGGTCTAGAAATGATTCAGCATTCTCATCTTTGTCAGTTTTTCTGAGACAAAGGAATAATTTCTGTTGCTGTACTCAGCATTCAGTAGAAGTTGAGTGCCCCAGATGGCCTCTTTTAGATGCTGGTATTTATCCATTTGTGTCTCTTTAATGTGGTTTTGTTTCCCCCCCCAGTGGCCAGGATATGGTGAGCATACTTCAGTTAGTTCAGAACCTGATGCATGGAGAGGAGGAGGAGGAAACTTCACAGTCCTACAGGTGAGGCCAGTGTCAGTTACTGGATGTGGAAGACACTTGATTTTTTAAATATTCTGGTCACTATAGAACTTACCCCCTTAATTTTAAGTTCTATATGTGTTTCAGTATATATAATTTCTGTATACATTTTAATATATATACTTATATACATAAGTATATATTATATATTTTGAAGTATAAAATATTGTGCAACCAGGTAACTTTTTAAAAGCACCTTACATTGTATAGTGAAGCAGAATAATGCACAAGGTTTGACTTTCTTAAAGTTACAAAGCTTCTATTGCTATTTACTAAGTTGAGTTACACAAGGGAATTGTTTCTCATGTGACAGTTCATTTTTTTCCACTTTCTAAAAGTTGTTTTAAAGCTTTGAATGCCAATAGATTTTTATCATGTATCTCTATAGATTTTAAAATGAAAAGAAATAAAATTTGTTTCCATTTTTCAGTAAAATGGAAACAGTACTAAATGATCTGCAGAAGAGTATTGAAAACTAACATTTAAAAAACATGTTCAAGATTTTAAAAAAACAAAAAAAAACCCCCACAAAACCCCAAAATCAATAAATAAAAGAGCAACCAACAAACAAAAAAACCCAAAAAAGCAAAGAAAAGCTGTGCCTCTAAAAATAGTAATGTAAGTGTGCTGAGTTTTCTGTGCATATGAGAGAAGGGTATTAATGCACTTTCAAGTCCCAGTGCAGATAAGGTGCTTAGTTCCAGCTCATGTTGGCTGGAGCTGTTCCTGTGAGCAGCTGAGCCCAGTGAAGTGTTCTGTGTGCACTAGCAGCTTAGAGTGTCATACACAGTGACAGGAGGGTGGCTGTGATATACTGCACTTCTCTCTGCTAAATATTTAAATGGCAAGTCAGCTAATTCTGCCAGTCTACATTAAAAATCCATAAACCCCATATTACTGTAGTGTCCATGACTTGGATTTTGTTGGCAGTTCCTCTGTTCTGGCTTGCAGACTTCAGAATGTTGGTGAACAGGGTCACATGGCTCTACTGGGACACAGTTTGGCTGCTTATATATCTGTGCTGGACAGGGAAAGGCTGAGAAAACTCACAACGAGGATCCTTTCTGACACTACTCTCTGGCTCTGCAGGCTTTTCAGGTGAGTGCCTGGGAATAACTTGTGTGGCAAGGCAGTGATAATTTTTAAAAATGAATGTGACCTGACTGAGGATGTCAACAAAAACCACTGTGCCACAGACTTAGAAATCCTTGGGAGGTCTGAAACACGACCTTAAACTATCCTAAAGAATATCGGGTTGCGTTATCTTTAAAATTAGCAGTCCAGAATTGAAATCTATGTTAAAACCAAAATGAAGCCACTTGTGTGTTTCCTCACACACTCCACTTTTAGTAAGCAAGGTTTTGAACTCTCTAAAGGCAATCTTAAAGGAACCCAGATGTTTTTTTTTTCTTTCTTACTCTGAGTCTAGATGAAAACATATACTAGGCTTCTCTCATTGTTAATCTCAGCCTGTCTCGTAAAAGTTTTCTTTTAATCTATTTTAACCTGGGAAAAATAGAAGGGTTTTTTCATCTTCTCTGTCTTGTGGTGAGCTTTTTTGTTGGTCAGTGTTATTTTAGTCCCTAAACTGACTGTTGGTTTTGCTGGTCCTATTTACTTGTATTTTCTTGCAGGTATGAAAATGGATCAGCCTATTATCATGAAGATGATCGTGAAGGTCTCCTGAAAATCTGTCGACTTGTAATTCACACCCGCTATGAAGATTACACACTCGAGGGCTTTAATGTGCTCTACACTAAGCAGCCTGTCATATACATCAGCTCTGCAGCCAGAACAGGCCTGGGCCAAGCTCTCTGCAATCAGGTAGAGTCACTCAGGGGGGTTTTACCTGCAACTAGAGCATACCTGGCTTCATATTGCCTGCAGAGCTTTGAGGATTGTGACAATTTTCCTCAAGGTGAAAATTACAGGAAGGAAAGCAGAGTCCATATTGGCCACAACCTCAGCTGTTGTGAACCATACATTTGAAATAAAACCATTTCTCTGGGAAAAATGCTTTGAGTGTTTATTTACAGCCTGTGTTTTGCAGTAGTGATACAGTGGGAGGAAGAGAAATTTTCTGAATATTTCCAGTGAAAGGATCCTACATGCTAACTTATTAAAAAATGAGTGATTGTTTCTAGGTTGCATTGTGCTTTACATAAGCTGTTGGTCATGTGAGATAGACCTTTGCCCAAACATACATCATTTGTCCTGTGCTTCTTCCTTATTAATTTGATTATAAGTTTTAGCAGAAAATTTACTTTATAAAGTAATATTAAGGTTTCTATTGTCACAGGTTTTTGTGTCACTCTCTGTGAGCATGTGAAAAGATTATTTCTCAGTTGAAATTCCATCATTTCTATTGCAGTTAGGGTTGCCCCTTTCCTGCATGTGCCGTGTGCCTTGTAACACTATGTTTGGATCTCAGCACCAAATGGTAAGTTTGCCTTCCCTAAGAACTATTTCTTTGCTTTGGTTGGCTGGTTTTTAAGCTTAATTAAATGATTATCAATTATGCTGTTTAGGAAGAGATGTTAATACATTGACTTTTTTCAACTTCTAAGTCTTCTGTCTTAAAGCTGTGTGAAGCATAGATGGAAATTTTCTGAAAGGAAGTTTGTGTCTTAGTCTTGCCATTTGCAAAATATTTTAATGGCTTTTAAGTAAAGTACATTTTAATGCAAGATTTCAAGAATAGGAGTAGTTGGAGTACTTTCACAAGCTATGTGGTGTATTTGTGTTTTATTTTTCACATGTGCTTTATTTGGCCTTCAGATAATTTTGCCTTTGAGAAGAAGAAAGAGCAAGCCAAGAACAAAGACATTGAGAATATTTCATTTCAGAATTTCATAATGCTGCTCATTTTCAATCTTAATTTATTTTCCCAGTTTAGCAGAAACAATTCAGTGTTTGACAAACATTGTTTTCTTACTCATACCAGGATGTTGCTTTGTTGGACCGACTGATTAAAGATGATGTTGAGTTTGGAAAACTGCCTTTATTGCTTGTGGCCAATGCTGGTAAGTGCTGTGGACAAACAATCACAGAACCCCCCATGCTATTTCATTAATACATATATAATAAAAAAATATATATAGATATTTTTCCAATCAGCTCAGTGGTTGCATATCAAGAAATATCTTAATGACCACACAATAATTATCTGTCCAAAGGGGATTTTATTTAACTGATTTAAATTTGGATTATGCTGTTACAGTTCTGCATATGTCAGTTGATGTATTAATATGACTGTAAATTACTTTAGTGAGTGCAGATCTCTTGTTAAATATCAGTTTTACATTAACACTTCAGAATTTTTTGATGGATATGCCATCAACTTTGGCTTGAAAAATTTTATTTTTCTCCTAGTTAATTGAACACATGTCCAGAATTTGCTTTAAGTATGAATGAGGGGGATGACTGTTCCTTGCCTGGGACCTGGACAGTGATCTGTGATGTGAATGAGTACAGGAGGCTCAGTTAGCAGAGCCTCAGTGCAGGCTGTTCCTGTGTCACTGCCTTTTCCTTGTTCTGCCCAGGGACTCCAGGGGCTGGGCACACAGACAAGCTGGGCAGGCTGAAGGAGCTCTGTGAGCAGCACAAGATGTGGCTCCATGTGGAAGGGTATGGAACTGGAGACTCATGCCTCTGTAACTGCCTTCATTAAAATGTCTGACTAATAAACATTATTGAATTTGACAGCTCACAGAGAGCCATAGAGCCAACTTTAGTTTTGTCATAGTAAGCATTTTATATGGTTATAATTTTGTTATTGTGAGATAGAAATTGATTTACATACACAGGAAGAATTAAATGGAGAGGTAATTTCAGCACAGATTAGTGATCACTTTTATTCAGATGGAAATCTTATCTGCTCTTGCTTTGAAGAGTTTGAAATATGAATTTCTCTCCTCTTGCCCAGGGAGCCCTAAAAAGACCTTGTAAGTCAGAGAGGACATTATACAGTTGTTATTGAGAATGAAATGGCTCTTCAGTGAAGGTTGTCCAGAAGGCAGCAGCAGGAGCAGTGTGCAACAGAACTGGGAGGGGGATTAAATCAAGAGTAAAAATTTTTAAGAACTTGGACAATGTCAATGAAGACTCCAGTGCTCTAAGATTATATTTTTTGAAGCTGAAAGAGACTTTTTCTCTTGGTATTTTGCAGAATAGCTGTATTTACATACAATTTATTTCTGATACCAAATTAATGCTAAATAATGGATACTACCTTGGCTGATGATTTCACAAATGTTGGACTGAAATTTTTTGGAGCTAAGTAGATTTTTACTTTTGAGTTTTCAGTCTTGGAATACCAAGTAGCATTATCTCCTGCATTGTTAATGAAAAATATATGAACAAAAATTACCTTTACACATCAATATGAAATATTTAAACTGCAGATTAAAATGCTGTCTCTTAATACTTATTTACTATATGCTAAACCCACTCTTTTTTTTTTTTTTCCCAGCGTCAACCTGGCGACTTTGGCTTTGGGTTATGTCTCCTCTTCTGTACTGGTATGTTTCACCATATCTAGAAACTTTAAAATGGATTTGTGTAAAGTTAATCAATATATATTTGGTTATATTGTGTTTATTTTAATAACCTTCAGGCTGCTACGAAATGTGACAGCATGACTCTGACTCTGGGTTCCTGGCTGGGGCTCCCAGCAGTGCCTGCAGTGACTCTCTACAGACACGAGGATCCATCCTTGGTATGTTCAGATTCTCACTCACCATCCTCAAGACCCTGGGGTTTTGGTTCTGATCAGTGTGCTACCATGTTCTTCATAAGCATCTAAATTATAATTTCCTAAGCTGGCAAAGGTAGCAGCACTGCAGAGAGGTTATCAGTGGTTTGTTTTTCTCCTCAGTCCTTGGCAGCAGGGCTGACATCGAGCCAGCCCGTGGAGAAGCTCCGTGCCCTGCCCCTGTGGCTCTCCTTGCAGTACCTGGGCCATGATGGCATTGTGGAGAGGATAAAACATGCCTCACAACTGGTGAGCAGCAGTTCAGCAGTGATTTATGACAGCTCTTGACAGATCTTTCTGGGTTTTTTTTCTGGTTATTGTGATGTGTTGTAGAAAACTCAACTAAAATACTGCAGTTGCTGGCAGTATAACATTGGGTCATATTGTTACACTCAAAATGAAAACACAGGAAACTGTTTGAGGGAGGGATGTGTTTTACTATTTGATTGAATGTATACTTTTATAAATGAGAAAAGAAAGTCTTTGTTCTTCCTAGACAGTGAAGTAACATAATAATTTCCTTTTTTGTTGCTTAACTATTTTTGCTTTAAAGGTCTTCAGAGAGACTTTATTTTCCTATTCTACTTGGCATCATATTGATTTAAGTAATAGTAAATTACTTTTACTAAAAAGAACTTTGAAACATTTCTTGAGGTACAACTGCACTATGTGTGGAGTTGTACTAAAAGTTTACTAAAAGTTAAGGTCCAAAATAATGTATTAGTTTCAAAATGCAGTGCTTATATGCAAAATATTATTTCTTACCAAAGGTCACACTTTGTTATCAGTGTTTTACTGATAGAAAATACTTTCCTATTACATTCCAAATTGACAAATTCACATGTTGGAGGGGTTTGCTCAAAAATTATGACAGTTTTAGAAATTGAAAGTTATTCTGAAAAACATTAAACAGTATTTCTCTCCTCCATTTGTTCTCTTTATGCTCTGGTCTTCTAGAGTCAAAGGCTGCTGGAAAACTTGAAAAACCTGGATTTCATTAAAACTTCGGTACAGTCTGCTTTTAATACTTTGGTTGTATATCTTGGTTTCTGCCTGTTATGAAAAGAACAACTTTGACTAGAATAAATTATTTTAAAATATTATGTTAATCATAGCCATTGTATTGAGACACTTGGGATCTTTCTGATTGTTCTGGTGTTCAGTGAAATCTCATGGCTTGGTTGTGTGTGACCCCTGGGTCATGTCTGTCCCATTGCTCTGTACTGCACCCAGGGGAGTGCAGAAGAGCATCCAGAACTTGTGTGCAAAGCTTGATTTAATTCCATTTAGAATGTGAATTTGCTCAGTAATACATCTATGAAACCAGTTTCCCTAAGTGTCTCTAATATATTCTGGCTGTATCTTACCCTGCTGTCAAGATTATATTGTGAAATTGTACACAAAAATTATCCCAGCTGAGGTTTTAACACCAGAAATATGTTTAGAAATCACAGCTAATGTATTCATTCCAAATTCAGTTTCTGGGAGATGTCCTGTCCAACAGAGCTTGTTTTATTCCCTGACCTTCACCTCCAAATTTGAGTTTATATTTGATGTATTTAGAAAATTTAGCCAATTTATTGAGTAAGCTGTAGAATATTAATGGCCTTGGGGGTACAAGTTTCTATATCACTTACCTTCCTACTTAAATAAATCCTGCATTTTTAGGATTGTGAAATAAAGCCTTAGAGATTGTCTCCAGAAGTGGCACAGTCCATTTATCCAAACCAGGAGCAATTATAATCTTACTTTTCCTGCTGGAACTTTGTTGATGTTTCCCAGTGATTCTGGGGTGTCTTCCCAGAGAGCTCAAGCTTTGCTCAGCAGTGTAAGGAATTGTCCATGGTGTTGAATCTTCAAAAAAAAAAAAACAGGGGAATTTTTTTTTTTCTTTTCTTTTAAGGTTGAAGATGAACTGAGTTCCCCAGTGGTGGTTTTCAAGTTTTTCCAGGAATATTCAAATAGAGGTATGTGATTTATTTAAAGCCAAACAACAAGAACAACATAGCCCCTCTCTATACTGTATTTTAAACTACTAATTCACCAAATGAATTTGAGATAAATGTGATGTAGTGCAGTTCTCTCATGTAACATGCTTTTAAAAAGGTTGTGAATGCTGGTCATGATCTGTGACAAATCATACACGTGATAGCTTTTTTTAGACAGACTGCAGTGTTTTAAATTTTCATAACAAGTAATTTTCTGCCTTCTTGAATGAAAAGATTTGCATGTGATTTTGATCTTGAGAGCAGATGATGGAAGTCTCTTACAAGCTGCAGGCTTGATATGGGTGTACTGGTGGGGAGAGATTTTGGTTTGTTCAGGTTTTCTGTTCCTTTCAAACATTTCACAGCTCATGGCAAGCACTATGTTGCTGTGGTTTACTGATTACAGTTCCTGTTGCAATAGTTTTAAAAGCAGCAGAACACATTGGGAACAGCTCTGGAAATGCTGTCGCAGGTATTAAATGTCACAGGATTTTGCTTTGTGAAAACACTGGTTGTATTTCCATTGGGGCATTTTAACCTCAAAACTCAGAAGTATTTTACTGGGTTTTTTTTTAACTATTATGTTCAACTCTCTTTTGCTTCTAGTCTTTATCCTGTCCAACATATTTTTACAAAACATCCACATTCATCTGCTGCAGGCCCAGTACATGGTGTAGATGTGTTGCATTAGCTGGGATATATAATTGTCTTTTATCTAACTTTTAGGTTGCCTTTTATTTAATTAAGTGAATAAAAATCCACTTCTGTGATTCTTGTGTCTTTGGATTCAGATCAGACCTCACATGCTGCACAGGCCTCAACTATTCAGCGCCCCATAATAACCAACGAAGGACACATTTATGACACCTTCAATCAGTGGGTGAGAATGGATGGGTTTTTTTCTTTAGAGAAGGGGTGTGACAGTGGAGTGCTTCAGGGGGTCCTCAGGAGCAATAAACACTTTGTTGGAGTAGTTTGAAAGATGTTCTCAATCCAATTTCCTTTGCAAAACTTGTGGCTGTTCAAAGAATTCATTTGCTCTGAACCAAAGTTGCTTTTACATTTCTGATTATTTTACACACAATTACTAGTGAAATTGTTCCTGAATCTTAACCTGTTGTTTTTTTCTCTTATTCTTGTGGGAATATGTGAAAACTTCAGAATTCTTTTAAATCAGCCAAATGCTCTGTGGTCAATGTCTGTGAATTCTTGAACAGACAGCTGCCTTTTCCAGCTCTTGAGTTCATTCTAGAAACCTGTGCTGGCAGAGCTGAGCACATGGCTGGTTTGGATCCCTTGTGCAGTAACCATGGCACACCTAATGGCAGTGACAATTTTGCAGAAAATTCTGACTTATAACACTTGCAGATTATCCCAAGTGGTCATAATTTTAAGGATCTGTCAAACTCGGACATCTCACCCACAGGGTGAAGTATTTTGTTGCAAGAGCTGATTTTGAAAGAAAACTGTGTCTGTGTGTTCCCTGAGCCTGAGGCATGTCCAGTTCCTGACTGTGCCTTGTCCCTGCAGCTGGGAGAGCAGCTGGCACAGCTGGTTCCTGCCAGTGGGGTCGATGTGGTGGAACTGGAGGATGAAGGCACCTGCGTGCGCTTCAGCCCACTCATGACTTCTGCAGGTAACACCCACTCCAGTCAGCCCCTTGTGACTGCTGCCTTTGCTGTGGAATGGTACAACAGTCTGGGGTCAAAGCAGATGGGCTCAAGGGGCTCCTCAGGATATTCTCCTGTGAGGAGGATTTTCTTATAAACAAATCAAAACCACCTCAGCTGTATTGTTTTGCTGCACCTCAGCACTGGGTACAATAATGGGAGCCCAGCTGTGGGTCAGGTTGCCTCACTGCCTCTGTAGAGAAAGATTTCCTGGTTACTTTTTAAACTCATTAGGAAAAAGAGTTAAATTCCCTCTCTCAGCTGCTTAACACCAGATGCCTGACCTTTCTACACAGGTGTTTCAACACTGCAATGGTGCTTGTGTTCAAAATACAGCTACTTAGCTAGAATAATTATTTACTAAGCCTCCAGGGTTTTTTATAATTACTGATGGAGGGAGGAGATTAAAAAAATCCTTTGTTTTGGAAAGTATCTTGTACTCTTAGTTTAGATGCTGCAGAAGCACAGAGCAGTGTGCAGGGCTCAGGGAGTGCCCAGTGTCTCCTGATGGCTTGTGTGGGGTGAGGGGCTTAGGCTTTGCAACAGCTGACACTTGTGAGAGAAGGTCCTGGTGTATACAGAGCAGCAGATTTTAGAATAAAATTACTTGGTGATGCTCTGATGTTTTGTTTTAAATCAGCATGGAAGCTAATTCATGTCCAACTGGGCTATGGAAAGAGGATATTTGTGAGGTTTTTATTGCTAGCTACTGATGTAATGTAAAAGGGTACTGTAACATATCCTTATTGATTTGTAACATGGGAAAATCCTTTTTATTAGGTTTTTATGAAATCCTTGCTTCCTTTCATTTTGATGTATCAATACATAGACAACTGAACCAAAAACCTACTTGCATAGACAAAGATATTCAATACTATCAGTAAATTTTATTTGATTAACTTGCAGAGCAGTTCCTTTATAAATCCTTAATTCAGACTGTGTCATGTCCACCTCACTTATCACACACTAACACTTGTGCTCTGCAGTTTTAGGAACTGAAATGCAGGACATTGATCAGTTGGTAGACTGCTTAAAAATGAAGATACCAGTGTTGACAAGCACACTGCAGCTGAGAGAGGAGTTTGAGCAAGAAGTGAGAAGAACAGTTGGTCTGTTGTATATAGAAGATCTTGGCTGGCCAGGGTTAGGTGTTGTGAGGTAAATTGTTTTCTTCATGCTGCATTTGCAAACACTGTGCTTGAGCAGACAGGACCACGTGGTCTCTTCAGTGGTGATTTGGATGTTTTGTTTGCTGATTGTTGTCTAGCTTTGAAAAGTTGAAGTTTTTGAGTGCATTTTAGGAAATTGCCTTTATAATGTAATTTTCTTTCATTATCTCTTAAAGAAGAGCTGCTTTGGCACCAGTTGTAACATTGGAGGCAGTGTGTGTGTGTGATATGTAATGAGCAAGTTCATCCCACTGTCTTTAGCCAAGCATAACTTCTATTTTTATCTAGAATAGCACTCACTGATATGCTGAATAGACTTCAAAAAACCCTCAGAGTGTCTGTTCTGATCCTCTGGTGCAGCTCTCTGGGAAGGATTCTGTATAGTCAAAACAGTTCAGGTATAATCAATATAGCAACCAGAAATCTACTGTGTTGAGTTTACAGCAGCAAGCTCAGCACAACCCCAATCTCATGACAAATGTCAATAAACTTGCTGGTAGGAGCTGTAATGTTTTTTGTTAGTAAAATACAGGAATTTGTAGTAATGTGCTAAATGTGTAGGTGCTTCTGTATGTACTGTGAAGTGAAATTACTATCTCTTGGCTTGGTTTGAAGGTACAACTATCACAGTGATGGGAAGAACGATGACAAACAAGAAAAAGAACTTGAAAAAATCAATACAGAACTTCTGAAAAAGTTAAATGAACTGGAGTCAGATCTCACCTTTTCTTTGGGTAACTGCACTATTTAAAGAACTTCTATTCAAGCTAGTAGTCATTCTCCTGGCTGTGCTAGAATTTGATAGATCATTAGAATGCAGAATGAGCTGCTGCCCGTGTGGTTATTGCAGGAGGAACATTGTAACTGTTCTCTCTTCCCCCGGTGTTTCAGTTCAGGAGTGATCACCAGGTGAGCTGTTCTCAGAAATCCTTGTGAAAACTGATGTATGGGCAACTAGACCAAGAAGGGTTTTCTTGCCAGAAAGAATAAAAGCTGCAGCATTCCTGTGTGTAAACTGAGCCCTCTCAAGTAGTGCTGGATCTAGTGAAAAGCAGATCTCATTGCAAACCCACTGGCACTGATGGCTTCACTGTTCTCTGGGGCTCTATTAAAAGCCTTAGATGACTTTTGTGATAATTAGCAACACTTTCACATTTACACAGTGCCACATGATAGCTGAAAGTATTAATTTGCTTATTCAGAACTGTGATCTTTTTCTAATCAACTGTCAAAAATTAAGTGCCCTACAGTTGTGGAACCAAGTAATCTGTAAATGACAGAAAGTTAAGGAGTTTCAAGCATATTCAGCACTGGTATTTACAACACAACTCCATGACTGTATAAAATGTCCACTGTTTTTCTTGTTCAGGTTATGTTTTCTGTCTTTGAAAATCCCAAGGGCTGAACTTTCTTGGCTTGCATAATTTGTACCCACACAGATCCTGCCCTTAGGTACTGGAGTGGGAGGGTGTGCTGGGATTTCCAGATTCACCAGCATGAGTGCTGCAGCCCTTGCAGGATTGCAGATTTGTTCAGCACAAAGATCTGACTCTCCCTGTGCCCCCAGGTCCAGAATTCGGAGGGCAGAAGAACTGTGTTTACATTGGCATGGTCACAGAGGATCTGGATGTGTCAGAGTTGGTTGAAACTATTGCAGCAACAGGCAGAGAAATTGAAGAAAATTCAAGAGTATGTATTAATAACTCACAAAATATTGAAGCACCTTTTTTTCTCCCCTTTCCTATTGGCTTCAGGACATGGTTTTGTTCGTTGTGAAAGTAAAAGTTGTGCTTGCCCACAAGAGTTTTAATTACTGTGGAAGGAATAATCTGTGTCTGTACATGGAGAATTATGAATTATGATATTATGAGGATGTCTGGATTTGTGTTCATGGTCCTGTGTGCAGTAGTTCTAATGAAAACTTTCAGTAGTACTGATATAGCCTCATTTTATTCAGATTTTAAGCTGTCAAAAAACTGAAGTGAAGGTGTAGGTTCATTGTGAGCTGGTGTTTCTCTTCCCTGCTAGATGTGGTGGGACTGAGATTCTTTATATACACCAGCTTTGAGAGAACTATGCTCTAAAATGTGTGAAAAACTTTAAATTGGTGTCTTAAACCCAGAAATTAACCTATTGAAGTAATAAAACTGATGATGCAACTTCTATTTGTCAAAGCATTTACCTGAATGGAGTTCTCCAAATGTTCTCTAAAATAGAATTCCTAAGTGATCTGCATTACATCTGTCCCTTCATTCTGCTAGTGTTGGGCATTTAATTTTCTCACCTCAAAAATAAATAGAATTTCAGAAATCCTTTGCCTATTTCTGCTCATGGGAATATATTGATTATAGCAATGAATTTTTTCCTAGCAGTGAAACTCTTGACTCCCTGTGCTGCTTTGGAGGGTGACATAAGGAATGTTTTGTCTTTAGAGCACCTTCAGTTTTTAACTGTTGTAGTGGATAGGTTGGAACTGAATGGGCCCCTTGGATCCTGAAGGCTCCAGGGAGGAATGGAGTAGTGCAGGAGTCAGAAGGGTTCAGTCCTTGGGACCAGCTGCAGTAAATCTGTGAATCTTCCCTGTTTGATCCAAGGCTGGGAAACAATTTATATGTGAATGCCCCTTGCCTTGCTCAGATGGGGAGGGTTGGTACAAGGAGGAGGATTTTACAGAAAACCCACATCAGTCCATCCTGCCCTAAGACATGCAGCAAAGGCACTGAAAGGCAGAACCCAAGCTGAAGGTGACTGAGCCAGAACACAGAGGCTCTTCCTGGTACTCTGAACTCCACCTCACTGCCCTCCCTCATGCAGCCAGCGAGTACCAGGGGTCTTGAGCTGCCATGGGGGTCAGTTCCTGGCTGGTCTCTCCCTAAGGGAAGAGGAGCAGCTTCCTCTTTGTGCTTTTGTTAGCTGACAGTAATACAAATTTTTGGCATTTATCTTGCACAAAGATGTAGCTTCTTGGGTTTGTTCCTTGCCCCTGCAGCTGTCCCAGTTAACTGCCTGTCCTTTGCAGTATAAAACACTGCTGGTGCTGGCCTGGGCTGCCACAGGGAGCTGTGGCAGATGTTTATGAGAGCAGGAAAACAATGTGAACCTATAGGCTGACACGTAACTTGTTACTGTGGGGCTGATTTAAGTCCTGGGTGTTTCTAGAAACCAAAATGTACTCATAAACATTAACATTCTTCCCAGGCATTCATCTGGGGAACATTTATATGCTAAGCAGGTTTTCAAAGAATTTAGGTCACAGGCTCATTTCTAAGTATTAAAAAAAAAAAAAAATCACCATTCCTGTTTGGAATTACATTATTTCCTCTGGGTTTATGTATTAAAAAATCTTGCAGTCAGCATGTACATTCTTTAATTTACAGTCATAATTAAATAGAGATTGTCACATACTGTTGTAAATTGGAAAAATGTGACTACCCTGTCTCCATCCTGAAAACCTGAACTAAAAAGACAGTTTCAAGTCCAAATAATGCATATCCTTATTTCTGGGTTTTATCAGCTGTTGGAAAACATGACTGAAGTTGTTAGAAAAGGGATACAGGAAGCACAGCTTCAGCTTCAGAAAGCAAATGAAGAGCGACTGCTGGAAGAGGTGAGGCCACAACCATCAGCCCTGTGGTACCTGAGGTAACTCATCCCCTGGGGCTCCTCTCACCTTGCTGGATTGTGCCTTGCAGGGGCTGCTGCGCCAGATCCCAGTGGTGGGCTCTGTGCTGAACTGGTTTTCTCCCTTCCAAGCCTCACCCAAGGGGAGGACGTTCAATCTGACAGCAGGTAGGGCTTGAGCACCTGCAGCTGTGTCAGTTCTGTACTGAACCTGCAGCACATGTTCCTGGGCTGCTTTGATCATGGGTGACATGATCCACCCTCAGGATGGACAGGAACATGCTTTGCACTATTTCTGTAACATCCAGTAAGAATCTTCTACTCTCTTGTTTTGTTCTTGCATGTTGAATCATGTTAAAAATGCCATGATAGACACTGGCATTTATTAATAGAGGAATCATTCCTGTGACCTCTGGTTGCATATCCTGGAGGAGTTTGGGTGGGTAAACATGTGAGCTGGGGTAGCTTGGCCCTAGCACATTGCTCCTCATGTCAGTGCATGTGCCTCCTCTCCTGTGCTTCCAGGGCCCTGGTGTTCCACTGTGCACTGTGCCCCTGAACAGGAGTCTGCCTGGAACTCAAACTTTGAACTCAAATTCTGCCCATTTCAGAAATAAGTTTTAGTCATTTTTTTTTTTTTTTAAACCTGCAGGCTCTCTAGAATCCACAGAATCTATGTATGTATCAAAGGCCCAAGGAACAGGCAGCACTCCACCACCAACTCCCACTTCTAATCTTGCAAAGCAAAGACTTCCTGGTAAGTTTATGTGTCCTGAGTTTAATGTCTGGAACTAGAGCTCATCTTCTACCACCCTAAAAACCTTAATGTACACATGGCACAGAACACTGCCCCAAGCTGTTTTCTCCCCATATGTTCTTCCTGGGACTAAAGGAAGTTGTCCCATTAACTTACAACTGCCCATGAATTCTGGAATCTTCCTGTGGAATATTATGAGGTTATTGAACTTTAAAAATGAACAGGTAAACAAGCCAGAAGTTTTATTTGAAATAAAACCATAACAACATGTAGTCATGTACTTCAGCAGCTGCATTTCTATCCCTGCCAAACATTTTGTGGCCTAAGCCATTCTGAGGTAAAGATCTGTTAAATCTGTGGCATTCTCTGCATAGCTGTATTAGTAATCAATGCTGCTTTGCTTGGCAGGATACCCAGTTTTAACTCACCTTTTGGGCTGGTGGCTTACAGCCTATGACTTTCAGTGCAGTTATTTAACCTGGAATCATTTCAGTTTGTAAGCAGGCAACTTGCCTTCAGCTCAGTTTTCTCTGTCTCTGCATACACAGGATACAGTAACAGATGCTATTACTTTGCAGACCTGTCTGGGTCTATGTTGAGGATCCAAAGTAGCACACAAGTAAAACCTACTTTTCTGCTGTTACAAAATTCTAGTATTTCCTTTGGAAACTGAATTTGTGCACACCATTTGTATTTGCTGCCTTCAGTGTACTGAATGCTTCCAACACTTCACAGGTCAGAAAGCTTTCAAAAGGTCTCTGAGAAGTTCTGATGGGTTCAGTGAGACCAGTTCCATCAGCCACTGTGATGACCTGGACAAGCTGGACCAGAGACCCTCAAATCTCTCTCCTGGCCAGGAGCAAGGACCTTTGGAGATGGAAAGAGAAGAGGAGCAGAAGGAGGTGGCACAGGCAAAGACAGACACTGAGGACATTCACAGTGACAAGTCATCACCAGACTGCACCAAGGTAGAGGATCAAGCAAGTCAAAGATAAAATCCAGAGTGTGGATTTCAGACTGTGCCAAGGAGGCCCCTGTCCAGGGAGGCAGGGTGATAATGATGCATTGACAACATGAACAGTGCCACACACAGTACAGTAATAACTACTGTAATTTATTAACTGGGATTTTGCACAAATATACATTCCCTTCCCTGGGACAGAGATTTGTCTTAATGTACACTTGTTACAGTTGCTTTAATCCTCTCCATGTCGGTGTCACCAAAGCTGTAGTGAAATTTCTGAAGTGCTCATGAACGTTTGTTGGCAGTTATCCTTCCTGCAGGAATCCCCGCATGACAAGTTGCTAACTAACCACTCAGCCATGCACACCATGAAAAATACAGTTACACCCAATAACTATAAAATTATCTTATGTTACTATACTTTATAAAAACAACTGCCAGGTGTTCACCTTTTTAGTACTGAAAATTCAGTTTAGGCTCTCCTGCAAAACACCACCTGAAGTCACCCTAGCTCTGTGTTGCTTTTTTCTGTTACCTTACCCACACCCTGCCCTACAGTGGTGGGCACTGGGGAGGGACAAAGATCACTGAGGAGCACTGGGCCATCACCCCCTGTTCCTGCTCTTGTACCACTTCAGCCTCCAGCCACAGCCTGGGTATGGTAGGACTGAGTTAGTGAATTTTCAGCCTTCTAGAAAGCAATAGTGCCTCTGCATGCCTGGCCAGCTTCCTACTCCTGTCCTGGGAAGGAGCACAAGGCACCGTTACTTTCCTTTGCACGGCATTTACACACCACATCCTGAACATGTCCATGCAGTGTAACTGGAGTTCTTTCTGTTGTGTATTTCTAAAGATAGCTGTAGTAAAGCTTGAAAAACCAATACATTTGTGATGGTTTCAACACTTATTTTTTGAATAACAGTAACTTACCTATGGTAGGAATTGTACAGACTCAAGAGAAATCATTTAGGTTATTTACATACAGCACAATTCAGAGTGTCTGGGACTACTTAATGCACAAGCAAAGCTTTGAATAAATCAAAATCCAATGTGTAAGAGTGTTTTTCCCCCAAATCATCTTACTCACTTCACTGCAAATTTTTAGAGCCTCTTGTGAAAAAGCCATCTTTGGCAATACTTGCTTTCCCCAAGTAACTTGATGGTGATACAAACCCTCCCCTCCTTCTAGAACTGGATACAAGTACTGCAGTTTGCTCCATTTGGGTTTTTCCTCCTTCCCTTTTTCCCCTGCACAGGTATCCCTTATTACCATGATAATAGTAGTGGTAGTGGGACTTACTTTGATCATCTGCAAAATTTGAGGGTTTTGAATTGTACTGACACCTGATTTGACTCTCACCTTCTGAACCCTGCAGTGCTGGGATGCCATGAACAAGTTAATTTTGCTTGGGTAATTTTGGGGTAATTTATGTAAATCAGTGCAATTTTTTCTAAAGTGCAAAAGCAATTAAGTTGACTGGTCTTCCTCCTTGGTTTCTTTAGTGCAATGAAGTATGTTAATAACAGTAATTTGTTGGGGATAAAAGTTATGCCCACAAAGATTAATTTTTAATGTTTTTATATTTGGAAATGTTAAATCGGTAGTTTTGTTGGAATGAGCTTCATTCTTTAAATACTTACCTGAATGTTTCAATAAAGATTCTTCAAATTATTACTCTGGAATTAAGTTATTCTTGAAGGCCCTATTCCAGCAAGCTCTTTTTTTCCCCCTGTATGTGCAAAATCCTTTAATGAAATGCACACCAGTGCAGTGACTCACCTTATCAGTCTCCAGCATTGCCACCTCTCTACCTGTGCCCATCAAATTACTGCACTGGAGCAACAGAACCTAAACAAAGCCAAATTCTTACTTCAAAGATACCCTGATTTCTATATAAGTAATGCAGAAAAAGCAAGTTACTTCTATCAAAATATTTTATTTTGAAAAGCACAGGAACAATGGTATTTGTGACTAGCAATATGCCATTTGCAACAAATTGCCCTTCTTGCAAGATTGTATTTCCCCAAAGCAGTTGTGGGGGTGGGTTCCAACTTAGATTTTGTCAGAACAAACCTGTTCCCACAACCCTTCTTCATTTTTTTTGTAGATGCGAGGTTTCCTGTCAGGGAACAGGGACTGAGATGGAAATGGATGTTCTTTTAAAAATGTTAATGTAGATCTAATGTGGGAAACAAAGTGAGGGGGCTCAGCCAGGGGTGATGTGGAAAGGTTCTGAAAAAGAAGATGGGAACAAGCTGTTTGACATTCAGGATGTCCTCATTATCCTGCCCCTCTAGAAGGCTATTCCCCACCCTCCCAGGACAGCAGTGTGCTGGGGAAAGTTTTGACAGACTACAACACCCTTCTCTCTACTCAGCTAGAAGGCAAAAAACAAAAACTATTTAGCTTCAGGTACCTGTAAAATCTGTGCATCATCTTGTTCCAACCAGAAATCCACGTGTGGGAAAGGCCCCCAGAAATAAGGCCCAATCTGGAGCTGTTCTGTCTTTGCATCGTAGACATTGGTCAGCTGTGAGAACACAGGGAGGCTCTGGAGGCAGCCAGGGCTCCCCAGCTCCAACTGCACTCACACCCCTGGCTACTCCAACAGACACAGAACCCAGACAGCTACCAAAGGAGATTCTCCTCAAACTCTGGGTGTTTCATTGCCCCTAACTGGTCTCCCCATTTTCCCTGTTCCTTTTACTCACTGGTGCTCCTGTTAAAACATGGGCTGAACGCAGATCCTCATCCGGCCCTTTTTCTGGGAAGGTTGCAGGGAAAATCTCAGCTGTTTTCACATTCACAGCTGGTAGGAAACAGAGATTAAATGCAATAAGAATTAATTGTTTCAAGGCACTTCCTTACAATGACCATGTCCCCAGCACAACTGTCTTGCAGAGCTACAGAACCCATCATGCATTTGTATTTCTCAGACCCCAAGCCTGTGACAGCACATTTCTACTTCATTTCCTTTGGCAGCATTTCAATATTCCAGAGATGAGTGAACTAATTAGAAAAAACACTGAGTGATCAAAGAGAAGAAGATTAAATTCTAAGCATAAATTCAGTGTGGTAGCTTGAGGTTAATAAACTCTTAAGTGCAAGTTAAAGGAAAAAAAATCTGTTCACACTTGTACAGAGCCTCTTCCATGTGTGAATCTTCCCAGCTGTGGCACCAAAAGAAAAGCATTTTCACCTACAGCAATGTGCAACTTTTAGGGTGGACTTTCCTCAGTTATTAAAAGCAGCCCATTTACTACTGGAACCTGAAAAACAATCCAGGCACCAAAAGAAAATTCAATTCTAATTTAACTAACTCACCTATTCCATAAATGATTGGAAAGTGAATATCCTGTTCTTCTCTATCATTTAGTTCTGTAACAAAGAAAAAGAAGTCAAACTTGTAGGGCTTTGTATTTTAGTCTGAGCAGCATTTATTTAACTGTATGTCATTGGAGAGCAAGAGACACGATGTTGCACAAGACAGAAATAACCAAGGAAGCCTGAAAGTATTAAGGAAAAGAAGGCAGAGGTCAGTAACAACACACATGGAACTTGGAGGCATCTCCTAACAGGACAGCCAGCTCCAGGTTCTGCATGGAGAATTTACAGGGAAAAAAGCACAATGCAGAACCACCATGATGCCCAGGTTCAAAGATGTGAGCCACCAACACCTCTGACATGGAAAGAGGATAGAAATGTGACTGCAACATCACACAAAGAAAAGGAATTCCTCCTCCACATGCTGTCACACACTATGAACTAACTGAAGTTTATGGATTCACTGGACCCTGCATGTCCAACACCCCTGCAGAACAAAGGTTTGTAAGTGCCCTTCTCAACTGTAAGATACCCACAGGTACAGAGCTGTTCCTTGGGAAAAATGTGCCAAAATAACCTGGCCATGATTATGAGCTGCTTGCAGTGCAGCAGCACTTGGTAAGGAGAGAATTCCCCCTGCACTGGCTCTCTGACATCACCACACACTCCAGCAGTAAAACTGAAAATTACACATCTGTAGGGAGCAGGATTTGTGTTGTTCTTTCTTACTGGACAGAGAAAGAGCCATATCTGAGAAGCCCCCTGCCCTTTTATTTCAGGAAAGGTTCTTCCAAATCCAAGGAACATTTTCTTACCTGTTACACAGAAAGTCACTAAATGAACATCCTCTGGCTGGAGGTCAAATGCTCCTGTGATGACAAGCACAGCAAAAATGTCAGTGAGTGGTGGCAGGGCACTGCTGTCTGGGGGCAAGAGACACCCACCTAAATCCCTGCCCCAGGTAGGGCAGCACTGCAAACAGAGTTCTGCACATCTGCTTCAAACTAACAGGAATTTACAAGAGGGTGCCATTTGTAACAGCAAAAATCTGCTAAGAAAGTGCTCTGCCACTTATTCCTACTGGCACTGGTTTAGTTTTGGCATCACATCAGCTCTGTTCTAGTCTGCTACACATACAGCAGCTTATATTTAAATATTTTTCCCTAAAATGTTACATATATCATGAATAAAACCAGTCTTACATTAACTGTAAATTAGTTCTGCCTCTCACCATCTCAAACACCAGAAAAAAAACCTCTTTTCTTTTTTTAAGTTCTGATAGCAATACAGCATTATTGATTCAAATTGTACCTTGATACATGAAAATCAGAAGGTTAAAGTAAGTTAACCAAAACACTTTGTTCTGCACAGAACCCTCATATGACACATTGCCCACAGCAGGTGTCACAGCCACAAGGCTGCAGCCCAGGGCCTTTGGTTTTCCTTTTTTGTTTACCCCTTGAACACCTCCCTCCAGTGGTGACACCTGCCCCATTCCTGCCCCATTCCTGCCCCCTCCCCACTCCAGTGGGGCAGAGGCCTCTTCAGAAGTGAGAAAGTGCTTAGCACCAGCCAGAGCACTCCCAGGCAAGCAGGTACTTTACACTTCCAATTGTTGGTAAAGCACTGCCATCATTCCTCTGGGCTATGGATTTTATAAACAGACCTGGCATTTTTCATTAGACAATTCCAAACAATAATTAAATTTTACCTCCCCACATTAAGATATGAACTAATATCCACAGGTACAGATTTGGACAGTGACAACACTTCCCAAGACCCCACAGAAGATGAGCAGGAATCAAAGGCCACCTGAACTGCACACAACTCTCCACAGCCAAGTATGGGCCAGGGAGAAGTGACAGGATCAGACCCTGTGCCCAGGCACTGAGCATGGGCAAGTCCCAGCAGTCCAGCCCCCTCTCCAAACCAAGTTCTCAAGCAGAGAAAAAGAAAAGTGAATCCACATTTCTTTCCAGTAAATGACTGAGGACTCAGACTAGAAACAAACTCTACCCAAATCCAGCCAGAACTTTTTTTTTTTTTTTTTTGGACATGAGAGTGGAAAAAACGTGAACTTACTAAGAAGCTGATTAGTAAGTTTTTGTGATAACTGCCTATCATCATTGAAACCTCCAACTAGGTGCACTTCCAGCCTAACAGAGATGGAATAACAGGAAACAGCAATTAAAAAGACATCTCAAAATGAATAGCTTTACAAAATATTCCCCAGCCCAAATTGCAAAGCAATCATTAGAGAAGCCTCACTTATTACAATCACATGCACCAAGCTGGTTTGCATTACACAGCAAGTTATGATAATTCCATTCTGAAAACTTCAGGGATCACCCAGGAAATGGCAAAGGAACAAGCTTGAAGAGGCATTAAATACATGCAGTTCTCTTCCAGGGGTAACTCTGGCACCTCTGGTTTGGACTGAACGTTGTAATCATCTTTCAGTTAATTAAACTTGAAGATTTTTGTTCCCATTATCTCCTCACAATTATTCTGGACCATGCAGCAGGGTTCTTCTCTAAGCAGTGTCTATGTAAAGTCCTTGCAAATGATGAATCACAGTTAATGAGCTAGCTTTTGTTCTTACCAAACTACAGGGGCAAAAACTTCCACATCCAGAAAGAAGCTTGTCTGCTAAATTCTGTTTCAGAGTTTTTTTACCCACTGTCTTGTCCTCCACAGAATTAAATTTTAACGTGGACTTACAAAATTCCTTGATAGATTGTCAGATGCTGAAAAGAATTTACAAACACTCTGAAAGGAAAAATATACTATAAACCAAAAAAACCAGATATATGGAAGATTTTGCAATTCTGGAACAAAAGTTAAATGGAAAACAGTAAACACAAACCTCATTTTACAGAGACACTCTTCAGAACAGAACCTGCTTTAAGCAACTTCTAAAAGCACCCCCAAAATCATCATCAAGGAAATCATTTTAACTTGGCATGCAGCTGCTGATCAAGAGGTATTTCCTGCACAGTTCCCTTGTGTGAACCCCACAGAAGCACCTCACAACTGCCCACTGCAGGAGCTGCAGCAAGCTTTGAGAGGAGCAGAACACAAGAAGGAGCAGAGCTGACCTGCCACAGGCTGAGGAGCTGGAGAAGGACTTGACGGAGCTCATGATGAGCGACACCTCGGCCTCGGTGTCGGAGCCGTCGCAGTGCGTCAGGCACGTGGCGCCACTGCCTGGGGAGGCACAGCAGACTCAGGGACAGTGGCACTGGCAGCCCCCACTGCTGCAGGGCAGAGTGCCCCTCCACTGCCTCACCCCCAGCACAGCAGCCTCAGCACTGAGGCAACACCTCTGCGTGGACCATGACAGAATCAGCACAGTCCTTGAGGGTACAAATGTCCCCTGAACAGGACCAATGTCTCTAATGCCACAGATCCAGGCATGCAGTGAGGATCTTTCCACAAATTCCACCTCTGCCATGCCCAAACCCTGCACTGCCACAGCCCAGGGCTGCAATGCCACTGGCCACAGCTGCAGAGCAAGTTACAATGTGCTCACTGAACCTCTCACACCAAACACACCAACACCCTGAGCGAGTCTGCAGTTACACCTTATGTGATTTTCGGGGACTCAGGTTTGTATTAATGTAACTGCAGTTTATTTTACTAATGCCACATAAACCAGTACTAATTCCTTTTCCCAGGGAAACAGGCTTTGCTCTGAACATCCTCTATAGATACCTGTGTGTCGGAGCACAACTATGTGGCAGGTAGTGGCATCATCTGATCCAAGGATGGAAACAGAACCTATTTTAAAGGAGGAAAACACTTTAAGAACTCAGCTCCCACAATCACTGCTTCAGTAGAAGAAAAAATGTTTATGTTTGTACACACCATCTTTAGGGGTAGTCACTGCAAACTCTCTCTGCTGGACATAGAGAAGGCCTTTGGGTTCCACGATTTGAGCAGGCTGACTTCTCAGAAGTTTTGCCTTTTCCTAAAGACAAATCATAACAGATACTACAGTGGCTACATTCTCAGGTGTACCCATTACTTCACAGAAACATCACCTCTGAAATGCAAGGGAACTCAGGTCAGAGAGAAACGTGTGTTTTGTATTACAGAGTACTCCGAATTTTGAAAGTTTTTTTCTTTCCTGACACTGATCAAGTTGTGAGTTAAATCCCATCCATCATTCCAGAGAGACACAAAACACCTTTCCCTGTTATATGGACCATAAAATGGAGGGACAGTAAAAACCATTTGGACTGGGCAAAGATTACATTACGTAATACCAGAAGTATCTTGGAAGTTTAATCAGACCCGGAAATGCGATATACAGAATTTTCAGTCTCCTACTGCCATAATTCAGGATATTTACTTTGCACTTATCAAAACACTGTCGTTTATTAGCTTGACTGGTGTGTGGAAAACCTGGATTCCTGGGCTATGATTACTGCAGTGTTTCATCACAGACTAGCTAGGGACAAAGTGAATTTCCATTCTGGGCTCAAAAAACACTTCACAGCTTTATCAAATTTGTCCTGGTTTTCTGTATAATCTCAGGATCTGTAAAGAAACACCTTCTGATGGGAAACAGCTCCCCAAGCAGCTCTGCTCACATTCCTGGCTCGCACTCCACCGTTACGATATTAACACTGATACCCGGAAGAAAGGTCAGCACATCCATCAGAGTGCTCACTTTGACTTTTTATCAGTTTTTGTCATTTCACGCAGAAAGAGCCCCCCGGCCGCACCGTCACCGCCGGGCCCCTCCGCCGACACCGGTTCATTTTCCATCCCCCCGCGGTTCTGCCAGCGCGGGGTCGGGGCCGCCCCTGCCCGGAGCCGCTCCCACCCAAGGCCGCCCGGCCCGGCCCGGCCGCGGCTCCGCTGCCCCGGGGAGCCCCGCAGGACGCGCCTCGCGGCCCTCCCGCCCCCCTCACCTCCAGCTGCGGGTGGGCGCGGATCATGTCCCCCGTGGGCCGCCTCAGGTCCACCCGCGTCCCGTTAACCAGCAGCGGCATCTCGGCGCTGTTCCGCGCTCCTCCGGCGGGCCGGGCCGGGCCGGTTCCGCGCTCCCTTGGCAGGCTGGGCTGAGCCCCGAGCCCAGGCGGTTCCGCGCTCCCTCAGCGGGCCGGGCCGGGCCGGTTCCGCGCTCCCTTGGCAGGCTGGGCTGAGCCCCGAGCCCAGGCGGTTCCGCGCTCCCTCAGCGGGCCGGGCCGGGCCGGGCCGGTTCCGCGCTCCCTTGGCAGGCTGGGCTGAGCCCCGAGCCCAGGCGGTTCCGCGCTCCCTCAGCGGGCCGGGCCGGGCCGGGCCGGGCCGGGCGGCGCCGCGCGGGGCGCTGGGAAGGCGCGGCCGCGGCACCGCCCGCCCTGAGGCCGGGCCGGGCTCGGCGCAGCGGCCCCGCGGCGCACGGAAACGCGCCCGGGCCGCCGCAGGATTTAACGCGGAACCTTACGGAGGTTGCCCCGCCTCCCGCCGCTGCCGCAGGTTGTGGTGTGACATAGTAACAGTCATTAAGCCACAAATTTACAAACCACTGAATTATTAAGGTCGGAAAACACGTCTGAGATAATCGATTCCAAGCTCTATCCGAGCACCACTGTGTCCGCTGTACCACGGCACTGTCATTAAATGTCTCCAGGGACGGTGACTCCACCATCCACCTGGAGTGATGATGTCGAATCACCCGTTTTGAGCAGAAATCACTCCCAGTGTCCAACATAAACCGCCCCTGGCACAGTTTAAGGTTATGTCCCCTTGTCCTTTCACTGGGCGACTGGGAGAAGAGGCCAATCCTCACATCACCATCTTCTGCCCCACCAACCACAAGATGAATTTTCATCCCAAAGACAAGTTTTTCCTTAAAGACCAGATCTTTTTTCTCCAGTTGTCTGTGGAAGACACTAAGAGAAATAACCGTGGTAGCAGCAGTTAATTGACCCTGCAGGGAATGTGGACAGCCAGGCACCTGCACTGTCCCCAGCCCAGAGACTGGGAAATGCCCAGGACCCACCCCGGCCTTTGCATCCATCAGTGAACTGTCCCTGGAAGGGTTCCAGGCCAGGCTGGACTGGGCTCTGAGCAAACTGACCTGCTGAAAATGACCCTGTCAGTGACAGCGTGGTTGGAACTAGGTGATCTTTAAGGGCCCTTCCAACCCAAGGAACCCAATCTATGACTTTATGATTCTGTAGCAGAATAAATGCTTTATTCAAGATACATTGCATTTCTCATGGGAGACAAAACTGCATCTTGGGATGAGCATTCCTCTCACAGCTGTTGGTATCTACAAAGTCTCTTTAGCAAAACACCAGCACCTGCCAGCACACCTGCCTGCAATTACACTGAGTAAACCAGAGCTGTCACACCAAAGGTTCCAGAAACAAACAAAATTGTGTAAGTACAGTAGAGACAGTTCAATGTCTGCACAACACACTTATAGAGTTGTGGTTTTTTTTGCTTTTCATGATACGTGGAAGCTCCCAAATCACATACCCAGTATTATAGCTGGGAAAGTTTTGGAAGTAGAGTCTGAAATTCATCTCTCAAAGGATGTCTCCCTTGCTGTTGGCTCTGATCTTCCATGACAGGAAAAAATGCAATTATTTCAGATGGAAATCTATTGTTTATTAGTCAGGACTGACAATAAAGAGGACTACAATTAAAACCAAAACCTCTCAGTTTATACAATGAAGAAATCCACTTACACACTTTGCAGTGTCATCCCCAAAACTCATTTCTGCAGTCTGTCAGAGTGAACACTCCAACTTTGAGAAGTCAGGCTACACAGAGACCACCTCAGTTACATACAGAGATGTGTTTTTCTCAAGGATGTTAAGAATTGCACTGTTTGCATCAAACTTTATTAGCTCCAAAGAAAAACGTCTTGAAAGCCTCCAAGTTCAGATTCTAACAAAGGACAATTGGAGTTTAATCTCAAATACATAAAATTTTTAACTAAATATTACACAAATAACATTTTTTTTTCTCATTGTTTATATTCTTACTCAAAATCTAAAAGCCAGCAACCATGAAAAGAAGACAAGAAACATCTGCAGAACAACTCTACACTGACTGACAGACACATGGACAACACAAGGACACCACTGACACCATCACATCCTTTCCACAAGGGAAGATTTTTTTCCTATTTTCAGCATTCACATATAAACTTCAAATCTGGCAAATAAATACCTGTCTTTGGAGTGCTTCACAAGCACCCCAAAGAAAACTATCTACAAATAATACATTCAGCTACTCCCTCATTTTCAACACTTCCAACAACCATCACTTTTACATGTCTAGGACCCTCCTAGCTGGGAAAGGTGTGTGTCAGCTACAGATTCAAGGAGGAATAATGCTTTCTGTCTGAGTACACTTCCCACTAGCAAGTGGCTTCACCAAGTAAAATTGTACAGACAGGAAAAGCTGAAGAGATGTGTGTGGAAGAACCACTGCTAGACTGGATTCATGCCCTGCCTATTGAGACATTACACCATTATTCTGAAACCAGCTCAAGAAGAGTCAGAGTCAAAACACTGACAGATGAATTCTGGCCCCCACACAAATCTGCAGGAAGTAACACCAGAATTTCACTCCTGATATCTAAAACTTTGTAGAGAAACATTAGTAAACGAAGTTTTGAAGAGTGGGAAAAAAACTATTAAAAAAATCCTTCAAAGTCATTTCAATGTGAAATTTGTAAAATATCACCCTATTTATTCTCTAAGCTTTTCTAGCAACATATAACTTTACCATAACATATCTGTAGAAATCTGATGATTAAGAAAAAGTAATTTTTCTTAAATGTAGTTACTTAAACATTTGCCAGTTTGGAAAACTGAGCTCAGGTATCTTTCCAGAGCAAAACATTGCACACCATTTTCAACCTTGTCCCTTCTGCTTGTCAGTGTCACAGTGGGTATGGCACGTAACAGTCTGCAGGGGAGCCAATGCTGCTCACAGGGCTCCGTGTGTTAGACTCGTAAGAATTTGGTGCAATTCCAACCACACCATCATTTTGAGGAGTTTCTCCTTTCAAAAAGTCATCATCTTCATCTTCAGAAGTACCCTGCAAAAATTTGAAAGGATCAGTGAGATCAGGAAGATACTGTCAATCTTAATAGAGACATGGATTTACACTGTGATTGTCACAACAATTGAATGGTAACAGAATTAGATGTACTCTGATTATGAAATAAGGAACCTAAATCACATCTAACATCTACAGGGTGGATTTCCCAGTGACATCATCATATCTACTTTCTGAGCACATTCATAAAGCTTTCACATGGCTTCTGTGCTGCAAGAGGGAAAAGAGTTCTCAAGGCAAGAATGGATAAATTCCTAAAGTTTCCAAATTTCAGTCACAGTTTCCCTTAATTATATAATGTACTCTTATCTACTTAAAAAACATTCTGCAATAAAAGCAGCTGATAGATGAACTGTGTTTGGATCAGGGAAGATCACCTTCTTAATGGGTTTCTTCAGATTCTCAAGATCTTCAGCACTCAGCTCTTCCCAGAACTGATACATAGGATCGATGGTCTTCTTTGACCTGAGAGAGGAAACAAAGCACAGAATGAGTTATGGTATTCATAGCAGGGATACATTTTAATTTAAACCTTTGACAATCTACTTAAAAGGCGGGATGTGAAAGGTACAAAGGATCGGGGAGGAAAGTGGATGGCAGAAACACTGACTGTTTCCTACAGCTGTATTCATTATTTTCCAGAAGGCACAAAGGAGCTGTTAATTTTCAATTTTACCTTTTGAGTATGTAGGGGTCAAAGGGGAAGAAGCTGTCGAGGGGGTTGGTGCAGGTCTGCACCAGGTCCCCCCCGGTGCCGCTCCGCACAACGGGGATGAACTGCCTGTTGTTCCTCTCAATAATCGTGTAGCAGAACACTAACTGGTATTTCCTTTAGAAAAGGCAAAAAAAAAAAAAAAAAAAAAAAAAAAAAGATAAGTACTTCTAGCACACCCAAAGCAAGATTTTCAGATGGATGATATGAAAACACAAGTTTTGTTTTTTTTTTAACAAATATCACTTCTATCTTCTATTTTCCAGCTGATATTAGGAGTCTGCAAGATAGTCACAAGGTAAGGAGTCTGTTCTTCTCCTCTAAGCTCCTATAAACTTTATTTCAAGTACAACTACACTGGCTCCAACACTGAGCAATCTATTTCAGAGAACTGCAGGATTCCATTGAAACCTAGGAACAAACTCATCACACCTGAAATATGGGCAGTGTTTTGTCTTAGGTAATATTCAATACTGTGCCTAACAAAATCCTGTGCTGGTTTTAGACACACACACATTTGTACCAAGCTGAAACTGAAGTAAATGAGCAGGTACCTGGTAATGGCAGCAAACAAGTTGACAACAGAAGGGATACAAATCTTCAGGGGGTTTAGCTGACACATGACAATGCGCTCAAAATTCAAACTCTGCAGATATGACAGACCTTCAAAATAAGAACAATTGGCAAATGCAAGTTAGATATCATATAAACTGAACTTAGTTTCTAAGAGTTTCCAGTGTGACAGGCCTGCACTCTGCACACCACCACAGAAACACATCTTGGGGCACTCTCACAGTGGAGGTCTGGCCCCAATGTGTGTACAAGACACTTAATTTCATTTAAAGCATAACAACATAAACCAGCCATCAGATACTTGATTTAATTGACCACTATAAAACATAGCAACAGTAAAACTTCTAATGAATCCTTTCAAACCTAATATACTCACCTTTCCTTAAATTTCCATCCAAAAGTTGTTTATGACGGAAAATAAGTGTATAGAACACTGCCTGACACGTAGAATAGAATGGCCCATGGAGAGCTACATCACAGTAGGCATTAGCTCCTGTATCCTGATTATCAATGTATTTATGCAACCAGTTCACCAGAAGATCCAGACATGCTTTTACTGTACTGTAGTGCAGGGAGAAAAAAAGAGGAAGTGTGAACAGAACACTTGAAATGGTGTAGAAAAGATGTTAAACAAATATTCAAGAATCTCAGTGGTTATAAAAATATCAGTGGAAAAAATCTCTTTGTAAAAAAAGGATTCTGTTATGAGCTTTCTCCTTTATCTCAGCATAAAATTAATCAATCAGCACTGAAAACCCCAATCAGTGAAAGAACAGGATGCCTGAAGTGATGAATTCATGAACACACAATAAACAATCAGAATCCTTGGCTACAGGAAGTACAGAGCAATGCCTCCCATATCCACCATGTAATTCCAATACCCAACTAACTCCAATGTTAAAGTCACCACACTCACTCTGAACAGCACAAAAATATAGAATGTATATAAAAAAAGGAAGACATTTTAACTTTTATCTATCAAAACACTAGAACAAATTATCTCCCTTTCCAGAGCCAGCATAAAGTGCCTAACACTGGGTACTAAAAACATCAGATACACTGGGAATCCATGACTGCCTGAAGTCAGCACAACCTACCCATGCTCAGCACTTCTTGGCAAGTGAAGCCCTAAGCAGCAAGTCATGAACCTCAGCAATCATCAGTCTGCATCCTGTATGTGCAAAACTTTCCTGGAAACTTCCAGACAATACTGAATTAGTATTGTTGAAAGGACAAACAAGACTCTTGATTCAGGCTTACTGACAAAGCAGTGGGAATAGAAGACCAATTCTCTACTTAAGCTCCACAGTACCACGAATTGTTTGGTTCTGCTCATGTATGAGAACAACTTACACAATGGGAATAAATTTAGCTCTCGCCAAGAAGCTGCCAATATAACTCCCAGCAGTCTGCCTAATTACTGAAGGATTGTTTGGATCCTGCAGTTTCTTCCAAAGATGGTCTAAAAATGCTTCAGCCAGCCCCTGATAAAAAAAGATGCATAGAAATTGTGAGATGACACTAAGTAATAAATTCCTAATATTCAATTCCCTTAATTTCCATAACCAAACCATTACAAAAATCTACCTATAACTGCAGTAAATAATCACTCCTACACATGACAGAACAGCACTCATTTCTGTCTCTTCTTCTATACTCAGTTGTAAAAGAAAGAACAACAGTTTGTTTTGAAAAAAAAAAAAAACAAAACAAGGATGCAGAAATAACAGAGGAAATTGCATTTTAAAACCAGCTTTTACTCACCAATTTAAAGCTACAGATGTAAAACATGAAATACTGTACATGACATGAAGCATGGGTTGGTAAAATGAGCTTGTCAAAAACAGAAACCAGATCCCGATACAAATCCTTCGTGTTGCTGATGTCCAGCTTACCTACACAACAGAGAAACAAAACAAAATTAACCATTTCAGGGTTTTTGCAATAATGTGTTAGCTCAGAAGAGCAAGGAAAAAACCAAAGAAATAAATCACCTGACTAATGTGGAGAAGATTCTCCATTCCTAATGGTTTCTAAATATTGTTTTAAATATATAAATCTAAGGAATTCAAACCCTTAATTTGTCAAAGTGAAAGATATTTCTTTCTTCTTTTTTTCTCCTGTAACAAAGCCAATTGACTGATATGTCTGATTGTTTCAATCTACTGCCAGTCCTTGTGATGTTAAAAGAATCCATAATTCTAAGACTCAAGTAGAGCAAATGATAAAAACATCTATACCCTACTACAGTTTGGATACAATATCATATTAATGGAATCAGAATGTCTCCAAGTGAAGATTTAACCTCTGAAGTCCTAACTGTACCTCTCCCAGTACCTGGGCAGAGGTAGGAATGTGGATACAGCCTGTTAATGGCAGAGTTCTGCTCTATCTTGCAGTACAGAAAGCAAGAATTCCTCTTACGTGTTTACTTTGTTAGCAAAATAAGAAATTTGTTTTTGATCAAGTGTTCTCACCATCCACGTGGCAAACATCTTTAATGTAGGAAAACAGGATGGTCATCAGGATGTCCAGGCGCTCTGCAAGTGGATGGGCCATTCTCTCAATACTGGGAGACACAACTTTATTTCCTTTTCTGTCTTCATCTTCCTCCTAGTAGATAAAATTGTACATGCAGCTTTTAAATACACAAATCACAGAGACAGCAATTACAGGAAAAGTGAACTACATTTGTCTTTCAGCAATATGCTAAAGTTTCGTTTTTTTTTTTTTTTAACAAAGCCATATCTCATTATTCAGTACAAGCAAATTTTTGCACACTAAGCAAAGTACCACAAATTCTTTAACTAGCTTTATTGCACAGCTGCTTGTGCTTTTACATAAGGAAATTGATTTGCTGGCTGTAATGCTGGGTGTTTACAAGAATAAAGTCAATACATGAGAACACATTAATCATTTGTTAGCTGTTCAGGTTTCAAGAGCAGTGTACAGTGCAGTAACAACAAAGTAATAATGAATTTCTACACTTAGTTCATAGCCACCTCAGAAGTGATGATTTTAACAAAAAAAAATAATAGAACAAGATAACTAACCATGTCAAAAAGTCCCTCCTCTGTAGATTTTTCCTCACTAGCAGAGTTATTAGCAGCTTCTTCAGCATCTTCAATATCTTGCTGTGGAGTGCTAACCTACAGTTGCAAACAAGAAATTAATTTCACTAAAAGCATGACAATAATATGAACTTGGGTTTTTTATTATTTATATATAAGACATGACAACATGAGTAAGTTCTTGACTAGATTTTGTCCTGGACTAAATAAACATTTTAAAAAGAATGATGTGCCATACATGAATGCAAACTCCAAACTTTCTGGAACTTTACCTCCCCAGCATAAACTCTCCCTAGACTGTTACACGATCATTTAGAGTGCTTTTTTTAGGACTCCTGCCTTTTTTTAGGACTGTAATCCTTTTACTTCAAAGAGATGACACAACCAATCAACCACACAATGGAAAACACATTCTCTGCACATTAGCACTGATCACCACAAGACTGTTACTGGATTCTGGCAGAGATTCCAGGCAGGGTGAAATAGTACACACCATACAGTTACCTGGAGGTATGGGAATATCTTTATCCTGGGAATGAAGTATAAATGAAGTGTAAATTTGGCTGGGCTTATAATCACAAGTGCATTTTTTGTCAAATCAAAAACTGAAGCAGATTTCATTTCCTACTCTGTATTTTAATGCCAAACTTCCATAAAACATAACACAATAAACTTACATCCAACTTCAGCAGCTTTTCAATAATAAGCTCCAGAATCTGAAGCCTCAGAGTTGGAAGATACACAGTAACTCGCAGCAGGTTATGGACATAACATTCCTATAACATAAAATTAATTGGTATCAATAATAGTGTTAACAGAAAATCAAATTTCTGCAAAGGACCTCAAAAAACAAGTTTCTTAATTTGCTATTTAAGGCCCAAAAATAGGTTTAAACAGAGTGTGTTCAATTAAGAGTAAGTTAATGTATAAACTAAACATTAACTTCCAGTAGTTAAGCTGTCACCATTAACTACTTAATCTGCTATTTCCATGCAAATTTTCCCCACCACCTCTAGATAAGAGTGTAAAGATACTATAAGAAAAGTTATTAATTTTCATAGGAGTTTATGTCTCAAATTCTTTAGGAAAATGAAGCATACGCTGTGCTGTATCTAGAGCCAGCTATAAATGCTTGAAATGAGACTAAATAAATCTTTATTTCAGAGTATTATACCAGCAGTAATTCTAAATTGCACAGCTATGTCTCTTCAGTCCTTGTGATTACACATCAAGCAGCTCAACAGACAAGTTCTGTGAGCGTGCATGGGCCCACCCATGTGTACACAAATATGTACAAAACACAACGTTGCAACTTTCATAAAGCAAAACTGTCAAGTCACTGCATAAAATCAGGTAAAGTGCCATATTTAAGTACACCACAGTCTACTTGTGAATAAGCATTACAATTAAACCCTTAATTACATGAGCACATATTTTTCCACAGGCCATCTTGCACATTTTTTCACAGGCTTGGTCAGTACATAAAATGGAAAGAGAAAGTTTAATGAGAAGTTGGTGCTGCTGCTTAAAGTTATTTGGATTAAGTCAACAACAACAAAAACTTTTTTAAAAATTGCAAGATATATAAAGAACTTTGGGGATTTTTCAGCACTCGAGTTTGAAACACAGCTTCAAGTGAACCTAGCTGGAGGAGCAGGGCTTTGCCCTTCTGCAACATGAAGTGCCAACATATCAAGTTGGAACAAGTTATATAGAAAGATCAAACAACAGCCATAACCTGTCAAAGGTTTCCAGCTTGTTTTTCAGCACACAAACACTATGCCAAAGCTGTAATGAAACAACTTAGGGCTTTACTCTACTGGAAATTTGGATTTTGCCTGTAATGTCCAATGTCTCTTATTTGCTTATCAAATCTCCTGTTCCTCTGACAAAGACTTTCCAGGTTTGATAACAAATGAGAAAGTCTCCTTACGACACAACCTGAGACTCCTCATCAAGGAGCTCCATGGTGTGCATTGATTAAGAAAGCAATCCAGTGGAAAAAATATGTGGTGATGTCATTAAAGATGAGCACAGTGCTTGTGCACAAGGAACTCAAAATGCTTGGACAGCCTTACACTAAACAGACACAACCCTGTGCATGACTATATATGTAATTATTATATATATAAAAATATTCTTCAAAAATCTGCATTGACTGCCATCAAATCAGTTGTATTACTATATAGAACATTCATACATTTAGAAAAACAGGTGAACAAATCAACAAATATAGTCACAGCCCTTACCAGAGTTCTTTCTGATTTATTAATGAAAGGAAAGAATTCCACAAGTATCGGCATGAGAAACTGTGGTGTCCTATAATAATTTAAAAAACAAAAATCAGACCTCAAAGTTATAGGTTTGCAAATATTGAACTCCAGCACTCTAAAGATGTACTGGAATAAGCTTATTTCATAGGAACTTTATTTTAAGGTAAGCAATTATATAAAATGTAGTTTGGCAAGGATCACTGGACAGATAATAAGTGGCATATTTCACAATGCACTTGTTAGAAGCCACTTCAAATATCACTATAGAATATAAAATACAGAAGGCACTATAAACACCACTTTTCCTACTTCCCATTTTTGGGAAACTTCAGAAATGTTTGTGAAACAGAAAATGACAGAAACTTCATAATGTTTGTATAAAGCATTCTACCAGTTAATGAATACTAGGAAAAATCATGAAAGGAAATGAAGTATTATACTTCCAATTAAGAGAGGAAAAAACCTATCAATTCACAAGCTTTAAATCTGTAAGGAAGGGAACACAAACCCAAGGGATTCTATACTTACGAAGGAACATATCCTGCAACAGTTTGCAGTGCTCTGTGGCATGTGTCAAAGTTTTCAGAAATGTCTAGATAAAGAAAAAAGAACTCTTGTGCACTTGATTAGAGAAAACTAAATCAGGAACCAGTAAAAACAGTTCATATCAATTACACAATGGAAAGATTCCCAAGGAAACTTCATCTCCCAAAATGTTCTTTTGGATGGTGTACATTGAAGTAAGTAAAATAGAATCCATACAACTCCTAACTTTTCTTTGGCTTTGAAACAATCTAGGACTAGGAATGTTTCCCTATGCATTCTATTCCTACAGACACTGCACCAACAGGAACAGTTTGAAAGTAATACAGAGTAGATCAGCCCACCATTGATTTGAGTACAAGAAAGTCTCTGACTTGGGAATTTAAGAATGTTTCTTGATGTTTGAATTCAGCTCAACTAATTTTGTAAAAAGGAGCAACATGCACTGGATACTTTTTTAAAAGGCACTACAGCAGCACATATATATATATATATATATATATATAAATATATCCATCCTTTATACTCACTTTCATCATCATCATCAGAATCTGAAATATCCACATCATCTTCTCTGATGGTTATTCGAGCTATCAAAAATTGAGAGTATTATACCAAAATTGTATAAATCTTATAGGTAACAAATTCAATAGCAAACATCCTGGACAACAGTATTCCACCAGGACTAAAGAATCACAGTTAGTAACAAGACTTTCTTAAAGACTGTTTTATTTACAGAAGTAGGAGTTCTTGAGAACATCTGTAATGATCCTCACTTCACCTTTTGGTTTTTAGTAGTAAAAATATTATACAGTTCATTTCTGAAATATCTTCAGAACAGGATCTGTATTAGCAACTAGAATATGTCTTCTAAAATCTAGGTGCAGAAATCTACCTGTATCACAAACAACTCAATAACCCAATCATCAATTGTGTCATGGATTGTATTTATACAGAACTTATCTATCTAGGGATTTTGAAGTGCAAACAAAGAAGATTGAGAGAGAAGTCACTTACGGGGGACAAAGTGTGACACAATCATCCGGAGGCATGGCCTGAGATGGACAGTTTGTGCTGACACAAGATTGCCAAGAAAGCCCAGATATTCTTCCACTACCTCTCGGCTCCTTCTCAACCATGGCAGCTTCTAAGAGTAAGCAAAGATCACAATGTCAAAGAAGGATGTTTTGAGTGCTAAACTCTTAATTTTCCCATGTAGCAAACAGATATTTACCAGCAAAATGTTGACCAGTTGTTCAAGCTCTTTGGTCAAATATGCAACAGAAGCTCGAAATTCATGCAGCCAATTAATGATCTGGGCATCCTTAAAATAAGCAGAAAAAATAGGTAACTATTTCAATAAACAATACTACTTATTAGCAGAAAATAACAAAATCCTTAGAACACAGAGATTAAGACTGTAAACAGAATTTGTTTTCACACTAACATGAAAGGAATTTCTTTTCTTTGTGTCCTCACCAATGAAAGTTCTTGAATGTAGAATGCATTAATGCCAACTCCTAAACCAACAGCCTGCCATGAAGGCTTCAGTCAGACTGAGCAAGGAGTGAAACTTCCCTCATACAGAACATTAAAGAACTTGAAATAAATAGTATTTCACCATAATTTTCTCTTTTGCTCTAGTTTAAGCAGAAGGGACATTGAAGTTTCAAAACATCAAATGTGGTGGGTACTCATAGCTATACAGAAGAGCAAAATAATACTTCTGGGTATAACTACTAAATATACTAATACTAACTAAATATACTAACTATATGTATGTTACTGCCTAATGAAACCAGATTTGGTGAGAACAGAAGGAAAAATTTGATGCAAGTTAAAGGCTGTAAAAGTAAGAAACCACAGTCTGATCTACAGAAGTGTCTCTATAATCAAGCATCAGTGACCTAAAAAGATGATATCTGAAACAAAGACAGACTCAAAGGGTAGAGCAGAGCCAGTAGGCATGAGACACCATTTATGAAGATCCTGCATATATGTATGTGTATAACTAAACTTTTTTTTTTTTTTTTCCATTCATAGTTTTAATTGTGATGGTTTCTGCAAAGGAAAAAAGCTGTTAAATACAATTCAAAGGTTTTAAGCAAAGGATTTGTGTAAGCACCAGAATGACTTGCCTGGTGATTACACTCAGACAGACAAACTTCAAATCATCAGACCCCTGACTATCAAAGTCTTACCTTTATGTCTGGATCTGACAGCTGATGTTTTAACAATTCAAAATCTGTGGTGTCACCCTAGCAGAGGAAACAAAAATAAATAAATTACTTTCTTTTTTCCTTTTTCCTTCAGCAAGAACTACTAATTTCATCAACGTATCTGAACAACCAACTACTGCTGAACAGGTACACCAAGAACACGAGAGAGGCAGCTCAGAAAGGCTGAAGCAGCAGTGACAGGCTGCTGGCTCATTTTCAGCTGCAGACACAGCTGGATCCCTCTGCACACTTCTTAGCATAACGCAGACTTTACATCCACCCGGCCACTCAGGTTGACTCACGGGGGAAATCTTTTCACTCGCACAGCAATACTGCCTGCCACAAGCCCACAATGCTCAGCCGCCTTCCATTTTTTCCCCTAAGCCTTCAGGCACGGTCTTGCGTAAGGCGAAACGAGTCTTCTCACGGAATGAGCCCAGGAACCAGCAGCCCGGGCGCAGCGCAGACCCCCGAGAAGCGCAGTCACCTTTTCGTACTTCAGCAGGATGTCGCTCAGGGTCCCCCCGAACCGCACCGTCTTCCTGGGCGGGGAGCTGATGAACTCGTCCGCTCCCAGCATGGTCACGGCTCCTGCGGGGCGGAGAAGCCGCGTGAGCACCGCTCGGAGGCCCGGGGCCCCTCTCGGGCTCCTCCTCAGCGGGGAGAGCCGCAGGAGCCGCTGCTCCCCTCCCGAGGGTCCCCCCCGCTGTCCCCCCTTGCCTTGCGGCGGTGGCCGCGCCCCGCTACCGGGGCCCGCGGCGCCGCGCCCCGCGCCCGCCGCGTCCCGGCTGCCCGCGCCGCCACATGCCGCTCCGGCGGAAACTGCGCGGCCGGGCGGAAACCGCGCGGGCCGCACCGCCCCTCGCAGCGCCGGGCCGCACCGCCGGGCGGCGGCACCGAGCGGGGACCGGGCGGCCGCACCGAGCGGACACCAGGCGGAACCACTGAGCTGGGAACGAGCTGCATCACCGAGCGGGCTCGGAGCGCCGGGAGGGAGCAGCCGCGGCGGGGCGCGGGGAGGGCGTTTCCCGCCCCGTGCGCGGGGATGAAGCCGGGCGAGAGGGGCGGGGAGCTCTACGCTCTTCACCGTTCTTGTTTTAACAGTGAGCCCTGGTAGCGCTCCCAGCGTCCCGGAGTGCGTGGGCGGAAATCCAGGTTTATCCCCAGGGCCGTGGGGGAGCGATCCCATCCCGGGATCATTCACGCTCCCGACCCCTTGGGCAGCTCCCCGTGAGCGGTGGGAGCCGCGGTGACGCCAAAGGCGTGGCCAGCCTGGGTTATCAACTAAAAACTGCAATCAGAAGGGATAAACTAAATTAACAACTTATTTGAGATTAAAGAGGGACAAGAATCTGCTGTAAACAAAGCGGAGTTTGACCTTGGGAAATAATAATAATGGATTTTCTAGAACAGAAGCACAGGAACTTCAAGTGAGATTTCTGGATATTTTATCCTCCCTGTTAAGGCTGGATCTATATTAAAGCACCAGTCATTAAACAAAATGTGTTACGGACTTCTCTGTCTCGGAGCTAGTAACTGGTTTTGCTCCCGAAAGATTGTATGAACACACATTGCACTGCCAGAGCGGCTTGTGTGAAGATGAGTAGACATTTCCTGTGTAGTTCTTCAGTGACGTCCAATCTGCTCAAAGCTTACTTTGGCTGAATATGTAACATTTACTTCACCCATTCACACAAAGTAGCTATAGCAACACATGCCATGATCTGACCTTAGCCCTCTCAACTTGCTATACACCCATGCTTCTTCTTTACACGAACTGCTACTGTAATAATTATGTCGCTCCCAGCAACTCTTACAAGTCACATCAGATTTTTGTAGGCACTACTAATAATTTAATCTTTCCCCAATGAAGATGTTCCTATTTAAGTAGACACTATATACCACATGAAAACTTCCATTAGCTGCAGTCCACGTTTAAAGTCTAACAAGCATTTTATCTATTTACATAGTTAGGAGCTAGGGGCTGGCGTTTTTCCTTTAGTGGAAAGTAGGATGACATTTTGAGCTAGTTTTAAGACTTAACTAGATGCAAAAGACTCCTGTGCCCACCCTTCTGGAACTAGTTTGGTTCTTTGTGATTTTGGCTAATATTTTAAAAAGATTGCATGGGACTTTCCTCGATGGGTAGAGGAATTCTACTTTTAGATGTACAACTCTGTTCACGTAACAGCAAGCAGTCCTAAACATGTCCAAGAGCTTCATTCTAGTCAACAAAGTACAAGTTCTTTGTATGGACTTTGTGCTGCATTGAGCAGAGCTGATAAGCATATCATGAAACTAAAATAATGTTAAATATTTGTTAATGTGTAACTGCAGATGATGCCCAGTTTCTGTTTAGTATTAGCCTTCCTGATTTAGAAGGTAAATTGATTGCATAAAACAGCGACTGGATACATTTGCAAAAGGAAAACAGTTACTTACAACAGGTATTAATTGCTCCACAGCAATTACTGTCTCACTGTTTGGACTCACCATCTCAGTTATCTTCTAGTGCTTTCGTCTTCTCTGTGCTTAACATCCTCTTTCACTGATGGATCAGCTCCTATACTTAATTTTTAAAATATATACTATTCATATTAGTAAACTAGTTGGAATTCCACATAACTTTTGTTATGTGAAGTTGCACTCAAGCTACCATCTTATGCAACAATCATTAAATACTGATATTGGATTAATTGCATTATAATATACAAGGAATGCAAAGGCCTGCTCAATTTACTCTAGTAATTATTATTGCAACACTTGAATAGAAAATTTTGGTTTTCACAGACTAAGTATGTGAACTACACGTATGAACACCATATATCATAATTCACTTTGTAAGTTAAATGATGGGGAATCAGAAAAAGCATCTATTCAGAACAAGGAAATTAAAAAAAAAAAATCTTGCATATGAAAACTGATCTACAGGTTTTAAGGGAGGAGCTTGTTTGGTTTTTTAAATCAGACCATTGTAACACTACAGTGATGTCACATTGCAGTTCCATTAAAAGGAGGAAACAAATTGCATACACCTCCTAAAAACTGCAGATAGTAAAGGAAAAATCACATTGCACACCTTTAGTGTTCTGAATTTGTTAAAAGATAGAGCACTCAGAAAATATTTTAAAATGAGAATATGCATAGAAAAGAAGTTATTCCAGTAATTTTACAAGAAAATACAAAGACGTTTCAAGAGTTCACAAGGAAGTACAGCCACAGTGTTCTTAGTAAATATTTCCTTAATTCCACCTCTAGTATTCAATGAGGTGTGGCACAGAACAATTGTGCATTGAAATTGTGCATTAAGACCTACCAGTATTTGCTGATGGTTGCATCAAACTCTTAGTGTTAGTTCAAACCCAGAAGAACTCAGGAGGAATTTCTCTACACAATTTTATACTAGCGCAATTTTAGGTATTACTAGAATTAGTAGAAATCTTTTTCCAGATACTATTTGTTAACGTTTTAATGTTGTTAAAACCTTGGAGTACTTGTTAATCAACAGGGTTTCTTTTGGTCATGTTCCCTCCCTCAAATGCTTCAGCATTAAGAAAATAATTTCCAACATCACTGGACTCCCTCTTGGGAGAATCATCATATTACATCATTTGTAACTACAAAGAATGTACTTTTATGCCAACATCACTGGTGTTATTCATCTACTTATAAAATCTAAGATTCTGGGTTATTTCAAAATAACAATGAAACTTTACAAGAGACACTGTAAATTGTGTATTTACACTATGATCAATTTCTACATTTGCAGCTTTGTATCAACAGTTTAATATAGACATTTAAAAAGCACCCTTACAAACAAAAGTATTGCACTGGCATTATAAAAATTCACAGTAAGTTTAACTTCCAGACCTTGGTAAAAAACAGTGCAAGAGCTTTTCATTGTGCAAGAGCTTTTTATCCAAACCATCCAGGTTATTAAAAATAATAATAATTCAAACAAAAAAATAAACCAACTCTATGACAAGCTGCAGTGATTTTTCGGCAAATCAGGTTCAATTCTTTTTTAGCTCTTCCTACTTATAGAGATTTTTTGGGATCTATTTTCACCATTTCAAGGCATATCCAGTCCAACACTGAAATAGGTTCATTTGGCAGAGATATGGCTCCATGTGTCCATTTTATGGAGAGTCCACAATGCTTGCAGAGATTATTCCATAATGAGAGAATTCTATTGTCTTGAGTGGAGAGTCTCTTTCCATATTTTGCAGCATTTTCCCCACTTTTTGGGGCAGTAACATCAATAGTCGTGTCTTCAACAGATCCTGAAGATAACACATGAAGAAAAGGTTACTCTGAAATAGTCTTAGAACAAATGGCCATATAACTCTAAACTGTTTCTTAAGGTGAATCTTAGAAGTACATTTCCTTATGTTTAACAGCCAATTGGGACCCAAAGGAAAGATCCATCAAGTCACTGGCACATGTCCAATAATGGCCAAGTGTGATGTCTCAATAAAGCATAAGAAAATAGCACACAAGTAATATCTCCTCAGGATATCATCTCAAGTGCCACTGACTGCCCCAGGTCTTCCTGAGCCAAACATCCTATCTTTACATCTCTTCCGCTTTGTCCTTTGGATTTTTGAATGAGTAAATTTTTATCTGTCCCATGGCAAGTAATCCCACACTTCAATTACATATCACGTGACAGTTTGTTTGTTCCTGCTTTGCCTTGGGAGACACACACTTCATACCTTTCCCATAGTGACTGTATAGACTTCTAGAACACTTCATACTCTGCATCTCTTTTCAGGCTTGAGGATCCTAATCTACTTGGTATTTCTTTAATAGTAGCATTCCATATCATGAGAATTCTCACCTTTCTCTACTATATAATTTTTAAGATGGGAAATCAGAACTGTAGTATTCCTTTCATAATTTGAAAAAGTTAATGCTCAAGGAGGTTTCCAAATGGCCAGCAAAGTGAAAGCATATGGGGGTTTTTTTGGTGGTTTGTTCTTTGGTTGTTTTTGTTTGGTTGGTTGGTCTCATTTTTTGTTTGTTTTTGAGGTGGATAAGTTTTTGTGTGTGGTATTTTTGGTTTTTTTTTTGTTTTGTTTCTGAATGTGTGTGTATGGTGGTGGTTTTTTTCCTCCTTATCCAGACAATATCTGCCCAAACATGTTTAACCCGTTTGGTTACGTTCATAAATATCTCCTGATGGGGAGAGGATTTGGTCTATCAGGAAGGAAGGATCTGATTCAGACAGTTGTTTACAAGAAGTTCTAAGGTACTTTAGATGAACTTATTTCAAAAGGAAACTCTAAATTATCTTTCAGGGTAAAACCATTTGTTATCCTTTTTTTTCAGTTTGCAAGTAAAATCATAGAGTTTATGATCCAATATGTAACATAACTGCTGTACACCCCCTCTGTTTTGGTTCCTTGTGAAGTTTTCTAAAGTTTGTTTACTGTAGCAACAGAAGCTGCCATTAACTTGGGATATCTTGTACTAAATCACTATATATATCCCTATAAGATATACAAATCTAATTACAATCGAGAATAAGACTTGAAATATTTCAAAATAATGGATAACTTTCACTACTAGAAGTTCTTTACAACAGAATCCATATCCATGTACACATATTGCATCTACAGAGATAGCAGATTATCTACTGAGTTCAGTACCCACTATTGCCATGATCTTTAGATGAAATGGTTCTGCATAGTAATTTATAAAAGCAAATCTTTCCCTACAAATATGGACCTGCCAATTTCAGGAGAAAAAGGAGCTCTGAAAATAGAACTACTCATTTTCAACAACCTGTTTTCTAATTGCAGGTGTAGTTAATAATAAACCAAAGAGCAATAACAATCTTTGAAGGTGGCATTGCTGCTGTTCTTTCCTATCTCCTACAAGTTTTCTATTAAGCAATAATTATCCATACTCCATCTCCCTACTGTTAAAACTTTCTCTCAAGAAAAATTTCATGGCTCTCATGAAAGAAGGCTATTTCCATGAACTTTTCTGTAAATCAACAGTATCTTCAGAATTTAGTTTCAAGGAGAAGCAGGAAAAGCTGATCTTGTACGTAGTGAACCAGAACAGCAAGATGTTTAGAATCCTTGAACAGTTCAAACGGTACAAAACTATGTTTATAGTTCCTTCAGCAGAGGATTTTACAGAGTGAAGTGAAAGCTTGACTTCTGCTATATAAATGAACACTCTAGGGGTATTTTGAAAAGCTTCTTGTTTTTCAACCACGCTTTGAAATAGGACCTAGACACTTTCTTTACACATCTTATATATATATATATATATAATCACATCTTTTCTAGAGGACTGAGGTTCAAGACAAGCAGTTTAACTGAGGATTGCATTGAGGAGTTTCAACCTCTTACCTACAGCTCTGCCCCCAAGTTAAATCCAACTCAGCATTTCACCTTTCTTGTTCTTCAATGAACTAACATTTCCCGATGCTACCGAAGGGCTTTCCCCCTAGGAGCGGGTGTGGGGTGGTGGTTAATGGCCATTTCTGGCAGCATTTGGTTGCTGTGCGGACCCGTTCAGAACACCTGGGCTCCTGTGCAGTTTCTGGCAGCAGCTCTCCCCATGCCAGCTCCACCTCACTCCCCGGGCTTGGCTCCTGATCGCCTTTCCATTCTCAGAGGCTCCAGGAAGTGTCTTCCCTGCCTAATCCCACCTGTGCAATCGTCCCTACTTGTCTTTTAACCGCCTGAACTGAGAAAGATTACCCACTACTCTTATTTTAAGAAGCGTCAGCTGCGGGCAGGTGGTTTAACACTGCAAGTGTTAACCCGAATCTCGGGCAAGAGAGCTCCCCCGAGCTGTCAGAGCTCCCAGCCGGGCTCCCCTCGTGTCCGTCCCGGGTCCGGTCGCGGCTCTCACCTGCCGGGCTCGGCGTGGCGGCCGCGGGCGCGCTGCAGCTGCAGCTCCAGCTCGGCGGGGCGGGCGGGGGCGAGCGCGGCGTTGAGGCGGAGGCTGAAGCCGTGCACCAGCCGCCGCAGCAGCGTGTCCCCGCGGCCCTTGGGCGCCGACAGCCCCACGTCGTCGCGCAGCTCCTCGGGCGGCACTTCCAGGTTGCCCGCGTACCAGAACACCCACCAGACGAGGCTGAGGAAGATGCCGATGCCGCCCGCGTAGATGAGCAGGTCGGAGAAGAACACGTCGGCGAACACGCCGGCCAGCAGCACCGCCAGCCCCAGCGCGTCGAAGGCCAGCGCCAGCCAGAAGGCGGCTACGCAGCGGCCCAGCCCGCCCGGGGCCGCCATCGGGAGCGGCGCCACCGCCGCCTCGGGCCGCGCGCACCTGAGGGCGGGGCCGGGCCGCGCCCTCCCACCCGCGGGCAGGTGCAGGGCACGCCCCCCGCACCTGAGGGCTCGGCCGGGACACGCCCCCCGCCCCTGAGGGCTCGGCCGGGACACGCCCCCCGCCCCTGAGGGCACGGCCGGGACACGCCCCCCACACCTGAGGGCTCGGCCGGGATGCGACCCCCACAGCTGAGGGCACGGCCGGGACACGCCCCCCGCACCTGAGGGCTCGGCCGGGACGCGCCCCCCGCCCCTGAGGGCTCGGCCGGGCTGCGCGCAGGGCGGTGGGCACACCCACACGGCCCCGGCAGCCCCCAGACCGCCGCGCTGCCGCTCGAGGGCTGATCCGCAGCTGAGGCCTCTCCGGGAGCCGTGCTCGCCGCCGTTCCCGGGCGCGAGAGCCGCACAGGGCCGGGCCCGTGGCCGCTGCAGCTGAGGCGGTGCCACCTCAGGCACCCCGGGAGGGAGACACTTCAGAAAAGCGGTGCCAGGTGAACCTCGTTCATCTCCACACTTGCAAGGAGAGGCAAGCTGGTCCCAGAGAGCCGAGATTTGCAAGATAGTTACAATGTGCATCTACAAATGCACAGATTCCTTTAATTGTGCTTGAGGAGGCTTAGAAAGAGCAGTTGGAATACAAGTTGAGGTTGGCAAACAGGAAAAAAGTTGTCAATGCAGGATACAAAATTCACTAAGTAAAATAGTTACGTAAAAGGCAAGACATATTTTAGTTCACCCTTGGGTTAGTTAATGACTTGATATTTACACTCCCAAGTCCTCAAGCACAAGAACTGTATTTAGATGCAGGATCTCCTGTGCCTGCTCTCACAAGGGCCTTACATCTAACACCTTATTTAATGATGTAAGCCAGTGTTCCAGTAACTAGAAATATCAAGCTAACTGGAACTATGACCAGGCCTAATAGCACCTTCCACAATTTTGTGGAAATAGTATGCAAAAACTGATTCTGCTGAGAAAGATTGCTCCTCCAATGACAGTGAGTGCTACTGGTTTACTGGGATTACAGACTCATAGCTTTTGGTTCACAAAATATTTGAGAAGTTCCAAAACGTTAGGGTTGCAAAAGGGTCAAAAAAAGTTGATGCCACAGATCGAACAGAACGTTTTCATATTCATTAGTGTTTACCACACTTTATTTAGCACCCACTTTCTTTCTAGGTATCTTGATATGAGGATGCCCTAAAAATGAGGCGTGGTAGGGTTTTTTGAATTACAAGTTAGGCTGTTGACAAATTCGTTCCTGTTGATTAATCTTGTCTCTTACCACTTTTCCATTTGAAATTTTTATTCAACACAAACCTGCCTCACATTGTCACTCTGCAAAGCACAGACAAGTGATCGTACACAGAGCAACTGGGCAGTTCTTTAAAATTTCAAATATATCACCTTTCAGTGCTCAAGTATGTATTTTTCATGCCTTAACAGGACAAGTTCACTAGGCTGGCACACTTGAATTCACACAGCCTTTCGTTTTTTTTTTCAGATGGAAGAACAATGTTTCTGTGACCATCATGCAGGAATGCTCTCAACTGTTCTAGTAGCAGAAATAAAGCTCAAAACTGAAGGTAAGATTTTGATTAATGTTGTACAAGATATATGGTAAAAGCAAAACTGTTCTGTGCCTTTTAAACTTACAAATACCTAGGTAAAAACAGCTAAAATTACACTATATGGCTTAGTATCAGGCTGTTAACTTAAATTTATCTGCAGTAATACCAATCATTGTCAACCTGAACAGTTGAACAATTAAAAAAAAAACTGTAGCAGCTTTTCACCTTTAAAGTAAAGGTGCTGCTCTTGGCATGCATGCTTCTTGCTTCAGAAAGACAGTGTTTATTAAAATATTTCTTAGCCTTTTTTCCTTGGGATAGACCCCTCTCTGCCCCTCAACACTTGAAAAATTTGAGTGTTTTTGGTTTGGGCCAGGAAAAGGTAAAAGGTGATGGGGACATTAAGACAGTGAGTTTATTTGTACCAACTTGTGAATTAGAAGGAAAACAAATGAATTATTACAGATCTTGGTGAAAAAAAAAGCTACTTGGATCAGATTTCCTAAGAAGGTATTTTACTTCATCAAGAAATTTGTTTACTAAAAATACACCACAGAATGAAGATACAAAATGAATTACAACGGACACTGTTCACACTGACTGTGGCACACGTGCCTTTTTGGGTGGTTTGGAAGCCCTCCTGGCTGATTGTATTGACTTGCCAGCTTTGGGTGTTGCAAAAGATTTTGCTTCAGGTTTTTTTGGAGTCTTTTTCATGTCTTTTTCTTTTATTGCTTCCTTTGGCTTGCTGACCTGCTTGGCTTTCTTCTCTTTTGATGATGTCTGCAAATTTGCACCATCTTTTGTAACTTCAGGTTTTGATTTTGGAGTCTCCACTACTAGAGATTGTTTCTTTCTCTTACCAAGGATAGTTTTGGTTTTCTTGCCCAAATTGTCACCTTTTTCTGGACTTGGTTCCATTTTCTGTATTTAACACAAACAAAAGAATTACCATTAATACCAAGAAATATATTTCCTGTGAAAACCATTACAAATGACAAATACTTTCAACGGAACCGTGTCCTAGTCTACTTGAAGTGTGATAACACATCACTGTTCTCTAACACTGCTTCCTAGGGAGAAATGGACAATTTAAACAGTTCAAAATGTTTAGCTTTAACTGAAATGCAAGTATCTCAGTATTACTCAACAATTACCTTCAGGTCAGCTGAGCCTGTTGTTTGTATAGGCACCAGTTGTGGAATTTCTTCATCATCACAATCACCTGTTTCTTGGACTGTTTCTACTTTTCCTTTTAACACAGGCTCCTGGGTAGCAGCAGCAGCAGCTTTATTTTTTGTTGTCACAGTGACTTGACTTGACTTCAGTTTTTTACCTGTCTTCTTTACTTTCTTGGGTTTTGCCTTCTAGAATTAATCAGAAGTACATCTCAGACAAATCCCCATACCATTTCTAAATGTATAATTATTGTTTTAATGTAGTTAAAAATTAGATGGTGTAGCAATATTAAAGACTCTTATTCAATAGACCTGGACTAATAAACGACATGTAAAATATGAAAAAATTTATTACATACAGAAGTTTACTATAAATAGCTCACAACTATAGTAATGTCAAGATTACAGTCTCCAAGTTGAATATTCATGGTCCAAATTAATTTCAATCAAACGAATATATGCAGAACTCAGTGCAAAGAAATAGCCAATTATTATTTTTAACAAGAATGAGTTCTCTTATATACACAAATATGAGTTTAAGAATTATTCAGATGTCACTGATTAACCAACAAAGAACAGATGCATAATCTGAATTCACATATATGTTAATGAGTGTATCTTCAGAGGCAAATATGGATAAACAATACAAGCAAAGTTGTAAGAATCAATCTCAGGTCCCGTGAGTTTAGATCTAGAAATACTTTATTTACTTCCAGTTTGCTTTAAAACCTGCAAAGGAGTTCCCATAATTTCATTATTATTACTTAGTATATGAAACAGTTTTAGCAATATGAGCAGTTTTAGCAATAAAAGCCTGGGATCAGTTGCTAATGCTTTTAAACTTAACATCACAATGCACACACGGAAGACAAAGAACTAGAACTAAATGTACCAATTTAATTTATGCAAAGTTTGAAGAAGTTTGGGTTACCTTTACTTCATTTTTCTTGAGAGAAGGCTGTTTGTCAAGCTCATCCAGATTGGAGATATTTGCAGTAAATATTGGAAGTGCAACCGATTTAAGTGTTTTCAGGTGAATAATTTTTACATTTTTCCATTTCTGCAAAAACAAAACCAGTATATTATGTAAGAATAAGGCTGAAATATAAATATGAAAATTATGAAATATTTGTCTGTAATGGAGTCAATCAGCAGTACCTTTGGTAACTTGTTATCAATCACTTTTGCTGCTGCAATGATATTCTCAAGTATCTCATCCACTTTCATCCCAGTGTGACCTATGCGCATTGTACTGAAAGAGATGAAAAATAATTCTATATGGGCAAATAAACTTATTTCAAGTTACTTGTTTCATTCAGGCATACCCAAAAATGCAAAAAAACTCACTTATCTGCAATTATTATAAAGGAGGGATGGCTATTGCAGAAATCTTTTGTGGTAACAGTTAGAAGGGATTCATCTCTCTATATTTGGACATGTAAATTCTGCCTGACATTACAAAGCATTTATACCTATTCAGATCCTTTCAGATACACAATGCATGAAAAAAATCTATTAGAATAGACTATATTGGAAATAGAAAAATACTATTAAATTAGATTAAAATTAATGCTCTTTGACAGTGACAGATGCCTGGAAATTCCTCACGTAAAAGGAAAAAGACAAAACTCCTCAACTTCACAGTAAAACTTAAGTAGAACTACTAATTTAACTATACAGGCAAAGGTTCAAAATGCCACCCATTTCGAATTGTGACCCTTAACATTTTTTATTCACATACAAAAGGAATAAAAAAAACTCACTTAAAATTTCCAATGTTAAGGCAGAACCATCCTTCAAGTGATATATTAATCTATTTGTACTTACTAACAGCACCCTTTGTTGTTAACTGGGAGTGTAGTCCCTTGGATATGTTTTTCTAGCTCCTTGGCAAGATCTTTGGCTTTCAGGTTTACACATAAAGGTGCCCTAAAACAGAAAGTGAGATGGGTAAAAAAAAAAAAAGAAGTAATTAGAAAACCCAAAAAAACCCCTATTCCTCCATTACTAAGAAGAATTTGATCTTAAAAAAGATAAAGTTTAAAGACCTACTTTTTCCTTTCATAGAAGTGTTTTCCTAGATGTGAGGGCAAAAGCCTTCTAATTCGCTCATCAGACAGAAAGAGATCAAAACTGTTCAGGAGGCGCCGCTTCGCTTCATACATTTTATATTCCTTTTTGAGAGTTTTGTATGAGATGATCTGCAACACAAGCACCAGTTTAGTCCCTGCTGCTGAAAATGCAACCTGAAATGCTTCTCAGAACTGCACAGATTAAAGTTGCATAACTGACACTCCATCACAGGCATTCTTTTAGAACACTGAAGACAAAAAAATGTATTAATTTCCTACTGTTTTAAAGAATCAAACAATTAGATCTCTTGCATAGGAACTGCACATCACCAAACAGAACTTGAGTACATGAATAAAATCTAAATCAAAGTTAAATATAACAAGTTGTTTTATAGTTTTATTGCTGGTGGCATAAACAATCCTATCCAGCTGCAAAGGGCTCAAGTATTCAAATGTGAGTTTTCCCAGCTGGTTACTCAACCTAAATATTGAACATTTATCTAGAAACTAAACATCCTGTTTCAAACTGAAGAAATTATTCCAAGTAAACTTTGTATTTTAGAAAGAGCACAGTTCAAGTAGTCAGAAAAAAGTCTTACTAGAGAATATTAAACAGCAGAAAAGAACAACTACTTGTATTCTTTTTGGTAGTATCAAATGTAAGAAATTACACTACTGTATTATACCATGAGGGACCTCCCTTACCCGGCTAATACTTCTGATTCCATTCTGGAGTAGAAGTTTCTTGTACAGATTTTCAGTCTGTTCTGCTGATAAATTTGGTTCATCCCTTGTGAACAGGCAAACCTCAGTTGTTTCTGGTCGAATGCCAAAGGGCAGTGGTCTACAATGAGAATATGAGTTGCATAAAGAATGTCTAATAAGAGGAACTTTTCCCCAGAACTAGGATTACACTGGAGATCAGTACCCTTTAACAACACAGAGAAGTGCCTGTATTTAGACTCTGTTAACTAAATATTCTCAGTGGAACCTACACTTGATAAACATACAGAATTGTAAAAGTGAAATCATGGAACACCACGGCTCCAGTCAGATGCAAAGTGGAATCCTCTGCTGCCAGCAGTCCTTACCACACAGGTCCCAGGAGGAGGACCCTCCATGCTCCCCCCTGCATGCCACGACTGCATCCAGTTACTAAACAAAAATTTCTAACAGTGCAGCCCTAACACACGGATGTAAACTTCCTCAATATAGCACAGATGCAGTTTAAAAGGAGACTTCTAATCCATATTTAGGTCAGAAAGAAGTCTTACTAATGATTTGGTGGAGGTGGGTCAAGACAAAGAAGGTGATCTATTTTCTAAAGCTTAAGGACTGAAAGGCACATACCCTGTAACTGGCAACCAACAGAATCAGTATTCTCTGTGCAAAAAGTTGGCACTGCCCAGTTTCCACTTATACCAAAAGTAGGTGTAAAGCTGCGTCCTGACCTGGACGCTCCCAGAACAGGGCCGTGGCAGTCAAACCCCTTAAGCTCAGAATCTGCAAAGTGCTCTTTTCCAAGCCAAAGGACACGAGCAACCCCTGCAACCATGCGGCCGGGTATCAATGTCTTACATCCTGATGAGTTTTGCCGCCTGCGGGATCTTCCACACGGTCACCAGAAGATGGATGCTCTCGCTCTCGTTGAGGAGCAGCTTGTCTCCCTTGGCCTTGCTTCTGGCGAAAGCCACGAGAGCCTCCACCGCCTTCTTCACCTGCAACGGCACCACAGCGGCAGCAGCCGCAGGTCAAGCCCGACCCGGCCGCAGTCCCGCCCGGCCGGCTCCCCGCGGCCCCGGGAGCGCTCCGGTCCCGCCCGGCCGGCTCCCCGCAGTACCTGAGCTCGGTCCAGCCGCTCCTTCCCGTTCGCCATGGCGCCCCCGATGCCACGTGCACCTCCGCGCGTGCGTGCGCGCTGCTTTCCGGGGCACGGCGGGTCCGTCCGGGGCGGGGCCGCGCGGAGGGGCGGGGCCGCGCGGGGGCGGGGCCGCGCGGGGGGCGGGGCCGCGCGCGGAGGGGCGGGGCCGCGCGGAGGGGCGGGGCCGCGCGGAGGGGCGGGGCCGCGCGGAGGGGCGGGGCGGCGCGGAGGGGCGGGGCCGCGCGCGGAGGGGCGGGGCGGCGCTGGGGCTCGTGGCGCGGTCGGTGCTTTCCGCTCGTGCGGCTGTGCGGGGCGCGGGGCGCGGCTGGCCGGGCTGTGCTCGCAGCTTTGCCTCAGCAGGGTCACGGGCTGACCGGCTCGGAGCACAGCGCCGGAGACCCCTCAGTCCTCCCCCTTCGGCACCAGGCCGAGCCGGAGGTCAGGCCGGGTTGCTTAGGCTTGTAGCCACCGTATCCTCACGGTGACAAACGGTGACGTTTTGTCGGTCTCGCTTTGTTTTATTGATGATGCTCTCGTGATCCAACCTCGGTGCTGCTGGCTCCCTTTGCTTCCAGAGCTGACTGGTGTTTAGCGTGCTGTGCCCCTAGCGCTTTCCAGCAGATCTCTTCCCCAGCCAGTTATTTCCCGATCTGTATTGCCACAAGGGGCTGCTCCTTCCCAAATGCAGGTTTGCATTTGCTTTTTTTGTGTATTGACGGGTTTGCGTTGCCGAATCTTTCCAGCCTGCCCAGGTCCCTCTGTTAATGAAGGAAAAGGTTGGTCCCAAGTTTGATGTCTCCTGCAAACTTGATGTGGCCATGCTTCAGGTCACTGTTAGAGATACTAAATAGAACACGTCCCAGGATAAATCCCAGCAGTACTCCATTTGTTACTGGCCTTCAGGTGGAGAACAAGCCATTATCTCTGCCCTCCAAGCCCTGTTATCTGAACAGTGGTTATCCATCTAGTTGGCCACCCAGAACACTGGTTTTTTTTGTTGTTTTTTGGGTTTTTTTTTTTGTTTAAGAAGAATTGAGCATGTTCTTCAGTGTTCTTTGAAGACTCTCCCTGATTTTACTTCCTCTATTTGTCCTTTTGCACTGGAGTGCTGTCATAAATTCCCTGTTTAGCCAGGTCAGTCTTCTGATACATCTACTTGTTTTGCTGAGTATCAGGAGGAACTGTTAGTATGACTGGGGCTGGTTGTCCTTGAAGACCTGCTGCCAGGTTTCCTGAGCTCCTTTGCCCTTCAGAGCTGCCTCCCATGGTATCCTGCCCGCTGGTTCTCTGAACAGACCAGAGTCTGTCTCATGGAGACAGGGACTGTATTCTGCTGCTCATTTTTCTCATATGCTCTGTCTTGAACATGGCTGTTTCCAGGTCACTGCCATTGGGGCAAACACTGATTATCACCTGTCAAACCATTTCTTCCTCATGTGTGACTAATAAAGGAAGAACTGCTGCATCTCCTGTTCAGTTTAGAAATGCATTGACTGACTACATGGAAATAGCTTAATTGTGGAATGCTTATTCCATTGAGTTCCGTGCTGGATAAATACATTGTTCTGAGATAAAATCTAGCCTGGAATTATTTTGGTCTCATTCTCACAGTGCTGTGTGTGTTCTGGCAGCTTTGGATTCTGCATTCTGCATTCATCACACACGTAAGCTGCTCTCTGAATAACACAACTATGCATAACCAGGGATAAAATATGTGAGAAATTAGGAGTCTTAGTCATTCACTCTTCTCTAGATTTTTTTCCTGCTCTTTGCCTTTCTGTGTATGGTTTTATTCCTTCTCATCGGATATATTCCAATAAAATTTGTTGCTCCATCAGTGTGGCCAGTGCAAAAAGAAACTAAAATACTCTAGTTTCTTGGTTTTATGCAGTGGTTTATATTTTCTTTTTGCTGTTAGTGTTCTTGGAGCAGTAGTAGAATAGTTGACTTATCCAGACTTAGGAAAGAACTATACAGGCATACACTGATTTTAAAGAGTGAAAAAAAAAAAAAATCCTGGAAAATGGAAGTTTTCGTTTCCTGTTGTGTTATTTGAACAAAACCAAAACTGAATCAAAACGAAAAAGAAACTGTCTAAGAAAAAGTTGTCCTGTCTTGCCATGTTGTATGAAGTAGTGATTAGAGAAATTACTGAAGTTGAGGAACACACAGGATAGCCAAGGGGGGAAAATTCATTAAAATCTTTTCAGTACTGCTGGAATTTCTGCATGTCATACTAACTGTGGTGCTGTATATTCTGATAATTGTATTAGCCTTACTTCTATCTTTGCACATTCTAGGGCAGCCGTATTTTAATAAAACATTGGCTTATTAATTTGACATGTTAAAACAAAATAGAAAAAGTCAGATGACTGGAACATCTCTGTGAAAATGAGCTAGGCTAGTCTTGTAAGATGTGATTGAGCAGGATGTTTGAAGACTGACTTTACTGGGTCACTATAGCATTAATAGGATAAAACTGAAGGGACTATTATTAGTGATTCAAATTCGAATTTTTCACATATTGGTCTCATCCAAGTACACTTTTCTGAGAAATTTTTGGTTTGACATGGCTAAATTTTACCAGACATGGTTTAACTGATTTAGTCTAATAATTTTCTCTTGAAAGGTACTTGGTATAGCTAACAGAGCTGTCTTGGAAAAATAAAAGATCATCTGTGAATAAAAAATATTTCAGCTTAATACAGCATGCAATGAATATAAACTATAAAAGAGTGCACTTTTAATTTAGCAAAGTCATAAATTCACAGTTACTCCTACAAGGAAATAAGGTTTGTTACTTTTATTGGTGTTATTGCTGTACACTGTCCTGCTGTAGCTCTCAGTTTAACTTTTTGGATCATGTAAGTATGTAATTTTCTTTAAGTCATTTGTGTTGCTTATTTAAACGCTAAGATTGAAAATAATTCTACCTCATTACTCATTTAAGATGTTTCTTTATATGCCTAATTGTATACTTTCACACAGCAGAAGGGTTGTACAAGATACATTGTTTCTGCTGTAAAGGGACCTTTGAGGTTTAAGGTTATTCAAGTTTCAGTTCCTGGCTTGTGTTCCTCCAGACTACTCGATGGCAATGCCAAAATCCCCAATCTCTCTAAGTGTAGTTCTTGCAACAAAACTGGCACAAAGAATATGCAGAGATTAAAACAGGACTAAGAAGTACCTTACAAGAGAGCTCAGAAGAAAATCTCCCCCCCAGACCAGAGTTCAAGCACTGTTTTCTTTCTCCTGTGTTCCTTTGCAATCCTGGAGTCAGCCTCCAGCTCTAACCCGACTCAGACACGGACTGACCCAGGCTTTGGAGTGAGCCATTCACAGACAGCAGGAGGGCTGTTCCAAAGGACAGAGCCCCTGGCACTGGGCAAAGCTGCAAAGCTTCCCTCTTACAATGCTTTGCCTCACATCCCTTCTAGGGGCTTAGAAGGTGACAGGAACACTGCCTCAGCTACCTTTTTGTCACCCAACTGTTAATCTCTCATGTCTCTTATTACTCTTATTGAGAAGTAGGTGGCTTCTTTTGGATGTAGGGAGCTGACAGGAGATGTAGAAAAATTTACATTGGAAGGAAAGTCAATGAAAGGATAAGGACTATCAAAAGTTATATATATACAGACAACAGATTTCGGGTCTGTTAGCATAATTTTCTACTTTATGTTAAGACTAGAATCCTTTCTAGTATTTCTTCAGAGGAAAAGTAGTATTTTGTCAGGTTTATAGTGCAATAAACACAAGGAAAGAAACAGGCTCACAAGGTAAAATCTTCAGTAATAACTCCAGTTTTGTTGGTATATTTTTCTGTACCAAATCCTCTGTAGGGTGTACAAAACCAGCAGAATAAGTAAGAGCCTTTAAGTACCAGTTCAGGAAGAAAACAGTCTTGTCTGGGTACACATCATCTGCTATAACATCATCATTTCAACAGTCTGTGGTATGAACTGAAAAGCCAGAATAATACAGATCAAATACCTGGGACATTGAAACAATCTTTCCTTCTTAGGTAATACTCAGTAATAAACACTTACAAAAACAAATTTCTCATCATTAACATAATTTTTAATATATAGACTGGTGCCATAAGTAGTCTAAAATAGAGGTTCATTGAGCAATTTTTACTAGGTTTTTTATGCCACTGAAAAAAATCTGTCGAGGGGCATAAAAATTGTGACCAGCAAATATCCCCACGGATAAACCTCCTTAAAACAGCTATTTTTCTTACAACACTATTTTCTTACAATCTTCATCAATAGCTTGCTGTTCAGGAATAAAATTTACTACCAGAGTAAGTGTTTCAGGAACTGGTGTCATCATGTTTGTGGATCAGTTCCTGATTATCTGCTAAGATGACCAAGGTACCTGGAATGGTTTCATGTAGACAGTTGATGGCAATGTTGCTCAACTGATCACTGCACCCATTCCTCCAACTACTGTGCTTTACTTTTCCTGTTGCCAAATAATTAGTACTGCTGCACATTCAGATTCTTTTTTGCATTTAGTATTTGTTACATATACCATGGTTTTCAGTTCAAGGACATACAAGGTTTTAATTTATAGAATAATAACTTATGTTTTTGTACGTTACATCATGGCCAAGCACTCAAGCCACATGTACACTCCAAACTTTGGCTGACAATCAGAGAGAAAGGTGTGATCCCCATCTGCAAATGCCATTATACTGAGGGAAAAAACCAGTCTCTCCTTTCTGCAGAAACATGCTCAGAGTTTTGCTGGTATGAGTTAAAGCTACTCCATGAATACCCTGCCAGTATCCCATGCAAGCAGTTACCCTGGCAGTGCTCCTAGGTGTGCTGTAGCTTCAATCCAACTTTTATTTCCTCTTTTATTCCCCCCCTTCCTTTCAGCTGTTGTGGTTGCACAGCTCCTTTATTTGTGTTTCATCTTCAAAGCAGCATACCACATTTTCACAAAAGGAAGTATTCAAAATGGTCATTTAAAAAAGTTTATTACATCAGTGAATTAGCAAATAGTATTTATTTCCAACAAAGCCACATTATCTTTTTGTCTTCTTTCATCTAGATTTAGCTATATTTAGTAGTAGCAAAAATGGGACTATAAAATGTAGAATGGAGATGAAATGAAAAAGTTGAGATGTAATCTGATGACTGTTCAAATACAATGTACTTCCACCTCTTCTACCCAAAATGCAGCCAATTTGTGTACATTTATGCCTTACATTTTCATATATTTGCTATAGAATGCAAATATTTTATACCCAAATAAAAACCTCCTACAGGATAAGGAGTGTCTTTAATTGTGGATTCTGTTAATGAATTGGTAATAAAGCAGGCTCTCCCTTTACAGACAAGGTGACATTAAATGGAATTATGGAAATGGAATCAAATGCACTAGATGGGATGAATAATGGAAATACTCATACTTTCTATCTATTGATACTCCAACCCACCAGGTGATTATTCAGTTTAATATTAAATACTCAGTCCAGCCTCAAAATAATGAAGTTTTAAACTCCCACATTAAGTTTTCTTAACAGGGTAAAACTCATGCTGGAACATCATGTAGTCTTCAGATACACTTCAATGCCTTAAAAAAAAGTTTTAAAGGGCCTAACAATTTAGGAATCTAACTGTAAGTATTCTCCAATAATGGTCTTTGCAAATTTCAAATCCATGGCTTACTTCAAGAAAGCAATCAGATATCTGGAAATCTTGTCAGTCCAGAATATGAACAAGACAGTAAGTTTCCTTGGCTTTTAATTTCTTCATTAGTTTAAGATCCAAGGAACCATGGGTTTTGTTCACTTGGTAGCAAAAAAAAAATTACTTTTTAAACTCTGACTTACCAAAAAAATAAAAGCCCAGAGATTTGCAGACATAATAAAATTTATTTAAATTCCATGCATTACGGTAGCTACAAGTGTAGTCATATGAAACTGAAGGACAATAACTTCTTCTGTCCATACAATGTAGCTGTAAGTGAAATGAATGGGAGTTCCACAGTTACAAAGAAACAAACAAAACAAACCAAAAAAATCCCAAAAAAGGTAAATCTGTTTCAGTTTTGAGTTTCAATTCAGGTACAGTCACTAGACTGTAAACTTTTGGGGGAGAAAATGGGCTCACCAATTTTACAGCTGAGAATGTTTAGTTTAAGATATTCTGAAGAAGCTCAGAAGATACCTTTTAATAATTACTACTAATACTCTGGAAAATGAAAAAAATCCCTTAGCCTTCATCCTAATTGTTAAAATCAGGACAGCAATTGCAGACAGTCCATTTTCAAAGTGCAGCTAAATAGGGTTTTATTATGCAGCTCCTTCAAGTTGTACTGAGTAAGCTTTACTTTGAACCAGTTTTGCTTTAGTTTCTCAAGAAAAACTTCACTGGTTCTCATAAGCTTACACTGCTTTTTGATATGCAAAAATTTACAGACTGTGCTTGATTCTGACCCTCCCATATTTCAGTATGTGCAAACTCTTAGGGATTTAAATAGTCTTTCTCCCTCTCAGTTCAGACTGATCTTTAAAACAGCAAAGGATTATCCAGTCCTCTAAATTAAAGACAGGGTGAACTGAGTAATTTATGTAACTGGCACTTTTTAATTGGCCCAGTTCTCCCACAAAATGTAGCTCTTATAAATACTAATAGGCACTATTGCCACAGATTCTCTTATTTTTGCAAGTTTCACTGATTTACTGGTTGTTAGCATTTTCTGCAGTTAAGAATTTAATAATGCTGAACTTTTTGTAAAGACACAATATGTAGTTCTAGCTTTCAAAATTGACTTCTGTGTCTAGTAATGATGTTAGGTCAACCTAAATTTGCTGGAGATATTAACAAATGTAAAGCTAATGAAGGTGCCACATTTGCATGAATGTTTTTCAATTTTCAGAATGCATTCAAGAAAGGGAAGGGGCAAACCTAATTATTTTAATACAAACTTGGTTGAGTGCCCAATTGCCTCATTTAAAACTGTGTGTGTGGGGAGGCTGAGAAGTTTAGAAAAGTCCAAGTAACCAAATATCTGGGTTACTGGGAAGTTAAAAAGCTAATGCAACTGCGTTACATCCAGATAAAAAACATTATTCAAAAGCAATTCCAATACCGAAAAAGATTTCAAATTGAACAGTTTATTAACATGGTAGTCATCTTTGTAACATGTGCACACACACTCGCACACTCTGAATGATCTGCCTGGAAAAAAGAGGTCTTACTATAGATGCTGGGGGAAATTAAACATTAAAAATCCTTTAGATTTTCATAATCATAGGCAATTATGTCCACATCACTTACAAAGCTATTGCCGAATCTTTCCAAGGAAGCAGAATTTGGGAGAAAAAAAAAATTATTTTTGGGAAAATTCAACAGTGGCATAGCAGAGCTCTCAATATGAGAAAGCTGACATAATGTGGACCTTTGCTGTGAAATTTGTCTTTGCAAAATATGGGGAGAAGTTTATCAATGGGCAGAAAATAAGACGGCGGTGTGAAGTAGGCTTTTGCTGAGTCGATTTTCCTCACAGTATTGTGCGGGGTCATTGAGAAAAATGCTTAGTCCTTCTCTGGAACCAGTTTCAGAACTTTTCCAATTGCAATGGTCTTACCTAAACCAAGGAGACAAACAGCAGGGTTATATTTACTGTGAAAGGAATGTAGACATCTCCAAGAACATGAAAACTTGCCCCAAAATACAGGCTCTCAAGTATTAGAAATCACAGAGAATAAATTATTATGTTGTAGCATCAATGTATTTTTAAAAGCAAGATAAAATTTTAAAAATAGTAAGCCTGCTATTCTGACAGCAAAGAACACAATGTGGATTGTGGAAAAATTGTTTGCTTCTACACTCATCTAGGGAGAATGCAAGGCAGAATCAGTACCAGATCTGTTTACTGCTTTTCAAATCATTTATTTTAAATGCATCCCACAAATCTGTGAGTTTTTCCAAGGTGTGCATCTTACAGCCCAACATACAACCTCCCTGACATTTTTCAACTTTAAATAGTGAAACTATGGTATTTATATTGTAGGTGAATGTTCCAGGACACATAAAAAAAGCACTGGTGGTTATTTTTCAAATCCAGTTTTTTGTTTTACAACGAACATTTCTGCACATGATTCAAATAAAACTGTCTCTTGTTACCAGCAAGAACTCTGCACAATGACAACAATTTGCTTAGATTTACATTTCCTTTGTTACCCAGAGAGTGATTTCCACTAGATAACAGCATTTTAATACCTCACTGCCATGCAGCCCGAGTTGAAGTGAATTTTGGCAGCAGTCAGTGCCTGCTGCTGAAGCAGCCTTACCCTCATCCCTTAAGGTGAAGCGACCCATCTGAGGGAAATCTTTGAATGTCTCAAGGCAGATCGTTCCTGCTGTCCTTAAACGGGCAATGCAGACTTGATCTTGTTTCACAAAACGGGGCCGTGTCTTACTTTTTTCTCCTGTTTTTTTGTCTACCAAGCAGATTAAGGCCTGTATAAGAAAAAAAAAAAAAATAGCAAGGGTTATTTTTCTTTACAAACAAATGGAATTTGTCTGAGAAAGACTATACTTACAAATACATGAAAAAGTTTGCAGTATTTATTCGGTCACTTTTCAGAAGGCTTATGCTAAGAGTTACATCCATTTCTGTTTGTGATAGGGCACAACCCAGAATTCCATTCAAGGCTGGAGCTCTGTTGCTTTGGCTGCTCTACAGATGTATGACATGACAGAACTCTTCATCCCACCAAATGGGATTATTTATATTCACATCACAACTTAATATGACACTTACTGTTATCTCAACTTCTTCAATACAGGTGTGGATGTGCAGCACTGCATTATAACCTGGGCAGATAATGGATTTGTGCTCAATTATCACTATCTGTAAAACAATTGAAAATAAGTGCATTTTTCCTAATTTCAGTTACAAAAGAACAGAAAATAATCAATGCAGAGCTGTATTAAAAAGTCTATTGAACAACATACACAAAATTTTATTGTCAAAGAGCAAAAATTTGTAAGTCATTAGTTTATAATATGAAAGTAACTGGCCTGATGAGGTCTTGCTTTCACCATTATAAGTACCTAAAATTTCATTGAGAAGTTACATTTAAAACAACCTATATTTTAAAACCTCAAATTAATGTCAGTGTTACATATGTATGTTACTGCCCATTTAGAGATATGGCAGTGAGTAACAAATCTGAACTGAAACTTCATATTACTGAAGCTTTGTATTTGGCAAAACATGAAATACTTCTATGGTTTTTACCCCTCTATACAGCAATTAAAATATAGTTAATCTACCTGGGCATCAAATGTACGTCCAGAATGACAAAGGTTGTTGAGATCACAGAGAATAAATCCTGGAAGGATCTCTTCCTCTTCAATTCCCTTCAGTCTGATCTTTAGATTTTCACCTGGGGCTACTGAGTCAGTTTCTACATCATCAGAAAGGATTCCAAGAACTTCCACATTGTGCTTAAAGAAAACAAACATGTAGTTTTGCATTGTGAATATTTTAGTCTGGTACAAAGTAACTGTAATATATGAGTATTTCAATAAATAATTCCATTACAGTTTAAGTTCATTATATTTGGTTCTGTCAAGCTTCAGAACATTTAAACATTTAAAATATTTGAATGATAAATTACTAATATTTAAAGGAGAACCCAAGTTCTGACTGCTAAGGGGCTACACACACCCCCTGTCCCCAGAAACATCACCCTTGTGAGAGCTTAGTTGTGTTCAACAGAGCAACAGAACATTTTCTGATTTAAAGTAATGAGTATCTTTAAAAAACAAGTGTCCTTTTTTATGGCAGTAAATTTTTTTTATATCTAAACCTGACCATACCTTGTTTGGCATCATCACAAGCTGCTGTCCTTTGCAAATAGAGCCAGACTCCAGCTTCCCAAGGACCACAGTGCCCATGTCCTTCACAAAAAGAAATCATTACATAGCAACTGAAAATATTTTCCTAAAGAATCCATTCTATTTATGATTTACCTCTGAGTTTGATTACTTAACTCTGTGAATATCTAGCACTGCTAGACTGAGTGTTTTGGAAACTGTTCTCATGAAAGATTACAGATTTTAGGAGTTTAATACAATGCCAAAATAATTTACTTCCCCTTCCCCCCTCTATTCTACAGTTGGAAATGTAACACTAAGAAAAAAGATACCCTCTAGAAATACAGTAAATAGTCCTTTTACTGCTTTCTGAAAACAGCCTCTTTATACTTTCCATGTTATTATTTTAATCTGTACCTTATATTTATCCACAATTGGCAGCCTGATTGGTCCATCAACTGAACGGTTGAAGTTTGGCAAATTATCCAGGTATGGAATAAATGGTAATCCACTAAAAGAGCAGAAGGCATTTGTTTCAATTTTGTGAGCACCCCTCCATTTAAAAAAATTACTTAAAATGGATAAATGCAGTTCAACAAAAGGAATCATTTTCATCTTGTCATCATTTAGAACAATGACCTCTAAGACAGGTAAATATATTATAGCATCCCATCAGTAGTGTTTTCACTTTACCCCAACCAACATATTAATACCCAGGAAATGAACATTTTAAAGTTACATTACAGGCAAACTTTACACAAATTGATTATTTCTTTGAGACTCACAACAGATGTACAATATATTTTGGAAATACAAAACCATAAACTAGGTCCAAATGTGATTTCCATTAATTCTTTTTAAAGTACACTGAACAGTATTGAAAAACATGACATCCACTGAGAGACATGGCTTGTCCCTAATTATAATACAGCTTCAAGCAAACTGCTCACATCAAACAATTACTCATTCTAGCAACGTCAGCTACAGCATCACTGGCAAATTCTAGTGCTCCTAAGGCACTGAACTCACACAGCCAAAGAACACTGCTAATATTTTACTAATAATCTTCTGCAGTTTGCAAATGCTTTTCATTGGCACATTGCAGGGCTGTGTTCTTGTTGCTCTGGCTGTATTTCCTCAAGCACTTTGGCATACAACTACAACATATCACGCTCTGCTACCTCCCAGCTTCACTGAAGCATTTACTTTTATTGAAATACAGCAAATATTCAAGTTGCTAAATTTAAGATACATACATATACCAAGGACAGAATTCTGACTGTTCTTTAAGGTTTGCTCCAGTCAGTCCTGAGCAGGGCATGAAATGAATGTCCTTTTTGGGATTGAAGCCAACTTTCTTCAAAAATGGCACCAGTTTCTCTTTACATTCCTCATATCTATTAAAATGACAAGCAGATCAAGGTAAATTCCACTTATTCCAGCATAACATAATCCTGTGCTTTAAAAAACATGCAAATATTTTAGTTCCACCAGTTAAGTTACTGTGTGAGCAGCAAGCAAGCCTAATGAAAATCTGAAGGCCCATTTGCATCTTCTCCCCAACCTTCCAGTACAGCTCAGAGTTGTCAATTCCCCTATTCCCCCTCATTCCTCTGCTCCATAAAGCATCATCAGTGCTCTCCAGACACTTCAATGACAGAGCTGCACAAGATCCAGGCCAGCACAGCAGGACAGACCACGCAGACACCTCCTGGGGTCATGCTCCAGACTGCACTTCAGTGCTGGCTCAGTCTCCCTCAATCTCCTGCACAGTTTCTGGAGGTTTCATGCTATTTATTTCTGCCACACTGCCTCCTCTCAGTTTGGGGTGAATTCAATAATGTCAGAAGGTTGGGGCAGGACCACTTCAGAGAATTGGGTGTGCCTTAAGTCTCTTAGTGAAGCAGGCTGACATTCCAAGGTTGCACAGGCCCTCATGGCTTCCCACTAAAACTTCCACAATCCTGGGCAGAACGCATAACAGGTTGGCAACCTTGACTACAGAAAACACAATCACTTCCATTTTAGACTCAGTATAAAGTTTCCAAGTCAACAATTAAACTATGCTAAAATGCATGGGTTTGTTAGATTTGTCTGCATGGATCCAAGCAGTTGACAGTGAATGCTGGAGTGTAGAACTGGCAGCTTAATTGACAGGCACTACCCTAGGCATTGAGCTTCTGGTTTTCCTGCCAGTTTTATAACCTCTGTCTTTAGTCCACCAGTCAACCATTCTTTCAGCAAAAATAGGATACAAAAATTACTTTACCTAAGAACTATTTTATTGCAGTATCTGTCAATGAAGATTAGTTTTTAAATATTAAACTCACCTTTCATTACTCCAGTTTACAGTTGGATCATCCATTTTATTAATAAGAACTATTAAATGCTTTACACCTGCTGTTTTTGCTAACATGGCATGTTCTCTTGTTTGTCCACCTTTCTCAAATCCAGTTTCAAACTCTCCTTTTCTTGCAGAAATAACCTAATTAAAGACACATATTTGAATAAAATTTCTACAATTATCTCAACAGAACAATCAACAATACTGTCTTATTAAAAAAACTCTACATAGTCAGACCTAGTTAAAGCTTACAACATACACAGGTTTATCCTCAGTATTACCCATTAGTTTCTCCAGTGACATGTAAAAAACACATGACACCTGTGGACAACTTTAAGAAGCTGTTAAATTACTCCAAGACTCATTCATCTCAGTAAATCTAACATCTGAAAATCTGCTGTAAGTAACCAAAAGAATAAAGCAGCAAACAAAAATAAAAATCAGATACTTAATTCCACAGTATATGCAAAATAAAAGTATCTGATTTGTCCTTACCAGCACAGCAAGATCAGCTTGAGAAGCCCCACCAATCATATTTGGAACAAAGCTCTTGTGTCCAGGAGCATCTAAAATAGTGAAGTGTTTCTTCTCTGTCTCAAAATAGGCACGTCCCACTTCTACTGTTTTACCTTTGTCTCGTTCTTCTTGGTTTGTGTCTAAGGCCCATGAAAGGTACCTAAAAAATTCCAACCCAAATACTCTATTAATTTTTATTAAATTTATGTATAATTTGTTAGTCATAAGAGACCTTTTTGCTTAATTTTTTAACCACTTCAGCATTGCTAATCTCAAGTATATCCAGGACCAACAGTGATTTTGACTGATTTGTGTATACAGTGAGCTGCAGAGTACATTGCCAGATCTCCTTCACATACCTACAAGGATTCAGTTCTAAAAATTCTAATAAACAATTTGCATTTTCTAAGTTCTTCAGCTATGATCTAACCTCAAATAATTTAAGTTTTGCCTCAGTCTCAGAAACATCTCAGAATCAAATACAAAACAATTCTTCCTTCTCAGCATAATTAACTAAAACATTAGTACTGATTTGAGAATTATATATATATATTGAGAATTACTGAGAATTATAATTATTAGTTCTCATTTATTTGCACATATTAAGCAGAAGTTGATTATGAAATAGAAACCATCTTTATCCACACTATCACACTATATTTTCATTATATCGACTCTTGTCCCCTCCTAATAATTTTTCCCAGTGGCCACCAACGAGTTAGCTTTCAGTTAGATAAACTGAAATTTCAAAAAAACCCTTCTTTACTTAGCTCCTTCAGGATTTGTGAAAACTGGTGAATATAAAGAAGGAAAAAAAAATACTCTTATTAAGGATAAAACAAGTGGTGATAACACCACTGAACTGGTTTAACATAGCAATATTTTTCACCATTAACAGCTGCCTGTAGACACCCTTAGCTTTTGTTTTGTAGTGACTGGGTGGTGTCTGAAGAGATGCTGCTTGGTGAAAAGAACTCTGTCATCCTTTCCATTCCCCTCTCTCACAATTCAGTGAGTTCAGCCCACCCCTGAGGGCTCCATTGCTGCTCTATCCCTAAGTCTTTAGCTGCTCCTTTTCCACAGCCCTCTGAACCCCTATTATCCTCCAGCCAAAAAGAGAAAGCTTTCAAAAGGGAAATCAATTTTGCAGTTGATTGAAGCAGAAATCAGGCTGCTACATGTGCTGTATCTACACACACTGCCCCCCAAAATCCAACCAACCAAAAAACAACAACAAAACTCAAAGCAAAAAAGAGGCCCACAAAAAATCCACCCAGGACAAGAGCACCATCTTGCCTGGAGGAAGCCAGGGCTACTGGGATAGAGACTAAAACCAGTTTCATTGCAGTTAAAGCAAAGTTCATACCATGTTTCTCTGTTTTTTTCTTTAGCTTCTCTTTCATATTTTTCAAGTGTTCTTTTGTCAACCATTCCTGTCAAATACCTAAAAAGAGGGAAAATAAAAGGACAATTTTACACAAAGCAGAAAGATATTTCCAAATAGTTAAATACATATACAGACTATTATGACTGGGAAATAGAGATATTAATTTTTTTTTAAATCTTTACAGAAAGGACAAAGTTTAACCTATGGTATAAAGCAGTTTCAAACTGCAGTTAAAAATACATAGGAAAAACAGCCAGGTTCTAAGAAAGTGATTAATTTAAAAAATTTGATAATGTTTGCTTTTGCATAGTTACTTTTATTAAGTGAAAATCCTATAGCAATAACATTAATGTGCTGGAATTAAGAAATTCCAAAGACAATAAGTACCTGAATTGACAAGGATAGAAATGCTGTTATAAAAGTATTACATATGCTGATTAAAACCACAAAGAAAATATTACTCATTTTAATTTTGTTTTTTAATGCACAAGAACAGGAAATTTAAAAATTTAAGAGTTTCCTTACATTATTTGTCCTCCAATAGTTGACTTGCCAGCATCTAAAAAAAATTAATTCAAGTCATCAACAATGTACAATTCTAGAAACAGCAGACCAATATGAGCTAAGTCATCTAGTTTATTTCCAAATGACTTCTTTTTTCAACCATAACACAAGTTTTTGGAAGCATCTTGCACCTTCCCTTGTTCCCATTATAATTTGTTGTCAATTAAATTACACCAAATTTTGAACATGCTGTTTTCATATATATAAATTCAGCATTATCCATAACAAAAACTCCTCCCCAAGCAGTTATCCAACTAAAGCCAGGGTCAAGAGTGGGGGAAGCTCTTGCAAAATCCCCTTCCCTGCTTCCTTTATCCCTTGTCCCTGATTTGTGTGGGCTGTTCTTCAATATTGGGATGCACCTCTACCCCCAGCTCCTTTACTCTGTGTGACTCCATCCTGAATTTACCCAGGGACTAAATTATAGTACTTTTAAGGTGATAAGTAACTATAGAAATGAAAACACAGAATTTACTGTATAACTTGTGATTCAATAATTCTACACTACTTCTGACATCAAGTTTTTATGAAGCTTGTTGAAACGATTAAATGAAGGTATTTTGCTATAAATGCTTATTTTCACAATTAATTGTTCAGCTATTGCTGTAACCCCACAAATTAAGTATTTAGAATAATAATTTTTTAATCTAATAGCAAGAACCCTTTTTATTTAAACTAAGCAGAAAACAAATACAATTTTCTGATTTTGTTCCAATTTTGTTTCTGATTTTGATCATAAACACAGATGTGTCACTTCAGCACTGAACAGGAGCAGGAACTTGAGAAATCATGAACACAGGCACTATTGTGTCAAACAGAACACACTCTTGGCACTCTACCCCTGAAAGACCTTCCATTTTTTCATTTTCCAGAGCAGCTTCATTAGAATGAATGCTCCTGTGAGCCTCAGGACATAGTGAATACGAAGAACAGCATTAATTTCTGATCTCAGAGCTCTAGATAATACACATCAGATAGATCCAATTGCTTCACCTTCACTTACAACTCACCTACATGTCCAATGAATACTACATTTACGTGCTCTTTTTTAGGAGCACCTGGAGGTGCTACAACAGATTTGGGTTTTGGTATTTCCTCCTCCTCTTCCATCATTTCCTGAGCGCTCTCTTCAGAGGGCCCTGCATCCCCTGCAGGACCACCTCCTAGCTCTGCTTCACTGGGCTCTTCTTTGTGGTCCCATGACTCTTCTGGGGACATTTCTGTCTCTCCATTTTCCACTAAAAATGAACCAATTAGATACATTCAAATAGGTAAGGAAATGAAAAAGAAAAACCCTGGGAAAAAGGCCCTGCCCCAAAGCTTTAACTACCAGGTCTGTTAACATTTTCCTAGAGAAAAAGGGACAACTCCTGCTTGTTTCTGAAATTATTAATACCAGGAGCTTTCAAGCTTGTGTGCTAACATAAGAAATCTAGGATACAGAAACTTCTGTTTCAACAAGGCAACAATTTTCCAAAGAAAAAGAAAATCTGAAGACCCATGCAGACTAGCACACTAGTCTGAATCCACAGACACACATCACCATATGTTTAGAAAGCAAAGGAGAGGGATTATAGTTTAAGTTCACTCATAAACCATATAAAAACAACGAGAAAGATACAATTTTCATGTTTTGATTGTTCACGTTGCTGAGCACTTTAAAGTTTTTTGCTAATCACTATTCCACACGTCAATGGGGCTATTTTGTAATATGAAATTATTTTTTAATAAAGCACTGATCATTTTACAGTGTCCAAGTAAACCAACTGCAGCTCTCAATGCATACTTGTGCTCAATTTACCTCTTTCCTCATCCAAGTATAAGGATACAACAAAATATACTAAGGACTATTTGTAAGTGTAAAGGCTCTACTATTTTGTTTGCACTAGTTCAGCAAAAGCAGTGCAGTAGTACATTATAGTACCACCATAGTGAAAAGAAACAATTCTTGTCTTACCAACAGATTCTGAAATTTCCATGTTAACAGCAGCATTTGAACCTAGGAGAAACAAATGAATCATTAAAGACACATATTCATTTTGAAAATTCTGTTCCATGCTAGGTTTATGATCTTCCATAAGCCACTTTATGAGCCTTTCTCAACTGCCTATAAAACTGTAAATAACTACAGATGATCACATTTCCTTACAAGAGTAGTATGAGAATAATGAAGATTGGAAAAGGTTCATAGAGATTTAAAAGAGGAGCTTATTTCCTATATTATTTTAAAAATTGTGGAATGAAGATCACAAAAACAACTACCTTCACAAGAGGCTGTCTGCTCCTCTGGAGAAGGCTCTACAGGTGCACCTGCAGAGAAAAAAAAAGTTTATCTTCTAAATTACAAGGATGTGACAAATTTACAAACTTTGCCATAAAAGATCATCTCCCACCTTTATTGCAAGAAATGTATGGAAAGAATAACCATTTCTCTCCTTGCCAAGTGGTAGTAAACACAGCCTCTAAGGACAAATACTGCTAAAGAATACTGCCTAAACATGGTGAAAATAATTTCTCCCCCTGCATGGAAAGATAAAAAAAAGCAAGCAATTTTTCTATACATAGTGTTTTGTGTGCCCTATAGTGTTTTACCTGCCCAACATTTTTGAGCATGCTGGCTATTGGTAAGTGTTAGTGTCTAACTGGTGTTTAAAAACCTCAAAGAGGTTTCACTGTACCCAAAGACAAAATGTGTTGTCACAACTGCAGGGAAAGGGTCTTCCAGCTGCTGCTTACAGCCATGCCTACACTGCTCTTGTGCCTCACTTCCACTAAATGTTGAGTGGAAAATAGAAACAAGCTATTAAAAACAAATTCTTAGCATTTTCTGTAGTTATTAGGGTCAAGTGATGATAAACTCATTCAGATGTCTGCTAAGTTTGCCAGTCCCCAAACTCCACAGCACAGTCCCATTACATGGAGGGCAATCTCACCAGTCATGTGTATCTATCAAAGCCACAAGTACGTTTTTTTGGAAGAATTACTCAACCCTCTCATGCACTGAACCATGCCACTATATTTTATGCCAAGGTGTAACTAATTATTAAACCTACTAGGAGTGATACATTCCAATTAACACTTACACCACTTCAAGTTTTGGGATGTTATTTCATATGATCAAGGGTCCTTTTATAACTATCCCTAAAACATTAACCTATTTAGTTTTCTCTTGGTACAAGTTCAACTTCATAATGCTTTGAAACAAGTTAATTTTTTTTTTCCACCACAAAATTCATACCCCGTTTAGCTGTACTCCAGCTCTCCTTCAACTGAATTCTAAACACAGATCTTAGAGCATCACTAGTTCTAAACACATGATGGGACCTGAAGATGAAACAAATCCCCTCAAAAGAACAAATCCATAGAGAGAAGGACCTGACTCTAAGCCTCTTTGCTTTCGCAGCGTTTGCGTATTTGCCGCAGACTCCTGTAAAGTGGAGCAGCGCCGGGAGAGCTGGCAGGGGGCCAGAGGACAGGGCTTTGCAGGCAGGGTGAATGTGGGTCACAGCACAACATCCAGTGGCCAGCAGCAAACTGGGCAGGGGGCAGAGCCATGCCCGGCTGAGACCCTTCCCTGCACGCCTGTGTTGGATCAGACGTGAGTTACACTCCCAAAAGAAACCAACCAGACTTCAAGAGAATTATTTAATACAGTCAGTAAAAGCATAAGAATAGAATACCCTTAGATCCTTTTAAAGGAATGATCTACCACTCCCATTTGGCAGCTGGAAAAGACTCAAATCAGCCCATTTTTGAGTGTGGTAAGCACGTGGCACAAAATCTAGGTGTGAACCTAAAGCTTCCATTTTGTAGCACATCAGAAGATTGTTGGCTATTTCACATATACTGTGGTTGGGATGCATAAATATTTTAATTACAATATCATTTCAATAAGCTTTTGATTTCACTCCAGAAGTTTGTCTATAATGAAAAATGTATCAAATGGCAGTGTTAATGCAGTTGCCTTGAAACAGAAAGTCTACAAGTGGTTGGAGAGCTAAATAAAAGATATAGAAATATACTTTATAAGAATATCATTGTCAATCAACAACATTCATATAAACTCAGTTTTTACTTTCTAGTCTGCAATACCGCAGGTATGTAGATGGGAAAAGTTTCTTCACAACTAACAGATAGGAAGTAAAAAAAAAAAAGTCCCTCTGTAAAATTTTGTACAGGTACAGCACAGAAGAGTCAATAAGACAGTTTCTGCTTGGATGCTAAAGAGTACTCGTGCCACACAACTGGGGGACAACAAATAATCAGCTATAACTACAGCTACTTATTCACTCTGGTCACTGTGGTACACAAGTGGAGATAGGCTTTGGAAGAGAACACAATTATATCAAACACATACTGTTTCTTCAAAGCAGAAAGAAACATAAACCACTCACTAAAAGAATTATTGTTAAGAAACCAAGTAAATAAATAAAGAAGTTTAATTTCAAAGCTAACATGCTCTAAGTGACAAACATAAACACTTTCCACAGTAATTGTTTACTTCTGATAAACCATTTCAGGTTATTTCACACATTGGTACACTTCAGACAAAGGCTTTACCATTTACTCTGTGTGGAAGTGAACAGATTGCCTGAAATGTACCTTAAGACCCTCACCTGAAAAGAAGGATGCAAACCTACTGCTTCCTTAGACCACAGGGCTGGTGCATTTTGGTCTGTCACCTCATTTCTGAAGATCATTCAGACAGGAATCTTTCATATTAGAGGGATTCAAAACATACTTTGTAGGAAATCTAGTTTTCAAGTCAACATGCCTTAAGTGACACCAATTTTTTAACCCCTCAAATTATTGTATTTACACATGATAAGCAACTGTTGGATTTTACACCTAACCACACTCCATTTTTCCTTCAAGCCCTAAGTCAAGAACTGCTGTTGCAACCTTATCCATGGTATTACATGGAGTGAATGGTTTATCTTTAGTCCTGATCTACATCAGAGCCTTAGGACATTTTTTGGAATATGTTTGTTGTCAATGCCAAAGGCAAAAATGGATACAGATGCTGCATTTATCTACTGATGCCATCAGAAATGACATTATGTAATTCAGAGTCTTATCTGGAAAAGACAATTGTGGGGATTTTTTAAATGTAAAATTTACTTGAAGTGTATGCATACTACCAGTACAGAGTCCAAAGTTGCATAACTTGTAAAATATGATGACAGATCTCTCTAAAATACAATTAATGTCCTAAAGAACCCACTCTGCCTAATTCATTCACACAGCATTCTACTACAGCTGATGAGTTTGTTGCATATCACACCAAGTTTTGTACTTGTTTGCATTTTTGTTGTACACCCAAAGCTGCACAGGTACAAACAAATTTGAAGTTACCATCCAACCTATGAAAAGACTGTTTTAAAAGACTATAAGCCAGGAACTTTGCAGCATTAGCATATTAGAATGCTTGCAGATAAACAACAGAAGATGGCTTTTAAATTTAATTTATATTAGAACGTAGCACATATTTACACAATAGTCATACAGTCTCAACAGTTGTCATGCATTATGTAACTGATATTTGCCCCCATTTTTTAAAATGAAAGCATAAAGGGAGTTACAGCAAAGTAAAAAATAATAGTCTGCATCAAACACACACAGCGTGAAAAGCAGAATAAAAAAAAACCCCAAGAGATTCTTAGATAACAAAAACACACAAAAATTACGTCAAGCACAAGTAAGTCCTACAGCTGAACAAAGTGCTTTATATTCAATACTTAGAATTGTACAGAAAGGTTTTCAGGAGTTCACTGTAAGGCAGTTGTTTTGAAAGGTTAACTCAGAATTAGGTTCTCCTCTCTGCCCTGCTTTATAGCCTATGCCCCAGCTTCACTGGGGGACACATTAGTTTTTAAAATGCACCAATGCAAGAGCAGCTTTAACAGCTTAGCATGACTCTGTAAAATGCACTAAAAAACTTACCACTTGTTTCATACTCATAGGAGTAACAACATGTTAGCTTAGTAAAAGAGCCACCTTTTTCCTTCCCCAGTGAGGACACACCTTATGTTTATCTTATCTAAAATTGACATGCTTCTTAACAACTAAGTTTAAGAAAGCTTATGGGGATTTTCAGGGAATATACTGAAGCCCTCTTTTGCTTAAGGCCAAGTATTTGTGCTCAGTTGATAATTTGATTTTTAAGACAGATAATCAAGAAACCAAGCTCAGTATTTCAGCAGTTCAGGATTCCACTCTGACAAAGATGTCTCATAATGCACAATCTTTAGTATAATCCATATTTTTTGTATTGCAGCACCTGTCCTAAACTAACTTTTGTACTGAAATACAATCACTGTTATTTTTCCACAGACCCCTTCAAAACATAGTCATTAATGTAATGAATTAAATTATTACTGCTTTATTCCTTCATGATAAAAAAACACAAAATAAAACCATCTATCTATCTTAGCTTCATACAACCAGTTGCCACACAGGCTGCCTGTACCCCAGGACAGCTCAGGCAGTGCACAGCTGACTCCCAGGGGTTTGTGTGCCTTTTCCTGGAGTCATGCAAGGCCACGAGGGTGATCAATGATTCTAACAGGAGCAACACAATCCTGGCCACCTTCCTGGGGACACTTTAGATGTAGACAAAGGACATCTGTGTAACACATTGGCACCCTGAGTGCATCACACAGGTATTTTATATCTGATCACCTGTCAGTGCCAAGACATCCAGCCTTTCTCTGCACTGACTGTTTTAGAAGTGGCTGTGCAGCTCATCTGTCTAGAGAAGCTGATACAGAAGACTGCTCTAGATAGTCAAGTGCCAACTCAAATCAAGATTTTTAGGTAAGAATAATTTATCCCATATACTGGCACTGACAATACAACCCTGATTTGCTGCCATGTGAGCAGTTCAAGTTTGCAGGATTAACAGTAGCACTACCAACACTTGGGAGGAAATCATAGCACATGGCTGTTCCAAGGCAGACATGAACACCCATGTAACCCTTTAACACAACAGCCTCTGGAATTGTTGGCTATTCTTAGACAAGCCTTTCTCAGCAACTTCACATGAACAGTGAAGTCTCTTTAGGACTGAGATGTTGAAGAGTCTCACAGTGTAAAATGAGATAACAGGCTTTGGGGAACCCAGTGTACAGATAACTCATCATCCTGCTCTGGAAACAACAGGTTTCAGAACTGAAGCAGAAGATACTGAAACTCCACCTCTGTCTGACTGACAAACAGATGTCCCAGCTGCTACAAGGTCAGAAAAAATGAGGGTAGGAGAAAGCAGGAAGAAAAATGCAATATCCAGTTATTTACAGCACTTGAAGGCTGAGGATGTCCAGCTGCTTGAATGCAACTGTTTCAGAAGTGACTACTGCAGGCAAGTGAGGATATTTAGGAAGTGAAGCAAACAGGGGCACTGAATTTTAAGCCAGATGTTTGCTTGGCTCAGGACTGAAGGTGCAAGTTGTTTAAACTGCAGTCATTAACAAAGACATTTAGAAATTCATTTGAAGTGGTCAAGAGAACTAGCAAATTAAACAGTAGCCCTAATACACCAAAAGGACAAATGCTTTTTCCTTACACCAGCTGCTGTGTGTCACATTTTTTATTCTTATTACTTTCATACTAATGATGCTTTTTCTTCTGCTACTACCACTGAATACTTCAAACCAGTGAACAATTCAGGTTGGAAGGGATCCCAGAGGTTAGCTAGTTTAGTCTCCTGCTCCAAGCAGAGTCAACAGTGAATACTTAAAAATTAGTTCTGAAAAGAAAAACTAACACAAAATATAGTAAAGACCATACAAGGAAGCTGTGATAAATCTTACCAAGAATACTGTGAGTATTCAGAAACAGTAACAAAAATTAGACCACAAAAATGCAATTGATGCTGCATTTTCAAAAACAATTTGACTCTCTCGTACCAAATTAAAAAAAAAAATAGGAATCTTATTAAATTGTGTTAACTCTTCCCTCTGAACTATGCATTGATACAGAAACAAATAAAAAGCCACCCAAATATAATTATCTCCTACATACAACTACAAAATTAAGACCATAGTACAAAAAAGTACAGAAGCTACAGAAGAGTGAAGTTGCAAGGCACAGTTGTGACTATGAACATTTTAGAGGCCCTAACACAGTCTACAGTCATTTCATTAAGTATCACACCTGGCCTTAATTTAGCTGAGTTTGCTAGTCCAGCAAGTGCCAGAGAGTCTCCCCAGAAGTACAACATGTCTGTGACACCCTCCCAGTTCACCTCTCAAACAACTGTGCTGCAGTCATGGCTGGCACAGACAGGAAACCAGAAAGTCTTCACATTTCCAATCAACTCCAACAAAGACAAATTTTACACAAATGAGTTTGACTTGGACACAATTTGATAAAAGCAAGTCTTCATAGCTACAACATTTAGAACATACTGGTTTTAGTATATTCCTTAGGTTCAAAAATGTAACTAATATGCTTTTCCCATATAATCAAATGATAATTTCAGAATTATTTTGGAATTAAATTAATTCTGAACAGAAGTTATATTGGTGGGAAACATCAGTCAGCTTTCTTCCTAACAAAAAATTAGCAATCAAAAGCAAGCATGTGTAAACCAGTTCTAAAGTAATCTATTAGGAATGCAGGTCTCAGGAGCTTCCCAGTTTTAGAAAGTTAACATCTAATTCCATAGATGGCTTCTGAGAGTGCTCCTTCTGTGCTCTAAACAAAATGACAGAAATTTTATTCTAATTACTAGAAATATTAAGTTAATGTGCATGAAAGGAAACACTATTAGACATTGCAGCTACACAATGGAATCAGTCCTGTGGAATTTTTATATGCCATGCTGCTACTACACACTTATCCTGATCTAGAATGGCCTTTGAATTACTAAGGAATTTAGACTGGAACAAAACCTCACCAAGAGAAAGTTCCAAGAAGAAAAGTACTACTAGAACTTTAAGCCACTGAAATTCTTAAAGTGACACCCAACCTTTCAGTTTTCTTAAGGTTTAGATTAATCAAGGCTAATTTAAGTTCTCCCACTATGAACCATATAATGAAGAATGAGTGTCACAGAGCACCTAATTCCCTATTGGAACAAACACAAACTGGGCTGCTAAAAAGTAACCAATTCAGCACTATTGTCTAATCACATGTTGTTCTGACTTATTTTCAGAGCAACCTCCACCTAGTTCTTCCAGCCAGGAAAGTAGTTGTCACCTTACACAAACATCTGCAAGGAGAAGACTGTCAATTATCTTCTGTAACCATGCACATCAGACCTGAAGGAGTACAGTATCCCAGTTAGGAGAGAAATTGATTTTTTTTAACTACAGATTTTTGTCTGTCAAATCTCAGGGGCATTGAAGCTACTTAGAGAAACTCAAAATCCTAAACCTTAAAGAAGATCTAGTAATCAAGGTGAATTCAAGCCAGGTAAATCATAGCACTATGTTGGAAATGTACTGAGCAACAAAGACCCAAAGCAAAGCTATCCTGATCACTCCAGATGATCAGACAGCTTTCAATCATCCCTAATTTCTGGAAAGAATTTTTCCAGAATTCAGGCTCATCACAGGCTGCAGAAGTAGCAAAAGAGTGAAGAAAAGAAGAGTGAAGAAATAATGAGTAGTTGAGGAGATGCAGTTTAAATTCCTACCAAAAAAAAAAAACCCAGAAATTATAAAAAGCTTTCAATGACATCTTACAAAAGCAGTCAAAATTTAAAAAAAAAAAATTATCCTAATAATATTCAAAATACTAAGAAAGTTTTCAGTTATAGTATTGATTACATAGTTAAAAAACCCCAAACCTTCAATTCAGATACCAATAGCTGAAAAATACAGGAATGGATTTTGAAGATTATTCAAAGGTGCACTATGTGTTCATCACAGGCCCAAGATACCCACTCTACCTCTACTTCTGTGACCTTTAACATATACATTTATTCTAAATGGAATTTGAGAGTTTGCCCATACCTTCTCTGAAGTTTATTTTAATGCACTTAGACACTGCTTGCCTGCACAGTAGATGAGCTACACTTCTGCTAAAAATCAGGAGTGTTGAACAGCTCTAACATAAAATATAGGTTAGTATATTGTTACAAAAATATTAAAGCACCATATAGAAAAGTTACAGATCTTACTTGTTAAGAACTATTAACTTTAGATACTAGGGAGATCAAGACCACTTAATATATTAAGGCAAAATATAAGAAATAATAAGACAGCCAAAAGGAAATCATGCCAAACATAACGTAACAAATAATGTCTTTAGTGAAATTAAATTACTAGATAAATACCTGAAACACTAGATTGTTTCATATTACACTAATAGGGATACAGAAAATTATAGGAAAAGTTAGGAAGATCTCAAACTCCTTAGCTGCAGGAGTGACATTAAAACACCACCACAAAGTTAAGCAGTATATCTGATGTTTGAAAGAACCTTCAGTTTAGAGCTGGAAATGGAAAAGTAGCTCTCCTTTAATTTCCCATATGCAAAGTAAATCTAGTATAAACATTGGTTGCGTACACAAAGATCCTTTTAAATTAAAAGCAGGGTAAATTTCAGGTTATTCCATTAGCTGAGGCCAGCTGGACCAAACTCCTTTCCCTACTAATCCTTTATCGGCATTATGTTAGGAAAAAAAATTACTTGATATAATCTTCAAAAAGACATTTGAGATACATCTGAGCCACTGGTGGCTGAAGCAGTGCTTTTCTCCCCAGCAACACTAAATTTATTACCTCCAAAATCTTCAACAACTCCTAGAGTATTTAATGTTGCATATTATATACATTACATATATTGTATTTATTTTATATATTATAGGAAAAGCAGAGCTGTGTGTTTTTTCTCATCACGGGTGACCCTTTGCGAGCAAAGGTCCCAGCGAGAGGCAGAGGGGCTCCCCGGGGAGCGCGGGCAGCCCAGTTCTGCTGCTGCCCGGGCAGAGCACCCGCGCCCGGCGCGGCCTCGCAGCGCAGCCCGCAGGGCCCGCACCCGCCGGGCCCCCGCCTCGGGGGCCGACAGCCGCTGCCCCGCGCTGCCCCGCCGCCCCTCGCCCAGCCCCGTCCCCGCAGGGCTCCCCCGGCCGTGCCCCTCCCGTCCCGGAGACCCTGCCGCGGCCGGACCCTGCTCCCGCCCCGGGCCGTGCCCCCCGCGCCGCCCCGGCTCCTCGCCCGCCCCGCGTGGCCCTTCCCCGGCCGCCGCGGGCCCGGCACGCTCGCCCCGTTCCCTCCCAACATGGCCCCCATCCCTCCCTGCCTCCCTCGCCCTCCGCGGTGCCGGCCCCGCGGTTACCGAGCAGCGGCGGCGGCGGGAGGCCGGGCGGGGGCGAGGGCGGCGGCAGGCCGGGCGCCGGGCCGCCCCGCAGGAAGGACGGTACGAACTCGGCGGCGTGGACGTTGGGCACGAAGGGCTTGGCGTTGACGTTCAGCTGCCGGCTGAAGGCCGCCCCGAGCAGCTCTTGCTGCGCCTCGGCCTCCGCGGCCGGCGGGGCGCAGCCCGGGCCGGCGCCACTACCCGGCTCGATGTCCGCCTGGTCCCAGCAGTCGGGAGCCGAGTCGCTACTGCTCCCGCTGCCGCTCCCGTTCGCCTCCATTTCGTGGCGGCCCCACAAGGCTCCGCGGCCCCGAAGCGTCTCCCGGGTGAGGGGGGAGCCGGCGGCGGCACCGACTCAGCACTCGCTCCGCCGATTCCGCGTGTGCTCCGCCGCCCCGACGCGAGCGCAGTGTGGCCTCTCGGGCCGCCGTACCCCCTCCCGGCAGCCTCTCCTACCGCCATCGTAGTAGTTTTTATCTGCCCCGGCCCTCCTCCTGCTGCACGTCCGAAGTGCGGCGCAAGAACTACAATACCCGTCATGCTGCGCGCACGCACCAGCGGCCCGCCTCCCGAGGACAGACGGGAAATGGAGTTGCCTGCGTTCCTTGCGCGCTCAGGAACTGCAACTCCCGGCGGCCCCCACGGGCGCCGTGCGTCCCTGCCGGTCCCGCCCCCTCTTCCAGGGAGATGCGGGACACGGAGTTGGCGCGAACGCCTCAGGCGAGACTCGAACCGCCCGGGTCAGCTGCCATCGGTGCGAAACCACACCGAGCCCGTCCTGCAGGGCAGAGCTGCGCAGAGGCGGGACAGGAACCGCCCGGGTCAGCTGCCATCGGTGCGAAACCACACCGAGCCCGTCCTGCAGGGCGGAGCTGCGGAGGGACCGGGCTGTCTGTGGTGGCAGCAGTGCTCCCGGGAAAGCTGTGGGATCACACGGCCTCCCACGGGAGGCAGGAGGGAACGCTGCCCTACCTGCCCAGCTGAAAGTGGACAGGCTGCATGGAAAGTTCCACTTTTGGTAATTCTGTAGGACACTGATTTCGTTGTTACCATCTAAATAAACCATCCACTTATGCCAGAGCCAGTAGGACTTTCCAAACACTGAGGCCCTCCCTCCACTGTACGACTCCTAGAAGTTTTTTAAAACGAAACCTCGACAAACAAACCCAAAAATCATTGCTGGAAATTAAGTATATTTGGAGTAAACAGCGTGGAACATAGAGGAAACAAGAAGATTTTGTTACGGGATTGCAGGAGGCTGTGGCAGCATTTTTTCTTGTAAGGTACAGTGTGTTTATAACTACACAAAGCTAATACTTGGGAGTTTCTTGGAGTGCTGACATGCGATGACTGAGCCATCTGCAGCATTATTCATATTAGAACACTGTGGGACTGCTTACAGAATTGTTTTGAGCAGGTGGTCTTAGAACTAAAAATGAAAAGTCTCCATTTGGTACAGAACCCAGGGCAGTTTTTTGGTTGGAGAACAAAAGTTCTCCTGAAGGGACACTGGTGTAATGTAATCCTGACACAAGAACCAGAGAGTTTCTGGCTGCACACCAGCAGCAACACGTGAGCCATGGACAAACAAAAACTTCTACATGTGTTAATGGAAATACAGGCTTCCAACAAATCACATTCAGGGAAAACATTAGTGTGCAGGGTAGCACTTACAAAAGAAAACAAAAACAAACACACTCCCCAAAAAACCCAAAACCCCATTAACACCATAGAAAGTTCATTTTGGAAGAAAAAGTACTGCTTATAATGAGAGACTTGAAACCTCTGCCTGAGTGGAAGCCTTCCCTTGAAGCACCACCAAGAGGTTAACTCTTACCCTATTCTCTGGCACAGAGGTGCTCTACATTTTTCAGATATTGTCAGTCTCTATTTTTCAAATTGAGTATAATAAAGGAAAAGTCTCACCTGTGCTACTGTTGTAATATTTGGAATTTTGTAAAGCTACAAATAAGTCCCAGCTGTATGTGGTAATCACTTTTCTGTTTAACAAAATGGAAAGAAGTATGCAGTGCATTGTTTGGGTTTGTTTTCTTTTAGTCCTAACCTTTGCTGGTTAGGTGACCTTTACTAACCGAGAAGTGTCTGATACATTTCATATAATATGGAAACAAGGTAGCACAATTATGTTGAATTATAGATAACACTCCAGTGGAGAGCAAGCTGCATACACTCTGCTGACAGACTTGCTACTGAAGACATTTTACTGTCATTATGAGCATTTAACAGCTCAGGTTTATGAGTGCAACGCCGTCCTGCAAGTTTGTGTTTTGTCTGAGCCCTGGCACAGCCTACAGGTCTGGAAAGCCTTAACTGGAGGCAGGTGCTGCCTTTTCAGAGCAATTAAGACATACCTTAAGATGACCAACACACAGAACACAGACACAGCAATTCTTGCACATATTTTTACATCTTCTTAAAGGTGTTTGAAACTGAGCTTCTTTCTGAAGGCTTCTGAAGCACAGAGTTGTGATAATTTTTTGTGTTTCTGTGTGGGGAGTAGGGCCAAATATGTGTTTGATGACAGGTGCAGAAGTGCACATTACCACTGAATTCAGGGGGAAAGAATTAATTGTGTTTCAGAGCCTCTCCTTCCTTGACAGGTACTTATTCCTTAGGCACTTACTAGGATATAAACAATTAGTCCACAGAATTTCAGAAGATGCCAGATGTCCTTCAGAGTGCACAAACCTGTTTTGCAGGCTGTCACACATAGGAATTGTGTAAACTCAAACACTAACTTTTTAACAGAGCTAGTAGTTTGTTTTTCCACTTTGGAACATCTGGTAATCAAAACAAAAGTGGAATTACGATAATTTTACTGGCAAAATAACTACTGGGGTGTAAATGGTCCTGTTTGCTTGAGGTTTTAAACCCTTATAAAAGCTTTTCTTGTTTAAATCTCTTCTGTGTCAAAATGTTTAGAATAAATATATCAGCTCTTCATTTAATAAATACTAAAATACTTTTCTTATTGAGAAACACCCATATAAATCCATCCTCACATAGTGACTGACTTAAGTTATCAAGACTGTCTAGAAAAAAATCTGGCTTAGGGTTAACCTATGATGATTGAGGAACAAAGAAATTGTTCTCCCACAGCTGCAGTTCTACCATCCTTGTGCTGCTTCTGAGCTGTTAGATTGTGCTGATTCTGTCCAGCTTATTAAATTTAGTGACAGAACAATCCACTTTCTTTTTCCTCCTGGGCTACTCAGATGAATCAAATAAGAGGCAATTGTCAAATGCCAGGGCTGGTGTAAAGTAGGAATGGGGTACAGGACTTACTTTTTGGTGAAAGCAAGTTATTGATACAATAAGCTGTCCCAAGGCAGCTTCACCACTAATTTGCAGCTTGTGCTGAGTCAGTCCTGCAGCAGTGACATGGAGGCCTTGTTGATATGATATTGTGAATAGTGGTCTGTACTTTGGTAATAAGTTGCACCCAAGCTCTCATAAGCACTTTGTAGCCTGGCAGGGACACCCATGAAATACCAATGCTTTAACCATATGAAGCAGAAGAGAAAGTTGTATTTTACCAGAAAGCTCCAGATAGGTTAACAGCTTCAAGAAGTTACTTACTCACCACCAGCAGGTAAGTTTTTAAAATTCCATAAACTACCAACACCCTTAAAATGGAAAGAGAGTTGTTTTAGGGTGCTGAGTTACAATTGAATTGACTCATTTTACCTTGACATCAAGTAACTTCCTGAGCTAATGCAACATGGGAAAGAAACATTTTGACTGAGACTGGGAGGAGCAGGAAAGGAATACAACTTCCCTTTCTGGTGTGGCAGCCAGCTGGGATTTGAGTGACGCACCATGAACTGTGCCCTGAAATTTAAAGGTATTCAAATACATACAGTAGTTATGCACCTCAATGAGTAGCCTGATATGTTAAATTTCTTTGAAGTCAGAAAGAGCCTTTAAAACAAAGCCGAAGGAGCAAGTTATTTACTTAGGAGAAAGAGAAGACAAGAGGTAAGAGGTAAATTATTAGAAGTTTGAGTAGGTGCCAGGAATTTATAAATTTATATTCTTAAACCCTGGCAAATTCTTTTCTGGGTAGGCTGTGGAGATGTAGCTGAGAACTAGAGAATAGAAAACAACTATGTTTCAGCATGATGTCTTCATTAAGAACTAAGTCAGCTCCTAAGCTTTACTTGTGCTCCTGGAAGTGTAAGTGAATAAAGAGGCTTTTATATTTACACAAGACCATGTCAAATCCAAACTAAGATATCTTGCCCTGGTAACATCTTTGTACTTATTTGTTGTTCCAACACTGCTATTAAACAAATGCTTTTTCTGGCCTGCTCATCTCCCTGTGCTGGACATTGGCAGAACTGTAGTCCATGAATTCCCTCACAGAAATGTATTTGAAGCTATTTCATTGGAAGAATTTAAAATAAAAAGATTCTTTGGTTCTCCAAAAGTAGCAGCAGAGCATAAGCTCTATTTCACAGTCCAATCATAGAATTACTCCACGTCTGCAAAGGAATTTAGAACTTGTCTCACATTTCATTGTGGGTTGGCAATGAGTACTTTGAAGCTGGATTCTTCTTTTGGAGGGCTCCAATCTAGAGTTAAAGCCTTTTTCAATCACTCCTTTGGAGCAATTAAACACATACTGCAAGCTTCAAAAAGAGCATAAAATTAATTGCTTTTGCTTTAGATAGCAAAAGAGCTAAATTAATTGCTACACCAAAATGCCAGTTTATAATTCTCTGTGTCCATCTTCTTAGCTCTCAAATCCCTCACATGCTCAGCTCATTATTTTTAAAAATAGTCATGTGTGGTTTTCACTTCTGTGTGTATATGCAACCCTTATTCCCCTTAATTGTGTGTCTCTAAAAATAAAGATGGAAAGGTCCTTTTTGCGAGTCCCATCCCTTCTTTCAGGTGACTAATTGGAAGCTCAGAATTCTCAGCTGTGTGATCTATTGCTTAGTTACCCTGTATTGTTTAGATCTCAGAGATCTGTAAGGTGGGTTCTTATTAATATTTGTTCATGATGCCTTTCTTTGAATGCACAGGCAGTGCAGTTCCTCCTTAGACAGAATTTCTTCTGTGCTTTGTATACCGTGAGACTCCTGACTGAAAAACAGGAGAGGTAGAGTAGTTTAGGTAAGTAGTTTTTCTGTCAAAACTGTTATGCCTGTGGGTTTCTTGCTATCAGTGCTCAAAAGAAACAAAGATGGAGATTTAGGTGTGCACATTGTGAAGAACCTGTGCATATTTATAAACCTTATGACAGTTAAAACATAAATAGCAGAGGGATTGCTTAATGTGGAAGGAATGTGCTGAGCAAAGAACACGCATCCAAGGAAGGGAAGATGAGATCATTTAAATGATGTAAACAGTGCCTGAGTTAGGACTGGGAAGATTAGAGAAAAGAGGGAATCTATTTTGAAGAAAGGCAGAGACTCTGTGGTTTCAGAGAGCTGAAAGGCAGGTGTAAGATTGGTGGAAAGATGCATCATGTCAATCAAAATACTGAAGCAGCTGAAAAGAAATCTTGTGAAGTACAATGCAGACCTCTAATTATCTATTTTTATGCTTTCTTTTAGATCAGCAATATTTTGATCAGAAATTTAACCTTTTGCTTCTTTAGAAGCAGCATGGCCAGCAGGACCAGTGCAGTGACTGCCACTGCTGAGGCCACACCTTGACTGCTGTGTCCAGTTCTGGGACTCTCATGACAAGAAGGACATTGAGGTGCTGGATCATGTCCAGAGAAAGGCAACAGAGCTGGGGAAGGGGCTGGAGCACAAGTGTGATCAGGAATGGTGAGTGTTAACATGCTGTTCACTCTTTCTGATTGCAGGGACTCTCTGACATGGAGAAGCTCAGAACTGCTGCTGGATACCATAACAACCCTAGGCCAGATCTCCTGCTTTATAAATATGGTAGGAGTTTTATAACACTTCAGTTTTATATGGAAAGTTTTATATGCTGTCTGTCTCAAGGGAGGGGGGAATAGAAAACTGGTTCCATGTGGGATTTTCATGTGCTTTCTTTTCACCTTACTAATTCTCTGGAATTCCAGTTGAGGGAGCATGTTGTCCATTAGAGATCCCTTAAGATTTTAGTTTCAGTAATGACTAAAACAGAATGGCATTATTGTTAAGAAGAAAGAATAACAGTGTCATGGGATTTTTAAAGCTGTTCTTCTATGGCTAGTTAACATGTTAACATTCTTGCAGAAAATAATTACTTCATTATGGAATTTTGAGACTGAAATAGTGAACTTGCTTCTAAATAGACTTAATTACTCTAGAAGTATTCTGTGCCAGTGTTCTTATTCCAGAGACAGCAATTTGCAAGGGGAATGATTCTGGAGTAGTGGTGGTTAAATCAATTACAATTTCTCTCCTGTCTTGAGAGAGAGCACACATTGGCACTGTGATGCTGTACATGAGAATTTGAAAAATGTGAATGTGTGTTACTCAAACCTTTGAATAGCTAGAGAATTTGGCTAAAATTACCAGAACAAAATTTTTTGCTAGACTTTAGTGTATGCCAAACACTTCACATAATTCAAAATTTTTCCTGCACATTTATTTTTGTTGTAACTCCAATACTCCTGTCTCCATCTTACCACTGATGATTTTTAGTTTATTTTGTCCACCTGCAAAATCACTAGAATAGTGGCATGTAGGAGATTATTTTTCCAATACAAAATGTAAGTGCTTACATTATGAAATAAATTATGTTTACATTCTGTAAAAACTATTGTACCAACATGAAAATAAATGTCACTGGCATTCTAATAAGCATTGGCTTAATTCAAATTTGCTTGCACAATTCCTCTTTCATGCATTGTTCTTAGTAGTTACATAACTATTCTGGCACATGTAGAATGTCAGAAAAGTGAAAAGGTATCTTCTTTCCTCCAAGGGTTTGCAGTCTATTAGCCCAGCTTTCCTGGGATGTGCACTTCCTCTGTGCCATAAACTGGTTCCAAGCTAAGTCAGCTTTAAACACAGTGGGGGATACAGAAGCTGTCTGTGATTTAATTGACTGTGTTTATACTATTGTTATTTCAATCACTATTTTAAAGGAACATTTTTCTCCTCTGTTGTTTTGCTCTTTAATCCACTTTGGAAATACTCAATGTAGCAGCAGCAACATCACTCTTTTCAAAGCTGTGGTCTAATTAAAATGTGCTGAACCAAACAGGCAAAATCCACATTGTTCTTGTTTTTGCTCTGTGTGCAAATGACATTAAACAATATTTTGTCTAAGAGCTGCATTGTTCTGTGCAGCTTGTAAAAGTTAACATGATGAACCCTTTAATAACTCCATTCTTTTATTTATTTGTACCCCATTCCTAGAACAACTTATCTCCTCCCTGCCATACAGTCAAAATATGCACTTCACAAAACATGGATTTCTGAAAATAACTGTTTTGGAAAGTTTTAACACTGTTTTAGGAGATGACTGTCTGTAAGACTGCTCTTCCTTGAAGTGCAATAACTTTTGAGAAGAAAAAGTAGTGTCTTTTTGCATGTACATTGGTCTTACTGATTTTTAGGATTGTTGAGGTGAGGTGATTTTTACAAAACTTTTTTGGGGGGATTTATTCTGTAAATAGCTTTAGAGAACTGGAGAGGATCAGAGCAAGCCTGTACTATAAGATTTGACAGTGTAGGTCAGTTGCTTTAGTGAGTGGGAAAAAAAGAGCTGTGCCAGCACAAAACCATCAATGTAGAAGCAACTATACAACCAGAAGAATTCCTTTGTCAGCCTAGCTAATGTTGTTTGTGAAGGGAATGTTATAGTCCTAGCAGAAAAACCTCTTTCTCTTGGTAAGTGCTATGTAATTATGCCAGCAGAATTTCTGAAGTACAGTCAGGCAAAAAAGCTGGCATGAGCTTGAACAGAGAAACCCTGAAGCAGTGCCAGAACAAAACTTTGTTGTTTAAGTTATGTGTGGTAAATAGACCTCAAGTTATTGTTCTGTCACTGATGAATTTCAATCTTTAATCATTGACATGATGATATTATTTACTTTGATTTTCAGTCCAGTGTTTTCATTTTATTGTTTTGACTTAGACACAACAGCTTTTATCAAATTAAATGGTGAAGAATAAAATTTTTCTTACCTTTTCCAGGTGACTGATTTCTGTCACATAATATAAATTCAACATGTTACAGATAAGAACTGACAAGGATTTCTGGAAGTCTTCAGTTTCTCCAGATGTTTAATGAAACCAACAGTCAAATGTGGGTTCATGGTGGGAAATGCTCTGGCTGGATGTTCAGTGCTTGCTGTGCCTGTATTAGGCTAGAGCAACATGGAACTGGAGGTGTTCTGCTCCCAGGGGAGAAGGCTGTAAGTCTAAAACATTTGTGCATGTTTGTGTACAGCTGGAAAGCATCAGTTCCTGCTGTGTGCTGGGCTCTGCTCCCTTCACCTGTGCTCCCTTCACCAGTAAAAACAATTTGATTTCTTGAAATCCTGTTCAGCAATTTGAACTATCTAGAACTACTAGAACTAGCAGTGCTAAAAGCATTATTGTAAACAACAAAAAGAAAATATAGTTTCATACTGGTCTTTATAAATTGTTCCCAGATGTCACTCCTGAGTCAGACAGAAACATTTTAGAAACAAATCTAAGAATTGGTTTTCCTTTTTCTTCCTGTTTTTTCTGCAGGTGATACTTCTCTTCTTGCACTTTCCCCCCACTGTTCTCTGTAAGGATCAACTCCAGCAGGCCAACTTAACTTGTCTGAATTATTCTTAGGGGATATCTTGGGGAGTTTTTGAATTACAGTTACAGTAGTGTAACTGCAGAAATACTTCCCTGGCAATCCTTCATGATTTATGGTTAAATGATTGTTGTAGTTGATAAACACTTTCTTATTTTGTCCAACTCGGCTAATTTCTGCCATACTTTTGAAGCAAAATGAAATTACAAGAAGAGAGCATTTATTAGCATCAACATGTAATTATTTGGAAAGCCAGTGCAAGCTCTGTAAGTCCCATAACTGAACAAGAACTGAAATGTAACTTTACTGGTAAATAAGACATATAATTATTATTCCCCAAAGGTAAATATTACTGTAGGAGGACCATAATTTCAGTAATCTAATTTTTTTGTGTCTTTGCACAATCTACCTATAAAAAAGCAGTGTTCTGCTTAGAGGATTTAATGTGTATTACACAAGTCAATGGATCAATTATTAACATAACATAACTACAGTTTCTAAGTAACAATATCCTTTTCTTAATGTCACTTAATGAATTTATTCTTAATGCCACTGTTTATTGTTTAATTTGTTGGCTGAATTAAATATTTTACTTTACAAACAGCTTCTCAATTGAGGTCTAAAACATCTCATATTAAAGTCAGTTGGTATAGTACACTTCTCCCAAAAAAGTAATTGAAGGGTTGCTTGTCTGGGTTTTATAAAATATTAACTTCCTTCTATCAAAATTACTCAAAAATGAAGGTTGTACAAGAACCTTGTTAAGCCAGAAAATGTCTTCCTTACTCCTGACATAGATTTTGAAATAACATATGCATTAGTTGTGTAGTGAGATCTGTCAGTGGGAACTATTGCTTATCAAGAGCTATTGACTACGTTTGCTTTCACACCCTTGAGAGGAACTTTTGGATGTTAAGATGTGCAGAAAACAAAGGCAAAAGGCCATGACAACCATAATTCCTCATCATTTTTTGAATAATTTGTTGCCTGTGTTTTGTCATTACATACATCACTGGCACTGTGTATAGCTAAGGGTAAAAGGCTGGGACTTAAATGGTGGCTGCTTAAAGGAATGACACATTAGAGACCCTTTACTGTCATTGCTCTCCAGTTTCCAATGTGTGAAAAATATATTGCTTAATTATCAAGAATTTGTGGTTTGGGGTACATCTGTCAAAAAATTAGTTCATCCTTAAAGGCTGTAAGCTTTGGGAAATAGCTGTCCAACCACAGAGTGAGAATTATTGCTGTAAGAGACAGCAACATTCTCCAGAGCTCTGATGAAATTAGCAGTATTGTGCCTTTTACTTGGGGGGAAGTTTCCTAGAGTTTGACTAAAAATATGAGAGTACTTGGTATTTACTTTGTGTCTTATGAGAAATATGTTTGAACTCTAAGCAGCCATATAGGAAAATGTTCTGTCCAACTGAGAGAGAAAGCATTTTTGCCACAATATCTTATCATCTTATGCATACAATTTCAAATAATTATGCATAAATTAATTTCTACTGTACTTAGAGTTTTACAGGACTTTTCAAATAAAGACATTGGTGCATTAGTTCATCAAATGTGGATTTCTGTGGTGGACTTAGTTGCACATCCCCCATAGGTGATCATCTGTTTATCTTTTTTTTTCTTCTTTTTCCCCCCGTTTTGTTTCTGGCCTTTTTTCTATGCCCCAGGACATAAAAATCCAGGAACCGACTGGATTGATGAATTAAAGCTGCTTGTCATGTGGTCAGGTAAGCCCTCCAGCCCTTCCTCACACTTGAGAGTACAGAGAGTGAAGAGCAGGACTATCCTTTTCATGAACATCAAGACATTTAATCAGCTTATCTGTATATAATTTAACCACATCTTTGGTGACATCCAGACATAGGCATGTTTTGTTATTTCCTTGCTTTTAGATCAACATTTCCCTTATAAAGTCCCTTTATAGTTTTGATCAATAGTACCAATATCATATCAAGTAGATATCAGTTATAGGATACATCACAGCAACATATAGAGCAGGAGAGCCTAACACAGTCCACCAAAGACAAATGTAAGCTATTGCACCCCTGAAAAAGTAATCCAGGAGTGCAGCAAAAGCTGGGATCTTTCACTGGAGTCAGTGGATAAAAGATGGAAGAATTGGATCCAGCTTGCCTATCCTGAAATTCACTTACTGTACCTGTGGATACCACGAAGATACTTTCATGAGTCTCTGCTTTCTTGAGATCATTGTTGAGAATCTGATTGTCCTCTCCATGACTGAAAAGGCTAAACATCATCTTAAATGCAAAACCTGGAACTACTCTGTGCATAAAGTACCAAATGGTGCTTCATCAGAAACATGGATGATACTGCAGCCCCTGAGGTTTCTTGCCCCAGAGTGTGATTGTATGGAGCAAGGCAGAACCAGTTTTATGGCTTCAGCACCAGCACTGACTTCCTAGTGAAACTTTTGGCATATCCCACAGTCTCTACCCTTATTTTCTTTTATCACACCTAAATCAGATTTCATCAATTCCTATTTATCCACTAATCCTGAAGAGGGAGAAAAGCCTGTGATAGCCTTGAGGGGTGCACCTGGCCCATAGAAACAAGTGCAGAAGCCACAATAAGCATTTCCATCTGCTAGAGACTAGAATACAGATCTGTTAGACTGCTCCACTAAAAACAGTTTCTGAATTCCCACATGGTGCATTTAGTGGGAAAATGTCTCATAGTAATGTGGTATGAAATTACAACTCCTTATACAATGTTTTCCTTTTATATTTCTGTAGTCAAAAAAGTAACTAACTTAAATATGGTAAAGAGACAGCCTGTGATTCTGATCTGTTTGTTGCAGTGATACTGGATAGAGGCAGTTACTGCTACTTGCTTGAAATTACTTATTAACTTTGTATTTAAAATAAACTCTTTTTAGAATAAAGCACCAAGACACAAGTTAGCTGTGTAAACTATTTTCATTGTGACAATCTGTAGTCAAAGCTTTTTATTTTTCCTGTGAGGAAACCAAATACATTTTCAGAAATGTTACATTCACTGTATATATATCTTCCTGGCTGGGAAGAAGATGTCCTATAAACTTATTTTTCCATGCTGTCTACTTCAGTTTTAGCCCAATGACAGTTCTGTATTATGGAAAATAAGTGAAAAATGAAGATAATGTTTTGGATCAAAATTGTAAAATATTAATATAGCACTTTTTAAATGATTAGAATGTAATCTTATTAAATTTCTCATAGAAACATGAAAAGAAAAAAAAAAAAGAAAAAAAAAGAAAGAAAAAAAAAAAAAGGTAAAACCCCCAAAATGAACTGCAAAAATGGCAACCAAGTAGATGATAGGCTAATTCAGAATTGAGAAGCAATCACCATGAAAAAAAGCCCCAAAGTTTTAGAGACAAGAAAAATTATTATGGACTCCTGTTTGGAGATCTGTCTTCTCTACAGTTTGTAGTATTTAGCACCTGCTCCAGAAACATCTATAAATAACCATTTTCTGTTTCAGACAAAATTTACATTGAAAACTGTCTTGGTGCAGCTGCTTAGTTATTCTACAATTGTGAATTGCCAAAAAAGGAACAGCAATTCCTTGGGGACCTCAGAGTTAAATCCTTTTCCTGTAACATGATCCAATGTAGTGGAGCTGTGATGGAAATCCATTCTTACTGCTAGCTCTTCTTGGAGTTGCTCAGACTGAGAACCCTTTTGTAGATGATCCTCACTATTTTACAATTTCTGTGGCTTTGTAGTTCCATAATTAGTGTCTCTGATGGCACAGTGCCCCAGAAATGAATACTTTGATAATCTGCTGCTCTCTTGTACTCCTTGTCACCTCTGGTGTTCCAGTGCACCTCCACCCTCATGTGAAAGCTACTGTGAGAAGAGTAAGTAGATTTCTGCAATACTCTCTGCCCGTGCTGGGCATCTTCATGCTGTATTTTACATTCAAGTTTGATGTGTTGGATGTGTTTACTGTACATTAGTTATTGTTTATGATTAATGTAATGCATCTCTTTTATTTCATAAGGTACTGATTCAAGTGGAATTCTTTGGATTTGTTTGGGCATAGGGTTGATTTTAATACTCACTCTATTCATCTTAATGGTCTTGTTTAAATGGAAGCACCTAAAGCAAGTAAAAGAAAAACTGGATAACACAGGTGAATAAATAAGATTCTTCATCAAATAATTTCAGATCATTGTACATTTAAGCTACTCTTACCATATAAAAACAGTGTATGTAGTCCAGATTCTGATGACTGTCTTCATTGGATTGTTTGGTATCCCTCAAATATTCTCCATGAAGTTATCATAGTTATTAGGGAATAAATATCCAGATGCTGACTTGCAAAAACAGCAATTTTTCTTTGTTTCCTGTCAGGGTTGTTGTATATTCATACCTGGCTTACTTGCTGCTGCTTGAGAAATCATTTATGTACACTCTAAAGCAAAAACTTTATAAGGGTTTCACCCTCATTGAATGCAAAAGAAATTCTTCCCAGGCAAAGGATACACATTCAATATTAGCTTTCTATTTTATAGTACTTTAAATAATTTTATTTAATATTGTAATCTGTGAGAAGCATATGTGGTATATTTTGTGAAGGTGAAAAAAGTTTTTTTCCATTTTACAAATAATATATTTGTGAGTTTTCAGACAATAAATAATAAGTAATTAGAAAATGTGTAGGATTATTTCAGTGCTTATTCTGAAATAGAGGGTTATATTGTCATAGAACAAAATATTATCATATGTAGCTACATCTTAAAACTTTCACTATATCTTAAAATTTTCACTGAGGTTAGAACATAGTTGGGCCATAATGAAATTTGGATCTTTAACAGCTCGTTGTTTAGTATAGCATGATGTATGTACTAAATGAACTTCTGTATATTTACAGACTCCTCTGTGGAGCCGAATAATACTCTCAAGGCTAATACTGAAAGCAGTGTGAATACAGAAGAAATTAGACACACACTCCCAAGTGAAACATTAATGTATTCAGTGGAAGAATGCACTTGCAGTGACTGTGGCTTGGTAAAACCTCAGACTGGCCGTGAAACTTCATTTCCATTACCAGCTACTGAAGAACGAGCTACTGTTCTAGTTACCACCAAATCTTTTGATTATTGCAACTATGTTCTGGGTGTTGGATGACTGGGAGAGAAGCATATTTGTACTGAGTATTAATAAATGAGTTATTCCAGAATAGCTGTTGACCTTAATACTTGCAGTCAGTGGAGAAGGTAGTACATCACCCTTAGAGATCTCCCATTGTGCTTGCATTAATATTGTCATATTATTTCTAATTCTATTATTTAATTAGTCAAGTATTTCTAGGCACTCAACTAGTTACTGGAATCCTAAATTTCAGAAAATCCTTACATAGGACAGCTTTTTTTTGCCTTTAGAGATTGTACCTACTTACAGCAGATATACACAACATAAACAAGTTTGCAAAAATATATATTCATGTTAGACTCAGATCTTGTGCCACAAATTACTTGATGGTACATGAGGATTGTTCAAAGAGGCATAAATAAAGACATACAGTACATCCTCAGTCTTGGAAACAGTAATTTCAAGACTAGAAACAGGAACATTCTAAAGATGGATACCTTGTAGAGCACGGAGGCGCCCGGGCTCAGACGGTATCACTGGGTCACCCTAAAGGAGGCTGCGGTGCTGGGGAGCACAGACCATGGAATGACAGATGTCCTGAGTCAGAAGGGCCACTGAATTCCCCTCCTGGCCTTCACTGCAATCCCTGCAGTCACATGGATCTCCTGCTGCTGCAGGTTTCCTTTCAGCACCAAGTGTTTTCAGACTGAGGTTTATTTCTCTTTTGCTCACTGTTTTTACTTATCCTTGTTATATTTACAAGGATGTGTGATTAGTCATGCTAGATTACTCTGTGGCTTAAAATTAGCAATACATTTCTGTCACCTTGCCTTCCAAGCATTGTTACTTTCCCAATATTAGGCCACAATTTTATTCCGGGAAAGCTGTAACAGAAACAACAACTACACAAGCAATCACAACAATGGTTTTTATTTGTAGCTAACATTCTACTTCAGTTCCTGCATGAATGACGAATTAAATATTTAATTGCACCAAATCTATGACTGATCAGTTACAGCATCTTTAGGAGGGTGACACAAAGTTTGGGGTGAGTAGGGAATTAGGTACTCTGGGTGGTTTTGGCCACACAGGGCCAACACCTCCCAAATAGGCTTACAGACTTATGACATTTCTTATTAGCATCGCTTTGTTTTTTTGTTTTTATTTAACGACCCTTTCCGAGCTTTCCCCTGTGCAGCACACGCGGCAGAGAACCCTTTGTCCCACCTTTCTCACCGTTCCTTTCGCGGAGTCGCGCTGCTGCCCCGCAGCTGCCTCAGCCGGTGGCTCCGGGTGCGCGCTGAGGGCTGAGGGCAGCGCCGGGGCCGCGCGGAGCAGCCCCGGGCCGGGAAGCGCTCCGCGGCGCTCCCGGGCCGTGTTCACCTTCCGGGGCGCCGGGCGGGTTCCGGGGCGGGCGGTAGCTGCCGGCCCGGCCGTGGCCGTGCGGGAGAGCGGCGGCTCCGGCGGACGGAGCCCCGCGGGCACCATGAGCGGTGAGTGCCGGGCCGGGCCCCTCCGCCCCGGGCCCGCCGGGCGCTGCGGGGGCTGGCGCGGGCAGAGCGTGCCCCGGGCCCGGGCGGGAGTGGCGCTGCCCTCGTTCCCTCGCGCTGCTCCCTGGTGCCGTGCTTGGGACACCCGGGTCTCGTATCACCGCATCCCGTTCCTCATTCCGGCTCCCCGAGTCCCCCCGAAGTGGCGTTTTACCCCGTTTTAAATCCTAAACCCTGCCCTTGAGCGTGGCACTGGCTTGCAGCACAATTGATGCTGGGCTCGGGCATTTGTGTTGCCTCAGCTCTGAAAAATCACAGGAAATACTCCTGGGGAAATAAATGACCAAGAGAAAATAAGAGTTAAAAAACCCCTAAAAATATGAACTCAGAAGCATGCAGTCGGTGAGAGAGGGGAGAACTACGGCTTGTGGAAAAAGGGTTCCTGTTGCTGTGTCCCTAAGTGAGTCCCGGTGAGGATGCGTCTGTCAGCATGTTGTCATTTCTCTGGTACAGGGAAGTGGTGCGGAGGGTGTGCTAAATCTTGAGGATAAATGTGTGCTAAATCCTGAGCTTTTTGAGGTGTTTGTCAAGGAAATACTTGAAGCTTTGCATGAGAGCTGTGACCCATAAACTGGGTCACAGGGCTGGAGGAAGCAGATCCTCTTGAATGGGCCAGCGTGGAGAGTTACTTGTTAGCACAGAGTTGAAAAATTAAATAGACTTCTTGTAGATGTAAAGGATAAGTGATATTTATTTCATATGCATTAAAACACATTGGCAAGGATTTGTTTGGGGCTTTTTGGGAAGTGAGGTTCTTTGGTAAAAACTTAGATGTGTCTCTTCGTATATCTTCAGCAATGCAAGTTGCAGACAACACTCTGCACCTGAGAATTGGATCATGTATTGATCTTCTCCTGATCTAATACATAGTGATCTTTGTTGCTAAAGGCAGTAAGAAAAAACCTGATGATTTAACTGGAGTAATTAAATGCTATGTGTTTTATGGGGAACAGTCATTTCTGAAAATGAACTGAAAAATAAAACCACTTCACTTGTATTTTCTCTGTTTTGTTCTCACCTTTATGGTAGGAAGAAAATAGAAGATTTTTGTGGAAGAGATGAGGCAAAAAAAAAAAGATTATTGTGGAGAAGCCTGTTGTGAAAAATGCAAGTAACAGTGAAATCTTTTAAAGCATGGGAAAAGAAAATTTTTGCATTTCTCGAATGCTTCAGATCTTGACACAATATAGACTAAATCATAATTGCAAAATTTGTAAGAGTCATTATTTTCATATGGAAAACCTTGGCCCTTCAATGATGAATTCAAACTGGGAATTGCCTTGTGCAAATTTATGCAAATTACAGCCTAAATCTTCCTAGGAGACTAATCTTTGAGAGCTCCATTTGGATTCTGTGACTCAAAAGTCAAGGTAACACCTCATGTGGCCTAAAGCTTCATCGTGTAGTTATTTTTATTACCTTTAATACTTTTTAAAGACAATGAAGAGATACATGTTTATGAGAATAGAAACATTTAATTACTTAGAGTAATGCCTGGGGTGACATTGACAATAGTGGTTCAATTGCATGGTAACCACCCTTGTATAGCCCCTGCCAAGAATTATAAGGTTTTTGCAACAATTTCGATTAGACAGCAAGGTAACAAAAAAAACCCTTAACGTTGCACTTTGACGAACATTAATGTTATGCAATGCTGAGCAGTATTTTTCTAGAATAATATAAGTTAAACTGATCAGAACAGAGAAATCTATCATTATCGTGCTTGGTTCAGATAAAGGAGATGGCTCATGTTAACATCTCGTCAATTTTAACCATATCATTCTTTTAGTGCCTGTTATAGCACTGTCTGTACTTCTATTCCCAGTTTTAGCCCTTTTAACTAACAGAGCTGTTCCTAAAATATAGATGAAAGAACTTCTTAATGTCTATAATTATGTTTTATGTTTATTTTCTTTAGTTACAGTGTATTTCTAGTGGATGTGAAGGTATTTCCTGTTGATGTAAGCATCACCTTAATATTACTAATGCTGCTTACTAATTACATACTCATATTTTATTGTGCAGTGCTGAGTAGGCTAAACTTTAAAGGCAAATAATACAAGGATACAAGATTTATGTGATTGTCAAGAATTGGGGGTGTTGTCATTTGTTTAATGATGGTTTAAAAAAAACTTGAAAAAGCAACTCGTGGTGGGGGGGGTGAGGCAGTAGAATCATAATAATGTAGTATAAGGTAGCATTTAAATTAGGTCTGTGTTTGTTTTATCTTAAACTTGTGCTATCAGAACCTGAATTAGAGCAAGCAAAAGGGATTGCATCTGAAATGTTGCATTCAGGACATATATAAGAGCAATATGAGATTCATTTGTTTTACTTATATGCTGCATGTGGTGCTGGAGAGGGCTTTATCTAGAAAGAACTGGATGAAAATCCTGCTTTCCTTTACTTGTATGCCAGTTTGCTGCTGCTGTAGGTGTGGATGTTTGTGTCAGAGTATGAAGAGAAGTTTGTTTTAAAAATAGGAAAGCATGACCTTGAACAACAGAAAATGAGGAGGGTCAACAGAGGCAGGTGCAGTACCTGAGCCTATTTTAAACCCTTTTTGACTTAGTAGATGTTGGTGGGAGGAGTCTCTTTAGGTTTCTTAGTTTTTGCAACCTTATGTTTCCACAATTATTTTTAGAGTCACGTATGAACTTCCTTTTTTATTGTTATACTCTAAATACAGCCTTTTTCTGAGTAATTCTGGTTTTAAGCATTCTGTATTTTGTATTTGTATGTTTGTTTCTGCAGTTTTTTACTGTTATTCTGAATCAGGAGAAGGATATTTTAGTCAGTTTGTAGTACACTTTTAGTCTTTAAATCAGCTGGAGTTGATCACACTTAATTGGTGCTCTTGTCTGAAAATATGCTTCTTTTTTTGTTTTCTAAAGACTTAGTTTAGAAAATGAAAATGTGAAAGAACTGAGTCTTCAATAGAGCTAGTAGAGATTTATTTTTACCTTCCACCTACTTGAAACAAAACCATTACTAAATACTACCATATTTTCTAACCTTGTTACAAAGAAAAATATACCCTCAGCATAAAATAAGAGACAAAGAAACTTTTTTTTTTTTTTTTTAATTAGACTTTGTGAATATTCTTTTTCTTCTACCTGTAAAACTTCTGTTAAGCAACAGCAGTAGAAGAATTTAAGATGTGCATTGAAGAGAAACCTCAGCAAAGCCCTCAGCAGGCACATTACATGGACTTATAGCCCTGTTAATGGTAAGGGTGATCTGAAGGGCTTCTGGAATTCTTGGTTGTTACCTCCTCCAGTCATGATTGTTAGTAGTGCAAATTTACAAGTAAAGAGAAAATGCACATGGCACTCCCCCTGTGTAAAGTTGAGGTTGTTTGGTATCACATGCTTTAGTGGTTTAGAGCATTAATTAGTATAGCGAACATCAGTAGGTATTCTGTTTTTATGCATTTTTTTATGTTGATCACAGTTTGGAATCTAGTTGCAAATCATTTCTGTTACTAAATAGATACAAAGGGTCCAACGAAATGTAAATTTAAAAACTTGCATGTATTGCATTTGGATGACAAACTTGGCTCACCTACTATTATTTTCATTTGATAGATGTTTTTCTGGTCATGACATTATTAATTGTATGCATTTGTTCTGATGTTGTCTCAAGCTATTAATATAAAGAGAGATATTGTGTTATGCCTCTTCTTGCAGGTAGGTGGGTAGTGTAAGATTGTGTAGATTGTGTTAGATAGTGTAAGAATAATGTGTTTTGAAAAACAGAGAAAATCTGTAGAGTTGTGTATATTCAGTGTTACTAAACATGAGGAGTTACTCTAAAAGTTGGGATTGTTATCTTTGTTGTACGGTGATGTGATTTATTATAAAGCAAGTGGATACATAGGCATATATACATCTTCATTTTGGCAATGTATGTGTGGTAAGAACATTGAATATTGTTTAATAAATTGCATTCTCTGAAGGAGCATAGTGTGGAATGGTAGGGATTATATGAATTTAGCCTTATCTTCACACTGGCATAACTGGCATAGCTGTTAGGAAACTAAAACCCATTTGGTGTGGGGTTTGTTTCTGGAGTCCTGGACTGGCACTGAACATTGTTTGTGTGCACTGGAGTGCTTGACTAACTACCCCAGACCTCACATATCACATGTCTGCACAGTTTGAGTCAGAGTTCAAAATGGGAAGCACAGCTTCTTGAAAATGCACTGTAGTCAGCAAAATCAGCGTTGGGAAGCTTAGTTAGCAGCTATGTTTGCACGTTTTTCCTGTTGTGTTTATTATTCTGCCATACTGTGGGGGGTTTCTTCTATTTAATGAATATATGAAACCATATGGAATATGAATTCTATTAGTATATTTATAGATGAATATGGATTTTTATAATACATTATATCAATGTAATGTGTACTTATGTATTATATGAATATATACATTTAAACAAGGGCAGAATCATTTCAACCAGACAAATTCTCTCCTGTCCTGCTGGTCCTGTTTTGAATGGGATTATGAAGATAGGAAATTCTGGGATTTGGACCTCACAGTGTCAGATAGCAAGAGGAAGCACATATTTTTGATCATCTCTCTTTGCTAGAGGGCTTAGTGTGTGGTGTTTGATTTTCAGTCAGGAGGAATTTGCTCATGCAGAGTTTGGATAATTGGCTTTCAGTCCATATGTACATTGGTTGTATGTTCTTTGAAAGGAGAATAGAATGACTTTAACTCCAGAGATGTCACAGAGGTTTCTGTTGGATGTTTTGAACTTAAGCTGAGAATAAAGAAATTACACCGGCAGTGTAGGTTATCTAAAAGAATAAATGTTACCATATTAGTGGGAGTTTATAAAGAATATTCCAAAAAGTAAAGTATTATGCTGTTGTTGAAACAGCTTGAGAAGTTAGTCTTGCATAGCACCTTATATAGTAACAAAATAGATTTTGTAGGTGTTAACCAGAACAACTATGCTGGTAGTTAAATTTAAGGGATTTATTGTAACAGTTGCTCTCTGTTCACCTGACTTAAAACTCTTTCTGCAGTAAGGTTTGACAGTAAGAGGATATTCCTGGTGTGTCATTCTTGTTTTCCATTCTTTTCTAGTGATGTGATGCTGTACTACACCAGTACTAAGAAACTCAGGGCAAGCTGTGCATCAGCTTGAATAATTATTCTGTGTTTGGTACTGGTGAAAATATCTTCAAAATATTGCTAAAATAAGAATCTAGATGATATTTGAAACCGTATTGCTTCCTCTTAGAGAAAGACTGCTTGAAACCTTAAAACACAGTTTGTACTGCATCCTTTTGCTTAGAGAAAATACTTTAGTTAATTTAGTGGAATAATTATCATGGGAAGGAAGTTTTCAAGGGCCAAAAGAAAGAAGTTAGTGTTGGCCCAAATGTATTAAAAAAAATATTTTAACATGATATGATTTTGTTGGTTTTCAGGTTCACAGAGCAATGACACTAAAAGACAATTTCTTCTAGAACGGCTGCTGGATGCAGTTAAACAGGTGAGAAATCCAAAAATCCAACACACATGCAGTGGCTTACTCAGAATTGTCACTACTAGCAGGGACTGTCTTTGCTTTTGTTTAACAAAGAGAAGGAAAAAGAAGAAAAGGAAACAAAGAAGAAATCGTGGCTTTCACGTAGTACAAGTTTTTGTCTGCTAGCAAACAACTATTGTGCAGTATTTCTTTAAAATTCTTATTCTGGACAAGTTATATTTATAATATATCTATTTTAAATATATGTAATATTATAGAATATATATTAGGAATATATGTTCTTGTAATCCTGATATCACTGAACTAAATTGCAGTGTACTACAAAGTCTTACTTTTAGAGTAGCATCTTCTTTTCTTTGCACTAGATTTTTAGTGAATGGTTAAAATACATGTAAAGATGTGATTTATATATTGATGTCTGTATTTGTGCCAACATGAAGTTCAGTGAATACAATTTAATAGACTGGAGTTAATTTGGGACAGCTTGGGAGGCAAAAGAATGCCTCAGAAGTAAGCCAGTGAAATGTTTTATAAAGAGTGATTCTCTAATTGTAGCACTGACCTGAGTAGGAGCAAGGTTTGGTTTTGTGGGTACACATTTAAAACTCAAAAGTAGTAATTTCCACACAGTTTTCAATTTACTGAAGGACCTGCAGGTGTGTTGCTCTGGCTAGTGAGGATATATTTGTACTGCAAGAGCAGCCCATTAATGTAACATGATGCTCTAGAGCACTTTTTGGATGCAGTCTGTATTTTGAAGTGCTCTATTTTGTGCTTCTTCTTTTTTTTTTTTTTTATATGACTTTGCTTCATATATAGAAATAGTTCAGAAAACTGAATTTATTTAGCATAACAAAACATTATTAAAATTTCTTAAAATCTGTGTATTGCAGTGTCAAATACGATTTGGAGGAAGAAAAGAAATTGCTTCAGACTCTGATAGCAGGTAAAGTAGTCTAAGATTAATGTGCTTAGATTTTGCATCATAATGACATAAAGCATAGCACAAAATATTTGACATGCTTAAAAAATAACATTGCATGAGAGGTAGGAGAGCTGAAGCTGAAATAACATGATTAACAACCCCTCTAGCAGGTGAGGGTGATTTCTCAAATTTATTGCCAATTCTTCTAAATGTAACCTGTGCCTCAGCTTTCAATCATTATGATGAGAATGTGGGCATAAGTAGATTAATACTGCTTGCAAATAAAGAGATTACTGCATAGAAGGGATCTTTCACTGCTTACAAGATAATGCTTCACTTTACATTCCCTATTCAGAGATCTCAAATAAAGTTGCTGTATAGAAACATAGTTGATTTTCACTATGATTTTTTCATAGTTCCTTTTACATGAGTTCATTAAAAATTCTGTTGCAGGGTGACCTGTCTGTGTGCTCAGTTTGAAGCTGTTTTCCAGCATGGCCTGAGGAGGAGCCGGGGATTAGCACTGACAGCAGCAGCAATCAAACAGGCTGCAGGTTTCTCCAGCAAAACTGAAACAGGTAAGTTGCTAATTGTAACTAACCTATTTTAATTAGTTCATATGTTCAGTCAACTGGTATAATTTCTAATAGAAGTTTTAAGCATTGCACCAAACTGCAGACTGTTGGTAGGATACTTTACACTTGGTGTGTTGTAGAAGTAGTAGTGAAAATGACTGTTGCTTCTTAGTCTAGTTTAACTTGCATTCCAAGTTTCTCTAGAATAATTGCTGTTAGGAAATCTGCACTTCCTCCTGTTGCATCATGTGTAGTGGAAAATTTATTTTGAATTCTGGTAGGGGATCAAGGTTGTATAATTGTGCTGTTAAGTTTTTAAAACAATGTTTTTGTTCTTGCCCTTGTCTTACTCAGTTCTTTAAATGCCGTCTGCTATGTACGTCAGATATGTTTGACTTCTAATTATTGATGTACTTTTAGAAAGAAAAATAATATTGCTTGTACTGGTTGGGTTGGTTTTTATTACTTCCTCCACATTCAAAGAAAAGATTACTTTATTTTTCTCTTCACCATGATGCTTTTCTTTTTTTTTTTAGTCAGAACTATAGGAAGATACTGATCAGTTTTTATCAATATTTGGGAAAAGCACACAGAAAGTGTTTTAGTGTAAAGAGATATTGTTGCCATTTAAATGCAATACTTTTGTTTTCTAAAGTAATATGAATTTGTCAGATGCATGTCTGCAAATTCTGGAGCTACCTGTCCCTTTGGGCTTGCTTTCCAACATTTCACATCAGTGGTAACATAGAGTTCTAAAGAAATCTTTTCCCTTCCATAATGTTTCCAGTTGAACATAAGAACTTGTGGATAAAATACTAGCTTAAATGTGTTTTTAAATGTGAATTCTATGTAAAAATGTCAGATAAAATCCTTTAATTTGTGTAGCTTTTTAGCGAAGTGAAAAGTTCTAAGTGCTTAAATAGCCCGACTTCTGGAGGAATAAATAACTTATTTTGTTGGTGCGTTGCACAGAGAGGGTAAATGATTCACCTTTGTTCAAAGTTATATTGTTACCTGTTTGCTTTATAAATTTACATGTAAATGTCTTCAGGTATGAGCTTAGTGGCTTTCTTGGTGGGGTGGTTGTCATTATTATTATTATTAATCATTAAATTCCAGAGCCAGTGTTCTGGTATTATGTGAAAGAAGTGCTGAACAGGCACGAGCTGCAGCGCTTCTACTCTCTGAAGGCCATCACCACAGACATTGGCAGAGGCCGGGCCTGGCTGCGCTGTGCTCTGAACGAACATTCCCTGGAAAGATACGTTCACATGCTGCTGGCAGATAAGAGCCGCCTCAGGTACTGTGTCTGATACCTCTGTAGTGCAGGAAGTGTACTGGCAAATGTCTGAAACCCAGGCAACATGTGATCTCTTCCCTAAATCCATTCCCTGTTCTTTCAATAATTTTCCTCACTGCAACTTGGACACCATGCTTTAAGGTGCCTCTCTCGTTCCACTAAAATAGTGCACAATTGCAGCTCTGTGTGATCAATTCATCAGTGGTAATTGCCTGTTGCCTTTTGGAGATGCTCATCCTGTAATTGCAAAACTCCAGCAGTGCAGCAGTGGGAAGCTGTGGCTACAGATCACTGGGAAGTTGTTTGGTAGCAGTTTGTGAACCTTTTGTTACAGTTCCTGAGAATAACTTACTACACCTGATGAAATCCTAAAGTACTTTGGAAGTGCGAAATACACTTAAGTTCATGAACTGAGTCCTGCCTTTTTCTCATATCCCCAACTCCTTTTCTTTATGAAAACTTGAAATGTTTTCCTTTTTGTTATCAATAACTGTTGAGCTTGCTTAAACCACTTGGTCAAGTTGGTGGATTCAGCAGAAAGGCGTTTTATTAATTGGCATTGATTAATGGATCTAGTGGATAAGATTATTGCCTGAATTCATTAATACCACATTCGTTTCTAGTTTGTTCTAGTCATCTGTAGCTTTCTTGCAAAACAGATTTTGAATAAATCAAATAAAGGTAAATGAAATAAAGCAAAAGGTCTGGAAACCATTAGGAGATTAGTGACTTGGATTGCTATTTACTCTCATGTAGCAATTGTTGCATAGTATAATGATTATCAGCACACTGCATTGTAATGCTATTTCTGAAAAGATTTATTCCAGAATTTTGAAGACTTAAATGTTACGCAGATTTCAATGGGATTTACAGAGTCAGTTTACACCCCAATTATATGTTTTGGAAAATTTTAAATGAACCTGTCAGAGTTGTTTAATAGGATTTTCTTGCTATCTGTTTTGTTGTTTAATTAATTGAATGCTGATAGTAAAAATATAGCATTCTGCTACTAGAAAGAACCAGGCTTAGAACAATTAAATTTATGTGTTCACAGTGAAAAAATGTGGGTTTTTTTACATCCAAGTTCATAGTTTACACTATTTAGAGTAATTGGTGTGGGTTTGGATATTGAAACAGGTCACAGAATCACGGAATATTGGAATTTGGGTTAAAAAGGACCCTTAGAGATTGTGTAGTCCAACCCTCCTGCCATGGGCAGGGACCACTTCCACCAGAGGAGGCTGCTCAAGGTAAAGGGAACACTTTTGTTTGTGTTCATGTATTCTGGACTTCCCAAAACATGTATAGCAATAGGTAAAGAGAGATGTTGTGACTGCTGATGTGGTGTGCACCCCCAGGCCCTGAGTTTTCCTACTTATTCTTCAGAGTTTTCTTGTCTTTCAGAAGTGAAGTATATATTACTATAGGATTGCATGTCCTTTTTTTCCCTTTAAATTGCAGTGTCTTCTATGAAGACTGGTCTTTTATGATGGATGAAGAACGTTCCAGTATGATCCCTACAATGGCAGCTGGTAAAAGTTTCTTTTCAGTTTAACTGCTCTTGGAAAAATATTGCATTTTGAGATGTTACTTCTGTTTCTGGTTGTGAGGAGCTTCTCCAATACACTCTTATGTGGAGAATGTGTGTCAAATACACAACTAGGGTGAAAAGTCAAGGTATTATGCCAATTTATGCTATGAAATGATGGATTCTTAAAATCCTGGATCTGGTCTTCTTACAACTCAAAAATCTTGCACATAAATTTTTTAACTCTTCAGCTGTCAAGGTTAACTTAAAACCAGTGGAATTTAGAGAAAGCAAAGTGGGTTATTCCAGACTAAAAAAGAGTAATGATGGAATTTTATAGTAAGGTCCAAATTACAGGTAAATACAGGTAAGGAGAGTAAGAGTAAGGAATGATAACAAATAATTTACTTTTCTAGAGTTCAATCACATCAGTGATATTTTATTATCTTTTATACCCCCTTTCTCAAATACATTGTCACATGCTTCATTCTGCAAGACAAGGTTCATGGGCATTTTTTCTAATAGAATATAGGAACCAACAAATACTAAAGTTGCACTGGGTTTAAATAAAAGATTATAAATAAATGAGTTCACACAGCCATCAAGAAGAATTCAGTACTGATTGCATCAGCTTGAATATAATCTAGGAAGGATTGAATGCTACATGAAAGAATAAGAATTTGTACATTGGGAACTGTGGGAAATTTTTGAGAAAAATGTTTTCCATGTCATAGCTTTGTTAATCCTTAGCTTCTATGATCATAACTTCCATGTGGAGTATATGGTGCATTTCTATTCTCTTTTTCCCCCCTTTCTTTTATCTGAAGGTCTGAACTCCATTCTTTTTGCTATCAACATTGATAATAAGGATTTAAATGGGCAGAGCAAATGCACACCCACTGTGTCAGATTTGTTAAAGGAATCCACACAAAATGTAACTTCATTATTGAAAGAGTCCACTCAGGGTGTCAGCAGCCTCCTCCGGGAGATCACTGCCTCATCTGCAGTCTCCATTCTCATAAAACCTGACCAGGACTCTGACCCACTGCCTGTTCTGTCCAGGAATGTCAATGCAGGTAAGCTTTTATCAATGTTAGTGCCATTCAGAAGCTTGGAAAGTATTCAAGTGTGTTTAAGTAACTTTTTATGCTTTGAAGTTTGTGATGTAATGATTTTTCATTTTTAATGTTGTCTTTTGTCACCTTGCCAGTTGGACATACAGTGATGTATATAATTTGTTATATATCAGATACAAATCTTAGCTTGTAATCTGCTTTGGGTTGGGAATATGTTTACAGTCTGTATTCCTATGCAAAGCAGATAATTACCAAGATGAAAATTTACTCATACACTCTTTACCTTTAGAGTTCTTGGTGTTACAACCAGCTTGTATGATGTTAGTTACTAACAAAGACCCAAAGTCTTAATCTCTTACTATTTGAAATCAGTCAAGCAAAATGTGATTTTCATTATATAATTTCTGTTCCAAAATTAACAATGTAATATTTTATTATTTATGTTTCTGGAAGTTGAGCTAAATGTTTGTTTTGCTTTGTAAAAGTACAAAATTGCAGGAAGATTTATCTGCTTTTCAATTAAGAAACAAGGTTTGAGGTTAGATAATAGATTGTTTTGGTTTGAGAAAAAAGCCCCACATGAGAATCTGGTAGGAATAGAAGGAATAGAAAATCTGGTTTTTATTTGCATTTAAAATAGACTTTGCCTTAAAACACAGTGTTTAGAAAAAACTTGTGGTAAAACTTTTGTTGTTTAGCACTTAAATGACATTAAAATTATAGGTGATACTGACTTGGGATAACTTTGTTAGTATAGAATAGCCTTGCAAGTTGAAACAAGACAATAATTGACCATATGGTGCATATGACTCCATAACATGATGTACCTGATGTGTACAGCACATGTGTATACAGAACATGAAAGGTACAACATCTAATGAAATGTCACTTTGGACAAATTGAGTTTGTCCAAATGCAATTATATGTGGAACACTAGAGCAAGTCAGATGTTTTCATTAAAGTCTGTTTTCTTCATTGGAATTCTATTTGCAACCAGAATGGGTTTTAACAGCCTTTAAAAAGTATGTTAGTGTGTTTTGTGGATATATAACAGCTCGACTTGAATTAAATAAAGCAGTTTGGTCCCAGTGTGACATGTCTTGGTTAGTAAATTTCTGATATTTCTTGGAGTGCTTCAGCTTTGCATTTAGCTTCATGTGATATCTGATTCAGTGAGAATAGGTAATAGTGTAAAATAAGTGCTGTCACTGAACACATCTGGTGTAATCAGAGAGAATTTCAGTGTATTTCTCAACCAAGAGCTAATTAGCTGAAAACTGACTGTTCAATTTTTAGAATATAGACAAAACTATTTGATTGGAGGGTGTGGATTTTGTTCATGTTGTGAGTTTGTTCTTTTCAGTTTTTCCTCTGAAAGGGCTTCATGTTTTCTCTGTTGTGCAGATCTGCTCTGCATTATACACGAGGTGTAGTCTGTGGGAGAAAGTGACAGGAAGACTAACTATTGATTTTTAAATTAAATTTTAGTTTGTAGAACTTTTTTCCAGTTTCAATTGAATCATGTATGAATGCATCTCCACAATATCTTCTAAAATCTGAATTATGTAAGGCATATAAAATAAAGATGGTAAATAGATTTAAAAGTCTGTGTATGGAAAGATAATGAATGCCATGTAGATCTAAGTGTTTTTTCCTCGACTAGAGTGATTTAGTACATGAGCTCTTTCAAGAAAAAAACAAGATTTCATATATTATTTCTTTTCTAAACTGTGTAAAACTTTGTATTGCTACTAGATTTAAAACACAAAAAAGATCGAAAAAAGAAGAAAAGAGTGACTAATATAATTTCATTTGATGAAGAGGAAGATGAGCAAAACTTGGGGGATGGCACAAAGACTGTGATTACAGGAGAAAGTTCAGAGGAGAGTGTAGACAGATCTTCAGTTCTTGCATTGTCCTCATCTGAAAGCACTCTTGGAAGAAATCTGAATGGGAGTGAAAGTAACCATTCGTGGAAGAGCAATTCAGTATTCATGAATGGAGAGTATGAATACCAGAAACTGGATGTGAAGAGCATTGATGATGAAGATGCAGATGAAGATGAGCTGTATGGAAAATCATTAGGAAATAAAGGCACAGAGGGTGGAACTGAAACTTCTGAAAAGTAAGTATTGGTGCAGGAGATAGTGGTAAACTTTCCATGCTTCCCCTGCACCTGTCTCTTTCCTTTCCTGAACTATAGATTTTCTCTCTCTTTTTTTTTCTTTTCCCTATTTCTTCTCCCCCACATTTTTCTCCCTCCTTTTTTTCTTTTTACTGTTTAAAAAATATAGGCCACTACAGTGATATTTTGCTTCTAAGTTTCACTGAAATTCCAAATTTTGGTATTTCAGACTTCTTGTTCTCCTTGAAGTTCTCAGTTATTAAAACTATGGCATAATATAGCCAGGCTATAATTGTGGCCTACTTGATGTTTCCTTATTCTTAGTATGATAAGAAATCTATTTTGGCTTCACAATAAAAATGTGTGTTTTAAACAGAGTAAGCTTGTTACATCAGAGGTTAGATGGTTCAACAATGCAGGAAGAAATGGAGAGAGAAAGAATAATTTTAGATACTAACATGCTTTCTTTATTTCTGACAGAAATTCATTTAGAGAAAAAGGCAAGCATTGCCTGTCTCATCTGCTTTGGAATGTCTGGTTTTTAATGAATTAATGTATGGCTGACCAAGAATTGGCAAGCAGAGCATAATAAAAGGTTTTTTTTGTAGTGGTATCTCTGAAAGAAATATAGGCATTATGAACAGTAATGCTGGCTGTATAAATAGTTTGGTTTGTTTGTTTGTTCTAAATAGGCCTCACGAAATAGTCACATGCAATTCTCAGATATGCAGTTGGAGTCCTCTGCAGGTCCTGAATGATGACTCAGATGTTCTATTTCCTGTCAGTGCTGTTGGCTCTTACTCCCAAACAGGTGGGCATTTGAATTCACAGAATTCCAGCAACCTTTATTCTAATATGGGACAGTGGTATGAAATAACAGGATTGTACAGACACAAGAGATACTGCACAACTGGGATAAAAAGCTCAATTCAAATTTATTCTAATTCTGAATCATGGTTCTCCATTTGAGTAGTTAGTTAAGGGGGAGTTATCAATGTCAAAATAAACCAGGTCCATTTGTTCAAGCTTGATCTTGTATTTTATTGAAGTTTAGGGTAGTTCTATAAAAAGTTTCCATATCCATATTCTAGAATACCACTAAGCTGCAAAAAGCTCCAAGTGTATTTGAGAAGCTGAATTCAAATTAACCTTGACAGATTGGAGAGCAGCTGGAAGCAGTTCAATAGAAGCTGTTAACTGTTGAAATACAGGATAAGGAATGACTGACTGGGAAATATTTGCTCAAAAGAGGGTTTGGGAATTGAAGAATGGCTTGGAGAGAGATAATTTCTCTCTCAGAGATCATTTATTCTAAGACTGGCTGTCTGAGCTGTGAGCACCAGTTGTCAGCTCATGTCTAATTTTTCGTGTGCCAGTATCCTCAAGTAGTTTTCTGCAGGTTACAAGCTGATAGTGACTTAACAGAGCCGTGCATAAATGAGAGTGTCATTTGTAAATGTGAGCTCCATTGGCTCTGCTGTGACATCAGCTGCAGTATTGTCTGTAGTGAGGGGCACTTCAAGAATGATGTAGACCATTGGAAGCAAGCAATAAATATGGTCAAAGGAATGGAAAAGAAGACTTGGTGCTTTTACAGTATCTGTATTAGTACCAAAACCAAAAAAATTCTATTGGCTCTCCCCCTCACCCTGTTGATATTTTTCTAGCTGTTCATAAAACACTAAACCTTGGGTATACTCATTTCAGTGACCATTAAAAACTTTTCTGTGGTTTTCAAATAATGTTTTAATTGTAGAATATTTCATGTTTTTTGCATACACATTATATGTCCAAGAGTTTAAATAGATTGTTGATTGAAGACCTGTGAAAAAGTGTAATTCAGTTGTGTAAGTTCAGTGACAAAAATGTGAATCATAAAATAATGCTACACTGCCCTCTGCTGTATTTTAAAATATGTACCTCATTAGAAATGCCAGTGGTTAAAAAAAAAAAAAAAAAGAAAAACGAGGATATTTTAATTTTTTCTTGTGCTCCTGTATTTTTTAATTTATGAAGGAATGGATTTAGAAAACATTGAGTAGTTTGTGGCATTGTGGTCGCTTCAATGTAAACCAGAATCTGTTGGGGAGCATCCACAGGTTGAAATCTGGAATACAAGAATACATTCCTGTTCATAGGGGGTGGTGTGTGGAGTGGGAACTCACAGTTGCTGTCAGTAGGTGTCACAAGGCCTCAGGAGCCTGAGCTGGGGATTTTCATCTGAAATCAAAAATCAGGAGTGCAAGCCAAGACTTAGTTCTGGAGGCAGATGACTGAAGAGGACTTCTGTATATATCTGTATGCATCTTATCCATAACTGTCCCAGGACCTTACTCTTACTAAGAAGGCACCAAAGCCCCTTGTTTTGTGTTGCTTCATCTCTCAAGTGTTTTGAATGCAATGCTCAGCCTACTAGAGATGAGCGGCAGGCGCATTCAGATCCCTTCTGGGCACAGGACAGACACACTCCTTCTGTCCCTCTTTGTCATGTGAGAGTGATACAGGGTTGGGCTGGTGAAAGGCATCAGTTAATCAGTGCTGGGAAATCCCCCCAGACCCCACTGTGTGCTCTCCTGGTCTGAGCTCTCTGAGCAAGAGGAGCTGATGCAGTGTGCAGGGAGGGCTGCACTAAGTGCCCACTGCACAACCCAAGTGCCAGCTAGTCAGGGACAGGGATACACACAGATCCAGGCCTCCTCTCCTCAGCCACACTGACAATTTGCTGAGATTGAAAGCTGCCTTAGGCACTGGTTTGCTTGACTTTGGGAGTTGCACTTGTGCTGGATGAATGATGTCAGAAGGAACATGCATTAGTTTATTCTGAGGGCAGTTCAGCCCACTAATGGCAAGCTCATTATTATCCTGGTGTTTTTGTTAAAACATCCTTAATGAGCTCTTATAAAATACAGTTAAACCAAATATTTTGGTTTCTAAGTCTTAATACCAATAAATAACACACACACTCACATTTGAAATAGCATAATCTATAGAGTTGTATGTTAATATGTGTTTTCAGTATTAATCTGTTGCAGTGCTCCAGGGATGTGTCAGGGCATATCATATCTCATGTAACTAGAAATGAGAAAGCCTCCATCAAAATGCAGTTGCTTGGAACAAAAATGGAGTATATATTTTAGGAACTGAACTTCAGTAAACTCTACAGCTTCACAAATAAATTTTCTCCTCCATAGACTTTCTGACATAACTCTATTTCCCATTAACTTATTTTCTAGAATTTCAGCTTTTTCAATCTGTTCTATTTAGGATTGTCTTATAGTAACTTTGTAGCCCTTATGTAGTAAGATGCAGAACACATCAATAAACCATGATTTTTGTTTGTTTCCATTTGAGCTTCCATAATGACAGGCTCAGTGATGTGGATGTTTTGTTGCCGACAGTTGTGGATCTGTGGACAGATGCGCATTATTCATGCTTTTTAAACAATATCTCATCTGTCTGATTCCTGATGCTTGGTACAGAGATGGAAGGAGCCAGAGAAAAGCAGTGGTGCTCTGTTGGGAATACAGAAAGCACTGGTGTCTTTGCAAGGTTTCATGTACTGGGGACTAACCACAAATTCTTGTCCTGCAAGTCACAACCAGATTTGCAGTGAGCATGAGGTGTCACGAGGTGCTTCAAGTCTGGGGGCTTGCGCAAGTAACTTCTGAGGAAGTCTCCTCACAGCTTTGCAACTCTGTACAGATCAAATATAATTTAGGAATTGTGCAACAGGAATTTCTTTCTGATGGCTGTGTTCCTAAGAGTCTTGACAATCCTGCTGGCATTCAGGGTCAATTTGCAGAAAGCCAGCTTTGGAGACAGAATTAGAAGTGTTAAAAAACTTTAGCAAGTTGAGTTTTTCTGTTTAAAAATGTAACTACCTAACTTCTGGATTTATGTTTTTATTTCATGAGTAATATAACCCAAAGGAAGCTAATGTTTGTGCTTTCTACTTTAGATAACTTGGAGAATGGAGAGGGGCATGAACATGCTGTTCATCCGGTAGAACTGGTTCCAAGGAGATCTGATCTTCCTTACAGGTATGTGCCAAATATGTTTGTACTAAACGAAGGAAACCTTTACCCTCTAGCTGCCAACTTATTGTTACCTAATGCTCTTAGTACTGGAAAACCAACATTGGGTACTTCTGCATATGTTTGAAGGACAAATGCAAAAGCCCTGCAATTGCCTTTTTGCATAGTTTTGTGCACTGAACTTTTCCTAATTATCTTGAAGGAGTCACTTAGTCATGTCAAATAACAGACTTAGCCTCCTGGTTTTGAAAATAGGTTTTGTGTTGGTTTTTATGTTATTTTTTGAGTATATTCTGCATGGCCTTTTAATTAGAAAATTTTGTGTCTGCTTAAATCAGACTCCCAGGAAATATATTAAAGCCTTGTTCAGCATATTTTGATTAAATATGGGTGAATAGGATAACAATTCTAGTTTCTGGAATGCTTTTTTCTTAAGTTTTGAATTCAGGATTTTGGTTTCATATATTGATTATACTGTGCTTTTATTACTAGAGTGGAAGTCAGTCCTCCAGCTCAAGTGAATACTTTAAGCAATATGTTGCCTTCAGCCACTGTGCCAGAATCCATGACAATTAGTAAGTACTTCCTTGATGAATCTAGATTGATGGAAATAACCTTGAAAGTCCTGTAACTCTCTTTTTGTTTCAATAAAATCTGCTTAGAGAGTCATAGAGCACTTAATTTCTGATGTTCTGGTTATGTTAGTAATAACTGCTCCAAAATGATGATTGTATTGGCAGGTTATGCTTCACTGCAGCTGATAATCCTTATACTAAATACAGCTTCAGTAGTTAAATGAAAAATAATGATTTGATTAGCATCTTTTAATTTGTACAAGTTCTGAACACACTGAGGGTTGGTTCTGATGTAGTCTTGCTTATTTTGCCTGTTTTCATTAATGGTGAGTCAGAAACAAACAAAATCCACTAATTCTGTGGTTTTGATAAGAAAATCTGCTCCAAACATAGATATGGGCTTTCATATACAAAAACTTGAGTTAAGATTAAGGGGGAGGACAGTCATATTTCAGTGATATTAACAGCAGAGCTAGACAGTATAAAATTGTCTTTGCTGCAGAGATAGATTAATAGAAGCAGAGGCAGTTTGTTTATCACATATTTGATGTTTTTTCTTTGCATACACTTATAAAACAAAGATTCAGCTCTTAAAATGAGTGTCTAAGCTTGTAAGTCAGTATGTGTTTATAGTTCTCACTGTACAGAATGTTCTGTAACTGAACTGGCTTTGTTCCTAAAGCTCTTGGGTGTGTTTGTTTCTTCTTATAAATTTCAATATGTACAAGTTTTAAATTATGACATTTGAGAAGTTAGAAGTGATGCAGCCAAGATTCTTTTCTGCAATTGATTAATGCAATCATCAAAATGAATGAAATCTTAAGATATTCTAATCTCATTTTCTAACGTTATATTCAAATGCTGTATCAACCTGTGTTAAAGGAGATAAAACAAGCATTTTTACTGGACACTGTTTCAGGCTTTGGTCTGCTGTCTGAGCTTTACACAGCTGAAAAGTCTTGCACAGTATGTCATGAAGTGGCCAACTAGTTTGAGACTTCTAGGAGTTATAATTGAAGTGTGGAATGGCCTTGCTCTTATTAGCTACAGTGCTACTTTGGCTACTAGATATTTTCTGCTAATGTTATTCCTATAATATCATTTTGTTCTTATTTATTTCTCAGAGAATTGCAGAGGGCAGTTTCCTGGTGCCCCTGCATTCTGTTGGTTCTGCTGTTTGTAGGGGAGTCAGGTACCAGCAGGGGCCGCAGTTGATCTCCTTCAGTTGCTCAGTTATTTCCCAGTGTAGGTAAGACAGCTATAAAGTAGAAAGAAAATCTGGAGATTTTCAATTCTGAATACTTAGAAATTTGTAAATGAAACGAAAACACAGGATCAACAGAAGAATGCACACTGTTTTAATTTCCCAGTTCAGAGAAGGCTTTGGTGAAAGGAAGGGTGGAAAGCATGTCAAACCCATCTATAAAGCCAGCAAAGCACCTAGTAAATAATAATAATTAAAATTCATCTGACTATACATTTATAGAATGAGGTAATACCTTTACAATGGATGATCCTGGGTATGTTGAATAAAAACGTTTTTTTCAAGTTTGTTGTTGTTGGTTGTAGGTTCTCTACAGGAAGAAATCATTGCTATGACGAAGTCAGACACTGAAGCTCTTTTTCTCTCTTGCAATTAGCAGAAGAATTATTAAAGGCTGAGGCTTATAGCTTGGTTGCATAGCAACTGATTGTAACACATCAGGCACAAGAAATGGAATGCAGTAGTGCAGTGAGAAAAGCTGTGAGGTCTCCAGTGACTGGATTTTTGTGTTTCTTACTTCTGAAGACAAAGCCTGAAATGGATTTTTAAAAAATTATATTTTTTTCCTGCTTTTGGTCCAACCCATTAGTATAGTACAAAACTTTCCTTACTCCTTTTGATATGCAGGCTAGAAAGTTGTGTTACGAGAAGCTGTGACTTAAAATTTCTGCCATTTTAAATTATTTTCCTAAATTATGTCCCATGGATTTGTAAGGTATAGGTTAACTTAGCAGTAGATACATCTCAAAGAATACTAATAGCACTCAAGGGAAATCCACAGAGCTTTTATGTTTATGTCAGGCATAATTTGAAAACTGGTCCTACTTTGCAGATTGTTTTGTCATAACTAGGTTTTTAAAAAGTTAACCTGGTTAGAAGTTTTCTATTTATGGATCTACTCCACTATATAATTTTCAGTTTTTTAAAAAGTTGTCTTTATCTTACTGTACCTGAATCACAAACAACACTATTTCAATAGTTGGTATTGGAAGATCGAATTTTCAGCATTGATTTTCACTAGAACAATCTGTCCTACCAGCACAAGTCTCCCCATTTTGTTTTTGCAATAGAAAAAAAAAAAAAAAAGTTCAAAACCTTTCATTTTAGAATGATGTTACTTGTGCTTTTCTTTACGAGGTTCTTTTATTATAGTACTATTCTTAGGAAATAATCTGTAATTTAGTTTATTCACTATTGTTTTCTTTAGTTTTCAAAATTGGGCTTAACCACAAAGGTTAGGAAAGGTTGTAACATTGTACATAATTCCAAATTTTTTCATATATTCTTGAGACATTCCCAAGCTTTTCATGATCACTGAAGAGCTTTACTGAGTAATCAAACCCCCATGTCATATTTTTATCCTGGTTGTGTAAGTGAATAAGGTGTATGTTTTTGTACTTTCTGTGCCCTCTAAATAGCTGCTGACCTGTTCTGTAACCCACTTGCCACGGGTCACTTGTCTTTTTTGAAAGCACAGCTATGAAGGGAGGGTGTTTGTGTTTCATCAGGGAGAGGAAAGCTGCAGTTCACTTTACACACTTGGTTTTCACCAGGTCTCTTCTATACAGTAGAAGGCCAATACAATTTGTTTCCTACTAAAATTTGCCCTGTGAATAGTGACATGACAGGATAATACTTACAAGATTTTTGAGCACTAAATTAAGCCTTAAAAGGGAGTGTTCATGTAGGCAGCTTAGGGAGCATCAAGCTCTTTATGTCTTTAAAGGTCAGATTTCTGATTTAAGATGCAACTAGTTTGCTGAAAGTCTTATTTGTCTCTGAAAATATCTGTGTATATTTTCACTCCTGAAAATAAAAAATAAATAAAGATTCCTGTAAACTGCTCCCACCCTGATATTCTATCTGCAGGATTGCAGAGGAGGCTACATGACCTTGTGTACTCTGAGGGATGATTTCACTTACAGCTCATTCTTCACAACAGGTGATTGCAAATCATACTTCTCCAGTCTTTGGCTAAATAGCAGAAGAGTTGTGAAACTTATGACTTTTCTGGAGGTTGCTGGAGACTGGCAGGTGTTTCTCAAAGCATTATATATCTCATGCTCTGTGACCTTATGAAAGCTTTCTAGAAGCTAGATTTTGCATGAAGTGTAATGGAATGGAATTAAAAAATGTTTTAGAGCAAATATTTACTTTGTGAATAATTAGGCACCATAGATTAATTTCAGCAATAAAAGAATATTGTTAATGTTTGAAAATGTGAGGTTTAATTTGAAAAATTTAGTTAGTACATTCCTTGATTTTTTTATCATCTTTTTTGCTGATAAGGAATAGGTTGGAATTATTGGTTTGTACACAGGAATTCTTTTTTCAAGAAGTTGTTGCAAAACAATCACTTAGGAAAAACTTCACTAGTTATAATCTTATCTCTGTCTTTATGGAACACAGGTTATCATTTCAATTTTAGATATGTTGGTGTTGAATGCTGGTCCTTAATAACAGTATTGCCTTTCATTAATATTACTTTACAGAACATAAATGTGACCAGGCACAAAACAGCTCAAAAGTAGGACATAAAGTCTAACATCAAACACTTTTCTGAAGTAGGAACACTTGGCCATCCTTCCACTGTTTTATTAAAAAAAGTAAAGAAAAGAAAAAAAAAAATAAAAGGGGGGGAAAGAAAGATTGAGGTTACACAGTCCAGAAGTCAGAAAATGCCAAATTTATGGTTGCTGCCACAACCCTGACATTTAAAAAAAATTATTCCTGTTTCTAACCCACACAATGTATGAGCTGTAAGTCTGCTGGAAGATTTTAGGCTATGATCATACACTCGTCTTGGAGGCAAGTGTAACAGACAGACAAAAGCTCATGAACTGGGATGTTCTGGCAGCTTTGAAGGGAACCTGCTGCAGTGTATGATACTGGATTTCTTTTACATTCAGCTGACTGCTCTGACATGCTGCTGCAATTTTTCAGGAAGCGTAAGTGAAAGTAAGAAATTGCAATTTTTGAAATTTTTAACAATTATACCTGAATTAAGTAGGATGGTTTTATTTTAGTTCTACTCAGTTCCTTGCTTCAAAAGAGCATGAAATTAAGGTTCCTGATTCTTTTTCTTGGTAAATTTTTACTCGTTTAACAACACTAATGATGTTTTACTCTTTTGCGTTTACTGTGGATAGAGAGATTAAAGAAGTGTTGATGATAAACTGTATAGTTCTTGTGTTTGTTTTGAGTAATTTATAGATAATATGACTCCTTAATACTCATCACTTCAAGAAGAAAGAGCAGAACTATAGCCATGGAACAATCTTGGTGCTCAGGTAGGCATGGGCTGGACCAACATTCTTGGAATTCTGGTCTCAGCCCAGACTGGTGGTTTGTGTTGATGCTTTCATCCACACCTCCGCTGGCACCTGTAATTGAACTAAATTTGCAAGAAATACTGAGTGTGAAATGTGCTTGCATTTGTGATCTTAAATTAAGCATTGATTTTTCCCTTATATGCGATAATGAAATTCGGAGTTTCTGCTTTGTTATGTCTCTATGGTATTGTCAGTTCCATGACTCTCAGAAAACTGAGGCAAATGGAAATAAATAAGTGATTTAAAGTGTTTTATTTCAAGAGGCTTTTTTTCTTTCTCTTTTGTGTAAACCATGTTCTTTAGCAAAATCTTGCTTTTGTGCTCTGCTTATGTGTGTGTATGTGAGAGAGGAGCGAGAAAAGATGGAATTTCAGGTCTCAGCTCATGCAGAAGATTCTGGATGGAATAAGGAAAAGGAGATTAAGTTATTATGCAGGTTAAGGTTACAATTTGAATAGGCTGGTAAAATTGAAATAACGAAGACTATTTATAATAGCTTAGCTGTATAAATGTTAATAAATCAGTACACATTAAAGCACTGAGTACACACACAGGCAATTGCTGTGGTGAGCACCCTGTGCAAGATCACCCTGTGCAGAGCCCTGTCTGAGCAGCAACAGCTTTAATTTATTCAGAGTTAGAGACATAATAGCAACTACTTGTTGATCATGCACTATCATATTTTAATGGCACACTTGAAATATTTATATACCATTGGCTTGATGTGTCCTTGAGGAAGATTCTGAATTCAACATTATAGTTCTAGATCTTTATTTTGTTATGGAGTGTTACTGTACAGAAAGCTTACTGTGGATCCTTTTGCTTGTGTTATTTGTATGGTGGTCTGACACTTCCTGGATTATTCCATTTTCCTCATCCACAGAGCAATTGTTTCTTTTGCAGATAGGCTGATGGATTGTGGTCACTTGTGCTAGTATTTAGTACCCAGAAATTTCATTATTTCACTTCTTGTTTATCTACAAGATTTGGATTTTTTTTAAGGGTTGCATAAAATATGCTAAGTTAGTGTAGAATACTGTAATTATTCTTTCTATGCTGAATTAATGAAGTGCAAACTCCCTCTAATGGCCTACTGAAATGTTTCTTGCTAATGTCATTTAGCTCTTAAGGTGTAATGTGGGTATTATGGCATGGACAGAAAAATTATCATCTACTTTCTCCCTGGCGGAAGACACAGGAATGTTTTGGAAAAAAATCTAGCAAGAAGAAATTTTGGTTGTCTGATTTCAAATGATATGAGGACTGCTGTACCCTGCAGTCCTGCAAGGGTGGGATTTATCTGCAGATTACCAAGGCCAGACTGGAATCATGATGTCTGCAGCACTGATTGATCCATTTGGTTGGCACAATAAAATCTTTTCTACTTTATCCCCTACTAGAGTTTGTCAGACTCCATACGGCCCATAGGACAATTTTAATTCTTGTTAAATGGGCAAAAGCTTCTGTAACTATAGAAAATATTAAGAAATACACAGGTAATTCTGTGAACTAAATGTAAAAGGGAAAAAATTGTCCAATGGTTTTGCTTGCTTGAAGAAATCAAGTAATACCAGTTCTGTTAGTATGTTTTCAGTAAAAGCACACAAAATTTACTGGCATCTGCATTGAATACTTGTGGAACAGAGTTGGCTGATTCATTATGTATAAACATTTTGCTTAAATGTTGGGAGGGACGGTTTAATATAATTGTGTCATTGTAGCACTCATAAAATTATTGATTAACACATGTGAAATTGTTAATGAAATTGTTTGAGCTGGCACTTTTTTGTATGGTATTTGGCTGTTCTGATATGTTAAACTTAACTCGAAGGAAATCTTTAAAAATTCTAAAACTCTGTCAGGTTTTTTTTTGTTTTTTTTTTTTTTAATTTTATTCTTGATTTAATGATGGGAAGTATTTTTAACGCATTTGTAAAAAATAGAAAGGATTTTATAGGAAATGACAAGATTCAGAAATTCATCATCTTTAGAGCTGAACTTGAGAAGCAAAGCCATGAGGAAGCAATGACATTATTTCTACTCCCATCTCCCTGTAGCAGTTATTTCCTGTGGCAGGATTTATAGCCAGGAGAAGAAGCAATTTGGAGAAGCTGAACAAGTAGCAGTGTATCTCATTAACAGGCATGTGGTGAAAAGGTGCATTCTGCCCTGCATCTGTGACAACAAAACAGCTGCAACCACAGGCACACTTGTAAACATTTGTATTAAAGCCAGATGCAGACTAATTTGATTTGATCAATACTTCTGATGCGTTGTTAAATAACACCACTTTTGAAAGATTGCTCAAATTAGTGATGAGATTAAGAGCATTTTTATGTGCTTTGCTGAATAGCAAATGGTGTTGGCATCATCTTAAGTGTGCTGCCTGTGTACATGACTTCTAGATCTGAAATGAGCAAGAATGTACACAGACATTAATCCTTTTTGTTCCTTCTTCTCAGATGAACTTCGTCAAGCTATCGTGGCCATGATGAATAGAAAGGATGAACTGGAGGAGCAGAATAGGTAGTTTGCTTTTTTTAGTCATGAGGGACTATAATTTAAAAAACCCCCTGTTTTCTTATACAAGCTGTTCTTTCTGTAAAGCTATACATAATATTTATGTAACCTTTTTGATGTATATATTATTTTTCCTGTGAAAGGTTGACTTAATAATTCACTATTTAAATGTTGATACTGAAATATGTTGTTTTGAGGGCAAGTCTTTGCTTTTAGTTTGCATCAAGTAACTCTTTGTACCTTGGGAGCTTTGCAGTTGTATTTTGTTCAAAACCAAACCTCATAGCCTTAGGATTCTGCAGCTCTCTTAAGATAGCTTTCCAAATGAGCAAAAGTTTCTCCTAATGTAAATATTCAGAAAATTTCTGTTTTTTCCCTTCTGGTGAAGAAGTGATGTAGGATGGGTGACAATGTAATGCTAAAAGTGATTTTCATTTCTGACTGTATTTATGTTCACTTGGGGAAAAATGATGATGTAAATGTAGAAAAGATCAGTTGCTTATTTAAAATGCCATGAAAAATAGTTTGTATTTATTTAGTTTATTGAAACATACAGTTAGATGAAGGAAAATCCAAATGTATTCAATGCTTTAGTAGGGCTATTTTCATATTTTCCTATAGGTATTTTGGGTTTTTTTGATGCTGAGCCTTCCAACAGATCCTATTTTCCTTCCTCCTATTCTTCCCACTGCTGTAATTGCAAGTTATTGCCTCATTCAGCTTTGTGGGCTTTTTTGGCAGAAGGACCAGGATGCTTTGGGTTTTACCATTATGCATCATGCTGACCTTTGCTATCTCATCAAGGGTTTTTACACAGAGGTCTGTGGCAGTGCACTTGGCAGAGACAAGAGCCCTGCCTGTCTTGCTATAAATATATTGCTTATAGATTATTCCCAAGATCTTTGGACTTGCACTAAAGTACTGAAAACAGCTTACAAGCTTTTTTAAAAAGCAAATTTTTTCTGCATGCTGGTACAGTAGATCCCATAATAGGTTGTGCTTTGGGCTTGTTGATGAGCTAGTAATACAAATTCATAGTAAACATTTGCAACTGCTTTTTTTTCTTATAGCTTTTCATATCTTTGTATAATCAAATCAGGTGAATTTATTAAATTGAATAATGAAATTTTAGGATGACATCAGTGGTATCATTCAAGCAACTTCCTGTGGGATTCTTGGAGTATGCTCTAATTACCAGGTAGTGTGTGCAGTGTTCTAAAGAGAGGCTGTTGCCTTGCAGGTCCCTGCGAAATCTGCTTGATGCAGAGATGGAGCATTCTGCAGCACTGAGGCAGGAGATGGAGAACTGCAGGAGGAAGGTGGCAGAACAGGAAGAGCGACATGCCACAAAAGTCCAAGCCTTGGCAAGGTAAGAAGTGCTGAAAATGTCTCAAAAAGTAACTGCAGGGGAACAAGGGAATAACAGAGTCTGTATACAAGGGAAATCATTGTCAGGTGGCTAAGTTTGCAGAACAGAAGTGATTTAGGACTAAAAATCCTATTGTAAGCAATAGCTGTTGCTAAACATTACCAACAAGCAAGTACCAAGTTCTGAAGTGGTGCAGCTGTTTTTCCCACATCTCCAGGAAGCTGGAACAGAGTCTCAGGACCATTTCCAGTCAGGTTTTGAATATCTGCACACTTGGAAAGTCCCCAGCCCCTTTGGGCAGCACTGTTGGCTGTGACTTGTTGGCAGTGCTGTTCCTAGCGGGGTCCAGGCTGCTCTTGGCTTGCTTTGCTACAGAGGGGGTGTTGAAGGCTTGTGCTCACCTGCCTGTCCCCCAGGGCTCCCAGATCCTCCTCCACAGAGCTGTTTTCCAGCCCTCCAGCATTGCCTGAGTGTCCCAAGCTATTGCTCTCCAAATGCAGGACTCTGCATTTACCCTTGCTGAACTTCACAGACATTTTCTGAGTCCCATTCTCCAGCCTGTCACTGTCCCCCTGGATGGCAGCACAGCCACACAGTGTCTCTGCTCCTCAGTTTTGTGTGGTCTGTGACCTTGCTGAGGGTGTGCTCTGGCACAGCATCCAGGTAATGCTCAGGTATTGAACAGCATTGGCCCCAATATTGAGTTGCCTCCAGCTTGACTTTGTGTTAGAGTGAATTTAAGAGAATTTTAACCCTCTCCTTGTCTAAATGGGATTCAGCTTAAGAAAGACTTTTGAAGGTAAACACTGCTTTAATAGTGTTCTTTGCTTCTTAAAATTCAAAATAAGCTCTAGAGTAATACAATGATGTGTAAGATCTTGGGGGTGATTCACATGTATAGTAAACAACAAACAATCCAAGAGTTAAATAATCTACCTTACTCTGAGAGAGGTGTTTGTTTTCTGCATGCACAGGCAGAGTGTGTTTAGTGTCAATCACGAAGTATCACAGCTGAGATTCCTTCAAGCTTTTTATTGCCCATTTCAAAATGGTAAATATAAAGCTTTTTAAAAAATAAAGTTATTTAGGACACTAGTAATTCTGCTTTTGATGACACATCAAACCAAACTACTTGCTTTGAGGGAGAGAGAGATATGAATAAGTGGGTTTGACATTCATCTGCTGCAAGGCAATAGGGACAATGCAAATACTCCATCATTTAATATTCATGTTTCAGGTTATAGGAGTTGTATATTCATATTTCTTTGACTCACTTCCCCCACAATTTTAGAATTTGCAGTGACATATGGGTGAATCAGATATTTGTCATGCACATACCTCTTTAGAGACTAGAGAAGGAGCTTTTATAATCAGACCTGAAGAGATGCTCACTTAGACTAGCAAGGTGTTTTTAAACAAGTCTGTGTAATTCCTCTTATTGCTATATGGGTGTGTTGTGTTCATTGCTCTTCTGAAAGTCAGTTTTCTTTGTCATGTGATAAAAACATTGTTGGGAGCTGCTGAGGCATGTTAAATTCATGTGTCACCAGTTACTTTAAACTTGGGAGGCATTTCTTTAATGATTCATTGCAACTCATTTTCTAACATCCTAACATCCTTCACACGTAGTTTCTTTGGAATATAGGTTTCTCTTCTAAATTTTTTGTTGGTCCACTTTGTGTGCTGTAGGTGATGCTGCTGCAATAATAAGAGTAGTACATTTTAAAAATAAATAGTGTTTTAAATCAAGAAGTTGAACAAGGTAAATAAAGAATTTGAAGTAACAAAAAGTTTGGAATTGCTTTGGGAGTGATGCATAATATACCAGGTGAGTAAGAGGAAACTAAGTTTCAGATATTTTGAAGCAGTGAAATCTCAGAGTTTCCCTTGAAAACTTGATCACATGACCAGAGTAGAAAATTGTCCTCAGTTGTAATGTTCAGAATATTTTAAGGCAAGGGAAATAATTCAGTAACAATCTGCCTGTTGGGATTTGATGAATGAATATTTTTCAGATTATGAGAGCTGATATTTATGAGTGTCCCCAAAGCTCTTTTGAAGAATTTGACATAAATAGCTTCCTGAAGGCTTTGAGAACACAAATTTCAGTGACACATCAGTCAGTGTTGAAATGATGGCTTCTGGAAATCTGCAATTCAGCTGTTCTCCTGGACTCTCCCAAGAGTCTCTGGCCTCCCAGACAAAATGCAAGTTTATTGAGAGACATTTTGCCACGTTTCCCAGTTTCTCTTTGTAAAATGGAAGAAGTCTTAGGTCAGCTTAGTTTCAAGTAGTGGTAATCTCATCGTTCCACGTGAAATACTTGAATAGCTCATTCATTACAGTTGCTATATTGTACCAAAAGGAGCAGGCTTGGGTTCAACCTATTTGCTAGTCTTCTGATAGAATACACTCAGTAATCCCTCTAGTATAACGTTGTCAGCTGTTTTTTTAATTTTATTTTTTAATTTCTTTTTTATTATTGTTTCATTTTGGTTTTGGGTTTTTTTTTTCTTGTCAGTGAACCTTTCTCAAATTGCATGGACATATTGTGCCAGTGGCTTCTTGGCAATACTTAAGTTTTTAAATTGAGATTCTTTTTTTCTCTGTGGAATACTATTACATCCCTTTGCAAGGCAAAGGAATTTATTGAAGTTGACTGTGAAATTGGATAATCTCAGATTGCATATTCTTAGACTATATTCAGCAATGTTGGAGGAAAGCATATTACAAAGGACAGTCTTTGTAGCAAGAAAAGCAGATAGAGAAGATGAATATGCACAGTGTGGGGAAATGGGGGATGAGAATTTGGCTCTACTTTCTTACACTTCTACATACCTCCTGTTTACTGTAGATTCTGTAGCCTAATATGCCTCCCTATCTGCTGTCTGTATTACTTAAACCACATTGCTTTTGGATTTGGCATTTTTTGTTATTGTGTTTTACAACACTTCTTTCACAGCCATAGCCTTTCAGTGATGGGTGAAATGTTTGTTACATCTTGAAATGATTCCATCACTTCCCTTAAGCAGCTTCTTGGAGAGAGGAAAAAATATCTCTTGTTCCTGCTTGTGAAAACTAATTTGAATATTCCTACATTAAGTGACTTTTCTTTCTGTTTAGTTAGTTGGTGACATGTCACAAGTCATCAGTAGCTCCTATACACAAGAAAAAGTATTGGATGTGGAAGTCAGCTCATTTAGTAAGGGACAAAGGAGCTTCCTAGAGGGAGCAAGAGGAAGAAGTGGATGAGGAAGAATATTTGACAGCAGGGCATCAGTGATGGCAGGAGGAGGAGAAGCAGCTGTAGCATGAGGAGGAGGAAGGGGAAGAACTAAACAAGGTGAAAACCAGCCAGCCTTCATCTCTGGGTGAGCCACCAGCCAGGAAAAGGGTTTCAGTGATGGCCCTGCTTCAGCTCCAGCCCAGCCCATGGCAAGCAGTTATGTTTAGCACATTATTCCTTGTTTGTGTTTTCTGGAGATTGGTTTTATTATATAATCTCATCGTATTGTATATCCAGTTTAACTTCCACTTCTACGAGTAACAGTTCTCATTTTCCTTATTTAATTGTATTTAGTGCAATTAACTGTGATCTTGTGTCTCCTAATAGTAGAATCATTCAGGTTAGAAGACATCTCTGGAAGTCCTCTAGCTCAACCTCTGCTTTACATTCTCTATATTGTTGCAGGACATTGTTTATTTCAATTCATTCTTAATTCCTGCAGGTTCTTTTATTGTTTGGATGTTTGGTATTTTTATTGTGTCTTCTGAAAACCTTAATATTTTATCAAAACATAGACATCTGTTGGATTTGTGTAGTTTGTTTGTTTGTTTGTTTGCATTTGTGAATTTTCAGGAGTAAGCTTCACAGAAAGCACTAGCTAGAATCTGATATTTGTGCCAAAAATTAATTGCATTCAGGCTACTATACTTGAGATACATGAGAAATTACTCTCAAAAATTCTTTTCTTACCATGCTCATTTTACAGAAGCCCTAAAAATTTTTATATAGTTTTAAAGAAGCAGATGTGTGGTGGAGCTTTATTTGGGTTTGTTTCTTTCTTTTTTTCTTTTGAGGTGTAAAAGGTAAATCCTGTAAGGCCTCTTTGTCTGCAACAAAAATTGTATTCTCTGTGTTCATTCACTGGATGTAAAACAGGCAAATATGTGCTTCCTAAACACAAGCTTGTTTTATCCTGCTAAACAAAATTACCATTCTGACTGAAGTTCTGATTTTCTTTCAGACAGGGTTTCCTTAAATGCTAATTTTAAAATAATACAATAGAGAGGAAGTATCATTTTTTATTCAAAATTAGGCAGAGAATTGAAGGTATTTGACACCTTACATTTATGATATAATTGATCATTCCTATATATGTTCTATAAAGCTTAATTAACAACACTCACTAGACCTGTGCTATTTGAACAAAAAGAGTAATTTGTAGGAATACTACATTGTCATCCTCTGTAATTGTCATTTCCTCCTGTATCAGCTCATATTACCATCTGTCTTTCAGCTTATTAAATGGAAGAAGTGATCAGGCAGGGAAATGTGGTACAACTGAGGTTTTGGAGAAGGATGTGCTTTTAGTGGTGTAGTTTGGCCTTTGTTTTCCTGGCTATTTCAGCCTGTTTTTTTCCTCTTTTCCTCTCTATCCCCTTCAACTTGTACTTACAGTCTCGTTGCTCATTCTTCAGCACTAAATGTGGAACTATTTGGAGCACTTTAAAGATGCTGAAAATATTGTGCTGATCTCATAACAGGTGAAAGTTCTGCTTCAGGTTAGGTGTTGTAGTTTGGATACATTGCAGAAGTACAGCAGGGCCTGCATATAGAAGCATTTAACATCCTTCAGTCTGCACATCTGACCCTTAACTTCTGGACAGGAATTAATCTGTGAAATATCTGTTAGGAATATATCTGATAAAATACCTCTTGAAGTCATTAAAGACTTTTCAGTGAGTGCTTACTAATTTTTTTTAAAATATGCTCTGAGTAAAAGAACTATATAAGTTCATGTACATCAGGATGGGCCCTCTGAAATCCAGATTAATAGTAGTAATGATAAAGAGACATCAAAGAATGTGAAGTAATAACCTGATAAAGAGGCATATTAGAAAATTGTGACTGGGCCATAGTATCCTGTTTTGAATTTCAGTCTTGTATCAAAAACTTTCAAGTCTTTTTAATTAAAGTATTTTTCAACTTCATCTGTACTGTATCAACTTTAAGTCAATTTTAAGACAAAGTAGTAAAAAATAGATTTAAAAAAATGCTATTACAGTACTGACAGAAGGCACTGAGTCTATTCTCATGTGAAGAAATGAGGTGATATAGAGTTATTTCATGAGAATCCTTAATACTCAATATATTGTAACTGTGCACAGTTATTTTCATGCAGACATTCTTATAATTCTGGTGAGAAACCTTTTAGTTTAGTTGTCATAGAAATTTTTTTCATGAATGAATTATTTAGGTTTGTTTTAATATAGTATATAGGGTGAAACTATATGTGTTTTTTATGCTTTTTCCCTTTAACCTGGGTATCGGTGTCTGTCTCTGGTGGAAAAACTGATTTGTTCTTTGTAGTCTCAGAAATGAAAAATATCATCAAATGCATAAAATCATCAAGGACTCTTAAAATTCGACTGCCAAGCAATCAATAGCTTCTCAATTATTTAGCAACCTCCTGCTAAAATGCTGAATAAAATTGAGGTTACAAAGTTCAGCATGCTGACTTGAAAGCCATAGGAATGGGAATATAGTGCCCATCAAGGTTTCTTACAGGAGCAGTATAGCATTGCTTACAGCAGCAGTTTGTGTGTGTGTATATTTGATGTGTGTATATATCTAGTATGATAAGGACCATCAAACATACTTACATGTTTTTTTTAATATCTCTAATTCTTAAATAAATTCTCATTAATAAAATGCCATCTTTTTGGGGTGTATCATCTATTTACAGCTTTCTGTGCTGTGTTCCACGTCCAGGTTCTGTTGTGCCTGGAGCATGACCTTGACTGGCCCAAATTTTCTCCTCTCTCTAAAGGCTTGTGGGGTTCTCTGTGTGTTGTGCTGTATTTGTGGCACTTACATATTTCTACTTCCATATTTTCGTAAATCAGGGTGAAAGTTGTTTGAATTCGCAGTCTGGAAACAGATTTTTGTTATATTTCTTCAGTATAAATATTTCTGTTGTACTCACTTAACTGAATGGGCTTAGACAGATAATTGAATTTTCAGATATGTAATTTGTCATCTTTGTTTAAAATCAATCAGTCAGAGCCCTTTTTACTTCCCTCCAAAAATAAATGAAGATGCTTAATGTTGTAAAGTGGAGCCATGGTACCTGGTTTGAATACTTGTACATTCCACAGAGATGGGAGACAGGCACAGCTACTGAAATATGTCAGCTGAAGGGATTACCTGAATTTCCTGTCCCATGATTTTCATTTAGGAATGGTTTGTGGAAACTTTACCCTTGAATATTTGTTGCTGAGATGCTGCCCTTTTTCTTACAATGCTAAAGTCTGTTTCTAAAGCTGAACTATTATTTGTTTGAAATTAGATGCAAACTAGTAAAATAATAGTATCATTTTACATTGGCCATTCTGAATTTCCTTGTGTAACATCCCATCCTTATGTTCCAGTTGATTGTTGATTTAGATAGACTGTGTAGTTTGTTTGCCTTCAGTATACCACAGTATAGAAAATCTAAACTGAACAATGATTGAAAAGTTTTTGATTATGAGATAATCTGTTTCACTGATGTGCTGATGTGATTCTGGAAAAGTAATTTTCCTGCTGCTCTGCTTTTAATGTATTATTTAATATGTAAGTATTTTTTTTTCCTTGCATCATGGTGACACAACTTAGGTAAAAATCATTATAACAGAGGGTCTGTTTGTTTACATTGAAATGGACTTTTCAACTATTTTGAGAAAACAATAATAGTTCTTTATTCTGTTTTTTTGTCAATAGAGAAAATGAGGTGCTAAAAGTGCAGCTTAAGAAGTACGTAGGAGCTGTCCAGATGCTCAGAAGAGAAGGTCAAACTGTGGAAGGTAAGGATAAAATGGAGAGGGGAAAAGAATCCAGGGTTTGCTTTTATGAATGCTGCCATTGAGGGAGTAATATCTCCCAAAAGTGAAAATAACATATTTGATATATTTTCATTTATAGAAAAATACTGGTGTGGATTTTTTTACTCGTTTTTACAGAGCATTTTCTGGTAGATGAGGTAGTCTTATTGAAAAAAATAAGAAATTTTCCAGAAATAGCTGTCAGATGAAAATTTAACTTAAATAAAAATATGTGAATTAATGTGATATTGGAATATAAAAATAAATGTAATATCTCCAGATTATATACTGTTGTTTTGGAGATCAGTATTTGCAGACTGTTTGAAATAGACTCTGTACTGTGTAGTAATGAGCAGATTTTATATCTGAAAGAAATGAGTAAAGTTATCAGCAGTTTTACCTGTTTATCTTCTGTGGTCTGTGAGAGAAGCATCCATGAGGGGTTGAATTGATGTCTTGATTCTGAATCCTCTCCTGGTGGGACCTGGATTTCCACTGGTTACAGAAGGTGTTCAGAGAGCTAAGAGGGGTTTTCAGAAATTGCCACCATCTGTTTAGTGTTTTTGAACTGAGAATATTTTGGTCATATAAGTGGCTGTATGAATGAATACTGCTCTTATTAAGGGTTGGCCACTGTGCTTATCTGGAGCTTCATTCATCCCTAAAAGGATATTTGTTAGTGAGAACACATGTTTTTACTTCTGACTTTGCTGGAGTATAGTGATTCATATTAAGAATTATTCACAAAAACCGTGGCTTAGTCTTCCTATAATAGCAGAAATTATCCTTCATTAGGTAGTGACAGTTTCCATGATGAGTATAATTATAGGAAAAGAAAAAAAATATTCCTAGGCTAGCTATATTCCACCATGTAAAAATTATGCAGATTAGTGAGTGATAAGAATAGAAGCTGAGTAGGATGGTCAGATTTTATAGATGAAAAAAGGGGATGGAACAGTACCAACATTTCTAAAAATGAACACATATGCTTTATGCTGGAAAGATATTTAATCAATCCACAGCAGTTTTCTATGATATTTATCACTAGTGACCAGAATAAATTTCAGGTACATGCAATATATGTAATAAATGTTTTATACATACCAACTTCACACACTGAATTTTTATAGAAGTAAATTTTTTTCCTTAGCTGCCATTGAAAATTTTGGTGAAATTTTAGTAGTACTGGGGTCCTTGACTCAAAGTACATAAGCATATAAATAATCCCTGAGAACTAGCTGCAAAAAGGGAGTGAAACAAAAGGAATTTTTTCTTTTACCAGATTTATAGAAACTATTGCACCCATGGTTTGTATACATAATGAGTAATTTTAGTTATAATAAAACTTATGAATGGTATGAAAACAAAAGTCTTAAATGCATTGTAGATTTTAGAATACAAATTTTTTGCAACTCTGTTCAGTAGTCAGAATAAATTTGCCTTCTGCTGTTATTTTTATCACTATAAATAATGAAGACTCTACATGTTTGCTGCAATAATCAGATCAAATGCTATTGAGTATGGCTTTTAAATAGTTTCCTAAAATAATAAATGAAACTCAGCTTGATACTTTGCCTTGTGGAGACTTAAAAAGGCCAAAACCCCCACTCAGCAAATGTGATTATAAATAAATTACCCAAAAGTCAGAACTATCAGCTTTCAAAATGAGTGATCACTGCTATAGCCTGAGCAGTTGGATATTGGTATTTAAATATTTAATAAATGAACATATTGATTTCTCAGCCATCAGCAGGAGTTGGCTCTGTACCATATATTTAAACCTGCTTAGACAGAATATTTATATAAAAATGCTGATCTTAGAAGTTTGGCTGAAGAACTTGAAGCAACATTTACAAGAAAAAGATATTAAAATAGCTTTCAAATTCACTTAAATAATAATAAACATCTAAATTCTTCCTCAAAGTAAAAATCAGCTCCCAGATTCAAGAATATTTAGCCTGATAAATGATGATCTTTCCTATCTACCTTATAGTGGTTGTATATAGTTCAGATTTTGAAGATTGGTGAAAGCATTTATTCAACTTCTATTATGGTTTTACTTTTATGTGTTAACTTGTTTTCTTAGAAATTAATGAGCTGTGAGGAAAAATTGAGTTGGATTTTGTGTAACTTGGAGGAGATTTACTTAGAATAGGCCTTAAAGTGATCTTCAAATACATAAATGATAGCTGGGAACAGGAAGACAATGATCTGTAGTTTTCATTCACTACAGATAAAAGAAGTAGTAATGGGCTGACAGGGCAGGTGATGGAAGTTTGATTAGCTATCAGGAAAACCTTTGTGAGAAGAATACTCAAATTTAAATAGGTTGTATAGGGAAGGATGATATCTCCCTTCTTGGAAGTTTTTAGGAAGAAATTAGATAATATCAAATATCAGAAGTATAACTCCAGCTGATTCTGCTTGATGCAAAATCATGAAATACTGGATGAAGTATCAAATGTTCATTCTCAACCTTATTTTGTGTAATTTCTATGATATGTAAACAGACTGTGCAAGTAATATGAAATGACATTTTGGAAGCCCAGTAAAAAAAAAGGCTTACAAGAAAAATGCAAGCTCAGTTTTAGAAGACTTTGGGTAGGAGTTGGAGGTACAACATACATTAGACAGCTGTGGTCACAGAACAGCCAAATACTTTTGGTTTGCATTTTTTTCTCTTAAGACTCCAGTCTAAATATTTCTTACCAAAAAAGGTCCCTGCAGAATCTGTATTTTAGTAGGTGTAATAGTGTTAGTGTAATATTATGGTCTGTTCTGATGTTTTTAATAACTGATTCTTATAGAACTGTTATTTCTAAAAAAGGATGTCCTGGATGTTTATGGAATTGAATTTTAATTTGAGATATCTCTTTGTTATAGTTCTTCCAAACATTTGGAGCACTGATGGTGAATTTACAATTCCAGAGCAAAAGCAAGTAGAAAACAATGAGGAACTGGCCAGCTCTTATGAAAGAAAATTGATTGAGGTAACGTTTATACTGCACAGATTTTATGGAATCATAATTGTAACATGAGTTTTGAAACTTAAATAGTTTCTTTCCTTGGTTGTTATTTTATTTCCTCAGGAATGTAAAAGAGAAATCTAATTTTTTTCTTCAAAAATAAAAAATCTCAGATAATTAAAATTACTTTTCTTAACGGAGTATGCTTTTATATGCTGTTTTAAATTGAAGGTTTTAATAAATAAACAAGTTCCTTCAGGTTTTAACTGCTGGTGGTGAAGTGGAAACCATCACAGACAAAAGATTTGAGGTTTTGTGTTAATTATAGACATGGCTGTGTTGGCAGTTGAACCTTATTTAATATGAGGACATAGTAAATCTGTAGCTTTTTCTGTGTTTTCATGCTGATTTTCTGATTGCAAACCATGTTTCATTTTTGTATTGCTTATTGAATACTGCAGTAAGGAAATGGCTGATAGAAGCTACTACTTCTGTTGATATGACCATGGTAGAAAAAATTGAAAAGTTTTTATTTATTTTATTTCTATTGTTGCATTGTTTGTTAAATGTCTTTTTCTGTGTCTAGAAATGTGTCCTTCCAAGATAGATTGTATTATTAGATGCTGAGTGAAACATTTCTAGCCCGTTTTAAGTTAACTGCTTGGTCCTTTGCTGTGAAACATGAAGTGATGTTTTCTTTGTCATTTCTCTGGGGACTGCTCTCAAGTGTGGTCATGCTGGGCAGTGTAACTGCAGTGCTCTCAGGCACTTAGGTTTTCTTCTGAAAACTCTAAAGAATTCTCTTAGTGTGGAGCCTCAAGTGTTTACTTTAGCCTCACTTCACCTTCATGAGAAGGATTTAAACTTTTTTTCTCATATAGAAAGGAGCAAATCTAAATGATCTTCCATCCAAGGGAAACTTAGCTTATTTATAGTTTATTTTTTTTGCTTCAAGCATATTGTTATGAAGAAAAACAACTGTGAAGATGATTGAAGTCCCAGCAGGGAAATTTATTTCTTAAGCTTCAATGTGGATTGAGAAAAGGAAGATGTGATGACATAAAATGTAACTGAAATGATATAATTATAAGGAGACCTCTTTATTGTTTTAGGAGACTTTGATGCAGGAAAACTTAAAGGAACTTGAATTAAAATTGTTATTTATTGCTCCTTTTGATTTGCTGTGATTATAATGCATTTTTCTTTGACAAGGAAAAGTATTGAAGTAAGTTAATTGCTAATAAGTGAAACCTGTCAGTTGTCCTTTTGATAATACAGAACAAATGATTTGGTGTTTTATGTGTTATTTAATTTCCTTTTCATTGTTTAATTTTGCTAGGGATACTTACATGTTTTTGCATTACTTGTAGTATTTTGAAAGAGTTACTAAATTTACATATTAATCGAGTCTGCAAGCAAAAACTTATTTCAAGGACATCTGAATTAGAGGGAGAGAAAATAGTTACATATCAGTCTGGATTTTGTTTTTCTGATAGACAGATGCTGAAAAATCAAACATGAATTCAGATATATAAACTACTGAGCTTTGTATCCACTCATAAATTTTGGTATTCTTTTACTAACCAGTGGTATTGCAGCTTTTCTCTGTGAATTTGCAGTTAGTTGTGTGCCGTGTCTCTGTACCTCAAATGCAAGGAACTTCTCCCTTCCAGCCCAGGCTCTGTGGGAATTACAGTGACCTGTTAATATTAACCTGGTATTCTTAAATGTTGCACCACCCACTTTAAATTGGAATTAGTGGTTAAGCTACTATGGAAAATGATTAATCTAGAGTTAATAGTATTATATTACTGTTTTCTCTGGTATCTCATTGGCACAGTTTAGCTCTTTTTTGCATATATGTGGTTGAACATCCAGTGATGTATTCTGGATTTGAAGGACTCCCTGTAATATAAAAAGAAATTGGAAAAGAATGCTTGAAGTTCACCTTGAGAAAGTGATTTTTATTTTTTATTTATAATCAATGATATCAGATCCTGGCTTGTCAAATTGAAGCTGTTTTTTTCTGTTTGCTTTGATTCTATGAAGGATGCAGGTTTATGTGTAAAAAAGCACAAAATTAAAAACAGACACTAAATTAAACTGAATTCAACTGCTTTATTTTGGGGAACTTCCTTGGGGAAGAGGGAGAAGGCAGAGTAGTTCAAGAAAAGGAAGTCATGAAATTCACAGATGGTAATGAACTGCTTCCAGGAGGGAAACTATGAACTCTTAAGATATTTGGCCAGTAGTTCAAGTTCCTGTGCTATTGCTGAGGTGCCTGGATTGAAATTCATGTTGTTCAGGTGTGTTTTCATGCTGTTACCCTGCTGCCTCTGCTGCTCTCTGGCTCTGGGTGGGGGTGTGAGGAGCAGGAATCATTCCAAGAGCTGCTGTAAGTGAGGAACAGTCCAGTGGGGCAGCCCACTGAAAGGGGCCAGCAGTACCCACTGTGTTCATCTGACTGCTGGAACTTTGCATCCTCCTCACTCCTCCAGAACATCTGTATCACTTGCTGCTCTCTTGACTTAAAATGCAGAGCTCAGCCACAGCCACACTGGGTGTCCAAAGAGCCACCCTGTTTACCTAGGAGACCAACCTGTGCCACAGCCTGACTCTGATATTTAGACTCCTCTGACCTCTCACAGTTTTGCCTGGAGTGATTGATTTCTAGCTCCAATCCTGTTGAAACTCCAGCTAAGAGTGAAGAATACATCACTTAAGAATTATTGACATACTTTAATGCAGTTTGTGCATTTTGCAGTATTCCCAATTCCAAATACTGTGATTAGTTTGTACCTGTTGAGTGCTGTGTTCATCAAAGAATTAAATGGAAAACAGAAGTCACTGAGTGTTTTATTAGATTCAGTTGTCATATGATTTTGAGTGATAGGAATAAAATTTGACATGAAGTTGTATTTTGTCCTGTTGAATTCCATATCAAAACTACATTTTGAGGCATGAGTCAAAATTATAGCAATGTCTGTTCTTAATGATCAGTTCAAACTAATGCATTAGCAGTACTTGGAGAGTATGGTACAAAGAAATTAATATAGATGTAAGAAATTACATAGTGGGATTTTTTTTTTCCAATTCAGAACACAGTTATCCTTTGGCTTTGCTTTCAGGTGGCTGAAATGCATGGGGAGCTGATTGAATTCAATGAGAGGCTGCACCGTGCTCTGATGGCCAAGGAAGCTCTGGTGTTCCAGATGAGACAAGAGCTCATTGATCTGAGAGGGCCGGTGAGTGTTTGTTTGTTCCACTCTAGAATATCCCTCTGGAATAGGCTCAAACGTGCTACTTATGATGAAATACATTAGCTTGTAAGAAATAAAAGATCTGTGATGAATTGCACAATTCCTTTCCTCTTAACTGTTCTAGATTGTGCTTTACATTTTCCTTTTAAAGGAAAGAAGATAGGTTTTTATGTTTATTCTACCTATAAAGTAAGATAAACAGCTATTTCTGTTTCTGTTCTAAATGCTCTTGCAATCTGTTTTTCAACAACTTTTTTTAACAACTGCTGCTTTCTTTGATTCTGCAGGTATTATTCCATCATTGCATCATTATGAACTTTTATACTTATATAATGTTTTGTAAGAGCACACCTGAAATAAAATGCTCATGTGCCCTTCCCTTAATGGAATATTGGTTGTAAAAGAAAGTAATCAGTAGGTTTTATGTGCTTTGTATTTCCCCTTAAGTTGCTTATACACACAAAGTACTTTGTTTTAGCATCCTTGCTCATAAAGCCCTAATAATGATGCTTTTTCCTGCATTTTCTGTGTCTTTCACAATTACATACTTTTACAAACCCCAACTTGTTTCTTTACAAAACTGTAGCAAATTCTAACATAAAGGACTCACAAGGGTGATATGTTCACAATCCTCTTACAGAATTTTGTTTTTCTTTTATTGCTTGTCAGTAATAGTTTTTATTGGCATTTATAAAATTGACTGTTAAATTGTAATTTCCTTATAATATTATGCTTTCTTAATTGAAAACATAATAGCCACTGTGTGGAAATTATTTCTGTTTTGTAAATATAGGTCCCTGGAGATTTGAGTCAAACATCTGAAGATCAGAGTTTATCAGATTTTGAAATGTAAGTTTCATAATTCACAAATTTTTCTCTTCATGCCATCTCTGGGTTTGTGTTGTGAACAGCAATAATTGTGAAAAGCAATAATTTGCTTTTTCTATATTATTTCAAATAACTGCATGCTTAGCTGTGGTGTTCCATTATTGAAAAGGATGGAGAGCTGCACAGTCCATGCTCCAGTGTAGTTAATAATGCTGAACTCTGGGAGTTAGATTTAGGGAGATTTTCTTGGAGTCCTTTTTAAGTATCCTAGGTCTTGGGATTCTGCCAGAACACCAAGAAATGACTGGTTTTAGTGTTTTGGGTTTGATGGGTGCTGGTTGCTATTCATCATGTGATGGACTTTCTAATTTTTACAGAATTGATCCTAATCAGTTCTTGCAAAAAACCCCAAACTCCCCACAAACAACCGACCCCAGATCATTTTAGGGTGTTGTGATTTGGAATTTTGCCTTTAGTAATCAAACTAATGAATCTTGCTTTTGTGGATGAGAGGCTGAAAATGTAGCTGATGTTTGAATCATAGAAATTTTGAGATGGATGACAGAGTGGATGGAAATGGCTTCTGCATAATTGTGCAGTGCTCTTTTGTTATTTAATGAACTTTAGCTAAGGCTTGTGGCTGAAAATGTTGGATTTGTTGAAGTGAATAATTTTTGCTTCATGTGTATAATCAAATGTTGTCAAATGCATGCTGTGGAAAAAAACCCCAAACCCCAGAAAACCTGCAGAAGGAATTGTTTCAGTTGGGTTAATTTTAGGGAACATTTTTAGATTCAGAACATATAAAAAGTTCAGGCAGAACTCCAATCTTACTCCAATGTTACTTCATTTGAAATGTTAAGTTGCTTTGTTGATCACTTTGATCATTATCTAAATCATTGCATGTAGTTGCTTTGCAATTCTTATACATAAATATGATTTCCTATTTTAAGTTTTTCTCTCTGCTCCTCAGATCAAATCGTGCTCTTATTAATGTTTGGATTCCCTCAGTTTTTCTGCGTGGTAAAGCTGCCAATGCATTCCATGTTTATCAGGTAAGTGATCCAGTTTTACAGGGATTTTGTGTATAAGTTGCTGCCTGAAGTAGCACATTTTAATAATTTAAAGCTTTCCATATAATTTCATTAGAGATCAGCTAATGAGCAGCAGCAGCAGTAAGTTCATATATATGCATCTGTAGGATTGTGTTGATTATTCAAACAGCATATTTTGAGGATTGACTTGTAGTAGTTTAATACTTTTAAAGCATGCTAATGAGATGACTCCATTGGTCAGGGAATGTAACAATTCAATATTAATCAGGAAAGCCTTCTTCAGTGTGCATGTACATGTTTTGCTTCAATTTTGGTGATAACAATGACCAGGAGCATTGCTTGACAGGCAGATAGATAGTTTGCTCTAGTAGCTCACTTGAAAACATCTTGAATAATGAAACAATTCTTCACTGTGTGTTATTGAACATGTTCACACTATGTTCTGATTCAGGCAGGTCTGAATTTAGGGGTTTGTATTTCTGCCTGACTTGAAATTTTATACTCTTCCTTGGTTCCTGCATTCTTGGTTTCAGGGCAGTGACACCCCCTGCAGATAGAAAGGCAGGGTGAACTTCAAACACTCTCTAATGTGCTGTCCCTAGGCTGTTTATATTTCTTTATTTGTGGATTGTTAGCAGCTGCAAAATTTCTCCACTTTCATTTCAGCCACATGTACTTAGTTCTGAACAAGATTGGTGAAGCTTGTTAACATTCCTCTCACTCTGAATGATGTTTTTTTGTAGAATTTTGAATCATTTATGAAGTGTTGGCAGGTAGTTGAAAAATACAGGAAAACACCCACCTTTAGGCCAGTAAAAGACAATGAAAAATAAGATTTGAGGTAGTGGAAAGAAAAGCCACCATGATGGGAACAGTTAGTAATTTGTTCAAAAGCACTGAGTAATCAATCGAGATGCACAGGTGTGTGAAAACCTAATTTGCTGACAAGTGTAATTATTTTTGTCTTTCTGGCTTTCACATGTTTCTCCACTCTGCTGTCACTGGCTACAGGTTCTCAAACCCAGACACAAATCTGCCAACAAAGAAATTCTTAAAAGCATTGATATCTCACCCCATCTGTTACTCAAATGATGTTGCAGTTCCATGTCCACTAGAGGAGCTCTGATTTTTACTGCTTCTTTCCTAAGCTGCTCTGTGTGGTTTTTCATCTGGCTTGAGCAGAGGGGGGTGGACCAGATGTCCCACTGTGGTCCCTTCCAACTTTACCCGTTCTGTGAATTCTTTGAAGAATTTAATGTATTTTTAATTTTACTTGTAACTTAGTATCAAATTAGGTTACTAAAGGCTTCAGTATTTGTCATGCAGTTTGACTGGACTTCACTGTATTAAGTGGGGTTGTGGAAGCCTGCAAAGCATGCAGAATTCACATATACTGTAGGTGTTCTGCACATTCTAAAGGAAAAATGTTGAGATAAATCAAGCTTCCCAATTTGCAACAGGTTCAGAACTTTACCCAAAAATCTGCTGAAGTGAGTAGAGAGTTAGATGTCACTTGTCTTTAAGGGAAATAAAAGAACTTGTATTTGAAGGCTAAGCCTTTTCAGACCAGGAAAAAAGGAAGCAAAGTATTTCCAAAAGACCAAAAATTCTGAATCTACAAAAATTTTTTCCTTCCTTATCGTTTATTTTTCCAGTGACAGAAAATTAAAATGCATGTATAACACTTTGGATCAGCTGCATGAGAAAGGACTTGTGGTATATCAAATATTACAGAATGTTGATGTGAGTGAGATTATTACCAATAGCTTTTGGAGTTCATATTTCTCTGGGAGAATTTGAGTGAACAGATGTAAAAACTGACTTTTGGTTGTGCTAGTTAATGCTGAGAAAAAGACATCAAATGAACTTTGGAGAAAGCTAAAGTGTGCCATCTGGAGCAGGCAAAGTTTGAAATTTTGGTTTGGTGAAGCGGGATTTTTAGATATGCTAAATACTTGCAACTGTACTTCAGGCTAATTAGAAATTAGCCCTCAGCTGCTTAACCCAACTGAAAATCAGATCATACATGTGATACTATCAAGGTAAGATGCTGCTACTAAATGAGGGTACTGCAAAAGGGCATGAGCCTTGGCCAGTGCCAAAGGCAGTTCATGTTAGTGTATTTCTGGGATGGCTTGATCTCTTCTGCATTTTCTGTTATTAGAAAGCTAAAGAGATTGTCCTTCTCCCCCCTCCTCTGATGAGCCACCTTGTTAACCTTTGCTGATTTGGAATTGTGTGTCTCTGGAGCACTTCACTTGATGGAGAGAGCAGGACTCTGCCAGGGGAGACTTGCTATGTCACACTTATTGTTGATGCTCTTTAGAATTGTTGTGCCCCTTCTGTCCCTTTTCGTTTATAAATAGGTATTTTGTAGCAGAAAATAAACTACTGTGTACATATCATTTATCTTGGAAATGGTCAGAAGAGGGTAGAAACAATTGCAGAGCATCTCAAGTAGTTTGGAAAACTATGAACCTATCAGTTCCACAGTGTGTGTTATCTGTTTTCATGGACTTAAAAAAAGCTTCTGAAGAATATAAGAATTAGGAGAAATAATTATGGGTTGCTGTGCCTCTTCAAAATCAATGGCAATTTTGCACTTCTGCTTCTTAAATCAGGAAAAGAAATTAATAATATGTTAATTTGGTTATCAGGAGGGCCTGACCTGGACAGGATAAGAAAAGACTTCTGCAGGAGTTTTCTTATTATGCTTGCTTTTTAAAATTTAATTTTATGTTTTTAAATTTAATGTAGATTTGTAATGCTGTTTTGAAGAGCATTTATTTTTGCATCACATTAACATCTGTTTTGGATGCTCAAAATCAGTGCATTTTTCTTCCTTAAAAAAACCCAGATGTTGCTCTTCAGTAAATATAGCAGGAAAAGTTTTCAGCACCAGCATCCTTGTCACATAGTTTCAACCATCAAGTAGTTTCTTTAATTTGTCTTAAAGATTAAGGATTCTGGACAAGCTCTGAAGTAAGGCTGTGGACTCTGAAACCAAGCAGCATTTTATAATGAATCCTATTAGATGTGGAAATTTCAATCAGACCTCTGTATTTGCAGAGTTACACTGCACTCTTGCAGTAATGTTTAACTGGCAGAATTAACTGGTTATGAATCTTAAGGATTTCAAAACAAGCTCTGGAAACGTAGCCAAATTTTATGCTCAATTTGAATGGCTGAGTTCAAGGGGACAGTTGTGAGCAGCAGATAATTCAGTGCCCCAGTTTAGCACTTTATCTTACTGTCTTAAAAATAACAGAGCTGTGAATCTGTGTCTTTCAACTGTAGATGTTACAACAATTAAAGGGTGTATAAATTTTTAGGGGAAAAGCTATTTAGAATTGAATGTGCACTTCTGTGCAGTTATTGAGTTCAATTAAAAATATTTTTTCCCTTGTTTTCTCAGAATATAAAATAGTAACAGAAAAATGCATATTTTATAATCTCTATTCACCATGGAGTTGTTATGGGTTATTCTTATTCTGGATTATTCCTTGTGGAGAATAGCAGACTGTCTGTTTTAAATGAAATGCCAGTAGCAGATCTTATTGAATAAATAAAACATAAATCTCCACATGCAGTGCACCAGGAATTCAAAGGTGAAATAGCTGAAAAGTGACAGATAAATAGCTTCTGGCTTGCATACCACAGATTTTAAAGTAGCTAATCTGACATAATTTTAAAAAGAATTTAAGGAGGTCTAAAACTCAAGTTGTTACAAATGATTAGGAAAGGGATAGACAAATGGAAAAAGCTGTTGTGCTGTGTATAATCTCTGGTTTATCTGTGGCAGTTCTACTCCTCTCCAAAGAAATATATCAACTGCAAAAAATATGGGTGAAAAAAAAGATTTTTCACTGAAGGAGCATATTAGAAATTCTCAGTCTGCATGAAAGGCAGCTGAGAGGGGAATACAACAGCAATATTTCAAATAATGAAGGAAATGGGAACATTTTTAGCTGTTTCAAAATGCAGATTGGAACATCCACTGACATTATAGCCTTGCAATTTCAAAATGAGTACATGACAGTGGTTTTCTCCACAATGTATAATTGGGGGTAGTACTAAAAGTTTTATGGGTCTAGAAAATAATTGAGCTAAGTTGAATTGAAGAAAAATCAATCCAAACACAAGGATGTAACTCCTTTTTAAGGAAATCTCTGGATGGTGATATTTTGGAATAATAAATACCACTATACCTTTTGTTTATATTTAAGTATTCTGGATAAAATATATTTCATAATTCTACAAGGAATTTTCTGAACCATTGAGATCACTGTGCCTTGCTGTAAGAGCAGGGTGCAAGAAACTTGGAGATCTTTTAACCTAAACTTGAGTTGCCTTTGTAATGTTGTACTAATAATGACTAATTTAGTCCTAAAAGGAAATATTAGGTATGATGACAAAATATCTTTCCTTCCAACTAATACTTATCTTCTGTGCATGCAATGTCATTCTAAATATTTTCAGAACACATCCTCTCTCTTTGTACTTGCTCAAGTTTGTTTTGCTTCAGGTTTAGATCTTGACTCCTGTCTTGCCATGCATTCACACTGACAGATTACAAGTACAATTAATTCTGCACCTGAGTAGAAAAATTAATTGGATGACCAATTGATGTCTTTATTACCAATCAACAAATCATAAGGATTGTTTGGACTGCAGTGGATGAAATTATCCAGGCTGTGACTGGAGCTCGGACTAGACACTCATAACCATGTCTTACAGCAAGAACATCAGGCTGTTATCCAGAAGAAGGTTCAGAGGTTTATTCTCTTACAAAGTTTCTGATGGCTATTACTGAGTGTCAGACTGAATAGTTATAAACATTACAGGATGCAGCCATATATGGAGAAATTAATTTGTTTTGTACAAAGTGGCACTTAAGGAAAGCTAGTCTGTTAAACAGACAATTTAAATATTATGTGACTTTTGAAGCCAGGGTCATGGTGGCAAAAGTCTTCTCTTCCAAATAACTTTTCTCTAGTAGAGAGAAACAACCTAGTTTCTCTGGGTTGCTTTCTGATGGCTGCTACATATGATCTGTGCAGTTTGATTCCCATCTCTTTTGTGTCACAGACATTGGCCAGTCAGCCTACCACTAGAAAATAATTTCTTGTCTAATATATTCATGGGCATACAGACAGAATCCAAATCAGAATTAAAAACAATCATTTTCATTTTACCTCTAGATGGTGATAGTTAGATGCAGTTTCTTCAGTGTGTGAAGCAAGTTGATTATTGCAGTAATATTATTTTGTCATATTCCTCAACTGTAGAGTATCTTGTTTTCTGTATATATGTGGATTCCACTTTCCTGTGAAGTGTACAGCAAATGCCATTAGTCATGCCTTTTGTTGCTATAATTACCAATGCCTGACACTTAAGATAATGAAACTGAGATTTTATGATTCCTAAAATGATATCAATATTTAAATGGCTTCTTGCAAATCCGCCTTGTTTGCAGAGCAGTGAACACTTTACATTATAAACCAAATAAGTTTAAAGATTAATATGCTAATCAGACAAGACTGTTACTATCTGCATATGAATAGGATACCCTAAGACTATAATCAATAAACATTTCTTAATTTTTTTTTATTCCTTTTACTGTCTTCAGTTTTGCTGTTTAGTACTGACTGACATATTTGCTTGCAATATTTCTTTTTATATTACTTTAAATTATTTAAAACCTGATGTTTTCCTCTGCATTTCCTCTGTGAAGGAAGAGAAATACATTTTCCTATGAAAGGGCTTTTATCACAGGATTATTTAGATTGGAAAACAACTCTAAGATCATTGAGTCCAACTGTTCCCCAGCATTGCCAGGGCCATCACTAACTCAGGGTTCACCCTGAGCCTCTTTTTTTTCAGGCTGAGTCCCTTCCACAGCTCCACTCCCTTCTCTAGACATACTCCAGCCCCTCAGTGTCCTTGCAGCGGAGAGGGAAGAATTTTCACAGAAACACAACATAAAAGATGGAGGAGAACAGTATTTGATACCCATAAATGTTTGAGGAGGACAGTGCCCGGAAAATACTTTGTGTGAGAGATGAAACAGGGAAAGCACAGTCCAGGATCTGCCAACTTGAATTTAATCACAAGCCAGCATGGCCTTGGTATTTCCTCAAAGATTGAAAATGGAAGGCATCTGAGAGTTGAAAGGCAAGCAACAAGCTAAACTCAAAAAACTGAACCTAAAGTTGCATTTTATTTTCCTGATACATGATGAATTGGATGACTTCAGCAGCTGCAGCACTAAGCAGGCAAAAAGGAGAAATAAATAGTCTTCTAATCATATTCCATTTCTCTGCAGCTCAGGGCAAGTAGAGAAGAAAATGAACTGGAATGATTGGGAGAATTTGAAAGAAAGATGTGGCTCCTGTCATTCTCAGAGTTTTTTGAGAGTGTATGAGCCAAAGAGATTGAATATCCCACTTTTTCTGCAGTGGGACCCAAGGATGTATCAAAGAAGCATAAGAGGAAGCATAAAACAGAAAAAAATTTTAAATAACTAGGATTGAAGGAGTATACAAAGATGAGATCAGTCCTTGGAGATTTCTGTAATTATTTCTTTTTCTAAAGGAGACAGAATTACAGCTTACTGCATTGATTTGTTTATTGAAGTGCTGGATGCAAAAAATCCTAGGAAAGTAAAAGTAGAATTTCTATTTTCAGATTATTTTATAACTACTGCAGAAAGAAGCAGAATTTATATTCAATAAATATCTAAAATTAATATTAGTTATGTTACGTATTTTAGAAACTGACTGATGAGATAGCCTCCTTTCCCTTGCCTGAGCACTCACCATATTCTGTTTGGAGAAAAAGGCAGCACTTTTGTAATTTTACCTATTTTCTCTTCTGTAGAAACTTCTTTCCCTGAGTGGTTGTCATGCATTGCAAAGACTGTATGGTTCAAAGTGCATGTTTGTGAAACGACGTTAATTATCTTGGGTTATTATAAGTCATATTTCACTGTCAAAAGGAGCTTATTATGCTATTGAGTGATTTTTTTTTTTTTTTGTTCTGATTTGATTTGCATATAAAAAGAAGAAAAAAATATTGATTCCATGCAACAAAAGTGGAGGCAGTGCTGCCTTTGTTCTCTAGTGGCCAGTCACTTTAGTGCTGTTTTGGTGAATAGAAGCAGAGCTATGGCTGCAGAAGCACAGTGATCATTACACTGCGTGTCTGTAATTGAGTGGATAAGCCTAAAATGTGTGACATTTTTCTCTTTAGTGGAACAATATTGGCTGTTTTTAAGGTTCCTGCTTTGATGTCTGTTGTGTCATATATTTGACACTGTAGTTTTCATTTTTATGAACTAAATAACAGAAACTTGAAGATTTAACATAAATTACATTCAAGTATCTGTAGTTTTTGTGCAAGTGGATAAAATGGTCATATTGAAATAAAAGCTTGTTCACTCTAATTCCTGTTGTGTCTCTATGGCACACAAAAAGCTGCTACTATCACAGCTGAAAAGTTTCATTGTTCCATTTGTTTTTCATTATGCAGAAAATTCTTAAATTGAATCATTTTCGAAGGGGGAACTTAACCATAAATGCAGGCCTGCAGCTGTTCTCAAAATATAACTTGCATTTGTATTCATTTCTCACACTTCAGAGGTAACTTTGTAGAGTTGAGCTTGAATTTATATTCTTAACAGAATCCCATTGTCCTGAAGTAAAATGAAACTAGTTCTTATTTTTTTTCATGAATACTTTTTGCTTCTTCTGTATGTTTTGAGTGCAGAAATACATACTTTTGATAAAACCTAAATAGATTAAAATACATTATTCCCATTTCATAGTGTGCTTTTCTAAAGGAAAAAAGATATTTCCAATCCCCTGAAAACAATTATTTCTTAAATGGTAAACTTTGATCAAAATCTCTTTGACTTCATATTTCTGAATAATCGAGATGTACATTAAAGTTGAACCAGAGTTTTAAGAATTAAAAAAACCTTTTATTATCCAAAGTGTAAAGCTATAGACCAGTGGTATTTGTTGTATTTATTTAAAAGCAAATATAAGGGAAACATTCACCAGTCAAATTTAGCTGAGTTAACATCAAAAAATAATGGTGCCAATTAACATGTTCTGGTTTTGTGTTCATACTGATTGGATTGTCCCTACCAAAGCAGTTGCTGAATTTCCTTTTTGTTATCACATGCTTGGACATTGATTTGAAAGTATGTAACAAACAAGAGGCTCTCCAGAAAACCCTTTCTTATTAGTGAGGGAAAGGAACTTAGAAATACAGTAATACAAAGAATTACAGTAATTCAGAAGTAGTAGTTTTTCTCTCACCCTTTTTTATCCCCTTGTAATGCCTACTTAGCTGGTAAATGTCACAGGAGCTTCCTTAGTGCAGATCAGTCTCCTTTGCAATCCTCATGCTGTCCATCACTTTTTTCCAAGCTCAAAACTATGTAAAGCATAGGATGCTTTACAAACATTCCCAGTATTCTCTCTGTCCTTTGGAGTGTTCTACTGCTGAAATATCCTGAATTTCCTTGTATCTTGTGCCATTTTTATATGTGATTTAGTAGAGTTTTCACTGCTCACCTTCCCTTTACATTATTCCCTACCCTCTTGAATGGTCCATGAACTCACAAGGACTTTGAATTCAGCAGTTTTGTATTTGTGGAGCTCCCATCAATAGAGTTCTCTGTCTCAGAATTTATTTTTCATTATGTATTATTACTTCCAGGAAATGTGAGCCATGATTGCAGGCAAGATTCAGGAGTAACTTTGTTTAGGGAATATCTGTCCTGATGCTTAATCTTGGAATTCTACAGCCATGGATGTCATTGTAACAGGAGAAGGCTCTATAATATCTCAGTATCTCTTGCTGCCAGCTATACTGGAGAGAGGCACAAAAGTGAATACTCATATACTAATCTATATTTTGCATCAGAAAAGAGAAGCACACACATGGGACTTCTGCAGATCAGGATGAGTGTTGATGACAGGCAGTTGTCCTGTGTACACTGGAGCTGGAGCAAGTTGGAATTTTGGCATTTGTCCTTTATTTTCCTCAGGCTTTCATATGTAAATGTTGATGAACTATGTCAGTCTATTACCTGGACTTGCTAACATCATTTTTGACTCAACTGCTTAAAAGTTCTTAACCTATTTTGGTAGTTTGTATTAATTTATTTTTGGTGAGGAAGGAAAAGAACCAATTATAAAAATAATTTCCCTATAAAGACCTTAGCAACTTCCTTTAGACCTGACAAAAAACAATCAATGGCTGATTTTCAATATTGACTCACTATTACACCAATAAAAAAGTTAGATATGCTTTTGTGAACACACATCTTAAAACAAACAAACCCCAAAACCTCATTTTTCTTCCAACTAAGTACACATACCAAGCCAGCTGGGCAGGAACTGCTGCAGTTTGGCTCAAACTCCAGGACCACAGGAGCAGGATTTTTCATTTCACTATGCAATTATAAACTTGCACTTCTCTGAAGATTTTTGGCATTTCAGTAACATTAAGTTAGCAGGTAGTAGACTGATAAATACTGTTAAATTACTATTGTTATTGCTATTGCTTTCCAAATCTCTTACATCAGACATGTTTGTGATGAGAAAATAACACACTAATTCATTAAACATACTTATTGACTGAAATTTTTCTTAGAGCTGCTATAGCTCATAGCTACAGGAAGGTTACTAATCAATTTTTACACGGGAGATCCAAGTGGAAAATACTTCTAAATTACAAACAGAAACTAATTAACTAATTAATTTTTATATATTCAAGACAATATTAAAGTGAAATCTTTTGTCTACACATAAATATTCTAACGGTGATTTTGATTTAGTCTGTACATTTTCATCACCCTGAAAATTATTTAAGTAAGTTAGGAATTGGATGATATCAGAAAAACAGGGGCATCAGAAAGGAAATGAAATTATTTAGAATTTATCTTTTAAATTGATCTGAGAGTAAGCCTGAGAGTAGTCATTTCAACTTTCTATAATATGGCCCTAAGATAACTATATGCCTTCAGTCACTAGACTAGGATAAGTATATAAAAATAATTTTATATTTAGTGTTTACTTAGTTTGATTTCCCAACTGAATTTGCATTAAGTGCGTAGCAATCCCTTGGCTTGGGAATAGTATTCCCCTCTGAGATAATAAAAGTTGAAATGGGTGCTGCATCATGAGCTTTAATATACCTTTCATAGTCTATTAGTTGATTGTCAATAAATTCAATATGGCACAGGGCTCCAAATGTTGCATTTTCATTTCTTGCTGTCTAAATGAAATCAATACCTATGTACATGGAAGAACAGTAAGAAATTTTCCAATAGTTTTATCTAAGAAATCAATCTATGTTTTTGCAGTCCTGAAAATTTTCAATTACAGTGTACAGGATTCCTTAGTTAGTTAACTGGGAGTTACATCTTAACAGGTAATGTTGAACTGCATGATTCACCAAATCACATGTGCAAAGATAAGTGCTTAGTCAAATTAGGATTTCCATATTAAATAACTTTGTTAAAAATAATTTAAGCTTCTTTTTTTTGTCATCCCTGCTCCACCCCTCCCCCCCTTCCCCAGAAATTGACACATGAATGTATACAGAATTCCAAACAATATATTGGTTGAAGTGAGAATAGGTAGGGAGAAGAGGGCTTAGAGCTGGGTGAATAAAGATTTAATATAATTTTTACTACATTAAATAAATTTGTTTAGAATTATGCAAAATAGTTGTATTATATATATTCCTGCATTTGCCTTCAAAGATGTAGTCAATTGTTAAAACAGATGGTTCTGTAGGTGTTTAATTATCCTGGCTTTATTTTCAATGTGAAAAAGAAATCTGAATACTTCTTGCAGACTTACTATTGTGATTCCATCGTGACACTATCTGAATTCTTGTTACCAAAACTAGTTGAATTTTTGTTTACATATGTGTGTTTGTAATTCACAGTACACTGAATATTTTAAATTCTTACATGTGTTAATTTTGGAATTATAGTATTCCTTTTTTTGGAATTATAGTCTTCCTGTAGAAAATATATTAATATTTTCTATACTGAAATATTCTAATTTGACAGAACTTGCATGGTGTTCTGCATAATATATTGTATTTTGTTGCAAAGAAGCCTCCTAGAAGTTGTAGAAACTAAGTGTCTGAAGAGAGAACTTCATCTCTGAAATACACCAGTCTTAAGAAAAATTGAATTTTTTCTCCTAAGGATTTGCAATATCTCAGGCAGAAAGAAGGACCATGCTTCATTCACCAGGAAACACTGCAATTTAGCATTGAAATTGGCCACATCAAAAACCAATCTTTATTTTTATCTAGTTTCCACAAAAATACAGTTGTTACTGCCCACTCTTTTGTGTGACAGTGGTTGGTGTTACTTTTTTCCATAAGTGTTGTCCTGGTATTTGCCTTAAAATTTACTACTAAATTACTGGGGGTTTTGGAACTGCAAGGGAAGGCAGTGTCATCAGTACTGTGCCAGTTTAATTCCTGGTGTAAAATATTGGAATTATTAACACACATGAATAAACTACAGATTCCATTGAAGGAGCAAAAGGAAAGGTCACTCTGGATCTTCAGTTCTCATGCTTGGTTTATAGTTTCTGACTTGTGCTGTTTCAGCATTCTTTTAAACTGTGTCATTCCCTAGGAGAGTGAAATCTCAGTTTTCTGTAAGTATATTTCACTTCTGCATGACATTTTCCTAGAGAAAGCGAATATTTAGCATGTAATTGGTAATAGGCTCATGAAATAATGAGCAGCAAACAAAAACAGAATCACAAAAACTACAGCTGTGTTAAATTATACTTAATGTCCTATACAAGCAGAAAGAATGAACTGTGTTTATTTTCCAAACAATAAAATTTCTAGTTTAGTTTTCAATGTAATTTTGTTAGGAAGTAAATTAAGTTTCATACTTCAGATAAAATTAGGTTTTGCAATTCTGATGCTGCAAAGCTAATTTACAAAGTTGAAAAACTGTGTTGAGGACATAGAAATCAATTTCATAGTGGTATTAAATGATTTTTCCTTTGGTCACTGGGTAGTAGAATATGCTGGAAACCATGGTAACGAGAAGTGCTGCCATGGTTGCCCCAGAGTCATGTTAAAATGAGCAAGCTGTGTTGATTAAAATAGGAGAAAGAGAGAGAAATAGGAGGAAAAGGGAGGAGGGAGAGAATGGGGTTAAATGACCTGTACAACAGCAAAAGCAAATGCAGTCAGACTTGGATCTGTGGCTGTGGGATCCTGGAGCTTGTGTTACTGCACATGAAGGTGCTGAGCCAGGGGGATTTAAAAAGAGTGAAGGACAAACATCAGCCCTGTTTGTCTTTATATTATTCCCTTCCCTGTCTGTGTTTTGCAGGTTTATATCAGGATAAAGGACGATGAGTGGAATGTCTACCGAAGGTATGCAGAGTTCAGAAGCTTGCATCATAAATTACAGAATAAGTACCAGCAAGTGAGGACTTTCAACTTCCCACCAAAAAAGGCCATTGGAAACAAGGTACTTGAAAGAACTCACAGTATCAGTAAAAGCTGGGGGAAAAACCTCTCTTATCTATACACAAAAAATGAGGTGACTCATAAATATTTTCACACTTGCTAGTACCTGCTATTTTTATAGGATTTCCCCCTGCCAGCTGGAGATTCACTGATGTAGGTAATGCATTGGTTTTTCCATTTACTGAGAAGTTTTATTGAATGAAATATTGATGATGTACACAAATGCACAAACCCTCAAAAGCTTTACTGGACAGCCCTATATGTAAAATGAAGTCTCTTCTCCATTTGTCTCAAAAAACAATGCCAACAATCAACACTGGTGAGTAATTCTTTAAATAGTGCTGTAAATTTCAAGAAGTATCAATCTGAATTCCTTAAATTTCCTGCACTCTTCACCAACACTTTTAAGTTCTTTAAACCAGCTTTTTAAAGACGTTTAGGTACTTAATCCCTGTAATCTGTGTCTTTGTGTCTCAGCCCTTCCATTTTAAAATGGGAATTTGTGGTTTCCTATCTATAAGGTTTTGAAATAAAACAGTAAATATTGTAGTATGTATGTAGTAAGTATGTAGTACCATGTAACTAAATCTTAGTCATCAAAACTTTAAACTGATCAAGAGTGTAAATGCACATTGCAATGTACCCTACAAGTCCAGTAAGGATTAAGGAGTAATTGAAGCAATTTTCCTTTGCAGCATAGGACTCATCTGGAAAATTTTATTTAGCTATCAGAAGTAAAATCTCCAATATATTGTGCCTATGACTAAAAACATCTTTACTGAACTGCTGGATTATTAAATTAGAGTTTTTAAGGTTAATCCATTTTCTTAGCTTTTACACAGGATTTTCTCTTTTTACTGTTTTTTGCCTTTTTATCACTGAGTTCTTATATTAAATATCTAAGAATCTCCAACCATAGTGGTCCACGTAGTCATCAAAAGACAGCTGACATAATAGTTGCAGAACTCAGATCTTCATGGCACTGTGTTTTGTTTAAGACCACAGAAACACATATATTATTAAAATGCCACAATCATCCTTCATCTGTGTTGGAAAATAATTTCTACTAATTTGTATGAAATAATATAAATTTTCAAAAATAAATAGAAGTTAGAAATTCCTTACTGGCATTCAGATGTCAGTGAATGTGGATTTTTAATGTTTAAAGATAGTAACTTTGACTTCCAATGATTTCCCAGGTATTTTGTAAAAAGAGTAGTTAAGTTTGGCACATGTGAAATGGCAATGATGCACCCAATCTGGGGTGGGTGGTGGTGATAAAAATATAGATGAAATTTATCAATAAAATCCATAGGTCTGTTTGCTTGGCATAAAGTCCAGTTAATGTAGTTCATTGCCTGCTGCTGAGGAAATGGAAGTACTTTAGGGAGCTTTTCTGCTTTTTTTCATTTGAGAAGATCATGCATTTTTCATTTAATTTTTAGTGGACAGTTTTGTCATGGAAACCAGGCATTTTCTTCTTTGTTATATAACGAATTCTCCTTTTTTGAAGTGATGGAGTATCAGCCACTTCAGTAAATTACAAAAGACGCCTTTTAAGCTTTTTTTTATACTCTTTCATCCTTAATTACTTTAAATACTAATTGAGTTACAACTTCAGTTGCACAATTGATGCATACAAAATTATCAGTGGAGCAACTCAGGAAAAAATTTGCATTGTTTATTCTTTTGGTGCTTTAGCTTTGAGCCAAAATTCTACCTTAATCTTGCATAAACCCACAACCACTATCAGATCTCAGAAAAAGGGTTTTTTCTTTACAGTAAGAAGTGAGTGCCATCCCTGGCTCTCCTGAAAGACTCCTGTGATGAGATGTGGGGCAGTGGTGTGGTTGTGACCTGGCAAGTCTCAGAGTGACACACCTCAGCTGAGCAAGGCTCAGTTTGTCACACTGCAGTTTATTTGCACAGCACATTGTGCATGAAGATTTTTGTTCTTTTAGAGGGGCTGTTTTCTGTGTGTATCACAGAATGTATTGCTCTTTGAAATTTGTACCATTTTTTGCTGTAGTCTGTGGAAAATAATAATTGTGCTGTGTGACTGAGATGGGTTAAAGGCCCTGAGATGGCCCTGCTTTCCACAGCCAGTTGAAGGTTTAAAAGGAAGGTTTCAAAATTTAGTATAAAATTAATTAATTCATGTGGGAATGTCTGTCTTGGAATTCTGCAGAACTTTCAGTTTAGGATGAGGATTAGTGCAGAATGTTACACATGGAAATATTTGGTAATCAACATTAGAAGATATATTGCCAATACTACTTTTTCAGTACTGCTTTTTAAATTTAGTGGCTACCAAAGCACATCTACCTTTAAATATGCAGTTGGATGCCAATGGATATTTTTTCTCTGTGGTATTACTTTTGCTGGTTTTAATAGAATTGGAGCTGTCTTGCCATTTCTAGATTAATCAATACAATCTTAAATCAGTCCTAAAGAATGTAAAGAAAGTTTCAGTAACAAAAGTATCTCTTACATTAATCAATGGTTTTCATATCCTTTGCAACTCCTCAGTGTTATTAAATGCCCAAATAACATGTTGGTAAAAAACAGTCCTCCCTGTGTAAATGGCTAAAAATGATAATTTTGAAGCTTTTGGAAAAGCATTGATGCTTTTATATCCTTCAGATCAGTAGCTGGATGAGTTTATTCACTGCATCCCTTCAATGCTCTCTGTACTGTGGGGCTAATGAAGGTGATGTGCTTATTGTAAATGACAGAGGCATCAAAGGTCTTGCTGTAATTGAAACCAGCACTGAAATTTGTGTTCAGTTACATGTCCCAAATTTAGGGAACCTCCAGGATCACAAGAGGACACCATATTCTGCAGGATGATCTGGAATCACTCCTGCAGACTGCCAAAATACTGTCCAGTGCTTTGCTATGCAAAGTACTGGGGCTCAGAGGAGGGAACTTAACTAGAAGAGAGTAATGCAGAATAAAATACAGAGAAGTATTAATTTTGATGCATATTTTTCACATTTACTGCAGTAGAAGTCAGGGAGATCATGTTCAAATGCAAAGTTGCATTGGGGACATGCAAAAAGAAAACAGAATTTCAGCTGAATGAGGATTTTAAAAAGTCATAAAATCAAATATTATTTTTATATATATTCATCAAGTAGCAGTGAAATTAGAAAATATTTAACAATTATAAGCCATTATTATTAATAATAATATACATTTTGATCATTATATTTGTAATGTATTTTTGCTTTTCATTTGTTTGCTGTCGGTTGGGACAATTTATCTTAAAAGTTCATGTTCATGGTATTCAACAAATTATGTATGTAAGATTAAAAACTGGCTTTAATGCTTGAGGAAACCTAAATTTAATATACAGAAAACCAATTAATTGAAAAATAACTGAAAAGAGGGAAGACTACTGCTTTGTACAAGTGACCTTTTTTTACAATTAAAAAGAAGAGTGTGGATTTGCCTTTCAGCTTGTTAACCTCATTTTCAGCATATTAGTTTAACATTGAAATTTAGTAAGTTAGAGCTAAAATAAAGCAGAGAAGAGAATAATTTGTTTTATAAGTGTTGCTTTGAATCAAGTTAGATATTTACTGAAGGAAAATAATAATTCTTTCAAGAGTCCATGTATTAATTTTCATGTATTTTCCATATTTTCTATGCTGTGTATCTTCTACTAATGATCTTTCAGTGCTGGTAACAAATAGTTGTCAAAGTCTTTATGAGTAATCCTGGCAAAAAATAAGAGTTCCGTCTTCAATTCATCCATGTTGTGTTTGAGTAAAACAAGAAATACATTTGTTCCCTTGTGTTGTGTGTATAAGGGAAATGTCTTTACTTAGCATATATTTTAATTATTTTTTAACCTGCAGATCAATTTCTTTAAAACCCACAAATTTCAATTACTGTATTGTTAACATTTGAACTCTTTGGGTTTTGTAATTTTAAAACATATTCCCCATGTGTTTGCCTGGCTTGTGATTTGCTCATGATGTGATTTTCTATGTAGCTGTATATACCAAGATTTTCTTGCATGAGATAGATTTTTTTTTTTTTTTTTTGCAAGCCTTCAGATACTTTGGATCTTTTGAATTCATCCATCCATTCTCACAGTTTGTGTTTGTGACTGCTGCCTTGCTGTCAGGAGTGCCCAGAACAGGCTGGGCTCCATGCACCTTTATACAGTCACAGCTCTTGATTGCATAAGGTTCCCTGTAGGTTTTTGCATACAAATATAATTATTTTTTTCACTTAAGATAACATTTAGCTTACATTTGGCTTCTGAATCTTTGCTGGTATTGTTGTCTCTCAAAATTATGATTAAATATTAATACATGAATATTTAGTGGACTGACTAGTCTAATTTTTAAAATATTGCAACATCCTTGAAATCCCAGTTGCTGCTTCTACGTTGGGCAGGTTATAGTAATTGAGTAGAGATCTAATTAAGAATCCTCTTGCAAGAGTGTTGTCCCAATAGAGGGCATATCAAAATAGAAATGGTTCTTTAGTTCCACTGGAGACCTGAATTCAGTGGTTGTCTAAGTGAGGAGAAATTGAATCAGGTAGCTTTGCACTGAGTGCTGACTTGACTGCATGATATCCTCTGCTTTCCTTTAAAACACTGGATACCCCATATGGAAAGAATACACAGCACTTTGCTGAGATCAGAAGAGTGACTTTGCTGTGACTTCTCAGTTGCTTTGGGGGAACAATACAGAACTCAAAAATAAGTTTCTGTCTCGGAAAAAATGTTGAGAGCAACATAATTTATCATTTTAAGCCATGCAACTGAAGCCTGTGAGCTGTATCTCCAGCCATAGCTTGTTTCATGATCCAAAGTTAGTTCAATAAAACAAATATTTTTACCTGTCTGTGACTAACCTAAATTGTAGATTAATTTAAATATGTCCCTATTTTAAAAAGTTCAATAATATTATGTGCATGTACTTAAAAATATTCTATTTATATATACACATATGCATGAGCATGCATATGACAACATCAGACAGCATTTGAGATATATATGAAGTTGACTTCTGGAATATATCTTGTGGTTCTGCAAGTTCTGCTCTCCAGTAGCTCTGGCTTTCTCCCATTTATGTCAGTGGAAACTTGCCTTTCCTCACAGTGTGCAGATGGATTCCTTTTCTTTTGTTCCCAACAGCAAAGCTGCCTTTAATCAGTGGTCTGTTTGCCTGTTGCTGAAGGTAGTGAAGAGTTTAAGAAAGGCTGCAGGATAACTAGTTTAGGGTTCAAAAGCAGAGAAGATAAAGATTTTATTGCAAGTAAAAGAAAACAATAGAGCTTGCTCTTGTGCTTATAAAGTTTATTGATTTTTAAAGAAGTTTGTCAAGTAAAGAGTTCTCTGGCTCTGTATGTGTATCTATATACATATAGATATGAAAAAATTTGAAGCCATTCAAATTAGAGTTTGAGTGTTAATATTCTTGCTGTTAAGAGTTTTACATGGTGTCCTTGCTGTGTAACGCCTGTCATGCACTGATTGCATTTTTGGCAAGATGAACCTGTCTATTCACAGAGAGTACCCCCTTGAAACTGCCTTTAGACCAGATGATGGAGGAACTAAAGTCCCTTTGCAAAGGGATGCAAGGAGAAGCAGCATGATAGGAACAAGGTTTTTTAAGGAACACACACACTCCTCCCACGTAAAATATGTATTTGAAAATGGGAAGTATAACAATTCCTGTTTAACTACATAGACAATAACAGAAGACATATGGAATGTTTGCAAGAGGATGGTGCAGGAGAAATCACAGGGGAGGAAGTAATTTTATTTTAGATTTGGGTGTTTTTCTGTCCAAATTCAGCAAAGCAATTCAGGGCAACCTAAAATTTAAGTGTGTCTTTGGCATGCATTAGAATCAGAAGTACCCCTATATGCACTTTTGTCCTCTGTGGGATTTAGGAGCTCATATCTTTCATCAAATTAGTATTTGTCCAAGTGAGACTGTCAAGGGGAACTGAGAAAAAAGCATAACTTGTGGTCAATACACTTGGGACAGGGGGCTAAATAATGTTTCTTGGTACTAACCTTTAATATCCAATGTCTTCGAGTAGAATTGTTAGAAAATTATGACTTCCTGATGTTTCAGAATTGGGATATATTTATTAAAAGAGAAAAGCTTTGAAAATATAAATCCTCAAGTTGTATATTAAAAATTTGAAGTTAAAGATTGCTTTAATTAATGCTATTTAGGTCGATTTTTGGATGATGTAATATAGAATCTTAAATTCTGTATTATTCTTGATTTTCAAAGTAAGTAGATTTTAATTTTTAACCCTCTTAGTGGACTTAACTAGTGTATTGAGTTATTTTCGTACAGACTTTTGCCTTGTGGGTTATAGAAAAAACTGTAGCTTATGTATATTTGACAAATATGCTTGTTCTATTCTGTGGGTAAAAGGAAAAGAAATTGATCCATTTGTATTGTGTTCAGACAAGGAAAGGAAATCAAATTAATCTCATATATAGCTGAATGTGATTATTCTAATATAACACAGTTTTTGTGTTCTAAGGCTACAAAAGAAGCTTTATCCTGTACATTCACTGTTTTACTTCATAGCTGAAAAGTTCAATTCTGTAAGAAGCTTTAAAATAGCCATTGGGAATAAATGGATACAATCTGGTTTTCAAATATGTGACTTAATTGTATTGTCATAAAAATAGAAATAAAAATAATGTGACTCCTGGCATAGTCATTAAGATTTCTAGTCACAGCTCACCTGTTTCCAGGCACTGTCACCTGCAGACTAAGAGGGAATGCAGAGTATTTCAGATTTTAAATCCAGATCCTCTGGGTTTTCTACTGCATAAGACTGCAGTTGATATTTTATGTATACAGCACTTAGAAAAGAGCATTCAGTTCTTCATTTCCATTTTTTTTGTCATATCAGTATCCAAGAGAAGAGAAATAAGTCAGCAGGAAATGGTTGGCTTTTATATAACAAATGCTTTATAGTAAATGCTTCCCATTGTGTGGTATGAAATCTCTGGGTTACCTGAAACTTGGCATGAAGGTTAAATCAAGCAGAGTGCAGAGCAGCATATTTCATTTTCAGGGCTTTAATTTAAAAGGTAAACAGTTCTCCAGCTCATGCTTCTCCATCTCCATCAGAATGTCTCACTGAATTAATCTGTTCATTTGGTGCTCAAGGGCACCATTTCAATGAAATAGTGAATTGAATAGTTTTCTTTTCAAGTTACAAAAATTTCCTGCTAATTGCTGCTGAAGTTTAGGAAGAAGGAATACAGACTATTTAGGGTCTACAAACCACAACTTTGCCTGTCAAGAGATGTTTTTATTCTTTCTGTCTTGTAATGCTATAATCAAGAGAAGCAATTTATTCTAACAAATTATTGAATATAGAGCCCATAGAAACAGTTCAGATGGTGTTGCTTTGCATCATGACATTATGGGCAAAAAAAGGAAAGTAATTTACATGCTGCTTGGACAACTGCTAGATAAAAATATGGCAGTTTTATAACAACTCATGCGTCATTTAGATATTCTAGTAGCCTCCTGGTATAAATTAAAAATATAAAAATATATTTTCTATATTTATTTCTTATTGTGATGGTGATGCTAAATTGCCAAGTTACTTGGATTAATAAACTTCCTTTCAGAGAAATCTTAACAGGGACACCTAATTACAAAAATAAAAGTAAGCCATTCTTCTTTTGAATTTGAAATTTTACCCACATTTTTCCCTTTCCTTACATATCAATGTGCTTCATTTCACCTGTCTTCTGCTTCCCAAAATATATTGTTTTGTAAATATTGGCAAATTTTAATCTTACTTGCTCTACAGCTTTTTGGGCAACTGCTAGTGCTAAAGATATTTAGTGTTAATTGTTTAATAAGAGAATGAAATATTGAATACTTCAGATCATGTGAAATGCTGGAAGCACTTCCTTCATGAAAAATCTGGTTTTCTTCATTGTATCATGTAAAATACCTTTGCATGAAGGCACAATAAATTATGGGCATTTAATATCCTCATTAATTCAATTTACATTTTAGAAAGCAGAATCATCCCATAAATATATCTGACTAAAATTTTTGTTAAAGAAGAATAGACTTTTACATGAAAGTAAAGTTTTTATTTCATTATTGATTTTTTTTAATGGAAAGAATCACCTAAGCTTACTGTATACATAAGCTTACACATTGTAAGCACTATGTATGTACCATGTTTCTAAAGGGTTTTGAGGTGGGTTATTTTGTTGTTATTTTAAATTTAGAGTCAGTCTTTATTGGTCTTCAGGGCATTTTCAACCAGATTAAAGAATGAAATTAAGAAAGAAAACTGCAGTGTTGGAGAGAAGCACTGAACTGAGACACATTTTAACTAATATTGTTGATAGTTATTACTGTAATATAGGCTAGTGAAAAAATGGATCTCAATTTCATGAACTGTTGTGTTGTAGTTTGCAGAATTTCCTGAATAAAATTATAGGGTAGACTGCTAATACTTTATCTGAAGAGAAAACAGAAATAGTGTTTTCCTATTCAATAGCTGAGCAAGAGATAAGCCCTAGGGGTCTTGCTGCAGTTTTTTATTGATGCTTTTTAATTAACAGTTGATTCCTGACCAGTTGACAAATTAACACAGGGTTGGCATATGTCTTTAAATAACAAAATATTTCGATGTCACTGGATTATATTAGCATAACATTACCGAGTTCTTTTTCTAACAGTGACATTAAGCACAACACTAAAAAGAGATCAGTTTCAGATTTATTCTCAAGCTTTCTTTTTTCTGTTGGCATATTTACTGATTAAAATGTTGCTTTGATTAAATTGGTGCTTGACTGAGGACATTGCAGGACTGTAGCTCTCCCTCAACACATCTGCTACTGGATGGGTTTGCAGCAATGCCTTTTTCAAACTACTTTATCTAAAAGCACTTTTTTGGTACCATTGAAATGAACCCAGAGCTGGAGATGGAAATTAATCAGCTATTTTAGTAGAGAAACAGAGTAATAATTACAATTATGTAGTAAATCTCTGTTTAGAGGAAAATAAATTTCTTTTCAAATCTAACGGTTCCTTGATTTCTTCTTTATATCTCATCCTCTTAAATTCCTGTTTGTTCCACTGAACAGTAAATGTACAAAAAAATCGCATACTGGGATGGGGAAAATGGCAATTTCATGTATTGTATATTCTTGTTATGTTGTATAATGCTGGACTGGTTCTGCCATACAGAAACTGGCTATACAAGTAAGATGGAAATTTTAAGCTTATGTATTTAAAATAATTTTGAGATGATTTTTGTATCATATGATGGCATCTGATATATTTAGGATTGGAAACTGTACCTTTCTAAAACTTTTATGATGCAATAGTTACTGAAGGACAGATATACTGAAGTTACATTTTACTGTGACCTGTGCAAAGGTGTCTGTTAGCCTGTAAAGTGAATATTTGCTATATAACTTGTAATTACAAACTGCTGAGAATGACTCAGCAGTTGAATATTTAATTAGCTCACATCTCAGCTTCTGATTTCCAGCTTCATTTTGAGGTTAGCATTTTGTGCCTCATAAATAGATAAAAACAGATATGATAATTTTGCTAAGACCCGTTGACCAAGATGGTGGAAAATATTAGGCTACATTAGAATAACTTGAATTTATTTCTGCATTTGCAGGTTCAACTTTGAATAGCATGATTGTCAGCTTAATTTAGGATGGGATGCATTGTGTGGTATCAGTGGCTGACTAAAGTCCTAAAGCTGTATTTTCTTTTATTTAATATTTCCTTTTATCTTAATTGAGTTGGACTGAGCCTTCAGCTGTTTTGTTTGGTTTTGTTTGGGTTATTTTTTACCCCAGTGCTACCAGCAGGAGATTGGTTAAATGCTAAGTAATGGTTAGAACCTCAGGAACAGTGATGTTGATTGCACCAGGCCCAGAATCTAAAAGTGTTTTATCTGTCCCTAAATTATGGCAGGTAACCATGGCAATCATAACATTTCCAAAAGCTCCTGGAAAATATTTGAAACATCTTAAGTGAGCTGTCCCATTAATAATGAAGAATACCAATGTTTCACCATCTGTTCCATACTAACACTGTGTATAAAAGACCAGCAGTTGTGTGAAACAATTTAAACTGCAAGTGGGAATGAACTTGGCTAGTAATGAAAAACTGCAAAACAACATGACATAAAATATGGTACATCAAGACTCTCTTCTTAGTTTTACACCTTAGCATCATCCTTCTAATATATGTTGAGAGTCTATAACTCTTCCATTATCTATTACAATTTTTAGAGATTTGTAATTTGCTACTAGCATTTTGGGCAGAAGAAATGTGGCAAATTATCAGTCAAAAATAATCTCATATAACATTTTGGGAGACATGAATTTCAAATTAAAATATTTTCCCAGATGTGTTTTGATGCTTCTGTAATCTGAAAGAGTTTTGCTTGTTGACTAAAATTTTGTGGTCTCTTAGTCAAAACTGTGTGTTCTTGAACTGTGGGCGAGTAAATCACTTTCACTGTAGTTCATGCAGAAACAGCAGCAGTTTTATTTTTTAGAAAATATGCCTTAAAAACTTCTGTGAAATCTTAAAAGTGGGTCTTTATTTAAGTACTGTTACTTTATCTATTTGTGTGTTTGTTTCCTTAAAAATGAAACTATGAAATCTAACCTTGAATCATGTGAAAATGCAAAGGTTTTTTGCAAAGCATATATATTTGTAATTTTAACAAAATTACTTTGTCCTCAGAATACATTCACATTGAGTGTACATAAATATGTATATTGAACCCTAGGGGAAGATCTTTACTGTTTTCTGTGTGAGTTCATATGCAAATTTAGGCTTGTATTGACTCATACAATCACTCATACAATCACTGAAGACATCTACTAAAAGTAGGGGGTGGGTGTCATTGATACAAACCCAAATCAAAAAAATTCCCTTGATTTTTTGCTTGTAAATAAAAGTAGGTGTTTATGAGTTGTAATGTAAAGTACTACCTAGATTTCTCCTCTGCATAATTGGGCCCAATGAAATGAAGGTTATAGGTGCCTTTTTATAATTTAGGACTGAAAAAATTGGCCAGGCTTTGAGCCAGTTGTGTTTTTCTGTTACCAATTGTTCTGTTTACGATATTGTGACAAAAACTCTTTATTACTGCAACAGCTTGGCAGTAACAACTCTGTGCTAAAATCATTGCTTTGAGTAGCCAACCTGCTGTTGCAAAATGCACGTTTAATGATAAAGTGCAGACCTGGAGCTGAATCATTTTGACCTTGGTTTACATTGCTTCTGGTGAGGACAACGAGCCTTAGTACATGCTACAGAATTTCATGGTAGATTGCTTGGTGTTTGTTTTACAGATCAAATTCATGTCAGAGTAAAATAACATTTTTAACTGTTTTCAGGCTGGGTTTTTATTTCTGAGATGTTCTGCCTTCTTCTTGGACAAATGGCAAAAAAATAGCCCCATTATAAGCACTAATTTGATCATCTGTAAACAGCAAAAAGTGCATTCCCTAATGTTCTGGCAGTCTTAATTAGAAAAGTCCTTTGTGCCATTATTTTCTGTAGTCAAGAGGATTCTTTAGAGTAACATAAGGGATAGAAAGTACCTACAGCCAGCATTTGGCTCCTGTATCTAGTAGAGATGTCCTTCCTGTGAAAGATGTTTTTAGTTAAATAGTTAAATACTATTAAGTTAAATACATTTGCAGTACAAAAGTCATTTTAAATGAATGCAGCTTCTGCTTAAGAGAAAACTTAAACATAATTAAATTATTTCACTGAAAATACTGTTGTCGAAGATTAGTGACCAGAAAAACTTCAAAATTGAAAAAGTTGCTGAATGTGGTATTTAAAAATGGAATCAGAGAGGAAAGAGGGGAACACAAGGCTGTTCCTTGAGCCTCACCAAAGAATCCAGTGGGAACACGAATCTTAGTGAAAAGAAAAAAAAATAATAACATAGGTGTCAATTGCTTAATTAGCATCCAACAACACGTTTGTTTATTTATTATTATAGTTCCATTTTATAGTAATATTATGTGTAATCATAAAATAAAATGTTTGCTTTAGTGTTCCCAATAGCTTGTACAGGCTTCAGGTCCACACCTTTCTCCTCCTGAAGCAGTGCAGGGAGCGAGCTCTGCTCTGCTCTGCTCTGCTCTGTCCCAGCAGCAGCTGCTGTCAGGTGTGGGAACTGAGCAGGTGACCCTGCAGAGGGGTTTGGGGGGAGTTCCAACCCTGCAGCTTTGATAGTTTAACAAAGGATGGGTTTCAAATCACTTGCAACACAACTGGTGTATGGAGTGTTAGATAAAAATGCAATAGAAAAGTGTATAATATTGTAGGGTTTTTTAATTGTCATTTAGATCTTGATTGAATTTTTTAATGTGAATAGTGAATACATTAATTAATTTTTGCATTACATTACTATATTGAATAAAATGTATTAATGTAGAACTGGAATGTTGAAACAGGACTGGACATGTATGTAAGTTCATGTGTAGAAAACAAACAAAAAAAATCTGTATATATTTTGGAATTTCATTAATTTAATAAAACAACATAAGCACTGCTTAAGTTTTTTAAAGTCTGTAAGTGTGGATGCCTTCAGTGATTTCTTACATCTTACTCTATTTTGTCCCCACAATTATATTTGATTTGTTATTCCTAAAAATATTCCTGTTCCTGGTAACTTCTAATGAGACAGAACAGAACAAAATGTCAGTGAAGGTTCTAGGAATGCTACAGCAAATTCCTCCTGAACTCGAAGGAGCATCCCTGCTTTGATGGTGTTGTACTGTTCTATCTAGGAAAGGAATAACCTTCAGATTTGCATCCCATGCATAGCAGCATGGGCTGAACCTTTTCCATACAATGAATTTATTCAGTGTTGTCAAATGTATTTATGGTGTTTTGTTGGTGGGTTGGATTTTTTTTTTTCCCCAAGAAACAAGAATTAATTTCAATTCCTTTTCTTAAAGACATAAATGATACAGACTGGATAGATGTATCTTTTATATAGTGGTTGTTTTTGAGAGCTGTAGTTGTCTAATAATAGGTTTGGCTTAGTGCCTAAAGAACATACTGTGACATTTAAACCAGGTGAGCAGTGCCAGCACTCCTGAGACAGAACACTCTGGCTGGAGCATAAAGCATCCAGCACCTGATGCCACTGTAAACCTGTTAGAGCTCCCTGTTCCTGAGAAATGGGTCACCTTTAGATTATAGTCCACTGTAATCATGATCCCTCACAAGGAAAAGGTTTAAACTACATGTAAGTTATGGGATGCATGGCATCTTGCTAGTTGTGGTAAACTATGAACTTCTAAGTCCATCAGAAGGATGTGGAGTTTATAGAACTATTCTATTTATTTGGATCAATGTAGTATAAAATGCTGGATCTAAAATGCTGCAGAAACTTCAGTAAAAATTTTTAATAAGAGTTGTGATACAATATTTTAAAAAATCTACTACATGAAGACATCATCACAAAATAATAATAACATAAAAAATGCTGGACAAGCACTTATGCATTATGGAATTTGTGTACCCAACATCTGAAAAGTATGGGCAGTCACTCAGGAGAGTGACACTAAAGTGTCACTGGAGAGACACTGTGGGAGTAAGTCAGCATTTCCTCCTGCAAAGACTGGTAATTCTGGATCTTTTTGTGCAACAAAAAAATGCATGAATTGTTATGCCACAGCCTCTGTGCTGCTGTTCTCTTCTGCCTAAGATTGCAGTGGTTTATGGTCCAGAGAAGACAGATTCTGCCAGGGAGAGGATCTGACATCCTGTCAGTGGATGTTTTTGTGAAACAGGTTTTATTAGGATTCATGATTTTCCTTTATCTCTAAGGGTCAAGGGTTTTTTGCATATTGCCAACATATTTATATAGCCATAATAACAGACATCATCAAAAGATCGATTTTTATGCTTACTAGGACTGTTTAGTTATATTATGAAGTTGAGATACATGTTCTTTGTGCCATTTATATTTTTTCCTCTCTATTTTTAGGATGCAAAGTTTGTAGAAGAGCGACGCAAGCAGCTACAAAATTACCTAAGGAATGTAATGAACAAAATTATTCAAACAGTGCCAGAATTCACAGCCAATCCCAAAAAAGAGACACTTATTCAGCTGATGCCCTTTTTTCTGTAAGTATCTGTCAAGTACTCAAGAAAATATTAAGGTTTTTTCATCACAGATTAATTTAAAAAATAATGCCAGCATCTCCAATATCTTTAAAACAGTGCTTTTTTTTTTTTTTTTTTTTTTAATGGCAGGCTTCTGTTTAGATTGCAGCTGCTTTTGTTATATTTAAAGGACTATATTATATGTAGAGTATTTTTTTGTTTATTTAAAAGGTGATTTTGAATGAAAATCACAGTGTAAAGCTTTCAGAAATATTTAAGTGACTTTTAAATCTGCATCCATACATGCTCTTCAAACATTAGATATTTTCAATTTCTTTTATTTGGCCTTATTTAGTTTTGTGTTGTTTTTGCTTATGTGGGGTTTGTATTATTTTTTTAATCTTTGTTTTGAGGGATGAGGGTAGAGCACTATTAGGGTCCTTATTAACCAAATACAAAAATCAAGCTGTTGAACTCTTTTTAGCTGAATTTGCACTCTGCTGATGCATGTTTTGATTTTATTATATTTAAGTTGAATGTATCCAGAAATAATTTAACAATTGTCTGTTAAGCATCTCAAACTCTTTGATATACATAAGGGGTACAATCTGGTAAAGCTGTCCCTTTTCCCTTTAAATTTCTTTATATATTTGTAAATATTTTAAATTATTTAAGAAATAATGCTAATGCAAATTTGTTTTTGAAAGTCATATTCTTTCACTAGTAATTATTCAGCATAATGTTTTTTCAGTATTACACCTGTACAAATTATGTATAGATTGAACACTTACTTACAGTAAGTTCTCATGTGGAATTTGCTGTCCATGAGCCTCTGCACAGGGATTGTGCATCCATGGCTGTGAATCCATGGATGAATTCATTTGCAGCTTGAAGACCAATTTCAAATGGATATGTTTCATCATAGCATACATATTTAGTTGTGTTATTGCCTGGTCTTTTGCAGAGTGTGTCAGATTTTCAAGTTGAGATTGCATTTCAAGAAAACTCTATTTATTAGAAAATGTAATAGATATGTAATAGATGAGTGGAAGAATGCCAAGATGCATTTCGTGGCATTCATGAGTTTCCAATTTTTCTGTGGATTTGAAATCAATTTGATGAGACATCTTGCTGATGGTGTTATAAATGGTGAATGTTTGTGGGGAAAACTTCTTAGGAAACTTGCCCTTTGCTTCCTAAGAAGTTATTGTCTAGAATTTGACTGAGGGCTGTAAAGATGGGAATGATTTAAAGTTGAGGGTCATGTATAGTTTTTTGTTCAGTCATTTTAAAAAAGTAATCCTTTACATTGTACATAATTTTTTTTTTTAGAGAAGGGGGGGAAATAGAGAAGACATTTGCAATTGTAAAATGTAACTGCATATGCAATTATACTCCCTTTCCTGTGTTTTTTTTTAATCTTAATATGCTGTTGTTACAGAAGTAATTTATTACACTATCTTTTGTTCTGAGAAATGCTGTTTCAAGAACAGTATATTTATAATCTCTTGACCGCTTATGTCTAAAGCAAGAAGGGAAAAAAACTGTCCTCTTATTCCTCAGCCCTAAATAATTGCTTTCTGATACTTAGTCTTATCTCTTTCCTAAGTGTGTAAATAGAATTTAGATCTCATGTTTCTGTTTATTAAAGAAGTGCCAGGTATGGGGGCCTGCACAGGACAAGATTAAAATCACAATCCATGTAATGTGTTCTACCACTGCTGCACAAAGCTGAAAACATTATTTAGCTGCTATAAAACCCTCCAACTCTATTTCTTCTGATAAATGTAATGTAGGGAGAGATTCAATTAATTTCACAGAAAGAGCAAAGTTTTATTGAGAAAGCAGCACATTTAAGTTTCAATATTCGAGGGGTGCAATTTAGTTAGTGAAGCATTGTGGAACAAAACAATGCAGTTCTTGCTAAGGAGAAAGAAGGAAATTGGCCAATACCATTTATCACCCATTCCTAGATACCCCTGTGATGCACTGCACTGGTGCTAACCCTGGTGTGGGTGGGCCCCACATGGCAAAAAAACTGTTTATTTCTAGAGTTTTTTTTTTAATTTAGCAATTTCATAATTCTTAACACATTGCATGAGGCAATGGACTGGAATGTTCTGTGATGTCTGGACATTATGGCAGAGATGATGTTCCTACATGTATCTGTGAATTGTTTCCTGAGAACTTTTTGTTATATAACAAATGTATCAGCATTCCCTCTTGGCTAGAGGAATAGTTATCTCTGGGAATACTAGTGGGATTCTGGAAAAATTCAGCTGTTGAGCAAAATAACTAGATTCCTCATCTACAGCAGCAGACAAAATAGCTTTTAACTACTGAGCATTTTACTACTGAGATATCAAACACTTCTGCAGCTACAGCAGCAGAGTCAAATTAATAAAAATAACTTTTCTAGAATGTGCTCCTTCTATCAGTGTCTGAATGTGCCATCATGTCTAGGCTATCATTTGAACTCTTTATGCCCCTTATTATCTGAGAGTCATGACCTGGCACTGCTGAGAGTTTAAAAAAGTAACTGAAAGAAAATGCATTTCAGTTCCACTTCAGATTGCCAACTTCTCCTGTATTATCCTTCTGTAATGGATTTTGAGCTTCATCAACAGAAGACCTTAAATATCTTAGAGTCTGTGAATTGTTTATTACATTAATAATTTGTAACCTTTGTACTGTACCTGCAATTCTTCTGTTCTGTTAGATTTAATAATATTTTACTGTAAAACACTGTAAATACAAGAATTCAGATATATGTAATTTTTCCTCTGTAGCACAAACATATGTGATACCTCAGTCTGGGAAAAAAATTACAGTCTTGATATGCATAAACAATCTCCAGAGCATTAGATCTGTCTGTTAGGAGGCAACAAAATATAAAATTTATAAAAATTATCTGGTCTTAAAGAGTTTCCCCTCATTGCAAACTTACATGGCTAGACTTCAGTAGGCAAATGAAAAATCCCATAAAGGCTATGTCTGATTAGGCATCCTAGAGATAGAAATTACAGGGTCAGTTTTAATTAATCACTTTTAAAACCTGATTGCAGTCCTAGAATATGATTATGATGAACAGAACATAAGATTAATAGCTCTAAGACTGAATCCACTGTTAATTTAATGCCAGAATGAATATTGCCTAAAATTTTTATTGTGAGTTTGTTCCTTTGGGAATTCCTCCCTTTCAAGTGTTCCATACAATCATGCACAGATCTGACAAGGAAAAACTTTTAAATTGGTCTGATGGAATAGTCTGGCACTCTTACAGAGGAAGGAATTGCTTTTATTTTGAAACTCAGATAACAGTTTGCAGTACAATAATGTGAATGAGTTTGCTACATTTCTTCCATTATGGTATCAAAAGCTCGTGGTGACTTGTGGAAGTGCATCTTGTTATGAATCCTTGTGCTGTGAACTGTCATTAATGTATTTTCTTGTTTGTCAGTCTCTACCACTTGTAATCTCAGTTTTGATACTACATTATCTCAGTTACAGGACTGGTTTCCTTTATAGTCTACTTTCATGTCTTAATGTAAAAAATAGATTCTGACTCTGCTAATTTGTCTGTTTACATGCTGAATAAAAAATTTTTGCAGTAATAAAATTGGCATCACAAGATAAATTTTCCAGTCCATGTGGAGCAGAAACTAAATCAAGGATTGGCACTGCTGAATTAGATTGCTACATCTGCTAGCTGGTGAAGGCCTTTCTGCTAAAATGAACATTTATTTGCACTTATGATTGGGTCATTATAGATAAACAAAGCTGGTTATAAAAGGTACAGTTGTGTTTTAATCACATTTTTATTAATTGTAAAAAAATTATCACTCACACTTAGCTCTTTGTAAATATATGTAAAACCAGGAGCAATCTTTGGCAACAAGAATCACAATTCTTTGGACCATATAATTGAGTCTTTCAATACAAATCATCATGTAGACTGCATGATTTCAAGTATGTAAGAAGCTAAAAGCTGTAAAAAGTTGGGAAAAGGGGTTTTAAAGTGCTGTGATGGTCCAGTTTTCTGTCTCTGTGGTTTCTGTATCAATTGTCATTTTTTAAAAAGAGCTTTTCTTTCCATCATCCTCATAATGGGCACAAACTGAAATGCAGGAAAAATAATAAAGCCCCCTTTATTTTCCACTGTGAAGGAGATGGAATCCTCTAGCAGTTTGCCCAGAGGTTGCTGACACTCCATGCTTGGATTTGACAGGACACAGCCCTGGGCAGCCTTGTGGGGATTGGCTCAGTGATCTCCATGGATGCCTTCCAATCTCCAGTCATCTGTAAAATTAAAATATAACCTTAACTCAAGTTGTGTTTTGCACCCACCCTGCATAAAGAAGCTGCTCACACAATGTTTGTTACCTGTGAGCAAAACAAAGTCTGAACCTGGGAAGCTCCTACATCATAGACTCCCCTTGGTAGCTATGCAAAGCTATTCAATAGCAATAGTGCCACTTTGCTGGTTCTTTTGCATTGGCAGTGCAAATATTTAAAATACATGCAAGAATGGAATAAACAGAATTTGGTGAATATTTTCACAGGTTGCTGTGCTAAGTACTTTTTTATCTCATATTGTAGGCCACAGGTACATGCTACACTGGTTTCTAAATAGCAATTTTTATGTTCTGCTGAGCTGTAAAGCTGGACATTTATTCCCTTGTGGAAGCTGTTCAAATAGATGCTTTAACAAAAGCAGGGAATCTGCTCAGTAAATCATCAGCAGGTTCTGTTGTCTGAGGGATGTGTTTGAACACCAAAGGAGTCATCAGTTTTTAATGATGATTAGAGGATTGTAATTTTCAAAAAATATGTTGTCTTCATTTCCCCTGGGTGACATTACTGGCAGCATATTTTATAGCAGAAGTTGTGTTCTTATGTGTTTTGTGTCAGTTGTCTTTGAGTCACCAAGTTAAATTGTAGTAAAAAAAAAAAAATCACTATTTCTACCTCTTTGTTATTTTGTAAAATGCTTCCACCCTCTTAGAAGGTAAATTTATGAGAAATATGATAGAGAGAGACTTGTAGGCAAATTTCAGTGCCAATAAATCAGCAACTCAAAAAAGAACGTCATCCTGGGAATACTCCTCTCAGATTTATTTAGCATTAAACAGTGTTTAAAGCCAAGTATCTGTTTTTGGTCTTGCAGACAACAAAGTTAAAATATTCTGGAAGAATAGATGTTTGTTCTGAAGGAATTGAAGGATTTTGGTTTGGTTTGGATTTGGCAGTTTTCTCATCTCTATTTCAGTTGCTGTCTGGGTTTGTAAAGCAGGATGTAACCAAAACTATATATTCTATCACCATCTGTTGAAACCAGGTGGGGCAGTGTTCATTATCTTTTCCACAACCCATCCTTCCTCCAGGGAAGTATCTTCTGTTAATGGGCCATTGAGCCCGACTGTGTGACTGATAAAATTACATCATCCCATTGGGAGATGCTCCAGCCAGGAGGAGGAGACAACCATTTCCTACCTAGATAAAAACTGAGATTTGGAACATCAGAGCAGCCTTTTCCCATGGGATTCCAGAGGAAAACAAGACCCTTCTGCATCATCACTGGACATTTTGAGGAAAACTGCACCTTCTACAGGAGCACTGCTTCAGCTGAACCACGTCTGTCACTGCAGGAGGATGCAGCCACCATTTAATGGGACTGCTTCCAACACCCTGACTAATGGGGTAACAATTGTTACTGATTACTGACTGTTTTACCCCAATAGAGAGTAAGTACAACCAAAATGCAATCAGAACAGGCTTTTTTCCACTTTCTCAGGCCCCATGTTGGGTGCCAATAAATAATTGTCCTGGTTTAGGGCAAAAATATTTCCTCTGAAGTGGAAAAAAACTCTATTTAACAGACAAGCACTTCCCAGCAGAAAATGAAACAATACCAAGCAGCAAAATCTCTTGCTGCTCTGAAGAGATGACAAATTCAGAAGAGTCCCTTCCATGGGTCACAGCCCAGCTCACTCAGGCTGTTCTCAGTCCCTCCATGGGTCACAGCTCACTCAGGCTGTTCTCAGTCCCTCCATGGGTCACAGCCCAGCTCACTCAGGCTGTTCTCAGTCCCTCTGTGGGTCACAGCCCAGCTCACTCAGGCTGTTCTCAGTCCCTCCATGGGTCACAGCCCAGCTCACTCAGGCTGTTCTCAGTCCCTCTGTGGGTCACAGCCCAGCTCACTCAGGCTGTTCTCAGTCCCTCCATGGGTCACAGCTCACTCAGGCTGTTCTCAGTCCCTCCATGGGTCACAGCCCAGCTCACTCAGGCTGTTCTCAGTCCCTCCATGGGTCACAGCCCAGCTCACTCAGGCTGTTCTCAGTCACTCTGGCCTGGTGGGCCACAGGTGTGTGCTCCCAGTGCTCCCCCTGAGTTTTCAGTCTAGAGCAAGTTCAAGCAGTTCCAAGAAAAAGGGAAAAGAGCAGTCTAGGGGAACTCCTTTGCCTCAGCTAGCCAGAAAAAAAACCAACCAAAAAGCCAAAAGAGCTCTCTCTGTCCCACTGTCCACTGCAGACAGCCCAGTCTGTGTGAAGAATGTGGGGGAGCAAGTGCTGTCTCTGATAACAACTCTGCACTTTTTCTCTCCCCTTTTCACTCCTGAGACTGGTCTTAAAGTTGCAGAACTCAATATTCAACACCAACAGAACAGAACAGATGATTTGGGAATACAAGCATCATAAAATCACCCCAAGACACCAACTGGGCACTGCATGGCTTCAGTGCCTGCTTACCACATCCCAGATGTGTTGTGTAGCAGGAACAAGCTCTCTGATAGAATATAGTAAGCACTCTGGAATAAAATTTACATGAACAAACTGGAAATAGCATTTGCTTAAATATGGGACTTTTAATTAGTAAAGCACCTTCTAACGCCTGAAACATGCTAATGAAACTAATTTATTGCTATGTTAATTGATTGATAGAATGTAGAGACATTACACAATATTTATCTTTCCACTGAACTCTGTTGCCAAGCATTGATGATTGTTGAAGTAAAAATATCTTAGATATTTTAAGTTTGATTATCACGTTCAGATAATGCAGGAAGTTTCAGTGCAAAAATGTGATATTCTTCTGTGGAATTTTTGTTGATGGTAGAATTAAAATACTTGAATTTGAGTGAATTGTTTTTAACAAACATAGAGTTGTCTCACTGTTATTCTTGGGTTCTGCATTCCTCACTTTGTAACTGACAGTTTTGGTTTCAGTCTTTTATAACCTATGATGCTTGACATCAGACTTAAAAAAAGCATCATGCTTGTTTTGATCTAAGTGAAGAAGTAGGGCAAAAATTGTTTGGTCAAAGTAGATGAAAATCAAACTTTTATCTCTTTTTTTCCTGCCAGAATTGTCTGTTACATTGTGTTTTGTGGTTTTGCACATATTGACATTGAAGATGTATTTTACATGGCATTCTTCAAATATCTTAATTTTTTCCTTTCCCTGCTCTGGCTAGTTGGGAGGGTTTATGAATGTTAGAGGGAAAAGAGGAAAGAAAAAAATACATCAGCAGGAAAGGAAACAGTGATAAAGTGGGCAAGAAAATGCAGAAAGAAAGAGACATGGGATGCTTGATGTGAAAAGCAAGAGGGGTTGGATATAGTAAGGAGTTGTGGATAAACACTTTAGGCTTACTAGAACCATTTGGCTTTATACAGCTGATTCTATCCAAACATATGAAGATGATATGATTGTAGGTTTTCATTTTACAGTAGATATATCTGGGCTTTGACAGTGATTTGTGAAATAACTAAAGCTTTGTATTGGACATGAAAAACTGTCACACATTCCCATTGATTATTTGAGTCAGTCAGGGAGCTTTTATTGCAGTTCTGCTGCTCCTTTGCACAGGGTAAAGAGCTGTCCTGCATCCTCTGATTTCGTTCAGAGCAAAGGTTTGCAAAATTATTTCTTACCAGTGGTTTGTCTTTTTAAGTGGTTGGAATAGGTTCTAAAATCTCTGACCTGAGCTAGGGAAGTGTGCTTATCACAGTAATACCATTAGTAGCAGTCACAGTCTTCAGACAGTTGCTGTATATAGAAATATATTCCAAATATCCATCAGCACTTAAGATATTTGCTGATTTCAACTTGGTTCTGCTTTACAGAAGTTACCAGTCAAATAACTGCTCACTGGAGTTTAAATGACATTTTTTAATCTGGAAGAATGTTTTGCATAGTCCCTAATGATTTACATGGGGCATATAAAATAACCAAGATATGCCTTTTGTATAATGTAATGTAATGTAATCCTTTACATGTCAGATAAAAATTAAACAAAGTTCAAATTTTGAGTCAGAATATATGTTTTGATATCTTTAAAATTATTTTTGTACTTGCTGATTTTATTGTTAATTGTTAAAGTAAAAAGGACTAGGAAATCTGTTTGGTTTTCTTAGTTCTTTATTTCTCTCAGTTGCATTAGTATAGATTGTTTTTTTTTTCAAAAGTTAGTCTTATTAAATTTGCTAGCAGTGCCCAATTAAAATAAGTTTTATTCAGGTGAAAGAATCTGTTTATATCTTTTAACTACAGTTTTCTTCCTTTTGTCCCCAGTTTCGTGCTGTCACTTGCATTTTCTCAGTCTTGCAGTTTTAAGACACCACTGAGTCTGAAGTGTTTGAGTATTCAGAAGTACAATTGAAAGGACTTTGTCCTCCAGAGGTGGATAATAGTGCAGGTATTACAGAAACACATCCCTCTAATATCACCCTAATGAAACAACTCAGTGTTGCAGTGTTCCAGGACTGAGACACCTCAAAGAAAAGTGTTTGTTGTTTTTGTCTTGGTGTGATGCTCAGTAAAGCTGGGGTGCCTTTCAGCAGCTCCATAGTGCTGAAGGGTTTTATGTATTGTATTTATTGCTCCACTATTGAGCCTTACCATTAAAAAAAAGAATCAACTTTACTTTGAAATAGTGTGACTTATACCAATTACCATCTCAATAAAGACAGTGAGACTTGCTTTGCTGAGTTAATTGCTTTGAATTGTTCAACAGGCCTCATAAATAGGTGTTTATGAGCATATTTCCATCAATTAGATTTTTATCATGCTTCTTTATATTCAGAGTGACCTTTACAGTGCTTATGAGAAGAATAATTGAGTGCATACTGTAGAAGGATGGAATACTCCAGTCACCATTGGAAACATTTGAGGGCTTGAGATTTTTACAGTCGCCTTACCATAAACTCTTGTTTAATGCTGCCTGAGAAAATAAGAATTATGTTTAAAATTACTGAAAAAGTGACGGAGAGGCTATGCTATGATATTTATTTTGCTTGTGTAAAAATGAACAGGAAATGCTCTCCATTGCATTGGTTGAAAAAATGGGTCAAAAATAGAAAGCAAGTAGATTGACAATTACAGTTATAAAGCACTTTGTGTGTTGCTTACTGGTTTATATTGGTTTCCTTTATAATCACACAATTTGTCAAGCTCTGGAACAAATAGAGATGATGTTGAAAACAGCCTTGGTCAATGTAAGAGCAAACTTCAGTTCTGTAAAAAAGGAGCTTTTAACTGTGCTGTGCATTTTGTGATGTTCGATTCCCATCTGTCTTTTGCAAGGGACTGGCTGGATCAGAATGTTTGTGAAGGTTTGGGTTTGGGTTTATTTTATTTGGCCCCATGAATTCTATCATCACTTTCTATCCTTTTTTTTTTCTCTGAGTTAACAAAAGGCTTTGTAATGAAAGATCATTCCAAGGGATGAGTTGTGATTCTCAGCAGCACATTCTTCTTCCTTGGTCCTTTGCTGCTTGCCAACAAACTCAGCAAGTCCTTAGCCAAAGACAGGGTTTCTAAACTCTGGAGTTTGTGTCTCTAACACACTGAACTTGTAGCAGTGCAAGAAGAGGTTAAGATTTTTCTGAGAAAAGAACACAGAGCCAGTTAAAGTTTTGTGTCATTACAGCAGTGATCCTGTTTCCTTGGTTACAAGTCACATGCACTCCCTTGTTAAAAAGTGAATTCTTTATATATTTAGGCATTTCTGTACTGAGCAGGTGTTTCTGAAATTGGTAGCAAAAAAATGGGCTCTAGAGCCAGGAGAAAAGTTTTGATTTGGAGGTTGGGCACACCATTCCTGTCAGCATATTTACTGCACACTCATGTCTGGCAGGGAGTTGCCAAGGTGGATTTGATTAGCTAAATCAGAAACTGTTTCTAATTTAGAACACACAGAAAAGTCCTGCTTCTGTTTTGTCCATACCTAACTCATAAACAATGGATCCAATATTTTTTAAAGCTCCTTATGCCATTTTTAGAACTGGAACAAATTTTTGCATACGGACTATGAAAAGTAGAATGCTAGAAATGCTAATATAGTGAAGTGTGCAGGACTTCAAAGTTCTGTCCTCATTCTTGATAGCATGAAAGCACTTTACTGTGGGATAACATATGGAGCAATCAGTTTACTTTTTTTTTTTTTTGCTTTCAGCTATGTTGACAGCCATCTTGAGACTCTTCTTTGTAGTGTTGTGTGGTTGTCCTAAGTGAGTAAAAGAATGAAGATGTTCTTGTCAGACGAGCCATGTGACAGCTGTACCTGACATTCAAATGTAGAGTTGCTGTACTTGTGCTTTCTACCAAGATTCTTGTTTTATTCCTTTCTGATTATCAGCACTGGTTAATATATTAAATTAATGACATGCAGGAATAGAATTTAACCCAAGAAGATGTCATTATCATAACGTGTTAAAGTGCACAGCTCAGTGTCAAGATGTTAGTTGAAATTAAACAGCAGTGCATAAGACCAGAAAAGTCCAGATTTCAACAGTCTGCAGTTGTTCATCAGAGTCATTCTTTTAACTGGACTGACTTAATCAGTAGGAGCTTTTGAGTGAGGTTTTCAGCCTGGAGTAGTGTACTGAAAATACTCTAATTTTTCACAAAATGTATTTGGGAAAGTAGAGCAACAAAATAAACATTTGTCAAATACTCTGTAGGATTTGCTCACTGAGCTTGGGCAGTGTCACACTGTGATTGAGGTCTGGGTGGCTGAAAACCAGAGTGAGTCAACAGGGACTTGAGGCCTATATTGTAATAAAGGAAATGTGAAATGAGGGCAAACTGTAACATGAACAGGTGAATTGATTTGAAAGAGATAACTTGATGTTGTTCATGCAGGAGGGAATTGATTTCCATGGGGAGCTGTGGGAATGATGATTTCTGGACAGCAGAGGTTTGACTCACCAATGTAGAATCAACTTAGCACAGAAGTTTGTGGAGAGGAGAATTGGGCATGAACAGGAGCAAACAATAGCTGGGTTTTAGTGGGTAACAGTGTTGTGGCTGTCAGTGTGAATTATTATAGAAAGAAAACTGGAGAAGGTAGGGAATACAAGAATAAATGAGCTGAATGAGAGTAGAGGAGGCTGTAAAATGTAATAGGAGGAAGATAGTGAATGAGACAGTTTGGATTGATTGAAGAGAATATACGTTAAAATGAAATGAAGAAGGGAATATGGTGGAAAAGAATGTAAAAAAAGAGAGCACTTACACAGGATTTATTTTCCTTTGCTGCATATTATGTAGACATAGAAGAAGCCATTTCATTAGAAGGGTGTTGGGATTTTCTTTCTTTTTTTGAAATGGCAATAGTAGCTGCATTTGCAACCAAAGGTGTTTACAGGGTTTTTATTTAAACACTATGTGGAAAGTATTTTATCTTCTGAAAACAGACCTTGAAAAAAATATATATGGGTGGTTCTAGTCTTTTAGAATATTCTTACTGTGTATAAAGGTTCAGCTCCATGTAGGATCTTGAGGTGAGAAGTCTGGTGCAATGAACATTCTGCATTCAGTGTTCATTCATGTACAGAGCAATGGAAATGCCTGGCAAGAGAAGATCCCTCTGCTTTGGTTGTGTGACCAGCTTGATGGGCATTCAGTGGACCTGTTCTCTGTGTGCTGGGACAAAACTGCCTCTCATCCTTTAATCCTCAGCTCTGTGAGCTTCTATTCTCTCCATTTCATACTCTGAATATATTTTTGTGAAGTATCTTCAGCATAATTCAGAATGATTTTTTTTTTTAATGGAAACTTGGAAATGCACAAGCAGTCATCTTCTATCTTCAAATTCATTGTCTGTGTACTTTAAAATCAGTTTTTGCTCATGTAAACGTTTAGTAGATTCTGAGGTAATTTATATGTTGATCCTCTCCATTCAGCAGTGTATGTACTCTACCCATCCTGAAACCCAGAATCTGGATTTCCTCAGTAGAAAAAAATTTCTCTGTGGAGTTCTAAAACTCTTCTGTCACTGTTCATTGGTATCAAGATACTGTTAGTGGATATATGAAATTATGAAATGTGCATGTGTGTGGCATATGCAAATACTCACAAAACTAAATCCAGGTGGCAATTTTAATACTTAAAATGCAGATATTTGTGATATTGTCTGTGCCAGTTTACTGTGCTAATTCTCCAGGCCTAAGGGATGAACTCTATGGAAGGATATAGGAAGGAGATCCACATGCCTTGGAGAGCCATCCCCAAGGGGACAGGGGACCCTCTTGGGCAGGGCACCTTGGGCTCATTGTGGTTTTGCTTTTTAGCTGTAGCTGTTCTCAGTCTGTACCAGCCTGCCCAGAGCCTCAGTCTGCTGGCAGCCCCAGTTCCCAGTCTGTCTGTGTGAGATTCACTCTCCCTGAAGGCTGGGGTGGGTGCTCTGTTCTGCAGCTCTGTGCTGGGTTAATGAGTTCTTTGTGCTGTGTTTGTCTCCAGAAGCAATGCCACACTGTTGTACCTAAATCTTGGAAAAAACAAATGTATGTTTGAATTCTCATACAAAATAATGAATCAAGAGTTGCAAAGCATAACCATGAAAACAGTCAAATACAAATCAATGTCTGTAGACTTGCTCTCCATTACCCTCCTAGTCTGCACCTGGTTACTGACAACTGTAAAACATTGACATCAAAATTTTCACATTTGAAAGAATTTGACATCTCTACAAGATTGATATAAACTTTCCCTAGTAAGCACATAGAATGTATTTCTACTTGAATAACTAAGAAACATAATGGGGCATTTTGTTTCTTACTCCCTTCAAATAATAGTAATTATCAAAGATTCAGATTATTTTATGTTCAGTAACAAGTATACATAATTTGTACAGGAAGCTACATCTAGTAGGTTTTCACTAGTACATCTAGTACATCTTTTTACTATCTTTGCAATTGTCTAGTTATTTCTTTTTACTATGTAAAGAAGTTTCTGATATGCTTGTTTGAGTATAATTATTTTTATAAAATTGTTTCAATGATACACCTAATTTAATGAAAAAAGAGTTTTATTTTCTATGTGCTATCCTACTTTTTTCTATTAAATGGAACTAGACATGTCAGGACAGTTTATTTCCTAGTTATCCTCTCTGTCTGTAACAATTTGCTCCATTATGATGCTGGAATAGACTTTTTCAGAGGAGGAGAGCACAGAGGAGTTTGCAATTCAGTCAGTCAATAGCTGAGAATGTGCTAAAATGCTGGAAGTGCAAGCAAGTGCAGATGCCTCTGTGTTCTTGCTGTCCTTGCTGTGTGAGTGTCTACCTTCCAGCATGTTGGAGCTCTCATACTTTGAACTACCAAAGCTGTGTCTTTTTGTCCCTTTTCAATCAAAGCTCCCAAAATTATTACAATGTTTTAAAATGGGCACTGAACTTTCAGTATAAAAAGCCCACAAACATACAGAATTATCTTGCATCCTAATGCATGTTTTTATGGAACATCCAGAGATGTTCCAACATCAAAGAGCACCAGACAGGCAAAAAAAAAAAAAAAATTCAAGTGAATATTTAATTTGGTGTGAAGGTAATGTTCTTCTCAGTATATTTTTTTAAGTTGCTGAGCAGGTGAGAGTACACTAAATTGCATCTATAGTGACTGCATAATAGGACATGTGGATTGAGCCATGGTTGTTCAGGTCTGGCTCAGATGCCTCACTGTGTCACATGCACACACCACAGATACCTCTGATGGAGGTGTATAATGTTGGTTTCACAAAATTTTCCCTTCTTGAGCCAATTTCCTGGCCTTACCCAAATCTACATGAGTTCCCTGTAATGAATTTGTGATTTACTTTTTGGCCTACTAAATTCTGCAAAACAGTTTGTAATATTTATTCTACAGCTGCACTTAAACTAGCTGATCTGTAATTGCTTGTTAAGTTTCTCTTTTTGGTGCTTATTTTAAGAAAATTGCCAGCTTTAGATATTCACACTCAAATCTCAGCATATGAAGGTTGCATAACAGCCAGTTCAGGAGATGTATTTTGGAGAACTTACAGGTAAGGGAAGGGAACCATCTGCAGGTCCCTGACAGAAAACAAGTTTCCAGCAGAAAGTGTTTTGAACACTGTTGATGTGAACATGTTGTTTTGTAAGAAGCCATCTGGTCAGTCAGAGCAATCTGTGTGCCAGTGCAGATGGATCTGGGAGCTGGGGGATCCAGAGCCCCCAGTTCCTTCTCCTGACAGGACTGCCCTGTGAGGATGTGCTGATCCACTGCATCCAGCCAGCCTGCATCCCACAGCTCAGCTCTTGGTGGGAATGGCACAGTGCTGGAAGGAGGAGAATTCCCCAAGCCCCATTCTCCATCAGCTGAAAGCAGGGTGCAGGTAGGTGGGATGGCAGGAGGGTTTGAAGCAGATGGGATGGTGAGCTTCCCTTATTGTTAAGTTCTTGTAGCCCACAACTCTTCTAGTGATGTTTTTGAAATTAGAATTTGAAATATACAACTGAAGAGGGAATTATTTCTTTAAATATATGTTCACAGAATGAATAGAAACTGATTAATGGAACTGAAAGAAACCAAACAAAACAATGCAGTATTTATCATATATATTGTATTTATAATATATTTAGAATTTGCATAGCATGCAACTGTGGCAGTTAAAGATGTTTTAAGCCATACTGTTCCCACAAAGAGTGAGGTTATTTCTACTCCTGATTTTCTCTGATTTGTTGAAAGGAATTTAGGGGCTTCTTACTCACTTTAGCCAGTCTGCTTGACAAAATATATAACTTAAACTACCCTAGTGTGGCCTGGGGGATGTGACCTGCACAAAACCCAGTCTGGAGATTTGTAAGTTTAATTCTCTACTTAGTAAAATCTTACATAGAGTCATGAAACAGATAGACACAGTTATAACAGATGACTCCTGGTACAAACCAGTTGCTGAAATTCAGAGTCTGTGTTCAAGAGAAAGACTTTAATTTGACATTTTCAGCTTGAATTCTATTAACAGAGTAAGCTTAATAGAGATACTTGCCAACAACACAGATCATAGAAAAATCACTTTTCTTCTATGAGTTTCTAGAATGTGGGAGAAGAACTCCCAGACCAGCATGTCTGCATTGGATGTACAAAGGCAGCACCTGCAGTGAGAACAGATTTAGGGGATTTCTTGTTTGGGAAGCAGGGTCTGAGTTCCATGGTCTACCAGCTTGGCTCTATCTCCTTCTGCTCAGGGCATAGAGCACTGCTCTCTCTTCAGTTCCTAAACACCCATTGTCATGTCACCAAACTGCCTTTCTGGCACTCTGTGAAATGGAAAATGGCATTTCCAAGGTACCTGGTGCACAAAAACTGAATGGCCCCCATAAGTCCCTGCCTGGTGACCATCCCAGTGGGCACTGCTGGGGTTTGCACCCTGCACATCAGGCTTTGTGCACAAGGAGCTGCTCTGCATTCAGCCAAGGCCTTTTTCATATTGGTGGTTCTCTGGGACATCTGCACACACTTTTGGCACAGGATGGCATTTGCAAACAGTTTTGGCATGGTGGATTTCTGTAATGCATTGTCAGAGATATTGCAAGCTGAGCTCTCAGACATGAGTTTATGATGTTTGCTCCAGATCCCCTGAAATGTCAATATCTCAGAGCAATTGCCCTTGAGAAATCTGTTATGCAGAGGAAAAATGGAGAATAATTACTGAAAATACACTGTTCTTTAAATCAGAATGAGTGTGTGCAAATGTATTCCCATATGTAAATTTTACATAATTGCTTGAACAGCAGAATTAGTGGAATAAATTTTTAAAAAATAATTTTCTAATGAAACAACATTTTTTCCTCCTCATCTAACTGTTAGATTTGGAGTTTTGCAAGAAAAACTATTCAGTAATGCTTATTTCACTGGGAATAAAACCAAAGATTAAGTTTAATTACTTTTCCACAGTGGAAGAGATTTTGAGGAATGAAAGAGGCTATGCTGAAGATGGAAAATAAACTTTATTCCTTTCTCTTAGCCTATAAAGCAGTAAGGCATACTCATGGAACTGTGGTTTAGAACAATCTGTCTATGCATCTTGTATTGCAGTCTTCCAGTGCTTATTCATACTTCTTTCTGTGCAACACTGACAGTAATGGATAAATGGATGCATCCATTCAAATACATAAAGCAAATTATCTTCATAAGGGAGGTATCTTTGTACTTGTGCATGTACTTGGCTTTAATCCAGACCATAACAAGCTTGTTTATGCCCAACTGCACAGTTTTTCAAAAGGAGGTGGGTTATTTCTTTTTCTCATTTGAACTTGTATTGAAAAACATTGCAGCAGCCATCAGTTTTTCCTGTGAAAACAGCAGGAATTAGCTACAGGCCATCACTGAAATTCAAAACATCCTACAGAAGCTTTGTTCCTTGGTTTTGCTTATCTGCCAGCTGTAAACATAATCCATTCAATTCTGTTTTATTATGGATCCTATTTTTGTGGTGTATTTTTAATGTTTGGTACTTGTGTGGTGGCAGCAGAGCCCATGAACAGTTGGCTGAAGTATCCTAGAATAACTTGATGTAATTATAGGTACTTGTCTATTAATAACAAAATATTCATAGTATGCAGCTTGCCTTCCCTGCCATAGCCCTTTACATCATTAACCAGTGAGTAAAGAAAGTGATTTTTTTGCTGGTTTTTTATTGCTTTAGACTGTTTTAGAGGTCTCCAGATACATCCTCTGTAGATACAAATGAGGACAAATGTCAGTTCAGAAATGCCAAGTGACCTGAACTCTTGAGGTCTGTGCAGAAATAACAGTGGCAGCTTCCTCAGCCAGTGCTGGTCCGTGTGCAGCAGCAGGGATGGCACAGATTTCCATCCTCTCACTGCTTCCACTCCTGTTCCTGCATGCCCAGGGACAACACCCAGCAAGAACTTTGCATATTTACAGCATCAGTCTGACATCAGGCTCTGCTGCTCTGGGAGGATGGAGCCAGAACAGCTGCACATTTCCTAATGCAGATCTGCCTTATAGCTAAACAGGCTTCTTTAGTTTACTCTTGCTCGAATAACCTGATTTTAACAGAAATTCCAGGAAGGATTTGTACTGGGATGGGTGGGATCACCATCTCCAAGAGAGGACCAAAGTAATTTTTCTTCAAATCTTCACATTAATTACACAGTGCTCTACAGTTTGATTACCAACAGCAGTATGAAGGTTTATTTTTAGACTGAGTTTTTAAAAGTGTAACACAATTACACTTAAGAATTTAGTAAAACTCATGATGTGTGGTAAAAAGAGACCTGCTAATTTTTGGGTCTGAAAGTTAGAAATATGGGCCTTGCAAACAGCAGAATCCATTCTTACTGTTCCATGTCTATCTGACTTCTGAAATCTTGTTTCTCAAATTTTATTCTTATCTTTAAGAACTCATAAATTAATTCTTTATGAGAGATTTAATTTATTAGTTTAATGCAATAAATCTGGTAAATCGTATATATACACTGAACAGTTCTAAATATCTGTTAGAAATCTTTCAGTAGAAGACTCCTACATAATAAAAGAGATAAATCCTAAGGCATCAGCTATTGAGAATAGCCAGGTATGACCAAAGGGAAAGAAAATGGTGTTGGTTTGCATTGTCAGGCAGACTGAATATTTTATCATATTTTTCCTGTTAGTGCTACAGCTGAGTCAAAATGCATCTAAATCCAGAAGGCTCCAAGAAAATCCATTGCTGAGCATTGCTGAGCACAGGGCAGGAATAAGGTGAAAAGGTTTCCTGTGCCTGTGGGGCTGTCCCTGCAGTGGGTTCCGTGTGTCACCTGGGCAGGGCACAAACAGCCTCTCCTGGCTGTGTTCAGCCAGCACAGCACACTGCAGGGGAGCTGTGGGCACACACTTCCCTCCTGGCTGCTGGGGCTCTGCTGCTGCTGGCAGAGCACAGTGACCCCAGCAAAGAGAAAATTCCACACAATCTCACAGCCTGGTACTGTGCACGTGCAAGTGTAATACTGACCAGTGACACAGGTGCTTCACTGAGCTTCTAAACCAGGGAAAGGGACTTACTATTTACTTCAAAGTTTACTTGGAGCCATGAAATGTTCTCTATCAAAGACTGTTCTTCCTAATAGCAACATCTTCATGTGGCCAAAAGCCACGAAACTCAAAGAAACAAGAAGGGGATTTCATAGGTAAATGAGGGCAGTGCCTGTATTGTCCTGCTGTGATCCTGTCATAGCTTCCTCCTGGGATAAAACCCTGGCCTCCAGAAGCAGATTCTTTGGGCAGCAGCAGCCATTCCCAGGCTTCTCCAGGAGCTGGAACTGAGAAGGTTCAGCAGCTCCCAGCTGCCAGGAATGTCATTCCAGCCTTGGAGCTACACTGCAGTGGCTGCCAGCAGTGGGACAGTCACGGCTGCTCACTGGTGTCTAAATTGATTCCTCTCTGATGTTGTGGCAAAGGAGCAAGCTTATTGCAAATCTGATTTATTTTTATTTCTAACTCTTTGGTGAAGTTCTGAATTACAGAGGGACCAAGATGATACACTTTTTAAAGGCTCTGAATCTGATGATACCTAGAGAGCTGACCCCAAATTTCAGGAGCTCCTGGCCAGCAATGCTCCATACATTGAACTCCCACAGGAGTCAGTAGCAAATTTTGCTGCCTGTTAACCTAATTTGGAGTCATAATGAAAAAAAGGGATGAGCTGCATTTATCACAGACCTTTTCATTTTACAGAGAAAATATTTAAAATATGATTAAACAGAAAATGTTATTTTGGTTGCTGATTACTGTGGTCGTTTTTTGCTGGCCAGCCTGATTCTTGTTTAGTTTCTGTCTAACCCATCAAGATTGTTGTATCCTAAGCTGGCTCCCATAGTCATTTACTAGGCAGTGTCATTCTTCCATGAGTTTCCTTTTCTGTCTTGGATTAAATGTAAACATTAGTCCCTATCTTCATTACCAAGAACAAAGTCAGCATTTCCCTTGTTATTCTGTTGATGGTACTCATTTATTTACATATTTCCCCATCTTGATTACTTTGTTTATTTAGAGAGTACAGATCTAATTCCACTATGTCAAGTCTCAACCCTCTCCTTGTGATTATGTTGCCAGGTGCAGATATGTACTATTTTCTATGGGCTTATCCAACTCAGTGGGAATTTCTTTTTTATCTTAGGAAAACGAAATAATAGGCTAAAAGGAAGAATAATTAAAAAGCTCCCAGGGGTTGAGATTCTGGCCTATATTTTTGAGGTTTTTAGGTCACGGTTCACTATTAGTATCAAGCTTTGGTTGGAATGCAATAATATGCCCTTAGTATTTAAAAAATAAAACTCTGAAAGAGTGATTGCTGTAGAGCAGTGTTCTTCATGTTATTGTTACCATCATCTTCCAGAAATGTTATGATTCCTGTTTTTATGTTTGTTAATTTTCTATATTAATGGCTGTTATTTTTAATGTGACATTGATTCAAATCTAAATCTGTACCTGAGAATGGTCACGTCAGCTCTCTCCTGCCTTTTGCACATGTTAATGTCGTGTAATCTTCATGAGAAATGATGATAACTTCAGAGAAGCAGCTGATACCTCTTGAGTGGATGGAGCAATTAAAACTGAAGCACTTCCTTGGAAAATCAAAACAACATGTTTTGATCACAACTTTTCTCTGTCGTTCCATTTGCTTCCGTGGTAATTTTAAAAGGAGGGGCTTGTCCTTAAAAATGAAAGAATGATTATAATTGTTTGTGCAGGTTTTTATGGTGGGCAATTTACTGCCAAAACCCAAAGCTAGGTTGCACTATTCCTTTGGAGACTATTGAAACTCACTGAAGCTGCACCTGTCAGGGCTTTGGGGCAGATATTCCTGCCTGTCTGAATTTGAATCAGAGTCAGGGAGCATGGAGGGAACAGAGCCCCTCAGCAGGGACAGCAGCAGCAGCTGGCCCCACCAGGGCCATTGCCCAGCTCAGAGCTGAAGCACCAGGAGCTGTTTGCCCCCAAGCCCATGGAAAAACAGGAGACTGGAAACTACTGCCCTTCCAAGCTGCTGGAATTAGGTGGTGTTGGAGGCTGAAAGTCTGACGTGGTAAAGGCAGAATTATGCACCAAGTTCTTCACTGCCATTAGCCTCAGTACATTAGTGAACTCAGGATCAGGTAAATGATAGGGATGAACAGATAGGAAGAAATACTTTAAACTTACAGATTTTCCTTCTCTGTGGTTCTGGCAAAATTAAGCAAATTGGGGGAGATGATAAATCTTTCTTTCTTTATTTCTTTTAAATTCCTTTTTCCTAGTGCTTGGCATGAAACATAATTATTTGCATTTTGTGTTCTGTATAAACTAGAGGTGGAGAGCTCAGGGGTGTTAATACTTAGCTCCTTCTACTGGCTTCACGTCTCCTGGTGTCTGAGAAGGCATTTGCTGTAAACTTTGTTGTTATGCCCAATGCCAATTGTATTGATTATGTGCTGTTTAAAAGCTAATTTGGTAATTAAAATTGTCTGCCTTCCATATCTAAATTGTTGTGTGCAAACAGTTTGTGAATATGGAGGAGGAAGTGCCTGGCTGGTTGCTGTAGTGCACTGCTGCTGCAGCACGTGGAAATTGCTACTTGCCAAACAGAAATGTTAGTTTATTTTCATGTATGTGATGCTTTGTGAATCCTAATGCAAGTCTTCTGTCTTCAGTTACCTGAATAGTTTAAAGAAAAAAGTATTCTAGCTGTCTGTGCTTTTCTTCAAGATAATTACTTACTGGCAGGAAAATCCAAATTCAGGTTTTCACTGAATGCTGTTCTTCTGAAAGCAAATCCAGCCTTTTGTTTTTACATAATCAACCTTAGATCTGAACCACTTGTTCATCCCCTCTGGCTGAGTGTGGGGGATGGTGCTGCTCACAGAGTCACCCCTGACAGGAGGAGAATGAGTAGAGCTGAATGCTGGTGATTTCCAGATGGAAATGGACGGAACAGCCAAACTTCTTGCCTTTCAACTAAGCACAGGAATACAAAAAAACCCAAATATATAAGTTATAAATAAATATAAATCTGTGTATAGTAGTTTCTGTCTTTCTAGTTAGCTCTGCAGGGTCATTTGTCAGTGCACAGTGTTCATGAATTCCATTGTTCTGTCTGGGGCATCACAAAACATGGAGAGTAACCATTCCCAGATGGAGAGGTCATTGTGCAGGGGAAAGCCAAGGAAAGAGAGTATTAAATAGAAGTATTGCTTAGATGGAAACTGATGAAAGGTCACCTTTGCAGGGTTCTGAGCATTTCCTGAGTGAGTATGTAACAGATATTATTCAGTTATAGAACTATTAGATACAGTAAAACCATCTTGTTATGCCAACTTCAAAATTAGGTTAGTGGGGGGAAATGTTGTGTCATCAATTATGTACAGTATCATGGTTTACAGAAGAATTCAAATAACAATGCAGATAATGACAAAAGTCTTCATGATGTTATGAAAACTGAATTGTAGCATGTGAGTGTTCAAGTCAGGATAATTTGAATGGCAACAAATGGAAACATGATTCTGTGTCATTATTTCACTGCAAGAAGAGAACGAATACGTCATGAAGGAGAAGTGTGTGTGTGGAGCTAGAAGGAGCTGTACATTAACCAAATGGTTGGACAGAGTATTAGAATTAATGATTTTCATTTCTTGAAATTTCATTTCAGATCTAATCTTGATGGGAAATGATTATTCAGTTTGTAACCTGACAACTTTGCTCTAATAGTGTCTTCAGGACTTTCAGTGTCGGAGTGTGCTGTAGAGGGATTCTCTTTCTACCTCTTCTGTTAATAACTGACTCTTTAAAAATCCTGATCAGACATTTGTTTTAATAAATGGAGATCACAGTTTCTCATTAATAATTATATTTAATTTCTACAGAATTGGGATTAGTGGCAGGAGATGTGTCTCCAATTATTTTTACACTTCACCAACTGGAAACAAGGATTTTACCCAGTTGACTGCAAAGCAGGAATTAAAACAATATGTGAAATAATTTGGTGAATTCAGAATCTTAGTTAATAATGTCACTAAATAGGTGTCATCTGATTTGAACTGGCAGAAGGTGCTGAGATATGTTGCATTGTCAAGTCAGAATTAGTTCTCAATTCTCAGGATCTCCTGATATGGTCTGGGCATTGCTTAACAGGGCCTTTTTTAGGATCTGCCTGCCTGAACACCACATTAAGTGTTGAGGTTATAACCAGAATTAGATTATGATAATGACTAACAAAGAATTAATAACACAAGAAGCTGGCAAGAGTCACCACATTTATCTGGCAGTGAATGTCTTTTTTCATGAGGTGTGTTTAATATAACTCAAGTAAAACTAGAATTATGAATGTCTCCAGAGAGGCATTTATGTGTGAGATAGATCTATAGATAGATACATGAAATGCCTGATCCTGAGCTTTGCTACACTCCCAAGATGTGCTTATTACTTCTGTTCTCTGATCTCTGGCTGATACAAAAGTATTTCCAATTGCAGATAGGTTATACTATTTTTATCAGAAACTTCTCCCTCTAATTTTATCCTGAAGAATAGACAATGAGATGGGAAATCAATTTCTTCATGTAAATGCTCACAAGAAAATACTGCAGTTCCATATACTGGCTGTGTAAAGAAAATCCCACAAAATACAGTTTACATTTGGATACAGGAAGAGCAATAAATCAAAGATTATGAATAAACCAGCAGCTGATGAAAAGGACCGGTTATTTTAAGCTATTTTCTATAGATGCACCTCAGGCAGAACTTGACACCAAGACAAAATCAATGAAACTGAGTCGTTTGCCAAACAAATGCTGGGCAGATCAATCAGGAATGCTTAAAAGCTAAACAATGACCCAGTGGGAAGGAGGAATTGATTGCCTCAGCAGTTGCTTTTTTCTTCAGAATGGGCCAAGGTGAGAATGTAGAAAAGAACTTGAGCCTTTAATAGGTGGACATTCCACTGCTGAACAGGGCAGTGCCTGGCAAGCTTCTCTGCCAGGCCTGGCCTGGATAATTGGAACCTGCTAAGGCTTCTGTGGCTCAGAAGGAATAGAATGAAAAGTAGAATGTTTATTAAAGCCAAACAGGTGCAGCTGGGACAGGTGAAGGCTTAGATCAATTGCAAACTTACCTCAGGAGCTTGGGGGGGCTGAACTGGGAGAGTTACTGCAGCACAGCTACTCCCTGGTTTAGATTTAGGTATTTTAAATTTGTATTTTAGTCTGATTTAAACAATCAACTAGGGGTGAACCCTAACTCAGCCCCCCCCCCAAGTAAACTAGGCACTATTTTTACTGAGTGTGATGAATGAGAGGATCTGCAAACCTTGTAGATAATGACTTTTTCTTCCTTTTCCATCCCAAATAAAAAGGTGGCAAAAGGACTTGTCTCAATTCCATCTTCATGTGCATTTGCCAGAAATACAGTCAGAATCATTTTAAGGTCTTCATGCCTCTGCCCAAGAGTTTGTGGAGTATTTGACCAGTTGAACTATCAGTACATTTAGAAAATGTCTTGTTTAGTGCCAGAGACTGTATAGATATCATTCAACCTCTAGGCCACAACTAAATTATTAAATTTAATAACAGGAGACAGAAGAGATGGGAGATGAATCTTTTCCACCTGTTTGATTACCATGTGTTTTGGGGGTTTGGTCATTTTGGTAAAAAAAGCCAGAGCTGAATCAGGCAAGTGAGATGGGTGCTTCTCCCATCAGGTTTGGAAAAAGGGAGGATGAAAAGAGACTGAAAGACTCTTAAATTTATGACTCTTCTTTATTACTTGAAGCTTCTTCCCTCATAGAACATCTGTTTCCATGGAAGTTGATCAATTCAATTTCAGCTCCAGTTTTCTTTTCAGGCTGGATGCATGAAGATGTAATTCCTCAGATATACATTGATTTCTGTAAACCTACATTAGATAATGATGTGTCTTAGATTGTCATTATAAAAATTAGCTAAGACATTTAAGATAAATTAAACTCTAATTTAGTTATTAGATATATCATGTTGTGGAGTAGCATCATTTAAATTAGCAGAATTACTTGCCATTTCTGTCCTTTGCTCACAGACATTGGTGTTCATGTAATTACCCTAAATGACCTGATTACCTCACCCTGCCTGGTAGGGCAGACTGAAATCAATTAATCTCTCTCCATTTTAGGGGAACTCCTTCTGCCCCTTTTGCCCTTTTCCCTCTGAGCAGTTGCTCCATTGGGCTGGCACTGATGTCGTTTTGGGGACATGCCAGCAGGAGGAGCTTGTGCATTAAAATGTGCTTTCCATAAAGCAATCACCAAATTACAATAATTGCACTCCACTCGTGCTCTCTGCTGCAAGGTAAACCACCTTGGACCTGCCAAGGGTTCCTGTGTGCCTCAGACAGCCAGTGGCCATTGTGCTGGTGAATTAACACACTTTAGATTCAGCCCAGTAAAGTGAACATTTAATTTTATTCCATTGTATATTTGATATTTAGATTATTTTGTGTTTACATGTTCTGAAAAATACATATCTTAAAATCACAACCCTCTGAAGTTAGTCACATGCTCTCTTTTACAAGCAGTACTTTATCAACACTGCATTGCTCAATTTTATAAATAGTATAAAAATTATGAGTAATAATATTCATGTTACTAAAAGAAATCCATGGTAATGAGCACAGCTGAAATTGGATTCACATGATCAGAATTCTCTACAGCAACTTAGATAGCATTGCTTAGTTTTAGAACAAGAAATCATAGGGCCACAGTTGGAAGTCCAGTTATCCATGGCTATCTAGAATTAACAACATAAGCTAAATGAAGTTTTAGACATTGTATTTAATGACAAGGAAAATAAGGAACTAAAGATCTAACCTGTTAATGTGGTTATTGAAGAAGAAGAGGATGTATGCCACAGGTATTTTATGTATTTTTTCACACAAAGGACTTCTTAGTTACCTTGGAAGACTCTTCCCTCTGTGGGGGTGGCTGTGTGTGCACTGTAGTTCTGCAGCCAGTGGCCAGGCAGGACAGCTGCCCTTTCCTGCAGAAGTGCTCTGCTGCCTGCAAGTGAATTTCTTAGTCAATCCCAGCACTAGTTAAAGGCTTTTGCTTTGCTAACATCTCTCCCATGTGCGTGCTCCAAATGCCTTGATGGGGCCTGATTGTGCCTGTGGCTCTGGCAGGGTCACTCTGCAGGAAAAGAAACTGCACAGAGAACTTTGGGGATTGTTTTCAAATATATCTGGGTTTGTTTAATATGGCCAGAAGTGCAGATGAGCAATTTCTCCTTTCTGGACTTGTTATGACATTCTGAAGATAAGTATTATAAGGTTGGGGTTTTTCACTTAAGAAAATAAGCTTGGCTTTGTATACTGTGTAATTTTATTGCTTAGCTGAGTTGCTAAATGCAAAACTTAGTTCTATTTATTGATCTGTGTGTAAGCAGTTTAATTAAAAACCATGTGGAGTCCTGTAAAAGAATGGCAAAAGTACAATGCTATCCCTTTATACTGTAGTTTTCCGAGGAGTCTATAGCCTGAATATCACCTAGGTAAGCTGGAATTTTCTGTTACTGCTTGTTTTTGAACATAATGTACTTCTCAGGGTCTTTTGCAAAAGACTCATTCATGTAAGACTGTAGTATGTTGTGGGTCAGGAGAGATGAAGAATCCAGGGATGTATTACCAATGTACTTCACCATGTAATGATACATCCATCCATGACTAGAGGATTGTTAATTGAGCACCATCCAAGCTCGTGTCTATTTTGCTTGTACTTTTGTCACTTCAAAATGCTTTTCCCACCATTTCTGAACTGCAACTCATAGAGATCCGCTTTTACCCTGTAACTTGCAATCTTCCATAAAGTATTGAAAGTTGTACTAGTTCTCATTTCTGAAAGAGCCCATTTTGTAATTCACACTTGAGACGGCAGCGGAAAGAATGCAGTTCCGCGGTGTCGAAGATGTGTGCTGTACTTCACAGTCATGTGCCAGGCTCTCATAACATCTGCTTTGTTCATGTTGGAAATAACTACCCAGCAATTTACATATAACAGAAATTAGCTGTTCTGTGTTTATTTTTTTGTCTCCCTAGTGATATCCCACCCTCTGGAGAAGCAGTGAGCAAAAGCAGCCGCTCGAAAGTGACCACCCGCTTCCCCAAACTGTCGCGCAGCCACCCAAGGGAGCCCCGGAGCCTGGAGCCTCAGAGTGGCGACCTCTGAGCCCCTCCTGATTGCCACCATGGCCAGCACACACGTCAAGTTGTTCTGTGATTCCTTCCTAGCCTATATTTATAATTTAAGCTCCTGAAGAGACTACAGCTGCATCAACTTAAATCCTGAAAAGAGACATTCATTACCAAGGGTCATATCCTGATTAACTACTTTGGAAGGCAGTAATCACTTTCTCAAAAGAATATGAGGGCTCTTCACCAGAGCTCAGCAAACTGATCCTTTGTTTTGTAAAGCTGCACTGCACAGATTCTCCTTTGTTCCTCTGAAGTCCTGTCACAATGAATTCCTTGTTTGTATTATGTTGTCCCTTTTTCCATGTACAGTTTTCTGTTCCAGAGAGACATGGGGTTCACGTTAAGACAATTTTTTTTTCCTTAGAAGAACCTTTATGCTTATCGCTACTTAATATGTCAGAAGGATGTGCTTAAAAGAACCTCAATAATTTATTACCTTTTGTAAATAGAAAGACTGGGTTGTTTTGTTTTTCTTATTGTAAACCTCTGACACACAAAGGTTTTTTAAAAACTTGACAATGTAGATGATGAGAAAAATTACAGGTGGAAAGATAGCTTTTGTACATTTCTAGTTAGATATTCTCAATAGCATTCATTTGTGGGAAGTAATTCTTTAAAATTGGAAAATGTAATAATTTTTTTAGTGAAATTTTAGTCTTCTGTAAGGCAGGTGCAATATTATTCATTTCTACAAACCATCACAAGGATATACAAAATTAGCATGGTACAAAACAGTGCTTTAAAGTCTTGGATTATATTTTGTTATTAATTTGTTGCTTATGTTACAGAACAGTCCATTATTAACAGGGCAGAGTGGAATTCTTAATCTGATTTTGTAAAACCCTTCACATGGTGATACTTAAAAATTGCCTGTAATGAAAGTGCCTGTTACCCATCACCTCTTATTGGAAAGTAATTTGTAATACTACAGCAGTTAAGAGTAACTAAAAAATTGTCAAGAATTATTACAAGTGATGGAAGTCCTGACATGGATTAACTGGAATCCAGTTCAGTATCCATTAGCTGCACTGCCGTAGGCAGTTAATTATGGTTTAGCTATCTTCTTCTCTTCATTAAGTTTAAGCAGTGTATGTTCAAATTTTCTATCAATTGTGTTCTGGTTTTCCTTTATGTAAGAACATCTTTCCTCTCAGAAGTTTCTTTGGATAACGTTACTTAAATTGATGTATCTTGTAATTTTATTATCCATTCATTATATTAAATTTTCACATCTTATTCTTCTGGAAAAAACAAGCTGATGATGAATAGCAGGCTTTGTACCTCAGTGCTTTACTAAAGTTCCAGCAAAGTGGAAGTTGTGTTCTGCAGTGCTGTGAGCAGTGAGTGTTGTTCAGGCAGGTCAGTGGTCAGTCATTTTCAGTGGCACCTCTCAGGTGAGCAGGGCTTTGTTACCCACAGTGAGAGGCACCAGCACTGCCTGAGCAGGAGCCCCATGTGCTGCATTCCCACCACTGAAATATGGAGCTTCTAGATTGCACTCAACTGCAAAATGTGGCAGAGAGGAGTAGGATTCACTCTCCAGGTCAGAAATATCAGTAGGGGAAATACCAGGAGGTAAAACCATGTCACAGAAATGAAACTGTATTTCCCAGTCACTAAGAGATCTCAGTTACCACACAGACAAAGAGAAAAGCCCGAGGGCCAGCCTGGGAGCTGGCTGCTGTGTGTTCATTAACAGATTAATTACTGTTGGTGTTTTGTGTTAGCTACAGTGAGACACTTACTTAAGAAGAAAGGAAAGTGAGTAGATTGGCAGTTAAGTAGCTTCTCCAAACTCTTCAGCCTGATGCACTGCTGATGGTTTAATTTGTCTTTGTTGGAAAGAAAAGTAGCTATAACGATGGTCCCACTTTGAAACAATTTTAACTCATTTTTCAGAAAGTGTAGATTTGGTTAGTAGAAATATGGCATATGTACTAACACTGAATTGCAAGTAAATTTGAAAGAAAACACAGTGTGGAAACCTTTGTGATGTATCTGTTACATGAAACTGTATTCATTTTCAAGAAATAATTCACATATTCAAGTACTTATTCAGCAAGCTGCAAATGGTAAGAAATTTCATTTACTGCAGACTGAATTTCTTCTTAGTTGTTTAAAAGGAATTTTTTATATCTGCATTTGACTCTTAAAATTATTTCATTCCTGATTATCTTGCTGCTTGTAATTTTTTACAGTATGTATGTAAATCATATAAAAATACTAAACTTGTTTACCGTGTACAAATTGCGCTTTGTTAACTTTAGCTGAATTGTGTATCAGCTGCTAAGATTACAGTCTGCAAACAATGTTCACTTGGTGATACAAGATACCATAATGGGTGCATTACTAATCCATTTAAAAGCTCAGCTGTGGTTTCTCTAAAATCCAGGAAATAATCAAACGAAAGCCTTTCTTCTCAAGGTGGCATTCCCACTTTGTAGCCCTGGTTGTGTTGAACGCTACAGAGGTACCTGCATGAGTGTCAGTAGGGCCTAGTGACAGGAATGCCCAAATTTGTACCATTTTTACCAAAAGACATTCTGAAAGGCCCTGTCCTAGAATCCTGTATCTGTTACAAATCCCACTTCTGTTCATTCACAGAGCCAGCAAAGCCTCTTGAAGAAGGTTGACCCGTTGCTATTAAGAATCCCAAGTAGTTGCATTTTTCATTTAAAGTACCTGTTAGTGTAACAAGCACTCTGCCAGTGGAATGATTCTATCTGCTCATCCTGTTGACCAAATTTCATGCAGTTACAAATTTTGTACAGCTCTAAACTTCCTTTGGCTGACTCACAGCTCCTAAACCCCCATCCGTGCTCAGTGGGCAGTTCACAATGAGCTGCTGGGCTCATTACTAACGAGTTACTAATTAATTCATTACTGCCCATTCCTGCTGGCACCAGTGGCCAGCGCTGTAATCCCAGGACACAGGACTTGGGCCAGGCTGGGCCCTGGAGCTGTTCCTGGCTGGTAGAACCAGCCTAGAGCAATTTGTGGTTTTGTTTGCATTTCATTCCTGCTATGGCTTTAGATCCAGGGCTTCTCCTCTGCATCCTTTAGTGAGTGTTCACAATAAACTGGAAAAAAGTGGCAACTTCTACTGCACTGCTGTTGTCTAGTCACCTCCACCATGAACCCTTCCCTAAGAAACAGAGCAGGCAGAGCTCTTCCAGCTTTTGCAGATGTCTCCATCAGTATTCGCAGATTGACTGTGGTTTTTCAGAATCTCATTTATTTAGAGATTCTCTCAATAATAGAGAATGCAATGTGTCGACTTGGCTTTTTGCAAATTAAATCTAAGTTCTCAATAATAATAATAATAATAATAATAATAAATCTCCAAGGTTTATATGAAGCAGGATATTGACATAGTTATAAAGGTTTAAATAGATATCTCCATTAAGTCACATATTCTTAGGAAGATAATAATTTCAAAGCCAGTCTTTTTAATGGAATTTATTGTAGATGTGCTAGTTGTAATCAAATTATACTACCTTACAGAATCTAGTGCAAGTCATAAACCATCGTGATTGAATTAATACAAGCATTTAGAGAAAGAACAGAATGGTATTAGAGATTACTGGCTCAAAATTGTGACCTATTGCTAATTTTTTTTTTTTTTTTTTTAACAGTCGTGATTTATTGTACAGAATTGTATCTGCATGGTAGCTATCAAATTAATTAATACAAACCCACTAACAATGGGGTTGGCTGACTCAGAGCAGCAAGCTAATAATAAATGAGACTTGGTGAACCCCCAGTGAACTAATGATACTTCTTCCAGGACATATTAATGTTTAAGAACCTGGTATTTTGTTACCAGAATGAGTAATTGATGCTTTTTGATATTGATGTAATTCTTCTTTCTTTCAAAGAATGCAGGGATCTCAGTTCTGCTAGCACTTCAAAGGTTCAAACTCCCCACCCCAAAACATTTTTCATCTAATGTCTTGGAATTCTGAGAACAGATAATATATACTGTGGATATAAATACAGTGACCTGCTTGAAATTACAAAGAGAAATCTGTGGAACAGCTGTTTAAAAGAAAAAAAACCAAAACTTTTTGACTAAATCCTGCTGCAATACACTCTTGCATATCTTGGAATCAGCCTTGGGCTCCTTGAACTGGAACTCTAAGATATATGAAAAGAAATCTGTTCCACACAAAACCTCATTTTTCTCCTTAGAAACAACAGTAATGCTTCTGAATTGGATCTTAAGTCACTTCTGGAAAAGTGATTAAACAATTCAAGAAAGGATTTCTCTCCTTCATTTTCTATAGGTTAGGGTATTTCAGTCAGCACCCTGCATCACATGGAATATTAACTTGACAATTATTTTGTAAGTTTGGTAGTTTCATAGCAATTGGTATTGAAATAAGCACTTTACTATAGGAAAATACCTATATGAAATACAAAATATATTTAAAAATATCAATTCACCTGCTTTGTGTTTCACATATTGAATGGAAGATAAACTACTTGTTCTACAGTGGTGTGACACTACATTTCATTTATTTCTCACTCTACACTAACTGTACTTTTAAGATCCGGTTACAGAGAACTTAGAATATTTACAAATTCCTTCTAAAAAAAAAATGAGAGCATACTTCTAATCAATATTAATGGTTTAGTTTTTTGTTCATAATGGCATGAATTTATTCTAGACAACAGCACTGAAATGTTAAGAAAGGAATGACTTCTCCAATTTACAAATTGCTGAAAATAACTGGACTTTTAAAAAATTCTGTTTTTTATCACATCAAAACAGAATTTATTGCACTTCCCTATAGGAAAACGAGTTCCTTTAACAAGATTTCACAAATTATCTCCATGCCACGACAGTAGTTAAACAGTGATAAGTGGGTTTTTTGAGTATTAATCATTTAAGACACTAAACATTATAAAAATGTAAATGTGGTTGAAAAGACAGTTCTGTATTTCAAAGGCTGTGCTTTTCTTCTTAGTTAACACAGATGAAGAACTCATTGTCTTGCATGTGGGACCAAACCTGTTGGCAACTGAAGAAGCTGAATTTCCCTTTTGACTTAGGGAGGGATTTTTTTGTTGTTGTTACTATTAAACTGTAGAAAAGATATTATTAATTAAACATATATATGTACAGTATTCACAAAAGTATTAATAAACTAATATTATTTTAACTTGCTATGCTAATGTTTACATAATAGAATTTTTGAGTAAATGTATATATATAAAATTTTATAAATAATTTCTTGAGTTTTTTTAATATCCTGTGGTAATTTTATTGTAACCAGGTTAAAATATGCTACTTTACCAAGAAGAAAATAAAAAATAAAAAATCGAAGTAAAGTGTTTATGCATTCTATTTGTCCCATTCAGCAGTTTTACAAAGAAGTAATTACTTCTTTGATTTATGTTCATTTTTTCAATGTGTTTCTAGAATGATGTATGTACGTAACTGACTTTGTTGTAATCTTATTTCTTCACATGAGAAGTAGTATTTATTGAAAGCCATCTTGAACATTTCAGTTTATAATCACGTTAGATAAATCATTCAAATGGGAAGGCAAACAACAGTCAGTGCCACATTTGTGGGGTTTGGTCTTTTTACATTCAGAATCCACATCTGAATGTTTTATTTCCTTTTATTGTGACAGGATATAGTTGGCAATTTCATATCCAGTTCATAACTGGATGCTTCCTTATCATGTGAAAAAGGAAGTTTTAAAAAGGAAGCATTACATGCATTTTATCAATTTCCACCAGACAAAGCTGTAGTTTAACAAAAATAAAGTGTTGGTAGATGGCTCATACTCACAGAATAACCTGCTGGTTAATTCAATTACAGTTCTCCAAGTCACTACATTATAGAGCAATCTAATTAGTTGAACAGTTCATGTTAAAAAAAGACAGACACTTACTGTAAAATTCACTGTGATCTTCATCTTTTAAAACCTGCAGCAGGTTAAGTGTCATTACAGAAGTTAGATGACAGAATTTTTAATTAGTCTTGACAGTCCTTAGGATTTTGTTTTTGCTTTTCATATCTCAGTTACTTAAGATCATAAAGCAAAATTATGCAATAAACTTTAAATTAACAGTTTCAGACAAAGGTTTTTTTTTTCCTTTTCTGCTTGAGGTACTAGAGCACAAATAGCCCCAGGCTGTGGATGGGGACTGCATGGACTCGAGATCTCCCTGCCCCAGGGGGGGAGTTTCAGCCCTGCAGAACAAGTGTCTGATCCTGGTGGGTGTCTCTTGGCCACTTGAGCTTCATTTCCTGCCCACCAGCACATCTGAGCCCTGGAGCCGCTTGGGAAGAGTAAAATCTGATCATTGGGCTGGAGAAGGCTGGGAAGGGTTTGTGCTGTAACCCTTCATGTGCTGATCCCACTGCCTTGTCCAGCTGCTGGGATGCTGCTGTTTAGTTGCCACCTCTAAAATCCTGGGAAGAACAAGGTCATTTGAAGGGTCTGCTGATCTTTCTGTGCAGCCAGGCAGAGCTTCAGGTTGTGTTTGGAAAATTGTAACAGCTTGGCATTTTTATGTGGACTTACAGAGTTTAAAGTTTTTCTATTCAGGAAAGGACCTGTAGAGGATTTACTGCTGTTTTACTTTTTTTTTTTCCTTCTCCCAAAAATTTTAAGGAAATAAGGAAAACGCTTTGTACAAACGATCTGTCAGAAGAAAGAGCAAAGATATTTTTAAGATAATGTTTAGAGTATGATTTTTGCTACTGCAGTTCAGTCTTTCTGAATGACCTTTTAAGTATTGTGAGTGAACTTACTGTATTCCCAAATTTAAAATAGATAGCTGACATTTTGATATATTGCAAGTCGTGCTTGATTTTGTTCTAGAAAATCATCATGCAGTTTGTGTGTGTGTGTGTGTGACGCCTATTTTCTGAATTATTCTTGCCATTTTTTGACCTGCACTGGGACAGCAGACTTTTATTATGTGAGATTTATACGAACCATGGTGATAACTTTTATTTCCAATTCAACAATATGCATGCCATTTCCAACATTTCTTAATTTCCCAGTATTTCAAAGATGCTCAGCAAGTGCATGTACCTTATCCCATACACTGTCATTGCTAAGTGTCTTTATTTTTAATGCCACCTTCTAGCCTTACTCATATGGACACAAGCAAGTGTATTTCTTAACTGTAAGACTAAATAAAAAAATAATGTCTTTTATATTTGAGCTGCTGAGCAGTTTGAAGGATCTGCTTTTCAGATCTGAGCTTTAGATACACACTAATGCTTTGTAGCATACAATTTAGCTACTCACTCAGCTTCATCTTGAAGCAGCTCAAATTCTCAGTGAGCTTTTGTCTAACACAGTGATGGAACACACAGTTCTTTGTGCACCCAAAGTGATACGTATGGCTTCAAGCAGTTAAAAACATGAGAGGTATTTTTGTAGTGGTACTTTAATTTCAAACAATGCAATAGATGTAATTGTCATTTTTGGAAACCATCTGGTTGATATTTTTCAATGGTGAAAAAAGAAAAGTATGAATTGGCAGATGAGATACATCAGTACCTCTGAGCTGTTATACTGTATTGGCAAGTACAAGGTATTTGGATGCTAGAAAAAAGGAAAATAAAAGAAAGCACATGTTCTGACCCATCAAGAAGCAACAGAAAAAGTGACTGAGGAATTCAATGTAGGAATACATTAAAATGTTTAAAATTGTACTACATCAAATTGCCACCATATGTTCCATAATGAGATAAAACAAAGTGGGTAATGGATCTGTTACTGAGTCTGTCAAGCCATGGGACCCTTTGGAAGTGTCAGTAATTAACAAATAACATCTGCTGTCAACTGCTGTACTTAATCAGCATGGGCAGGGCTCTCCTCCCTGCGTGACAGAGGGTACACTATGATAGTCTGCTTTTCCTTAGGGATTGAAAATGTCTTTGACCACACTGCTGTATGCAGAACTCCTGCTGAGATGTAATTAATGGGAAATCTGGATGTGCAGAAACAGCAGAACACAGCTAGATTGGCACTATCAGTATGGACTGAGAGCTTTGACTACCTTTGATAATTTTTCTGTCAGATAATTCCTGACGGCTGTAATGCTCTACTGTGTTTACAGATTGCACCTTCAGAGTGGCTGAGCAGCCTTTCAGATATGCAGAGAGACTAATGATAACCCAGTACCTCATTTAAAGATGCAGAACAGGTATGTTCTTGTTTTTGTTGATAACGGGGACATGAAAATGTGTTAAGGCTTGTTAATTGACTCCTTGGTTACAGAGAAACTGTCAAATGCAATGCACCTATGCACGTTGAGAATCACCACCAATAGATGGGAAATTAAAATATTCTGAAAGTCTCAAAAGAAGTGAGTTTCAAAACTTCTCTGAGTTGCAGCAGTTGATCTGGTTATTTGATCTATTTATCCTACCCATTTCTGAAACCATCCTGTCCTGAGAACTCACAAGGTTCCTCCAGACCAGAGGAATATTGGATGTACTGGAGTAGCTCTATGCCCTTTAAGTGCAGCTGATACAGAGAAATGGGGATTTGCAAAGCAAAGAGTTGATCTTTCATTCATATCCACATATTCAAGAATGGATTTAAATACAAATCTTAGAAATCTTGTGCCAGAACAACAATTTGAAATAATGAGATTTTCCTTTAATCTTCATCAGGGTTCATTACACAGATAATATATGATTCATTACCTAGATAATGAATATCTAATTAGCTAAGATACCACTCAAAACTATCTAATAAAAAGTGCTTAAGTTGGTAAATAATTTTTGTCAATTTAAGTAAATTTGTTTAATCACAATTGGTTGTTGATGTAGTGTTGATGTGTGCTGATGCAATGTGAGTTTTAAGCATCCCCTCTGCTCTGATCAGACTGGTCTGGATTGCACAGAGTAATTTGGTTTCTGTGATTATCTCTTTGCTCTTCCATGAATTGTGATAACAAAACACTAACTTCAAATAATAATTGTTTTAACTAAGACAATGCAGTGTCAAGACAATCATGGGGCTGGACAGTGTTCACAGCCCCATTGTGAGGAGCAGTGTTCCTTTGTCCCTGATTGCTCTGCTTTGCCAGCACAGGCAGCCCTGTCCCTTGTCTGTCCCATCCAGGTGGGTTAGCAAACACCTAGTCAAACCTCTTCTTAACCCAGCACTGGGAGCAAAGGCTGAGAATCTGCACTCCAGTTTGCTCTGCCACCATGTCAAGAACACAGACCCCTTATGAGCTGCACTTTGCTTGCTCAGAAAGAAGGCATCTGAAATATGAAAAATATCGTTTGACCTGACAATGTAGTTCTATTTAGGAAACAGAAAATGTGCTGGATAATATATGCAGACACCTCTGTCATGAGGCCTCATGGGGTTTCACATCCAATTATCTGTGACCACCTCTGGTTACCATGGTAATTCTCTCTTAATTAGAAATTCACCCTCTGCTCATGGCCTATCTGTGCTAAAGCATAAAATTCTGTTACACACTTGGGCATTTTATTTATTTGTTTATACACTGACTGCAATTTACTGTGTCAAATGACGTCTATATCCAGTAGTGCACTGGATTTTTGGCTCAAACATTGATTAGAATGGTAATTTTTCAATGTGTCCTTGACCCATTTTCAATCTGTCTATCAGGGGCAGGCCACCAGGAGAGAGAGCAATGATGTTGGAGGTGTTAATACATGAAATAATATGGTCAGTAAGGTGGAAGCAGCTCTGACTGTTGTTCAAGAGGAAGGACTCTGTGGAACCTTCCACCTGCACTCACACTCAAGTTGGTTTTATAACATTTTCAAAAGGAAGGGGTCTCTGCCCATATAGAATATTTGATAATGTGTGAAGTTGTCCATAAGGTGGCAAAAACCTCCACAGGGTGTTTTCATGACAGATGTAAGAGGTTTATTCCTTCTCTTAGAAAATGAAGATGAGAGGAATGAAAATGCACTGTAAGAAGGTAATTCTAAAAGTTTGGCATCATATCAATGCTCAAGGCACAAGCTCAAAAGCAAAGGGTATGATCCTAACCACTCCTTCCTGTAATCCTGGGGAGAGCAGAGATCATGATTCTTGGAGTTCAGACCAAAACTGTAGTATCAAAAATCTCTGGTTTCTGATGTAAGTATACAACTTCAAAGTACAAACACCTCTTTCTAAGATAAACCAAATCCCCAAACAAAATGTTACAGCATGGATCAGTTCTTTCAAGGGAACAGGACAAGAATAGAACATGAATCAGAAGTGTACTCAGATAGTGCATTTATAAGACCAATTTAAGAACTTCCTAAGCAGAATAGAAAAGTAAAAGACAGCCTAAAACAAACGCATGCATTGCAAGGTCCAGAGAGATTGGTTTTAAATATTTGATTCTTTTGTTGCAACATCCAAGGACTACAGGCTTTTACTCTTTAATCTGGAGTTCTTGGGCTGCAAGAGCTTTAGGACTGTACTTTGATATGAGAGAACTGAGAGAAAGAACATGAACCATTCAGCTTCAAACAGAAGGTTGCTCCATCTGCTATCTTTCACAAAGATCTCTACTGATATACAGCAGGCCCTGACATACAATGAGAGAGGCTTTAACATTTATGTAAACTCATCAGCCAGGTTGGAGGGCAATGCCACATAGAGAAATTGTCACTTACTGTATGCTATGAAGCTCATATAAATTCTGTTATATCTTATTAATATAATACATTAATATAATACATGCTGAAGAGCACAAGCAAAAGCAGTCTTACCTTCTGCCATATATTGCACCATGTCTCCAAATTCTCACGTAATACAGTTTTTTGGTTATTACTCAGAAATGCCCCTGTTACATATGAGCAGGACCAGACAAAAAACAGCAGAAGAAATCCAAACCAATTTCAGCTTTGTGGTCATGATGTGGACAGGAGACATCATCCAGGTGAAAGCTGAGCACTGTTAACTCTATTTTTTTGTTTAGTGATTCTCACAGCTTATTCAAACACTAGATTCAGAACTAAAATGCAGTTGTTATTTTTTCTGAACATTCCTGGCATAGAAAGAAATAGTGTTTTTAATTTAATCTGTCTGAAAACATTTTTTAAATGAGTAATAAATAGTTCTTAAAAAGCACAAGTATATTGGGCCATCAGCATGTATCTTTAATTACAATTTTGGCCTTAATAATTATTCTTGAGTCAGCTGTACAATATTATTACCATAAGCAAACCTGCCTATTTTAAAATCTAATGTCACAGTGCAATTGATTAAGGTAAAAAGAGATTATCCAGCACTAAAAGCTTCAGTGACTACTCAGGGGAGCAATCAGTATGTACACATATACATTTGCCAACATTCTCAGTATAAACTAAATGACTCGTTATATGGTATCTTTGTTGTGCCTGGATTCTGATTTTCTATGAGTCATTCCTTGATTTACTGAAATAGAATAAGATGAGTAAGAGAGTCAGTTTATAGGGAAAAAAATCTGCAAGCTATGTAAGGTCCAACAGAGGGTTTATTCAACTTCTCTGTGCTCTTCATTGGCTCTGAATTTCATACCAGAACCCTCCTGCCATTGGATATCTTCTGCAGGGAGGAGTTCTATAAAAAACCTCATGAAGAAGCAGGGTCAGTCTTTATTACTTCATAGACTATAACAATTTTCTTTCTGATGAACATTTTCTATTGAATTTGGATTCATCTGTCGCTGCAAAATTGCATTACATGTAATGCTGTAAAGGCACATAGCATGTCTATGTGATGAAGGGGATAAAAGTAGTTTTCTATTACCACCACATTAAGTTGGGATTGGATTTTGCATTATGAGTTATCATCTTATTTTGCATATTGCTAAACAGAATTTAATGTTCCATTTAGATGTAACTGAGCTGGAATGTGAGGGAATTCTAAGCATTTGTATAAGGACAAAGAGGAGGGAGCACATCTGACGTTTAGATTTTTAGGTTGTCTTCATTGTATAGCATCCTACAATTTTATCATACTGATATTTTTCACTCAGAAAGATAAAAAACCCCTGTGTAGTACATTTGACTATGCCATCAGAAATAGTTTGAAAAATCCTTAATTGCAGCATTAAGAAAACGAAATAGCGACAGTGTCCTGCTGAGAATGTCAAACCTGAGAATCCTCTGGCTGTGCAAGGGGTGACCACATACTGATACAATTCTACAAAGCCTAAAGCCATACTACAGGGATATATTCTTAAGGCTGAAGCTTTTCCTCAAGACTGACTCTTCTTAAATAATTTAGATTAAAAGGATACTAAAGAAGTTATCTACTCAATATCAGAACTAATGGATAAATGGTAATGCTAAAGTTGTAGTTTTACAGTATTTAGTTCAAGGTAAGCTACTGTGAAAAGCAATTAAAAAATAACACTTAACAATTTACCTTTGCTTTGATTTGTAAAATCTTTGTCTATTTGTGTTTCAACTGTTCATTGTTATGTAAGTGTTCCCATGGCCCTTGGAAATCAGGTTCAGTCTGAGGTTAAATGGTGCCTTGTCGAAGCAGGCATGTGACCCAGGATGAAGGACTCGTATGACTCTGTTTGTTTTCCTGCCTTGTAAATCTTCTGCCTCTGCATACATGGATGTGTAGGAAGAGGAAAGCAGATGTGAGGGAAAGGTCAAGGATGCTGTGAAGTCTGTGAGGCTTTCCTTTTATTTTCTAGGAGATTTAGTTGACTCCGTGCTGATGCATGGAAACGTTCCTCAGTGAACATCAGTGTTATTTTTAGTGAAATATAAACCAGGAAAGAAAAGAAAGTACAGACCAGGTAGCATGCACATACCAAATGCCATCCAAATCCAGTGTTGACTCACTATCAGTATAATATTCAACTAAAAAGAAGATTCCCTCACATATAAACATATTTTCTATACCCCTACCAAAGAACTGAATATCTGAAATTGCTAAACTGAAACAATTTGTCTCTCTGTGGGTATGCAGTTTTAGTAAATCCAAATTACAAAGTTTTCCAGTGCACTGGAGAACAGAGAATTATTTCTTTGTTAGATTTTAGTCTAGTAAATGGTTCTGAGTTTGACATTAAAACAAAGGATAATCCTATGAACAGTTCAAGTTATTATGTTCTATTAGCTATAAGCAAGGGATAAACTGTGACCATTTTCCCATTAGAGGTGGGTTAGTTCAAGCTGTAATGGAGTACATGGTATTTTAAAATCAATGCCACAAAGATTAACTCTACCTTCTGTTGAGAGACCTTGAAAAGGATTCCCAGTACTTGGTTTCTCCAGATATGCCACATTCTGATGACAAACACCCAGGAAACTCAATTCAGGGGCTGAGCCTACAGCTCCTCCCCACAGGTAAAGGAGACCACTCAGAGTTGCCTTGTCTAAAGGTGACTCTTTGGCTGCTGTGACTCTTGATCTCCAAGTTATCTTTGTTTCCTAGTTATCTTCTTCTGCCTCTAGGTTAGAGCTTTACAAGGGCATCCAATTAAAGGGGAAAAAAACCCCCAAACAGCTGTGCCCTTGGTTTATTGTGATGTTCAAAATGTGTCCCAGAGTCAATTTTCCTATTTCTATGTGTGTTTCTCTATGTCTGGCAAACATAAGTGCCAAGTGATCATTTTGGAACTGGGTATTGTCTAATGCTTTTCTCACTCCAGTGTCAGGTTTGTACGTACTGTACTCACATTTTCCTCTGTTTCAGCCTGGTGTTTCACAGCTTGGAAAGCAATTTGTCTGGGCTGCTGGCTGGCTCAGCAGTGCACACAGTGTGTGCTTCCTGGCTGGCAGCTGGCAAGACATCTCAAGTCATACCTGTTCTGCAAGGAACCAGAAAAGGTTGTTGTTACTGTACCCTTGGAAAGGAAGGCTGGTAGCAGACATGTTTGCATGGTGCTCTCTCTTTGTGGTAGTGCAAGAACTCAAAATGGGCTTACACCTGTACAGAGAGTAGGAGAGACACTGCCATGGACTACAGCTGCACATAGGCAGTTGGGCAGACCCTGTTTTGGAAGGAGGGAAACGATATTGGGTGAGTCAGTAATGGAAAAGATGACATAGAGCCCAAAGTTTGTAAAATAAGGTAATTCCAACTCCATCCCCTCAAGAATATGCTCATTATGAACTTATATGCAAATTTTCCTTCTTACCTCACAGAAACAGCCATTTTTTATGGATGATGAGGAGTCTAGTTTTGACCTAATGTATTCTGAAACACAAGTGAGTGTAAGCTTGAACAATCTAGGAACATTTAACTGGAAATGGCTAAGTGGGGAAGAGACATAATTGTTGTTCAGGTGATGTTCCCTTCTTTGCAGATCAGAGGTCTCATTACTGTCAATTAGTAGAAGGATGGAAATGAAGACAAACAACTTTCACTATTTTTTTAACAAAGTTGTGCCTGAGAAAAAAGGCATTGACTTCCACTGGTGAATCTGTGCAGATATATTTCTGCTTCATTAGGCCATTGGTGTAAAGGAATTCCAAGGTATTTTCAAGGAGTTTTTAAGAATCAGCTCATGCTCTGAGGATAAGCACACCTTACTTTGAGTGGTTACATACACCCTGTACTGCCTGGTAGCTGACATGAATGGCATGAAAGAAAGTAATTCAGGGAGAAAAATTGTTTATTCAGCAGTCATACAATTCCAGCATGGAAGCCACTGGCATAAACAAATGAAAGCAATTTATGTATGTACATAAAGAACATAGTGTGAAATTCCCATTTGTAAAGTGGTAAAATGTACTACAGAGGCTTTTTAGTGTGAAAGAAAGGCATCAGGAGCAATTCTGAAACATATAAAGCTGACTGATTGTCTATAATGCTCCTCAGAAAGAGCCATGTGAGAAAACAAGGCATCAATAAAGGATATTGTAGAATATATTAAAGCAGCATACCAACAGAAAACCTGTTGTGTATTTAGTCCAGTATTTACAAAAGGATTTTTGCTCCAGAATTACAGTCAAGCAGTAAAACTTTGCGACTTCATTGTTCCCCACTATTCTTGAAGAAGTAATCTTTCTAATTTGACATATTAAACCCCTTTTAAAAACCCAAAACTTATTCAGGCAGTGAATTCAGATACTATTCAGATAGCAAGTTATACTCAAAAGCATTCATAAGCAATTGCTCACTGTGTGAAGCAAATAGAGTTTCATTCAGCATGAGAAATGGAGGCCTTCCCTCAAGAACTACATAAAAATAAAATCAGGAAGTGTCACCTACCTTTCATCTATTTTTTGTATTCCCCAGGTCATCTTATTAACACAAATAACACAGGACTAGTTCTTTCTTGGTGGAGATCTATAAAAGTAAGCATCATTATTTATTTCTTCAGGATTTGGTGAAAAGCACATATAATGTTTCTGCTTGTGATTCTTGCATTTTCATCTTCATATTAAAAATGGTCTATTTAGAGACAAGTTTTCAGCAAGTAAAATAAATGCATTGAACCATTGGGCAAATTCTGTAAGATTCAAACTTCTCACAAAAATAAAAGTTCATATTGTAAAAATACAAAATAGATATATACTAGAAATAACATGGCTTAAAATGTTTTAAATGTATTATGAAATAAAAATCAGATATACATTGCCCAGTATGTAAGATTTTGTAAGTGAATTAAGCTTCATGACAATAAAACCTCCATCTATAATTCATTTTTAGTAAAGCAACATAATCTGTGTATTAATATTTTAATATAGTAAATGCTTGGAGAGACAAAGGAATGAAATTTGGTAGGCAAGGATTTGGAGACACTACATTTGCTGGCCAGATCTTAGCTCCCCTTAGGGTTCTGATTTTTGTAGCCCATTAAGCACATTCTTGGTTTTCACTTTTCCTAAAGATCATGGCACATAAACTCAGCCTGAAGTTTGAGGTAACACTTTTGTGGTTTGTTCCTCTTGAAATTGTTGAGTCATTTCAGTGTGGTTTTATGTGGCTGGTGAAGGAATGGATCTGTTTTCAGCAGGAAGAGAGGAGCTCATGAGTCAGGTTCACCCAGAACCACCTTAGTGCAGTGCTGCCCCTCCTTCCCTCATGCCAAACTGATTTGACTTTGTGTGGATGGCAAGTTGGTCCTATCTGAAATCTAATCATCTACCAGACACTAAGCCAAGACAAGATGCCAGATTTGATGGCTTTTGTACTGTCAAAAAAAACTACTGCAAGGGTCTGGAAGTAGCAGGAGTAGCCAAAGTAGAGAAGGCACATCCCTGCCATTTATATTTGAGTTACAACTTGAGTGACAGACTCGAAAAATGTCATGGCTGAGTGACTGAAAAGCAAGGACTAGGAATGCACAGGACAAGAGGAGCATGTAATAATTATGACTGGTCTGCATAAAAACTGAAAAAACTACACCATAGAATTCAATCAATCTGTTGTATAAACCAGAAACTGCCTTGAGCAAAAAGAAAATGGAGTAACTTACACATTAGGGAGCTTAAGCTATAATTTAGCAAAGTTAAAATTCATGTAATCCTATCATCCTTTATAAAACACTGGAATTAATATTGTTTGAGAAAATAAAAAGTTAATCAATATCGCACCTACGAAAATTAATACTGTTCACACAAATAAGATCAGCCAAAGGCAGCATGTACATCTTAATCAGGGAACACAAAAGCAAGAGCTCTGGGGGAACCTGGAGTGGTTGTCTAGGAAACAGCAACAAAAACCCCAGTATATGAATTCTGCTGTTAACAAGCAGTCAAGGTTCACAAAGACAGCACAACTTTTCAAGGGACAAATTCTGAGAATTAGAGTCTCTTCTGAGAATTCCCAGATAGCATAATGTTTCAGAAATGTCACATAATTTAGACAAATAGGTGTGATGCAATGGACAAACCCTGCAACATTGTAGATAGCCTGAGTCAGTGGCCACACCTTGCACCCAAATATTACATTTTTATGGTTTGGTTTTGTGGTTGGTTTTCCTGAAACCATCTTCACATTCACATGTAAATAAGCACTGATAAGAGTCTGACAGTGACATATTTATTGTAGGTGTTAAATCTGTGCATTTTACTTGTAAGACAATGTTGAGAACCACCACAGAGTATTGTACTTTCCCAGATGTAACTGGCTGGTGGGATGAGATACTGGCAAAACATTATTAAAATGCTTATATTTACTTGTTTTTAAATTTCATGGACATCTTTGCTTTCTGCAAATCAATCTGGAATGTCAGACAACTGCAACACATCATATTCTTTCATATCAGATGTCCTTGGCTTTTGTTCCAATCAGTTATTGGTTTCACTTGTAAAAAGCAAATTGAGAGTTCATAAACAAAAATTGAATCTTCAAATTATGTAACTGTCCTGGATATCTGCAGTGTCCAGGGGTCAGCATTAAAGGATGAACTTTGTAAATTGCCTGGTCTAACAGTAAAAAAAGCAAAGTGTCTGGGTTTTTTTCTTCCCCTCCAATTTGCAGCAGGGCAGTATTACAGCAAGTTGAGAAAATTGAAGTGCTATTGATTGCAACATTTTTTTTTTTAGTCATCTTCTTTGACATATATTTTGGAGGAAGGATATTGGTACCTGAAAAGAGTCTTTTAACTGTAGTTAAGGACCAGCTACCTGGGTAATATTACAGCCCCCGAGTGGCCTCCTATCTCCGTGGCACAGGAGGAAAGGCTGGTGTGATAAGGAGTAATGCAACTTCTCCTGACACTTGTGTCATTTGACACAAATGTCAGTGACACTTGGCATTTTGTGTCATCCTCCTAAATTTCACCTCCTCTCGAATACCTGTCAGCCTCCCCCCAGCGAGGCAGGGCTGAAACCCGAGCAGAGGAGCGGGGGCACAGAGCGATCCTGTGGCCGGAGGGGGCCCAGGCTGTGCTGAGCGCCCGTTCGCAGGCGCTCGGTGAGCGGAGGTGGTGGCACAGGCGGGGGCACAGAGGGTGGCACAGGTGGTGGCACAGGTGGTGGCACAGGTGGTGGCACAGGTGGTGGCACAGGCGGGGCACAGAGGGTGGCACAGGCGGGGGCACAGAGGGTGGCACAGGTGGTGGCACAGGTGGTGGCACAGGCGGGGCACAGGCGGGGGCACAGGCGGTGGCACAGGCGGGGGCACAGAGGGTGGCACAGGTGGTGGCACAGGTGGTGGCACAGGCGGGGCACAGGCGGGGGCACAGGCGGTGGCACAGGCGGGGACACAGGCGGGGGCACAGAGGGTGGCACAGGTGGTGGCACAGGCGGGGGCACAGAGGGTGGCACAGGTGGTGGCACAGGTGGTGGCACAGGCGGGGCACAGGCGGGGGCACAGGCGGTGGCACAGGCGGGGGCACAGGCGGGGGCACAGAGGGTGGCACAGGCGGGGGCACAGAGGGTGGCACAGGTGGTGGCACAGGCGGGGGCACAGGCGGGGGCACAGGCGGGGGCACAGAGGGTGGCACAGGCGGGGGCACAGGCGGCATTTGGCTGCAGTGAGGTGACAGAATTGCAGACAGGTGAGCGCTTTCCCGCAGGGAGCCGAGCCCTGCCTCAGCTGCCTGGAGCAGCCTCACGTGCCCTTCAGCCGCTCTCTTTGCCAGCCCAATTCTCAGTTTCAGGCTTTGCCACAAGCTTTCCTCCCTGTACAAAACATCTGCAACTTTTTTGGCTGCGGAGGGGTTTTCTCTGAAAGGTCACCTCAGCTCCCAGCGGCCACTGCTGGCTGCCGATCAGCGCTGCTGCGGAAACTTTTCGCTATTCATCAATCTAAAGTTTTCCCATACTTTCTTCCCGCGGGGTGCCCTCCTCCAGCAACCTTCTGTAAATTAAAACCGGGATGATTTTCCCGTGCTCACCGTGCCGCAGTTAACACTGAAGGGCAGCGGCTGCCCCCGGCCAACCCCGCCTCAGACGCCGCACCCGAGCTGGGTGAGCCGGCGGCCTCCGCAGGGGCTGGAGCTGCGGCGTCTGCTGTGCCAGCACCTCCAGAAAACGGCTTAGAGCGCATCGCGAGGCTCCCTGCTCGCAGCGTCTCACGGGCGGCGTGGGAGTGTGCTCGCGTTTCCCTCACAACCGCCTGCGTGCCGCGCCCGGGTTTGTCTCACGGGGTGCCCGGTTTGTCTCACAGGGCCCGGTGCTATCCCGGGGTGCCCGGTGCTGTCCCGGGGTGCCCGGTGCTGTCCCGGGGCGCCCGGTTTGTCTCACAGGGCCCGGTGCTGTCCCGGGGTGCCCGGTGCTGTCCCGGGGTGCCCGGTTTGTCTCACAGGGCCCGGTGCTGTCCCGGGGTGCCCGGTTTGTCTCACGGGGTGCCCGGTTTGTCTCACAGGGCTCGGTGCTGTGCCGGGGTGCCCGGTTTGTCTCACAGGGCCCGGTGCTGTCCCGGGGCGCCCGGTTTGTCTCACAGGGCCCGGTGCTGTCCCGGGGTGCCCGGTGCTGTCCCGGGGTGCCCGGTGCTGTCCCGGGGTGCCCGGTTTGTCTCACAGAGGCCGGTTCTGTCCCGGGGTGCCCGGGTTTCCCTCAGGAAGCTGTTCCCGGCCCTTGTGGCGGCCGGCTGGGTACGGACCCCGTGCAGTTTCAGAACGGTCTGAGGGCCCTGCCCTGCCCGCCTCCCCTGGCATGGAGGACTTTAATAGCAGTAATATTTTAAACCACAGCTTTTAGCCGTAACGTCTGCGCTGCCCGCGGGTGACCCCCCAAGGTTCAGCGCTCTGGGGAAGAGCTGTGTGGGGAGCAGGAGCCGCCTTGTCCCCAGCGTGCGCGCCTGGCCGGGGTGGCTGCCGGCTGAGCAGAAAGGCAGCAGATGTTTAATGTCTGTCTGCGAAATGCGAAATGCCTCCAGGCTCTTCACTCCTCAGCCCTTTATGGTATTTCCCTTATGGCTGCCTCGCTTCTTTTGTTCTTCCTTGGCAAGCTAAACGAGGAAGGAACTCGTGAATTAATAGAGGAGGAGGTGTCAAAATTTAAATGATTTTTTTTCTTGCTAGTATTTACTCAATTTGCAACACTTGTCACTGAGGGAAGTAATATACTCATAAAAGAGAAATCCGGAGACTTTTAATGTGAGAATTGGTGAGGCAGGAAGTTCTGGAGGAAACCTGCCTTTTCTCCATCCTCAGGAAGGTCAATAGCTACCCTTTGTCCCAAGGAGTTTGAGTCCTTTGCTCACACCATCAATGTTATTAGCTCATTTGGAAAATGGTTCGTTTCTTTTTATAAGATATGTAGCAAAAAAATAATTAACTTCACAATTGGTTTTTGAAATTTAAATTCACAACTCATTACTAAACAGATAGTTGTGCTATAGATGAAAATCCTCAAAAAGCCTGGAGACCAGAAACATTTTATGTCTTCAAAAATAAGCTTGAAACCTTTGTCCTTCTCTGTTCAGTCCATGTTATAGACTCCATGATCTTTTCTCTTTGAGTATATTTGTTTTTCCCTGGATATTTTGCTTCAGCAGCACTCCCAGGCAAATTAATCTGAAATGAAGTTTACAACCATGCATCTGAAGTTTCCAGGCCTCAGAAGGACTTGATTTGTGTAATGGGACAGGATTTAATTCAGCTGTAATTTTTAATACAACTTTAAGTAGCGGCCCTTCATAATTCTTTAGCCAATTATATCTAACTGCTCACAGTTTATGTATTGTAGATGGTTTCAGTTAATTGTATAGCACTCCATCAAATTGGTAAATACAATTGACCTCAGCTTTTGATAGGCTACAGAAGGAGACATAGATACGAATATCTTTCCTGGAATAACAGATGGAACTGCAGCAAGGGTTTGGCCATTATGTTTCAGTTGCACTTAATATGTTATGGATCAACATTACAAAATCAGCCCATTAACACTATGGAGAAAGAGAAGTCATTGCCAGAGCAAGGAGATGAATGTATAAATACCATTTCCTAATCCTTCAGTCTAAACACAAAACCCTGTTGTTGTTAACAATTCAAAAATAGAGAATATTGTTATTCCTAAACTGGCAATCATGCATTTTTATTCAAGGTTTACCTCACATTTTGTAATTATTATGGAAGATGTTGACAAAGCGGAATTTCTTAAAGGAATGGCCATCTGTCGTGGAAAGGCTGGTTTATTTGCAGTGTCTGTGACTCAGTGGACTGATGGTACTGTCACTTCTTGAAAATTCTAACTGGAAGAGACTACAAATAAACCAAATCTCCAGCTTGCCAGTGATAGGCAAGGGATGGCTGTCTCATAAAGGGAAATGGTGTAACTACATAAGTATAGCATTTCTTGTGCAGCCCTGGAAGCAGACCCTATTGTTCTCTTTGTGGGACAAGTGAAATGTGTATCAGATACAGGTAAGTGCATGTTTAGTCTATACATTTCTCTTGGAGAAACCTGACCCTGTCCATCTTTCATTGTGAAGGGTTTTGGATAACTTCTGCCTTTGAAAAAGGAAAAAGTATAAAGTGAATGAACAATAATGTCTGGACCATGAGGAGTTACTTCATTTGCTCTCAAAACATGGAACAGAAATTTATTCTCAAACAATGGAGCAGAGCTCTCCAGCATCTGCAGCAAAGTGGCCTAGAAAGTCTTTCACAGCTTGATCTGCAGCATAATGGCTGTGGAGCAAGAAAATCCCAAGTGGTTCATATTCATGGTGTCTGTTATTACTGGTGATTAAAAAAACCCACAAACAAACAAAAAATTATTCTTGTGCTAATAATTGTATGGCATACTGCAAACTACCAAGATAACGATGGCTGATTTAGTTAGGAAAAAACAGTGGTAAACATATAAAAAAATTAGATAGAAAGATAACCCTTACAAAACCCTAAATATTGCATAAAAAATTATAAAGTGAGTCCAGTGTTGGTCTCTGCCGCTTTTAGAGGTGGGAGGATAATTCATCCATTCCAATTCAAGGAGCAGAGGCAGTCACAGGTCATGTTTTCTCATTGAGTATTGATGGGCCATATTTGTACACATTGGTTGGGAGTGTTTTGGATCATTATAGCTGTGCCTCTTGTGAAGTGTAGGTGTTTGCATTCCTGACTAGCACAGAGCTGTGAGGGCTTGGAAAAAACAGTCTCTGAGCTGGTGTTGAATGTGCGTGTGTGGGGCTTTCTTTAGCAGAACCAGAAATCTTTGCCAAGCTCTCGGGTAATGAATGAACTTGCTGAAAGCAGAGGATGTAAAGGTTAAATGGGAAAAGGAAGGTAGATCAAGGCACGTTTCTTGGTGAGCTATAGGGGAGTTCAGGGATTCAGGCATTAATCACTGGGCTCTGTGCATGTTCATCATAGGCAATTACTGGGTACATCCCTGCTGCCTTTGAAGTGCTGTGTCTTCTCTCCTCCTTCGCAATCACCCAGGGTTGGGTGCCAGTTTTCTTCCTTGTCCTGTGTGAAAAGAAGGTTTGTGCCTTTCCTATGAAGATCATGGAAAGGGTAATTTTCCCCTCTGGCTTTCCTTCTGTACCACTAAAGTAGAGACACTGGGATGACTCCTCTAGAAGAGACAGCTCCACCTCTTATTTCCATACTTTCTATACATAGCAGATCTATTTTCCTGTTTCTCTGGGAGCTTGGGGAGATTTCTTTAATGTTTGAAAGTGAAGCATCATTTTATTTTCTGCATGAGAGGACCCAACCTGATCTTCTGGCTACATTAGGAAAGAAGTGCTATAAAACATTCAGGCATGTGTAATAGCCTCATGATGCATGTTTCCCATGTCAACAATGCTATTTAAGACCATTGCCTGAACCCCAGGTTTGCATGAGTTCTTACTTCCAGAGTGACTTGTGAGATTAGTTCTAAAGTCACTTAGTATGAATTTTAAAAAGATAGGGCATGGACAGAAGCAGATGTACTGTCCTCTGTCTTTTAATATCAGAAAAAAACTGTGTAAGTAGACCATGGAGAACAGAATGGTAATTAAATTTGGTGGGTTTTCCATGTAGCTTTTACATTTACTGAGGTGATTTTTATTGAATAAGTCTCTGCATTAAAAACCTTTTATAAGGTTTGTCTTCCAGGTGTTTGGAGTCAGTGTGGGTGGTTTTCACAAATATATCTGGTGTTACCTTTGGACACCCCATTTCTTAGACTTTTCATTCTTGCTGTGGTTACTTGGTCACTTTGATCTTTCCTTACACTGGCAGTATTTCCAAGCAGTTCTGGAATAGCTAATGCTTATGATTTAAATCTTACACTGTTGGTAATGGACACTTTGCTGAGATACATGATTTAATAATAAAGCTGCAGAACAGAAATTTTTACATATGATTTCTTTTAAAAGAAGCTCTGGTCTTTGTAGGGTTTTTGCAAAATATGTGTACACACTTCCAAATGCTAGGTTTTCTATACTATGAACTGTACAGGGTGGCAGGCTTGCCATAAGCTCTGTTTTCTTGTTTTTCAACAGTAAATAACAAACTATAAAACTGGAAATAGCAAACAAAAAAAAAGCAACTATAAAGGGAGAATATGTGAGGCAAACTCTGGCTTTTGGGGAGGAAGAAGGAAAATGAGAAAGAAAATAAAATATCCTGATTTCCCAGATTTTCATTTAATCCCCTTCTAGTCCATATGAATGTATTGTAAAATGTAAATCTATTACTTCATATTCCTTTGCCTTTCCAGTTGCCTTGCTTTTTATGACACATGCTGAATTCAAATTTAGACTAAGCTTAGTGACTTCTCCAATTTTTTATTTCAGATTTGCATATAAACAGAAAATATACAGCCCCAGAAGGAATGCAAATACTACATCTATGTCATAATTAGCATTAAGACATTTAAGAAAAATGGAAAAGGGATTTATGGTTTTGCTATATGAAAAAGCTGTTTGTCATTATATATCTTCATTGAAAGTTGTCATCTGAGTGATGTTTTTGGAGACTGCATACTAGGGATACAAAGAAATAGAACTGCCTTTCATCATAAGCTTTCCTTATGACAACAGTGACTTGTCTTGCTCTGTCCTGTAGTTTGCTAAGATATCAAATTGGATTTGCTTATTCCCCTGTGTGGCAGTTAGACTGTGAATTGTTTCCATCCATTTCACAGAGCCATTAGTAATAACAAAGTGTTGATATGTTTAATACTGCAAGACAGACTGTCTCATAGTTCCTGTTCTCAGGATGCTGTAGGGTCTGGGAGACTCTTGAAGTGTTCTTAACATTATTTCCATATTCTTTAATGCTCTGTGAGGTTATGCAAGACTTGCTTGGGTATTACTGTTTTTATAAAAAAAGAATCTCATCCTCAAGAAACTTAATGTTTGCTTGCAAATTACAAAAACTGCCTTTTGATAGGGTTTCCCCCTGTGCTTGCTGGCTTACAGAAATCTGAGTTGGTTTGGTTATTCTACGAGGATTGTGTTTCATGTCTTAGACTTTCTGAACTGCTTACTGCCTGTGATGGACCTTTCAGACTTTGCAACATTTCTGTGGTGAAAGTGTACTGGGAGAATATTCATGCAAGATAAATTTCTTTTATGCAGCTTCAGTACATGCTCTGTGGTGAGTATGCTAAATTAATTTGGTTGCTTAGACTCACCACCTGGGGATAATGAATCCCTGAGTGCAGAAGAGAGGCAATAACACTCCATTGTTGGTCATTCCTCTGTTCATTCCTTGGGAGTTCTGGTGTTGATCATAACACCAATAACAGTAAAAATGCACAGAGAATCCTGTTGGGTGACTGCACAGTAGCATCCCTGTGGTATTTGTCTTCTTTTTGTGCTGTTGAAATCTCTTTTCTCATGGCATTGTGTTGGATTTTGAATGTGAGTCTTAAGCATCTGCATGCAGTCCCCCTCTGCTAAGTGAATTCTTATGAGGGAAATGGCTTCACTGCTTATTGAATTCCAACTGTTGAATTTTTCTGGAAAGCATCATTGATAGGTAGCAGGGTTTGCCTATAGCAGCTACTCAAGCTCTGCCATGGTGTGAGGGTAGGGAGAGAAGCATTCCTGTGGCTTCCTGTTGATCTTTTTCTCCTGTGGGGTGGAAAGGGATAATCTGCATCTGTTATGGGCAGGTCTTGGCTGCTGCAGATGGGGTGAGCAGGATCTGACCTAGGAGCACATGTGGGAAAGGTGACAAGAGTCTTGTGCCCAATCTTTGTGCAGACTGCTTTGCCCATTTGATGAACATCCAGCCAGTCACTCTTGGTAAGTATTGCTGTAAGTGACCTAGAACTTTGGTGTTTTTTCATTTATTTTCCTTTTATAATCAGGCAGGCAGAAACATTTTCTTTGATCAGTCATCTTTCTATTTTCTTATTCCTTTACCCGCAGGTACCAGCTTTTATCATTTCCCACAGCTCTGTGCATACAAACACTATAAACAAGTAGTAAAGTGTCTGAGTCATCAGATATAGTTCCTCAGGGAGTCTTGCAGAAGAGAAGTAGATCCTGATTTTTGCTGCTGTTGCTGTGCTTATGTTAAGAGTCCCATGACACTGGCCTGGTACTCATTTATAAGGAGAAAAATTCATAACCAGATGAAGAAATCAGGAAAATCAGAATATTGTAATGTTCTGGTGGGTCTTATGGGCCTGCTAAACAACAGATACATATATAGCAGTAACTCTTTCCCATTGGGTTTTAAAGCAAAACTGGGAAATAACTGGTGTCATTAACAATGACTAAATTTGCATATTCATTATATTATGCCAATGAAGAGCAGGACTGTGAATAAACCAATGTTATAAGTGGCAAGGGATGTTTTTTGGCTGGTGTCTTATGTGGAATCTTATTACTTTGACAATTGCTGATGTGATGCCTTCCCAAATGCTGTTTTTTCAAAATAGCTTCTTCCAGGGAAGCCTCCTTAAAGAATTCCCTCCAGATTTGATAGCTCCTGCCATAACACAACTTATATTTTTGCCTCCATTTCTATACAGCGTTCTTTGTATTTGAGAGAGTATCTGAAGTCATCCATGGATGAAATATGGAAACATTCAGTGAAGGTTCATAACATTTGTATAGAATATCTTCTTCCAATCTACTTCCTAAGATAGGCTTGCAAACCTGTAATACATATGTGTTCCAGATATTGTTTATTATTTCTATCGTTGAAAGATAATTATCGAGGAGAGAAAAATAAAGTCAGCATTAACCCAACAGAATCTTTAAAAAAGTACTTTCTATCTCCAGAAAGCATGGAGACAGATAAAGCACATTGATAAGCACACTAGTGGAGGTGAAATCAGATTTAACATCAGTATCATATAATCATCAGAATCTGGTGTACTGTGAATTATTAAACATAATCTTGACAGTTGCTCCCTGCAGCTTGTGGTCTTAGGGTGATAAGAGCCTTTGGACAGAAATCCTTGGCTTGTAATAATTCTGTAATGGTGCTGGATGTGCACTGCCTGTGGCAAGGGCACTGACTTAAAAAGAAATCTAGTTAAATCCAGGACAGAGCAATGAGGAAAGAGTAATTAATATATCATAACTGAGATTTTTCTGATGTGAGCTGAAATTTACATGAGGCAAATGGAGCAAGAATGGAAAGATTTGCTGCAGATTTCAAGAACTGCCAGTACTGGGAGAGGCCTACCAAAGGATGTGGATGCTTCAGTCACCCATTTGCAGTGAACTGATTTTCAAAGGTCAGCACGAGTGTGACATCTCCATTTTCATGTTGTCTGCGTGGTGTATAAAAACTAAAATTCAGGTTGATACTGGGAGTTTTAGTAGTACCCTACATGTGACTTTGTAGATTACATGAAGCAAACAAACAAATAAATAAGAAAAAAATCCCAGAGCTCTTTCATTTATCTTATAGCATGTATATTTTTTGTTTCTGCAAAATTTATTAGAGGAGAAAGCAAGCCAGAATTTCTTAAGGTTTGCTTAAGATGTACTCTCAGTGAAGTGTGGCTCTAGTCATAGGAACTTAATAGATATAAATTACTTTTTCTCTCGTCTTGACAAAAAGAATTGGCAAACAAATTTTGTATGTCTAACATATAGGGCTTCTAGAAGATGAAATACAAAAACACATCTATTTTTTTAATGCGTAGATTCATGCATTCTGAAAGTTTAGATAGATGGATATTCAAAAGCTGTGATCAGTAGATCAGATTGGCATTCTCTTTGAACAAGTAAGAAGGACAGGCTTTAATGATATGAACAAAAATAACTTTCTAGCAAGTAGATTCTTACAAAATAACATTGTCCTCATTTGCTACAAAGGACTTCAATCTCTGTTTCAAGTGGAATGGAATTTTTGGAGTAAAATTCCAGGTAGCTGTAGATGTTGGGACACGTGCTGTTTGTGGGACATTATGTTCCAGTTTGCCAACTTAAAGACTAGCAAGAAAATGCCTGCAAAATAACATGGCTACCCAGTCTGTGAAGCCAGGTCACTGAACTTCTAATATCACGGGATTTCTTTAATAAAAATGGAACAGTAAGTGGAACTGCAATTAGAGGGTGCCAAAGTAAGATTTTATTTTTCATACATGTTTTACGCTGATTGTCAAGGGAAGAAGAGGTTATGTGTTTATTTCAGCTTAAGTGCATGCTCTGAGCAGGGTCTGGGTACATGACATCCAGAGGTCCTTTTCTAAATACAATTTTCTCTCTTTCAATGTCTGATTGTCAGACAACAAAAGTGTCTGTATGTATGACAAGGTGTCTGTGTGTGTGAAACAAAGTGAATTTTTTAAAAAATCTTTGCAGACAACAATATGCACAAGTAGTGATATTGCAGGAATGTTTTGTTGCCTCCAGAACACTTCTGCACTTTCATACTGATGTATGAGAACTCTGCTGTGGCAGAACAGTTCATGGAGGCCCAGAGAGGATACACGCAGGCCACGCTCCTTGATACAGTTCCAAACACCTCTGGTAAGTTCTGCTTTCATTCTTTGGTTCTTTTTGCCTTCTCAGGGTATTCCCTGGCCATCAGCTGTTTAACAAAGCACATTATTGATGTTCATCTGCTTTATTACTCCTTGACCATGAAAGATGGTCCTGGGCACTTCTGCTCAACCTGCTGATGATCTTTGCTAAACCCTTCCCTTGGGAGTTGATGTCTACTGCAATCCTTGCATACAGAAGGACTTGTCACCAGAGTATGTGAGTCTGGAATCAAAGTTGTAGGATCACTTACCCTGGACTGGAGTGCACATCTTGGAGCCTGACAGTCTTAGGATTTCTTTTTGTTTGTTTCTATTGAAATTTAGCAAAATGAAGTGGCTCTGCTTATTTGAGACTTGCATGCCTGTGAATATGCTACCAAACAGTAATGTGAAGAACAGTATAACATGTAACATAAATTAGAGGTGATATATGAATATGAAATTATTTCAATGACCTAAAGTTTCTTCTTTTTTTCCAGCATGTCAAGAAGTAGAAGTATTACATATACTTAGAGCTCTAATGTGATTATGTCTCCACAGGATGCCAGGATTTAATCTGCTGCACAGAAACTTTAATATATAGTATTATGCTCTTGCTTACTGTATTTGCAATCACTATTGGGTTGAAAACTTGATCTGACTCTAAAAATAACATATATTTCATTTTTGTTTTAAAAAGAGAAAAGTATTCATTGATCATCATGAAAGAGGTATCACATTCAATGAGGCACATTGTAGAAGCATAATTAGTCAGATGATGATCTGGCATGTGCAGGAAGAATCTAACAAATTTATCAGTGTGTCTGAAGCAAGTTAATTTGGCTGCCTTAATCTATGTTCCATATAATTGTTATGACAAAGAGAGTAACCCAGTTTAATTTTAATGTTCAAAAAGCCAAGAGAAATTGTGATTACTTAAAATTAGGAATAGTTCAAATCAGTGAAATAATATCAAAACAGGGCCCTGAAATATTATTCTAGCCTCATTTTTCCAGCATTCAAAGTAGAAAAAACTCCCAGTAATTCTGTAATTTAGTTATGATCATAAGCACTCTTTAAATTGGATTAGAAGTGGAGTTTCAGATTAATGTTTCTTATTACACCCCTTAGGCTTCTTCTTTTTTTTAGTATTCAGTACTGATAGCCCTAGATGCTCACAGTTCTTGTATATACAAAGGAGAAAGCTATTTGGAGGGCAATGGTTAGGTTCATCCTAATGGATGGTTGTCAAAAGTACTTTTCCCTGAGTTCTTGGCCTGTAATTCTCAGTGAACTCAGTGATACTACAGGTCAGTCTCTATTCAGATGAAAACCCCATTGTCTAAATGTGGGCATTTGAAAGCAGAAATGTATAAATATTTTTGAAATATTTAAGTCTCTAAGCCAGCATTTACTTTCAGAAGTGTCACCTTTCATATGCAGATCTGTTTTCTTCTCTTCATGTAAAGTGAAAATAACCAATCTTAAAAAACTGCAGATACTACATCATAGGACTTAAGTAAGTGTAATCAGCAGACAAAATAACTGGTAGTTACTCACTTTGATTCTGTTCCTTTGCTCCACAGCACAAAGTGGTTATTGCAGTTCCTGACCATCTGAAAGCCATGATTCTGAGCCTGTGCAGCTCTCTTGCTCCTTTCAGTGGAGCACTGAGGCTGCTGGAACTTTCCAAGCCTGGCTCAGGCCAGCAGCTGTGTCAGGATGTGGAGTTCAGTAGTTCAGTCTTCCATGTTCCATGCCATCCTCATTGTTTGCCAGGTCTTTTCCCTGCTTTGACTGAAGAACTGAAATGGGGTGGAGTCACAGAGACTAGGAGGGATGTCTGGTGCTTAGTTAACTTTGAAAACCTGGTCTGTTATTGACACGGACAGCGTGAAGAAAATCAAGCATTTGTCACCAACATTTTAAAAAGTAATTTAAAAAAAATTAAAAATACCTGGCAAATCTCCTTCTCCCTAAGGCAGGCAACCCTCTTCTGCCAGTGGTCATCCCCAAATCTGCTACTATGTAACTGATGTAGAGGACTAAAAGTGAGGGTACTCTGTGTGTTTGAGAAATACTACAACAGACACAGAGCTTGAAAAACATTTACTGTAAATATTCTGGACCAGCCAAATGGTTCTGCTGGCCTTTTTGAAACCACACATACACACTGTCCTCCAGAGGTGCTGCCCTACTTTCTCTCTTCAGCCTTCAGATGGATGGAATTTAGGGAGACTGAGAGTACATTTGCTATTGGCACATAAATAAATGTCAGGCTACAAATTCTTCCATTCTATTTAAGAAAACCTATTTTTCACCACAATGGTGGAAAAGCTTGTGCAATTCCTCCTGTATGACTGAGATGTAGTCTGTAACATAGAAATTTTAATGCTTCCTGCTGATTTTAAAATCTGCCTTATTTTAACTGTGGGTTTTAGTCTTCTGAACAAATGCTTTATTTTTTTTTTCCAACTCGCTCAATCACTCAGATTTCTTTAGTTGTATTATACTACCTGGAATGGAAGGAAAAAGAAATGTTGACTGAAAACTGCTAGAGGTGAATTATCAGATCAACTTTTCTTGAGACAAATTTTGGAAAGAGCTTCATAAAGATTTTTATAATTTGTAGCTCATTGCCAAGTTTAATCAATAATGGTGTGAAGGCTCTGAGCTGGACCTGTCTGCAAAGATTTTGGTAGCTGAACAAGGTGTCCCTGGAGTGTGTTGGGCTGCATGGCAATGCTGAAGAGGCTGACTGTGCCTTAAAGCACACTGGTATAGTGTAAAAAAGTGCATGTATTGAACACAGATATACAAAGGCCTTTTTTTTCATGTTTTCTCCCTCCATGTTCACATATTTTCAAAAGAAATCTCCACTGCTCTTTGGATAGAGAGTGCTCTGTGCTGCTGGAGCACTGATCAGCCTCACACTTCCCAATCCAGCCAGCTGATCAATATGCTTTATCAACTGCCTTCACCTCTGCCTTCTGCAGCTTCTCTCAAAGGCAGAGACTCCTTTGTCTTTCAGGAGTTCAGCCTGTCACCCCAACACATCATCTCTCTGCAGCAGAAAGCAGTAGGGGATCTGTACTGTTTTTCATATCTCAAAGTAGTATTTTGCTTGCTTTCTCCCAGTTTCCCTTTAAAGATCATCATCCAGCAGAAAATGGAAAACGTGCTGAAGTCAAAGGCACATGATGAGTGCAACAGCAGCTGGAAGCATCCCTCACTGGGCATTTCTCTTTGTCAACACCCTGTGCAGTTATGTGTAAAGATGAGGGGGAGTTCTAATTATGCATTCTCTGAACATAGGATCATTGACAGCTAATCAGAAATTTCCAAACTTGTTCAGCATTCAAAGACACTTTGTAACCAAATGTAAACTTAAAATTTACACCTTTATATTAAACCTTATGTAGATTCTGTTTTCAGTGGCCTTTAGTGAAAAACACACCAGCACTTCAGAGGATTTGAAATGCTGACTAGTTCTCTCTTGCTCTAATTCCTTTACATTAAGCACAAGAGCTTTTAGAGAAGGTTCAACAATTTAATTCCCTAATTAGACCTATATACATAAATGTGTTCAAGCATTTGATATGCCTCAGTTCAAAGTAGTAAAGTTCCAATTCAGAAGCAGGGTAAGGAAATACAATTACTTCCACGTGTTTTGTTTGGGGGTCAATATTAAGTAATATATTTCCCAGTACCTTTGCTACTTTTACAATGTGCCTGATGAAATTTAATGTCCAGCAGCAGAGATGATGACAGGCTGACATATCTGAATACAGCTGTTCCAAATAGTTTGATACCAGGTCAAGTAATGAAATTAGGATATTTTGGAGGATTATAAAGATTTTAATTTCCTTCTCCTTTGATGTCACTTAGAAAGGGGCTGACAATTCCAGCACATCAAAATGTTTTTGAATAATGTTTCTGAAGGCTTTTTGAGTCTTAATTTGAGTGAAATTTGGTTCTACTTTGCAAAGGCTGTAAGACTATTCAAACACATAAGGCTTTTTACTAAAAAGCTTTCTTTGCTAAATAGTTATTTTTATCAAGACTTTTAATGCATTAAAATGCATTAGTCACATGTCTTGTTCTGTACTCAACACTGAAATATTACCTGCTCAGGGCTGAGGTGATAAAGTGTAATGCACATATTCAGTAGTACATTAGTTGCTGTCATGGTACCAGTTTTCAGGCAGAGCTCAGTCAAGGAAAGCTCTGTTTCAGGGAAAAAAATCTACCTGTTTATCCTTTTTTCTTCTTGCTTCTTTATAAAGCCTCTGAATGTGGAGGGCCAGCTGGATAATTTCCCTGTCTATTTCTGGGCCTAGGTGTTAATTTAAAATAATTGTATTGAATTTAAGTTGTGATAATTAGTGTCTGAATTCACAAGAGCCTCCTGGAAACTCAGCTTATCCTGTTCCCTCCATGATGCTGCAGTGTCTCACCCCTTAAGAAACCCTGTGCACAGCTGGAGACCATTTCTGCAGTGAAACCACTGGACATAATTTAGTTTTCTGGTAGTTTTGAAGTAATGAGTCAAAGATGAGCATAAATATTGAAGAAAAGATACTGGAAGTTGTCCTGCTGAGAAATAAATGGTACTGATGGATGTGCTCTATATTTGCAAGGGTTTTATTGTGTTGAAGGGTGCAGTTTCTAAGTTGTTTTTGTTTTAGCTTGACTGTTCTTCTTAACTGAGAGATTTCACAATGAAGCCTTTTTCCACCCCTGACCTGGCAAACACCAGTGTTTTTAAGAAAATGAGTCATTACAATTCCTTTGGGTGAACTCTTTGCTATGGTCTTGTATGAGGCCACAGCAGTATTTTCCTGCAGAGAAGACAGCTCATGTCTACAGCTCCAGATGGGCTGATGGGACAGAATAATAAAGATGTAATTGCATTCATCCATGCATTCAGCATAATAATTAAAAACCCTCAAGTTTTGGACTTTTTAAAATGAATAACATTTGGAAATATTTTGCTTAAATGTTTAGAGTTATTTCTACAAATACATTCCTTGTTGCACTAATATAGAAACTTCTTGCAATGGAGTTGCAATTTCTAGTATTAATATAAAGAAGAAAAAGAGATAAATATCTCTTTAGAACAAAGCTACAAGGCTTTGCAGAACAAAGCTACAAAACTGTATTGAGACACCCCAGAAACAAGGTAAATAAGATATATCCTTATACAATGTATATTGCAGCAATTCATGTTCTACTTATTTAATATATATAAAGAAGTTCAAAAGAAAATTGCAAACTTTAAGCAAACTGTAAGTTCAGAAGGTAAGAAATAAACCTTATTAGTAATTATTACGCTAAGGATTTGTATGCTTAATAACACTTCTAGACAGTCCTAATTATATTCTATATTTTTCAGGGTAAGAAGTGATTTATTAATCTTAAAATATATTAAATTAAAAATTCATTAAAATGAAAAATTGATAAGATTTGCCAACTAATTCCTCTTATGTTTCTTATTTTGTAATAGGCATAATTTTCACCAGTGGTATGTTGGAAGTATTAATGCTACTACTGAGAGTGAACTATGAACTGGATCATTTTTTAAATATTATGCTGAAAAATTCTGAGTGTTGCCATCAAGCATCAGTTTGATCTCTGTCTCATTAACAGACCTTACTTAAGATATCATTCATTCAGAGTTCATGGGAGGAATAATTACAAACCCTTTGTGTAGTGAAATAGTGAAAATCACAAGTGAGCTGAGTGGAAAGATCAGTAAGAATTTGCAGCATACCTGGGAGAGAAGGCTTGCACTGAAAGAGTACCTGAAGCTCTGGCTTTGCTCATCTTTGAGCCAGTGAGTGACAACAGTCAGAGAATGAGAGAAGTCATCAGTAATAATGAAAGGATTACCTCCCCAGGAGAAATGGGGAATCTTTCCACTGTTAATAGACAATTTTACTGCAAAGAAATGCTTGAGTGGAACACTTTCTCATGCTAAAGGACCCAACTAATTCCAGTACTGGCTTGAACTTTACTTAAAAATGAAGAGGTCAACTCCTGTGGCCATGGTTAAGGGAGATTTGGTTCTAGAGCTGGAGTCTGAGCCTTTGTCAGGTCTCTGAGTGTGTCTTAACTATGTTGCCTGGTTTACAGCCAACTACAGTTTTTCTGCTCAGCCTCTGCCAGGCTATGTCCTAATTTCAAAACAATATCTTCACTACATTTCAGTCCCCAAGGGCAGTAGCTACACCAGATTTAATTAAAACTGGGAATGCTAATCAGCAGCTCCTCCTGTAACTGAGAGATTTCTCACTGTCCCAAAGTTAAGTGGCTTTTGCCTCCTAGCATTGTGGGAAACACTGAAATAATGCTCCTGGGTGACAGATCCCAGAGTCTGCAGTGCCAACATTCCTCACCTGAAACTCAGGAACTGCAGCAGGTTCATTCAGGGATAGTTTGTCCTCAGATACACCAGTGGAGAGGTCACATATTTGAATTCTGTAACAAATCCCCTTTCTACATTTGCAAATCATAAAACAACATCGAGACTTTTACTAATGAGTATGTGTAAGGAAATAAAAAGAACCTTGAGTAACTTACTGCCCTTCTCTCCACTGAAGTGGATGACAAATATACATTATTGCAGATTTCTGTTCAAGGCTCAGGGGTCTTGCTCAGCCAGACTGCCCTAACCAGGGAAGGCACCTCTCTGGCCCCTATGATCTGTGCAAGGGGGTTTTCTCCCTAGGGTGTACAGTATAGGAGCACAGGTGGAAGTAGAAGCACACTCAGAAGTAGGAAATGTCCTGAAGTTCAGCAGTTGCAACTAATCATTGAGGTTAACAAGGAGAACAGTTATTTACTTTGCTGCTTTAAAAAAAGAGGGGGGGGAGTGAGGAAGGGGGAACAAAGTGGAAATGGTAAGGAATAAATGTACATGCTTAAATTTTCACTCCAGTAGTGTTGTGTAAGAGTGAAGAAATTTCATGGGTTTTACTTTACTTCCACAGGAAGTTTTGTGTTTGTTTCTAATTTCTGGGAAGCCAAGGGCAAAGCAAAGCAATTAACATGTTGAAGACTTAAAAATAAACTTCAGAAGCTTCAAGTAAAATACCTTTAGCTGATTAGTGTTACAATGCATCTTTAATGAGAAATAAATGAGACTTGCATTGTTTCTTAGGATAAGGCGAGTTGTTAGATATCTACATTGATAATAAAGGGCTTAGAAATAATCTGTGAGCTACTTTTCTAGAAGAAAAATAGGAAACTTCTACATGGCCTAGTGCACAGATAAGAAAAACAGTGAAACAAATACATTTGTACAAGTTATTTCCATAAAAAGCTTATTGCAAGGTGAATTTTAACATAGTCTGTCACTCTTTGGATTGTTTAGACTCACCCCTCGAATAGTATCCATGTTTCTCTATTTTTGTCCAACTATTAGTTTTTCTTAAATTCTGATTTTACTACAAACTACTTTATATAAAAAGTGCAAGCTGTAAGATGTATAATTAATTTTGAATGACCCACATACAAAATACTACCTTCTCTTGCACCCACAGCAAGCAATATTCTATGGAAAACAAGGCTCAGAAAAAACTTTACAAAATATTTCTTTACAGTTATCCTGTCATGGCTGTGTACCAAATAAAAGAGATATGAAAAGTCCTTCAATTGGGAAGATTGGCAGCATCTATGTTTTTAAATGAAATGATTTTTAAATATGCATGTATTTATTGTTTTGGTTAAGTTGTTGCACAGTAAAAAGGAATGCTGTTCTCTGAACAATAATTGGTCAGCTCTCAAATTGGGTCACAGTGAACAAACAGCATGCTTTGGTATTTCTCTCTTTCTCTTTTACCTTGCTTTCTTGGAAAAGTGATTGGAACTGTAATCATTACTGTGTTGTGGCAGTGTACTGATAAAACCAGTGTTTTTCATGAATGATAGATCCTCTTCTTTTGTCCCGTTTTGATGGTATTGTATTGTAGAACAGTTTAAAGAACAAAGTAGAAATCTGCAGCCACAACAAAAGATGCTGAAATGCACTGAATGAGTACAGCAATCCCAGCAATCCCCAAAAAGGACTGAGACTGGGGTGGAGGTGACAATACATTCTATAAAGCTCATGTGCACTTCTCTCCAGGTATTATCTCCAGTTGCTCCAACAATTAAATAGGTTGGGAAGAGCTTTGCAGAAGGTTGAGCCAGAGCAGGAATGCAGTGAATCAGCCAGGCCTTTTACTGGATTATGTGCACACTGACAAAAGTACCACAGGATCTCTGAAGGATCCTCTGCCTGGTGTGAATACAGTGACCACCAGGGTAGCTGGAGAACCTTCCTCTATGGGATACAAAATGTATAATAATAACAATATAATACACAGTTGGTATTTACAGTTTTGATAACCGTGAAAATGTATTGATGTTGAATTGCTGTGAGTATCTGCACAGGCAGAGGAGCAAACACTCTGCAGGAATGCCCCCTACTCCTTGAGAGTGTCAGGAGAGGATAGTGCAGCTTCAGCCAAGGAGAGCCAGTATCTCGATGGGTTGTTTCCCATTCCTGTTTCATTTCTCACTCATGTCTTCTTCTGATTTCATGGGGTGACAGCTCAGGCCCTGACCTCTTGCCTTCTGCCCCAAGCTAACTGCACTGAGTTACTTTAGAATCCTGGGAAGTGAATCCCATGGATTAGCACAATAGGGCCCTCTTCAATCCCTCTGACTTCTGCATTGGTTGCAGGACAGGATGAATCTCCTGCTGCAGTTACCTGTCTCCAGTTGCAGTCTCTGGCTGGCCAGAGTGGGAAAGCAGCTTTTACACAGCTGAAGCAAAGGTGGCCCTACATTGGCTAAGACAGAGCAAGGCTTAGAATTAATAAAAGGGGGAGACTAAAGTTCAGCTCAGGCTTTGTAAAAAAGCGACAGAAGATCCATTGTCTTTGTGCTGTGTTCTTCTAGCAACCTCAGCTTCAGTACTTGCAGGTACTGCAAAAACCACATTCTGCTGTGGTAGTTTCATCTTTGTCTCACATGTATCCAAATACAGCCCACTGGTGTCCTACCTGGAGTGCTGATGACATGATTCAGGAAATCCCTGGACAGGCAGGTTGCCTTGTGGATCTTATGGCTGTGGATTTTGGTTTGTTAGAGCTGTATAAGCTTATAAGTATAATACCTTTCTGTATTGCTGTGTCTTTTTTATATGGAATAAGGTGAGAAAGACTGAATACAGATGATACCATTACCAGTTAATTTAAAAGGCCAAATTGTGGTTTTTAACAATGCTAGACCTTTCTAAGCAATGTTTGAGAAGGATAGGGATATATTTAGAAGATGGATGTTTCAATTTCTGGCTGCCCAAAAGTGACATAACAATATTATAAATTTAAATAGGATGAGGCTTTAATGGGTCTCCTAGAGGGAAAAGAAAAAGGTGTTTATTAGTTGAAATGTACTAAACTATCTGCATTTGACAAAGTGCTAATTGAGAAAAATTACTTCTAGAGAAACAAATATAAATGTCAATTAAAAAAAAGTAATGGCTCTCTGAGCTGTGGGTTGTGGTTTTGGAGTTTTTAGTTTTGGTTTTTTTTCCTGAAGAGAAGTGCTGGGTATGTTTTCCATATTGCTTGAAAAGCTTTTGATTTGTCTGTGTTGCCTTTGTTCTATGAATGCTGGGGTTTTCCTGGGGATGCCCCTTCTGCATCTGCTGCTGCACAGTTGTATTTTATTTAGGCTGGAAGACAGTTTAATATGCTGGTCTAATGCTTTTTCTCTGTTATATGTTTCATTTTTGCACTTTATTTAGGGAGCATTTTCCAGTGAAGTGTCCACAAGCAGTTCTGCAGCCTAAACCACCTGGCTTTTCACTCCCATACGTGCCATGTGATGTCTCCTATGTCAGCAGAGACACTTTTGGAAACTGCAGAGTATTAGGGAAGTGGAAATTCTCTATTTACAATTTTCTGATGCCAATCAGGTTTTCTCCTTGGTATCCTGAGGTGCCAGGTAATGTCAGGGTTTGCTTGGCAGGCACACTGGGAACTGCTGGGTGTGAAGGTTGCCCTTGCTCCAAAGGATATTGCTGTGCTCAGCTGGAGTCTGCACAGAAAGGCTCAGGGAGGGCATGAAGAGAAGCAGCTTTTTCTCAGCATGAAGTAGTGACACGGTGAGTATGAGGCTGCAGTGACACACACACTTGTGCCATGACACACAAGGGGAGCCCAGTCCTTCTAAGCAGTCAAATATTTAGGTTTTACTGCTGCTGTTTGATTTCCTTATGTTAGATGTATCTTCAATTATTTGTTCTCATAGCAGAATAAAACCAGTTATCTGAGGATAATGTCTGGAAAAACTAGACACTAGGAACCAAGTTGCTGAGCTAAGAAAGGAATCATGGAGCAGTGACTGTGGAACAGGCTGTCTGCAAACAGGGGTGGCAGGGGAGACTTCACTTCTGCCAGTATAAAATGTGGTTAAGTTTTAATTGGTACATCAATTTCTGTCTCTAATCTCCAGGACTTGAATACTGTAGCCCTATAAAAATATTACCCCTATTAAAGCCTGCAAGATGAGATGCTGGACCCAAATGCACTAAAGGCAAGCAATAGGCAAACAGAGTGTACACACATCTTAATGACTTTTTGGAAAGGCTCAGAAATAAGGTGTTCTCAAATTTGTTGCTTACACTGAAGCTGGAAAACCAGGATTTCTCTCAAAGACTTTGCTTTCAGTTCTTTGCCTCATAGTCATAGGTCTTCCCCTCAGACTGTACTTTATTATGTTGTATTAGAGCAACCCTCACAGGTTGCTCTAGTGCTCTAATGTGAATTTTCCTCATTTAATAAGAATCATTGAGGTTTATCCTTTTAGCAGCCTAAGAGAAACCAAAATGAACTGTGGGCACTTGATGTGTTTTAATCTCTGCCCAGCCTATTGAGCCCACAGCAACATGAGGACTCCCTTGCTCTCATTTCCTCAGCACTCTGAACTGTTAGTGACAGTTCTTGTTTTAATGGCAGTCATATGCTGACACTGACAGAGAGTCACAATTAACAACCCTGCTGGAGGTACCAAAATAATGTCCTCAACATCAAAATGTGTTGTTTTAAATTATAATTAACTTATCCATGGATGAATTGTTTCATAATTTAACATATTTTATTTTTCTTGACATAAACAAGATGAGGCATAGTCACAGCAAGGACCTCTGCCATTTCAAATTAGTTAAAGCATCAGTATTAATTCTACATTAGCTAATTACACTGAGAAAAGTGAGGAAACAATTTGTCATTTATACTGGTAAAAACCCCACATTCTCAGCTTATTTTTGTAACTTTTTGCTACATATAGGAATGTCCAGCCACAAACTATGGTTAAATATCCTTCCCATGATTGTTCTCCATAATATGTTTCCATAATATGTTCTCTCATTTTCCACATTTTACTGAAAATAAGACTGTGAAAACATTCAGCTAAGCAAAGGCAGCTGGAGAATAAAAGTAAAATCACTTTCTTTCCCTCTGAATCCAACCTTACCTCTGCTCAAGCTGCTGCCATGGGGCTGCAGTCCCCAGGTGGCCCTGTCCAGCTGCAGGTACAGCCACTTCACTGCTGCTACACAGGCAATGCTGCAGAGGTAATTTTACAGTCTCAGCAGTTCCACAAATCAGGCTTGAAGGAGACTCCTTGATAAACTGTTGGGACTGAAATGTAATTAAACTGACTCTTCAGCACAGCATTTCATACCTCTCACCATATTTAAATACCTGTAATACCCTCTAGGGAACACTGTTGTATGTGAGTACATACATAAAACATGATAGAATGCATAAATGATGCTCACTGTGTTCCTCCCCCATCAGGTGCCAAAGCTGCACCAGCTCCAGTTCCAGACAACCCATGGTATGGATTGTACTGTGTTCAATTAGACACTGAAAACCCCCAACAGGTATGAGTTGATTACACAAAGACTTTATTTGCAACCAATTAGATACACTTAGTAAAAAAACAAAGGGTTGGATTGCAGCATGTAAACTATTTTATACATTTGTTTAAAGATTTATTGCAGTGAAGAAAACATATTTCAGGGTTTTCAATATTCTATAGTATTCTGTACTGTCTTACAGTAAGGCACTCTACATTGCATTTGGAAATCAGAGCTCTCTGCTTGTCTAGGAATCAACAAAGTGACTTCTGATTATAGAGTATTCTGTACAGAATTATTCTCCCCATGCAATTATTCCAACTTCTGTACCTAGAGCCAGGATATATGCTAATTGAATGGTAGTGAAATTTCAAAATAGAAATAGTTGTTTCACCTTTAGTTTCTGTCAGTGACATTTATATCAGCCTCATTTACAGACTTTTCATTATATAAAACTATATAATGGAAACTATAAAACTATATAACATTATATAAAACTTTATAACAGATATAACAGAACCCAAGCTGTGACTGCAAACCAGAATATGTCTGCTCTCCTATTGCTCCTGGCTCTGAAGAACCAAGAAAATAAAGAGTGGGAAACGGGAGAAAATATGACACCAAGGTAACAGGCTATGATCCAAAAGCTGCTAAAAGTCAACAGAACTCTGATGATTTCAAATTTTTTGAGATTTATTTCTGTAAAATGTGCCCCATTCATTGTCCAGAAGGCAACAGAAATTACTAAACTTATTGATTTTGAAATACCCTCTCAAGTTAAAGGGTTATACAGACACCAGTTTCTCTGTAATAAGGAAGTACTATCTAGGAGCAAAGTGAAAATTCTCAGAACTGTACTCTTCAATGACACATTACCATATTAGCTCTGCTCTTCTCCCATATTCCTCATAGGTCTCATTTTCAGAAAGAAAAACGCTGTCAACAACTTCCTTGTTATTTAGGACAACAACAAACTGAGAGCTGTTCTGGGACACTGCAGTCAAAAATCTGTAATTCTGCTTGGGGAAACTTTATGAAACTATTTATATTTATCTAATATGGAAAAGCATCTTTTGATATAGCCTACTTTTGCTTAGCAAGCATATCCAGCAGCTCCTTCTCTATGCCCTGGCTGCCCAGTTCAGTTAAGCTGTAGTATCTGTGCACCACCTTCTCCTCTGTCACAACCACCACTCGGAGGCCGTGTGTATCCTGTCCCAGCTGACATCCTATGGCTGATGACACCACCATTTCCAGGCCTTTGTAGGACCCTCCAGCATTCCTATGGTAATGCCCAGAAAATACAGCTGAAATGCCTGTTAAGAAAACAAACAAACAAAAAAATGTATTTATTTAGTTAGCACCTTACAGGTGTCACATTTATCTTCCTTCTTTAATGGCTCATTGAGCATAAAGTTAAAACTAAACCAATTACCCAAACTTGCATTTTCAACAAACCATTAGTAAACAGTAGTAAATAATTCTAATAGTAATAAATAATTAAACAAACGCTATTGTGCTCCACCAGCTGTGTTTAGGGTAACTGGACTCTGAGTTCTTTATGCCCACTGCAAGGTGTGTTTGTTGTCCCCCCACTCCTTTGCCTAGAAAGAAGGGACAGTCCAGAAGCAGCTGATTAAAATGAGATGCCTGCTTAGAGAATGATGGGACTGAAACACAGGTTGAAAGGCCAAGAGAGCAGAGCTGGATTTGTCAATTAGTGTGAATAAAATTTACTAAGGGTAGCTTAAACCTGTACACCCAAGTCAGTGACCTTAAAAAAATAAAAGGGGTAAGACAAAAAACACACATGAGAAGGTAAGTTGTAGTCATTTCACAAGACATTGAGGGTATCACAGATGGAACAGAGCTAGGTACATCAAAGAAAGGAGAGGTTGTGAGTCTTAAGAAGAGGGGAAGAAAGAGGAGCAGCCAGGAAAGGAAAGGTTGACACTTGCAAGAATCAGGCTTGGAATGACATGAATTAACATGTCATGTATGAGGACAAACAAAGCTTCACTCTCTACTTTTAATGGCTTAAGGCTGCTCTGTTTTTGTTGGTTTTTTTTTTTTTTTTAATAGATTACTGATTTTGGACTTTATTGGAGTAAAAAATATGGAGTCTTTACAGAAATTTTGAAACTATTTGAAATAAAATGTATTGTATAATCCTTACCTCCAAACCAGTAATTTCTACTTTTCGTTTCTGCTGTCTTGCAAACATAAACAAACAAATGGGTAGAAGTTGTCCTTGTTACTCTGAATGGCCAAACAGATTCTCTTCTGATAAATTTTAACAAAATGTTTTAATGTTTTTCTTGCTACAAAAGATTAAACCTCCTTGAGTCTGAGTTTAAAAGAAGAAAGTCATCTTGTTGCTAAGTTCTTCTCTTTTCTGTCAAAGTTTGCAAACCTTACAAGAGAGTTGAGAATGCAGCTTCCTCCCCAGGAGAGAACGTTCTGCCCTAGACAAAGCTTTTCATTCACAGTTTATTCCACCCTCCTTTGCCATTTAGCCTTTCCATGCTCTGGCCTTTGGCACAGCTGAGCACCACACTAAAAAGCATTCAGAGTTTAGTAAAAAATATTCATCAGTTTTCTTGCTAATTTAAGGGAGTGCATATTTTACTTTGAATGGAAACATGGAGTTAGTTTAAATAGCTAATTTTACAAACTAATTTTATGTTTTGGCATGCTTTGCTTAAGGTCCTTGGACCTTTGTTACAGACTCTTACAACTTCCTGAAGCTGCATCTAATGCTACTTTATACTATTGTGAAACAAAAAAATGACTGAACCAGATGGCTAAAAATACTGAAAATTTTGTTGGCAGGCTAGAGAGGGGAATTTGTGAGACTCTGCAACCTTAAATGACATTTAAAAAATAAAAACCTAGCAACAACTGATTTTGCCTTCAGACAGCAGAAATACTGGAAAACAGCAGGGGCAATTTAAAGCCAGAGAGTTGTAATGAGGAACATTCTATAACTTCACATGGAAGCCCTTATTTCTCTAGCCAGAAAAAACCTTTCACATTTTCTCTTGCATTAGATTTAGACTTCTTTCACAGAGATAAAGTGAAAAGGGAGGTAGGTGACCCATCTTAAGACAGCTGGCTAACATCAATCCTTTGCTTTTGTGGGAGTGAGTGATCTGAAGACTGATATAAAATATATAAACTTGGTTCAAAGTATAGTTAAAAATTAAGCAGCTTGGAAAGCAAAATATAAATTATTCTGCTGTGGCAAGAGCTCCATGAGCTTTCATATTTCAAATCTAAGCCCTTCTCAAACAGCAGATGAGGCAAGGTAGAAAACAGAGAATGAAGCCACCTTGTCACTGAGCAATGGTACAAGGCCCTTGTCAGCTCCAACTTGTCTGTTCCCCTGTTTTAGTGTCTCAGAGCTGATTGTCCTGCTGCTGGAACCACTCCTCTGGCTGCTGCAGGAGCTACACTGGTGAGTAAGACTGCAGCACCACTTTGGGAGCTTGCTTTGTCTCAGCTGCACAAACTCAGAAAAACTGGTGAAGTGTCTTTACATCTTTGGAGGAACTCTGAGTCCCTCAAAAGGCAGTGGTGGAATACAAAAGTCAGTGATGCTGCTCTTTTAACAAGGTAACAAGGCCTTTTCAGTATTTTCCCCTTTTTCTCTGGGTCAGCAGAACTACTTTAGTCTATGAAAAAATGAAGAACAAGTAAGACTCATAAACCCATAGTGAGGTGCAAACCCATGTGACACACTTCCAGTAACATAAATAAGTACTTTGGAAGGGAATTAAGTTCTCTTTTTACAGGAAGAATCTGTGTCCTAAAGCAGCACCTTCCCATCATGCAGAGAATTTAACATCTTGATTTGAAAGAGTAAAAGAAGCCAAGACTTTTTGTTATCATATATGCTAACCAAACCCTGACTAAGTGTAATTACAAGGACAATGGATACAAAAGTCATAAAGGAACTGTAGTTATGCTAAAGAAAAGAATGTCCATCTTGTCTGATAATTCAAGGAAAGATTTTAATAAACCTATCCTAGACAGAGATGAGTAAAAAATTTTGCCCAGACTTCAGTTTTCAGATACTCTTTAGTGCTATTATTAACTCTGGTTATTGCTGGCTTACAGGATGTTACACCTTGAACAAGGGAACAAACAGGTCACTGCTGGGATCTGACAGGAGGATCACTGCTGGGGTTTTTCTGCAGGAGCCTTTTCTGTCCACTCAGCTGCACTGCACCCTCTCTGTGAGTTAGCACAAGGAGCAAAGCTGAACCAAACACTGCAATAGTACCAAGATGACAAGCAGGCAATTTACTTTGCTCTTGCTTTTGATCTTTAACATAAAAAGGATCTTAGAGATGTGGGCACTCAAATGTAATTTATTAATTTCAGATGTTTTTCTGAAGGAATAATGTCAAGTTGCTACAAACACCCCCACCCCTCCCCCCTCCCAAACTCTGAGGAAAGAACAGTGTTGTGGAAGATCTCATTTTTATAGCCCACCTCAAAGTATCCCCAGATCAGTCAAATGCACCCAGCTATACACTAAAACATACAGTCCCTTCCCACTAAAACAGAAGAAAAAAAGGTAGAGCATTGATTTGTTTTTTATCACTGGATTCTTAAATAGCAGCTGGAAGCAGCATTGATATAAAAGCTGTATGAAGTACTAAAATATTCCTGTGTAAATAAATATCCAAAGAACAGCATCTTCACAAGCATTCATTATTTCATTTTTAATGAATTACACAGTTACTTGAATTTAAATGTGACTGGAGGTTTCACAGTATCCATTTACTAAAAAAAGCTGGATCCATTACTGCAAGACACTATTCATATCTAATGGATTATTCATTAAAGAAAAAATGGATTAAAATCAGAATAAAGTAAAAAAACTGTGCAGACATGCTAAAAAAACCCCAAAACAATTCACACATCCTGTATTTGTGATTATCATCATCATCATCATCATCTGGTGTCAGACTGCATAACAACATTGACACAGATTACAGAGTATCTGCTAAGGAAAAAAGGTCTGAACTGCCAAATCAATCTTTGATCAGGACAGGACTGGAAGCCAGAGATACAGGGCAGGCTCCACCCTGGGCTGGGCACCAGGTCTTGTTCTGTCTGTGCTAAAACTGTCCTTGGGTCTGAAAACACCTAAACCCACTGAGCTTCATGCCTCCTACCAAACATTGTTTTATGAATCAGTCAATATGTGAAAAAAACACAGTATCTTTGTAAAAAAAGGTTTAGATACAGGAATTGCTTCTGATTTTGATTTTAGTAAACCAAAGCTGTTCCCCTGCCATGCTATTTGCCATCATTTTCTGATCAAACACAAAATGTCCTTTTTAGTTCTGATCTGAAAAAACTGAATCTGGAAAGACAAAAATATTTTCCTTTTCCAAAGATCTGATAACTCTTTTTCCCTTCAGAATAATGCCTCCCTACTAAAGAATGAAATACCTATTTTGGTACAAGTTCTTTGAACCCAGAGCAGCCTACTTAGCAAAAATAATTCATGATGCAAAAACAAACCCAAATAAGGATTGTTCAAGAGTCATGTGATAAGATGTAATACTTAAATATGTTGAAAAGCCTTAGACTTTTCATCAGCTCAGCCATGAAACAAGCAGATAAACCCTTTGGTTTTATGCTAATTCACAGACTGTATTATGGCCCTTGGGGCTGTAAGGCCACACAGTGGTTGTGGCAAGGCAAGAGAGGAATTACCAGCTCATGCAGTTCAGCCTTTGATGCCACCCGTTTCATAGGCAGAATCTTTACAGCAGAACTCTATTTTAATAAAATTTCACACTAAGTTAATATTTTAATTTGGATACCTTTTTCCAAGCCAAAACCACATTATGAACACTCGACACATGGTTTCTATTGCAGACATTTTTCAAAAAGAAATTCAGAAGCACCTCTGAAAACTTTCCTCCCCTCTCATTTGTTTCCTGTGTCTGTTCTAAAGCCAGCTCATCAAATAAGCAGTTTCACCAAGCTCTTGTTGATTTCCATCTTCCTTAGTTTAACAGCTTTGGAAAGTTCTATAATTTTTACGAGCATTTCCCATCTTCACTTTTTCTGTTGGTTCTCTCTCAAGGCTTTGTGATCCACACCAGCACAATATATTAAAAGGTGCTTTTCTTACAGAGGGTGTAACAGGTACTGTTCCACTGCCTCACTGGCCTGACAGGGAAAGGTGTGTACACAAGTGTGAGACCTGCTCTGGACACTGCTCAGAAAATGCTGACACAGAAAAGGATCTCGAGGCTCCAAGAGATTCAAGCAAGCTCAGAAGCAGCTGCCCATGTGCATCTATCACATCCTCACAGGTTGCAGCAGCTCTGATTTTATACATTATTCTCTGTAACTGTGGCCATCTTACAGCACTTAGGAGCTCCCAAGTAATCCAAAGCAGAGGAATGTTATTGAAGAAACCAAGTCCTAACTGAAATATTCACCATCTTTTTCAACCCTGAACATACTGAAGAAAATGACAAGAAAACTTTAGCTATCCCAGTGTTGTTAGCACACTGTTGATTTTATTTTTGACAAGAAGGTGAGAAAATACTTCAGTACACAAAAGGGAACTACAACTGAATATTGTGCAGGAGCCAGTTTGTCTGTTAGCAGGAGAAGCTGAGGTTATTTTACAGAATTTTGAAAGTGCAGCAGACTCCTTCTACAAATTACCATTTATCACTCAGAAAACCATTCTGTGACACCAGGAAAGAGGGTCAGCATGATTTTGATGCAATTGCATTATAAAAGAACAAAGGCATTTAGCTGTGTCTCATGGAAATTCCCCTGGGAGTGATAACATCCCTGTCCCAGCTCATTGTGCAGCTGCATTCCTGTAATTCCCAGACTCCCAAGTTCCCTTACTGGGGACTCTACTGCTGTCTTCTGTAGCTTAGAAAAATATAAGGACATGAAAGACTGGGCATGTTTTCAACTCCACTTGGGCAGGAAAGAAAGGGGACTCTGGTCTGCCTTCTCTGTGTGGCCCAACAAACAGCCACATCTTTTCTATTCAGTGTTTTGATCAGCCATTATATTTCAGGAATAGTTATATCATGTTAATGTCTCCATTTTAAACAAGGAATACTAGCCAAAGCATCTCTTTGCTTTGTTAAAAAAAACAGGTGTATTCTGTAACCATGTAACAGTAAGATTTTTTGAAACAGGTAACATCTCTTCTTCAAAAATTTACTGTTTTGTAGTTTAATTCTAGAAATACAGATTGAGCCCCAGTCTCTAGGGAAACTGAGTTGCAAATGAGACAGGATGGAAAACAATGCACCCATGTTTACCTTGAAATATAAAAAAAAATCCAAAGAAACATGTACCTGGAAACAATTTTTTCTAGCATAATCAGATAATATTGGGTTGTAATTTAGACTTGAACTAGTTTAAATTCCAGGGGTGTCTGACTTCAATTTCTGTAATTACACTCACTTCTACAGCTTGATTCCAAAATCCCCTGAACTCAGAAGAAGCTGTTTTCCAACTCTAGTTCCAAATGTACAAACCCCATTTTTGAGACAGGTTTGCTGTGTCCAAAACGTGACTGACCTCACCTTAGCTGGAAATCAAACTGCTCAACCCAGCACTGTGGACAGAGTGAAAATATAGGAAAAAATTGCCAACATAAAAATAAACCAAAGAAAAGCAAGCAGATTTTCCAAATTAGGAGGAGAATGCCTGGAATAATCAGCATAGGCAATCAGTAGCATGCTTTATTTAGACTGAGCCTTCAATTAAATAAATGCTTTTCTCAGCAAAAGCAAATGAGACTGTAAAAGAAGGAGAAGGCTAAATTAGTGCAATATGAATGACATAATAAATATGTAATGGGTACAGTACAGACCTTGCCTCTCTTGCCATGCTCTCTGTAGAGAATTTAGGGAAAATAAGGTGGTTCTGACAGAACAATGAAATTTATCACATGGTTCAGATTATCATCTTTTAAGTGGTGATTAATGAACTATTTTTTACAGTAACTGCAGACATGAATCAATGCTCACTGCATTTCAAGTACAGGTTGATGGCTCTCCACCCAGACTGCAGGTGAACAAGCAAACAAAAGGAGATATTTCTTCACAGAGCTGTGAAATAAGAAATTCCCCCCTGCAGACCATTGTGAAAGCTGGCAGTTTTCACAAATCAACTGAACAAATCCAGAGAAGAATCACTAAATTGCATTATGTTGATAACACTAATATGACACAGTAAGTTCTTGGAACAAAAATTCTTAGAGGTGGGAAGAGGCCTGGAAAGAAATACTATTATGCACTTTTCTATCCTGTGCCCTTCAAAAGAGTTTGGGGAGTAGAAGCAGCAGGAGACTGGGCTATTGAGACCCTCATTCTGGTCCCATTACTGTTCAAGTTTAATGATAGAATTAGATTTTAAATAGAGTTATGTATATAAAAAAATCTTTGTCACCACACAAATTACTTTCTCAGCCAAGGATTAAATAAAGAGGACAGACTAGAAAAAGCTGTTCCCAGATACATTTGTCCCCAAAAGCACAGGAGCTAGAGAGGAGCACCAGGAGAGCCAAAGTGGATGCAACAGGTGGAGAAGCAGTTCTGTAAAGCCATTAAACTGTATTGGAGGATCTGAATGTTATCAACACTCTTGTACTCTGTCACAGTTTTCCAAGAGAGGAAAACCAAGTATCCAGGCCCAAGGAGATGCTACTTTGAGATGTGTGTGTACACCCCCACAGGTAAGAGTACATAGGTATTTTATAAAATGCAGTGTTTCTGGCAAACACAACCATTTAAGTCATATGGATAAATCGATCTTGAACATTTTCCCTGGAGAATCAGGCACAAACTGGCTTTTCTTTCTTCCTTTCACTTAGAGTACAGCTGCTGTCTGAAGTGCTAAACAATGTGGTTGGTTCAAGAGTAATATCTGTTCTCACAACAATTCTGCACTCCAAAATGACGTTCTTTCAGCTTCCCTACAAGAGCCACATTAACTATAACCATTTTTTGTTGCACCTTTTTTCCTTCCCCTGGGCACATGGTGCACCTCATCTTTTCAAGACTCCAGTGCTACACAAGGAATGATAATATTTAGAAGTCTTTGAAAACAAAATCTCTTCAGTGGAATAGAATTGATTTTATCTCACTGCAATTTCTGAGTGTTCACATTGCCTCATCTGCCAAGCAGGTGTTACAGCAGCAAACAAAGATGTGAAAGCATCAGTCACAGCACTGTTAACTGCTTAGTGCTCTGGCAGTTCTCACACCCTGTTATCAAAAAAGCCCCAATAACTTCCCAGCACCAGTAGAAGGAAACAGTCCTACTGGTAAGCACTGGGGATCAACATCCTTGCTTTCCTAAGCTCTTTGGTCAGCCCTCAGTAACAGACAGAATTATTTTGTGTAGCCATTTTAAAGCTCTCTGTTATCCTTCCTCCTCAGAAGAGCTATATGAATAAAAGAGAACTGAATAATTAGAATTTACATTGCACAGCTCTATAAGCATCTCAATAAAAGTATCCCATGGATTCTTGTTTGCAAACATTATCCTGCAAACGTGCAGGAAACCTCTGCCTTATATTTGCTTTGTACCCTGAGGAATCAGGAGTTTCGTGTGGCTGGTGGACAGGGGGTCTGTGTAAGTAGGAGACCAAATATCATTCTGAAAAATGTATTTATGTCAAAAGCTTCTTTCTATTAGACAATACTAAATAGAGCTATATAGAAAAGTATTTTAGTGTCACTTTTTTTCCTATATAATCAGAGAAGCAACAGGCACAGCCAGAGGCTGATTCCAGATCACCTAATTAGAGCACTGGTCTAAATAAGCCTTTAGAGGTCCCATCCTGAGAAGGTCACTCTGGCTTTCAAATTCGTTTTTGGTGACCTTTCAGTGGAATTTACTTCCTGTTTTTTTTCCATCTGTAAGTGATGCTTTCTCAGAGAGATGACACAAACCTTAAAAAGTCCTGGATTGTTGTGTGCTCTAAGGATCAAGAAGAAGCTTTAGCCCAGTGGATAAAACTGATTTCAAAAACTTATCTGAGAACAAATATTACTTAATGTCCTGCAGACTATATGTATTTTGCACTTGCTACTGATACTCTGGAAAAAAAAATTAAAAATCTATGTCTATGTGTATCTCCATGCAAGATTTACATTACCATACCTGGGGAACTGTTCTTACATTGTATCAAATGTTGTCACTCTACCTGGGTCATAAGGGCATAATTACAACCTTGAAAGACATTGCTCTAAATCACAGAAGTTGAAAGTATTTAAATTATCTTATATACTGACACATAAGCACTGAGATTACTCATTCAATGTATGGGCTTTGCCAAAATCAAGGTCTCAATGGCAGGAAGATGAAAATATTACTCCCCTGTCAACTCTGATTACACAACAAAGAAAATAATGAAACATAGCATATGTTGTCTGGTAAATTTTAGAAACAACAGCTTTCAACACTCCATGCTTTAATTTTGTGCTCAAATATATCTCAGCTGTGGATGTTCTGAGAGCTTCTTCTTCCTTTAACACTGCTCTCCTGTCACAACATTTCTAAGAGGAGAACGTAGATACATCACACTCTTTTAATGAGTAAAGGTGTTAGAAGTTACAGCACCTCCAGTCACAAATAAAATGAAAAAAATACACCATTTAATGAAGTTAGGTTGTTATTTTTGCCCCTATGTGCATATTAAGTACTTTTAACCACATCTGAAAAATTGGTTTGAAGACATTTGGATGAATTTAAAACTTTTTAATTAAAAGAAGCTGAAGACTGTAGGGAATTTCCTTCTGTATATTTCTATCTCTGGTCTAGTTATTTTGTCTAAGATGCATCATTTCTCAGCTATATAGACCACTTATATTCTTAATCTAACTCTGAAACAAGATCTTTTTTCAACCCTGTTTGTGAAAAACCATTGTGGAAAACCATAAAATCAATTTAGGTTTACTAAACAAGCTCCTAAACAAGGAACTCACTTAATTGCTTTAGCTGATTTGTGCCATTAAGAAACATTTATTACTATATTGTATTAATTAATATAAGTAATGCTCAGTGATGGTTGTAAGGACAAAAAGTCTTTAATTTTCTACAGATCACCAAAAATACCCCTACTTTTCAGGTCACAGAAAAAAAAATAATTAATGTCCTAAGAAAATTTTAGTGAAATGAGATACATAAGAAAAAGTAGGTCTTCTATTACATAAACTGCCTAATTTGAAAACTAAATTTTCTGCTTATGTTTATCAAACACACATGACTTGCAGACCAGATTTTTGGCTAGACCATTACTACTTCTTTATTTTCCTTACAGTGCTATGAGGGAATCTATTTATATCAGCACTGTAAAATCCTTAAAAGCTGAATATGCATTTCATGCAGCAGAGTCGAGTGACTCCAGCAGATCTTACAGATGAGAATGTCAGGTCAGCTCTTTCACAGTTCTTGCACACAGGATTTTTCTGTACTTAACATCTGCATGTAGAAGAGATAGAGCTTTGACAACTTAGGTTTAACTTGCAGAAGTTATAACAATATACCTTCATAAAGGTATCTCTACTTAAATGTTAAACTCTGTTCTCAATTAAGCTGGTTTTTACTGTGACTGAAATCACATTTTCAAAGACAATAGTTGTCATAATACATTAAAACAAACATGGTCTAGCAGGATTTCTTACACATGCAGCTTATAAGTATGGTTTAACTTTGCACAGTAGTAATACATATTTACAAGTGCCAGATTTTCAATTATAAATATTTATCATAAGGACATGATTTTATCTTTAATTAGCCCAACTGTTAAGGACACTTCTAATGTGAGAAATGTAATTCAGTATTTCATACCAGATGTAGCCTCTAGAGCTAGTCTTTTATCTCTGCTTGTAATGAGCAGATACTTACACCAAAACCATTATGTAACATGGGGTGATTAGAAAGGAATAACTACAGAAGATCTGGGCTTTGGAATTAAACTAATAATTTTCTGAAGTTGCACACCTCAGTTTAAAGTATCTGTGAACATGTGACCATATGACCAATATGACCATACTTTAAGTATGTGACTACTTCCTACACAATCCATATGAATTTCTTTGTTCTTGGAAGGATCTGAAGTACTAGATTATCTTTCCTTTCCTGTATGACTCCATGTTTGACACTTCTAAAAAAGTATAAACATAAGAACTGGGGTAATTCCAGGTTTGATCCTGGGTTATAAACAACTGAAATATGATGCCATCTAATAATGCCAAACACCCTAAGCCATGTATGTTACTGATATAATTGCACAACAAACATGGTTACAAGCACTGAAACAGCAAGAGGCAGAAGGGAGGAAGGAAGGACTGGAGAGAGGTTGGGGAGAAGAATAGTGGCAGCCTGGTGGTCTCCTAAAAATGCAGACTGACTTTTTCCAGAATAAATAGTTATACCAAATTTCTATATTAAAAATAAAATCAAAGTATGTTGGGATTTCATTAGCAATATTTTGTGTATTAATCCTCCAAGAACGTATGAAATGAACTGAGGGCAAAGCAATTTCATGTCTAATGATGTGCTAAACTTGATGATTCTTTGGCAAAGCAGGGGTTCAGAAAGCAAGTGCTGTTCTTGCATCCTTGTGCCTCTATCCCACCATGCCAACAGGCTCTCTGCAACCCGCTGAGACCTCTGTGGTCTCACAAAGGCTGCTCTGAGATGGAATAAAAAATGGAAACAGAATGCACCCGTTACTACGGTAACTCTGAGCCAACTTTTGATTCAGTTCCTTTTTCTCAGCAGTCTCAGTTACTGAGCTGCCTGTTCTCTGTATTCATTTCATTAGCAAAATGTTTGATTATTGACTTGCAAATGTTATCTATTGACTCAGTGTATAGTAACGAGCTGCCACAGATCAGTGTTTAAACACACTCATTAAGGAACCAAACAACTTATAAGAGATGGGAATGAGGGACACAGGAAGAGATGATGGAGGGAACAGAAAAGTGGCACAGAAAGGAGTTTGGGAATTTCTTCTCTAGAGTTGTATTGCTCACTTCCCACTCCATTCCTTCCTCCCATCATTTGAAGCCTTTCCCAACTTCTGGTTAAGCCTCTGGACATCCTTCTAAGAAACATGACAATGTAACAACAATGTTACAATGATAATGTTTCTTTTACCTCTTGATGAATTTCATTCCCAATGTTGAGTGTTGTCAAATGTTAGTAAATCAACTGGATAACAGAAAATCCTAGAACAGAACTGCTTTGGTTCCCACATGAACACCTATTTCCTGGGATACATCCATGAACTAGGATGTGCTGCAGTCCATGGTACACAGGCAGTCACAGCTGCCCAGCTCTTCAAGAGCAACACTTCCCACAATATTAACACTGAGATAAAAATGAAAAAAGAAATGAGGTGTTCTCAGCGTGTCTCCTTATGGGGAAAAACCCCCCACTTGCAAATCTTCAATCTGCAGATATATCAGTGCCCTGGAGAGCCCTCAGATAGCTGTGAATTTTGGCCCCACTGATTGGAAACAGTAGGAGATTGAGAGCTTGGAAATTAGGCTGAGTTAGATGAGGCCAGGCTTAACAATTAGATGGTAAATTAGGAACGAGATCATAAAAAAATTTGCATTGTTCAGTAATCCAAATAATGTGCTCTCTTATAGATACAGAGAAAATGACATTCTGATGCAGTGATGGCAGGGTGGCAGGAAATTTTGAGGAACTGGCACACTCCAGGAACATGAAGGCAATTAGCAGAAAACAATGGGAACAGCATGGAGGAGTAGCTGTGTACTGTGTCTGTCTCCATGGTGCTCAAGTGGCATCACACAAAGCTGAGGGATTTGGTACAATTACTCATGTAGCACATGCTCCACCTGCCCTCCATCCCAGACATGGCCCCTATTAGAAAGGGATGTGCAAAGGATTGATTTTAGCAGAGCAAGACTTGTTTTAACACTGAATAAATCTGGGGTGCATTACACTCTTGGTTAAAATTGGTTCAGTGTGGGAGAAAGCAACCTCCAAGGTAATTGTGAATTCTGTTTCCATGTTTTATGTAAAACATAAATTCTGTATTTTTCTCCTATGGCAATACCTGATCTTCCCCTCTGTAGGCAGGAAAAACTTAGGTTGTCTTGTATCTGTCAGTACTTGCAAAATAGAATCCTTGCTATTTATGTTAAAGAACTTTTCATGTTTAGGTTTTTACTTTTCACTCGAAGTTTTAAACTTTGTTTGGTACTTTTTACAGGTGAGTATATTCAGTTGATAATTTTGATCTATGGCAAACAATGAGGCTTATAAGCTGTATTCAAAAATTCCTTGGAAACAGTACCATTTCAGTTAAATGTATTTTGTCTGGCAGCAGAGCCATTAGCAATTTGAAACAAAAAATTCAAGAGTAGGAAAGTTTGAGAAAATACCTGCTTTATGAAACTTTTCCATTATCTCCTGACGAACTGATTTATCCAAGTTGAAATAATCGTTGTCTTCATCAGGTTTGCTCAGAAACAGAGGAATGTGCTGAAATACAATTATATGCTTGCATTTCTGGTTTACAGCAGCAGCCAGCTGCTCATCCAGCCAGGCATCCTGGGCTTGCCTTAACTCAGGGCACTTGGAAGAATCACAGTATAGCTGAGAATTCAATACAAGAAAGAAAACACCTCCAACCCAAAAGCTGAAGTAGTCATCTCCCCAGTTCTTGCAATAATCATCTATGGTTTCTCTTGTTGGAGTATTGCCAATATCATGATTCCCACTGACGAACACCAGGGGTATGTCCTGGTCAGTGTTTTTCAGAACATCCTTTAAATCTTGCTCTTGGTTTTTTTTCCACCGAGTTCCTAAAGAAAAAAAAAAAACAAAAACCAAAACATTTGAGTGTTTATGGGTTTTTTTTTTCTCACCTTCATAGTTAGCTTTTGTTCATGGAACTGTGCATAGTAGGAAAATATTGTGTATTAGATGTGATCATGAAAACATCTCCACTTTACCCCTGTACATGCACAGAGCCCTGTCCCTCCCTTACCAAGCCTCAGCCATTTTCAGGAGCTGGCCTGAAGGCAGAGAGCACAGCAGTAGGTGATGCCATGGTCACTGCTTTGCACCAGGAGCTTCAGCTGATTCTTTTCATCTACAGGCTGATGATGTGGTGAAAAAATGCAGCAGCCTTGGATGGCGTAACAAGGGTAAAAACCAGGTCAACTTCTGGCTTTTATTTTATGATTGTGCAACAAAATTAAGAGTTGTTGGGTTTGAGGTTTGATTTTCTTTATTCATTACATGAACTATTTTAACAGCAAAATTTTAATCAGTGTCTTGTGGTGACTTATTTATATGATGAGTCCCTTTTAATGATAAGCATGACATTAAATTAAAAAAAAAATGTAGTTTTCCCTGCATCTCTGCCTTTATATTAACATGCATATCCATGCAGGTACTCTTCTGGATGTCAGAAATTTGGCCCTGCCTAAGAAGATTTATCTTATTGACAGATTGATTTACAGTCACTGAAAAAGTTAGAAAGGATGTTTTAAAGGGCAGTTATTTTCTTTTAACGATTACAGAGGTTTTACTATGTTTTCTCAAGACTAATCTTTAACTAGAGGTCATTGATATGATTATTATTATTGAATTAAATGAACATGTATACTACACACATGCCTTAGACACAGAAATGCATAAATGGGTTCCTCTATTGCAACTATGAGATAAAAGGAGTTTTTACAATTTCTTCAAAATACTTTGATGAATATATTGAGAAACGCTGACCCATAATAAGTTTGGTTTTTTTACATACCCTACAGTTAGAGGCTTTAGTACCACCTTACTGCTGTTACCAGAATCCTACAGCTTTTGAAAAATACTGAGAAAAAACCCAACATATTAGGTCTAAATTATGGCTAAATGTAAGGACATTGATATGCCGTGTGTTAAGTCAGAATCCACAACTCCCTTGGATTTAAATGCTGCAGAGAGTTGAAAGCTATTGTAGGCAAATCTTTGTGTAACTTGACAAACAGTGGGCATAGGATACCCAGGGGACTTTAGAAAGTAGTGGAGAGCAGATCACTTTTTGGGGTATATTAATGGTCAGTTTAGGCTGTTCTTGTTAATCCCAGAAAAAAACAAGGCAAGTAACACTTACATTACTTGGAGACTCAGAATTTTAAAAAATAATACCAAAAATTCAAATAAACTTGGCACACTGGTGTCCACGGGGTAAGGAACCTGGCTGAGAGTGCTTTTACTGCCACTTCCCATTTTCCTATGGAAAGAGTCGGAAATTTCAAACTCTAAATATGAAAATGTATGGAGAGGAGGGCAGGGAAATCCAAGGGGGGAAGGCTCTGTTCAGATCCATGTAAACACATTATACCATGTTAAACTCCATGCTATCACTTTGGGAAATTTAGCTAACAGTTGCAAAGTATAAAGACATTTATGCAAAAGTTACAGAAATAATTTGCAGAATTATGTATACCTCCTCCCAGTGGTGAAATTCAAGCTCTAGAGACTAACACTTAGATTAGATTTGCCGACAGCAGGGCACTGATTCCCTCATTTAATGAAATATTATTTCTATAGCAACAGAGAAACATACTCAGTGTTTATTGCAGAAAACAGATTGCTCAAAATGGAAAACAAGGTCTCTGCCCAAGAGCCTAGGAAATCCTACTAAGGAGAGACTGGCTGAGAACAACTGCATCTTGGATTGACCTTTTCTTGGCAGAAGGTCAAAACAACTTCAAAAGAAGAGAATCCCATAGAGATGAAAGTGGGAAAAGGTAGAGGGATGTCTCAGGACCCCTTGGTGCAGTGCTGGAGAGGAAGGATGTCCCACTGGCCCTGAGCTGCACGACCACAACACACAATGTGCACTCCTGAGGCACCTGCCCCTGACTTTACATCCAAGGTAACAGGTAAAGAAGACAGACAGTGGTAAAGAAGGAAGCCACTAGAAAATTAAAGTGGTCCTTGCCACAGCATTAAAAAAATATCCTTTTAATCTCTCTCAGGTGCAGAGCTATAATATCTAATTATTCCAGTTTTTATGAAAAACATTTTGATGGACATGTACTTTTTTGGCTTAGAGATAGCTTTGTTGTAGGTGAATAGGGAAATAATACAGAGCCAAAAGGCAATACAAAAAAAAAATTATTTGTGAGTGCCAGGGTAGATGCAACTGAAATAAATTTCTGTGATGTTTATCCTGGCATCATGTGCAGTGACATTTCTAAATCCGGGGCCACAATTTTCTGTCTTTATGTTAGGTTGTGTAAATAAAGTCTTGCCCTGAGATAAATGGCTTCACAAATTAATAGCCCATAAAGGGCAGCTTGGCTTTTATGAAAAACATGAAAGTGAGAACTGTTGCTGGTGCAGTTGTATGCAATTTTCCACAGCTTCCCAGTCTGTCATTTTTGAAAGCTGAGCAATGTGAACAGGAGCATGAAGGTGCAATGTCACCATGCCTGTTGTTTTCTGTTGTGTATCCCTGTTTGCCTTGGGTTGCAAGACAGTACTTTTACAGCATTTTTGCTGGAGTTGTCTTCAGTCAGCAGAATTACAGATTATTCTGCAAAGAAATAATCCTTCATCTACTAATCCTTAGTTACAGTTTCCTTTGGTATACCACAGAAGGGTGCATCACTCTATGATCAGGCTGAGTTTAGTTTTTATTAAGGCACCAGCTATTAAAAACAACTTAAAGCATTGTTTCCCCAAAGCTGTATCTGCAATGCTGATGGCAATTTCTGTATAACACAATCCTTCCCATATAATAACCTTCACCAACACTGTATCTTTTCCCCCAGAAGAATACAAATGAAAAATTATCAATTAATTAACAACAGCACCAGTTTTTCTACTGATATGAATCAAGAGGGGAAAGGGGGGTGGGATTATGATGTCATTATGAGGTGGTACCCCCAAGCTTGGTGTTAGGAAAAGTCTAAGTACTTTCCCCAAGACAGGAGAAGCCTTCAGCTCAGGCATCTTCAAATAATTTGACAACAGGCAAAAATGTGGTACAATCATTTCCTGGATTTCTCATTACTTGGTCTCAGTATTTTACTGTATCTTAAGTGTCCCAAAGGACACTCCTTAGAGGAGCTGAAAACACGTTGTTTTTTAATGGAAAGCACAAATTTTCAGTTTGAAGAAGAAAAAAAGAGAAAAATTAAGTTTTATGCCAGCAACACTCTTGAAAGGCCCTGATATGACAAGTGCAATCTGTTTAACATTTAACCCAAGAGACTGACTATCAAAGAACAAGACTACATTGCAGACAAAAATACCATACAAAATATCAAAAAAGAAATAGTACCTACATTTGATAAAAGCAAAATAGAAAATGTCAAAACACCACCAATGAATTTTAGAAAAATTTAGATTTAGAAAAACACTGGACCATTCCTTCTGTAATTTATGATACCAGAAGTACTCTGACATCAAAAGACAATTAATTATTGTTGAAAACAATCACATGACTGTTAAAAAACGACAGCAGGTAGATTTGTGTATTTTCCTGGGCCTTACAGTGCATCACAGTTGCTTAAATCAGAGTCTAACTATTTTGAGCACTTCCTCTTCTTGAGACATTTGTCCTATTTTGTGTGTTTTCAGGACTGTCTGCAGTTGCCCTACTCCTCCACTGAGAGGACCTCCCCTAGCACTATTCCCTAAATTTCTAGGGAGGAGGAGAGTCCACGCCTCAAACAAGCTCTTTTTTAGCTGCACTGGAGGAAATGTAACTGCTCCCTCCATGTCTGTGGGAAAGCAGCCTCCTCCTGCCAAACCAGGACTGCCTTCCATCTCTGCTCTTGCCTTGGATAGCTGGCTGTAGGCTCCAGATTAAGAGGGCTACAAGCAAGTTCCTACATGGTCCCTGTCTGCTGACCCATCCCCAGGGACAGCCCCACTGCTGCCCCTGTCACTTGGACTTCACAGGTCCAAACTCAATGGTACCATCAACCCCACATTGTACCTGCCAGTGCTGTGCACTAATGTGAACAAAACTCTGAGCTCTGATCTTGCCACTTCTCAAAACCCCAACCCACAGCATCCCTTCAGAGCACTGATGCAGATGGAACTTCCCCACTCCAGAACTCTGACACCATTCCTCACTGTGCTGCCTTCCCTCCTGCCCTGCCCCATCTCACCAGTACAGGTGACTCCTCCTGACTGCCAGGGCCAGACTCTTCCCTCTCCTCATCTGTTCACGATTGATCATCCCATAAAAGCAGTGATTCACTCATGGGCCATGAATGGAATGAAACACTATGATCTTCACATTCTTTTTTGTCCTAGGATGCTACAAAAATGTGATAATGGACAGGGCACTGCACAGAAAGGAAAGACCTCTCTGTCCACCCAGTTCAGTCCTTCTGGTGCTCTTCACTGTTTCTTCCTTTAATCTTAAAAGCTTTCCCTCTGGTGTCTGCTGTAATGAACTAATGCAACACACTGCGTCATTCCAAATTATTACATGCAAGAATAAGCTGATCCATTTTAATAAACCCATTATGGTCATGTTCTGAAATAGGTTTTTTGCTTTAGTCTGGGCTGTAATAGCTAAAATGTCTCCTCTCTCTTCTTTAGACATATATATTTCTAATCTTCAAATAGCCTGAAGACAATTTTATGATGAACAAAAAATTATGCAGTTAAAAACAATGTAAATATGACTATATTCACTCCTGAACAAACTGACTGACTGCTCAGACTAACTTACAAAGAACCTCATTTCATTAGTTCCAGTGAAAAGCAGAATCTGGAATACCCATTTGTCCACAGCTGTAAGTGACTTTTTCAGTACATTCAAAACAAGTAATAATCTGTTCTGAGACTCAAAAAGTGATCACACAAAAATTTCCCTACATGAAAACACAAATTAATTTTATCATATAACTTTGGGCATTAAAACAAGAAGAAATTTTAACTCTAGTTCAAGCTAACAATTATTACATTAATGCAATGACAAAATCCCTAACTGAACAAGGAAGCCTATTAGGGGAACTGCTCCTGGTTCCAGTGCATGACATTAAATATAATGACTGCAAATGCTGACATTTTTCTGAGTGCCAGCCACACAGGTGCCCACTTAACAACCTAATTCATGGCATTTACTGCTCCATGTTCTGCTGTGAAAATAAGTATTATCCTTCACTTAAGCTCAACTCTGCTCTTATCCTTACTCATCTCCCAGCAACGCAGAGCTGTCACAGCAAGCACAGGCCACCACTGCCTTTGGGTCTGTGCTTCTGATGAAGTCATCACAAACAGGAACAAACACCTCAAAGCTACAGTCCAAACCCAAACTTAATTAAAAAATAACTTCATACAAAGATCGCACTAGATTTTTAGTACTGTCTCTAGTACTCGTACCATAAAATATAAGATCTGAGAAAATTGTGTAACTAATTACATCTCCAAGGTTTTAATATTTAGAGATGCCAATCGGATTTCTAAATTCAGCTGTAGACTAGACTAGAGAATGTGGTCTAAAATACAAATAAATACATACAAGCTGAAGAAGAAACATTTGCTTCTGACAGTCCAGTGTTTTCTCTGCAATATGAGCCTGTTGGATGTATGTGGAGATCTCTGATGCTTCCCTATTCTGGGTTGATTAGAGCAAATTTAATTTCACACTAAGCTGTTTGAGGCTTTGAACGCCCCATTAGGTTTTACTAGAATCAGATAATTACTACAAAATGTTTATTTATGCAACCACAGTGGCATTTCTTTAAACAGTTATTATCAGATATTTAACAAATAATGTGCTGTTTACCCAAATTCTTAGCTATTATTAATCAACATTGGCGTAAGAGTTTGGAGAAAAAAATAGCCAAGAATCATTTTGGTTTGGATATCATCCTACCAAGCATATCAGAGTTAGGCTACAACAGTAGAAGAAATAGATGTAGTGAGTTTATTTAAATTAAGCTACCTTGTGGTCAGGAAATTAGGTCACACCTAAACACTGCCCTATTGATTAGGCAGTGATATATTAATAGAAATGTTCCTTTGCACTCAAACAAATACAACCTTTACCTATATCTTGATTGAGTTATAAACATTTTAAAGCCTCTGCTTTTCTGCCTTGCACCTAAAAAGTCGATCTGTGTCTTTTCTACTTCATGCTCTATTACAATTCTCCACTGACAAAGATTCAGGAATTGGGATTTAGCTGACAATTTTGCTGAAACTGCAAGTGACGCTGGAATACAGCTGCCTCCACCCCAGCTGTGCCACGGCTGCTGGGAGTTAAAAAAATACACAAACCTGCTTTTGTTAGTCAACCAAACAGCCAGTTCAAATGGTAAAAAAAGCAAATAAAGGTGAAATGCTTACAGCCATTTTTAAAGGTGGAACCATAATTTAACCATATTTTTTAAACCTGCTCATATGCCCATTATAAGGACAAATCAAACATCAGCATTCATGCTCTAGCCTTCTAGATGAGAAAGGGATTTTTTGAAGAAGTATTATATTTTTAGTTAAAATTAAAACTTGACAAAAATCTCCTTACATACATGCCTCACTTAAGGACTAGCAATGCAACCTAATTTTATCTGGGCAATTTTTTTTAAATTAATGATCCTTCATTTCATCAAAACTGCTTATTTAATGGTAGTTTAAAAGCAGTATTAAAAGCAGCTCACAGATTTTTTCCTTTGTGGAATGTCTTACCAGATCACCGTATATAGCATTAAGAACTTGAATTGGACCTGACATTTCTCTGTAATTTATTCAGTTCACAAATGTATAAATGGCAGCTTGTGCATTTGCATGTAGATTTCAGCATTGCATTCCTATCTCATCCTGTGTGCAAAACCCAGCAGCAGCACATCTCCAGCTCCCAACACCTCGGTCCCTGCAGTGTGACCACGCCAGTCCCGTGTGATGCAACAGAACACCAGTGCAGCACTGCCAGCCAAGGACAGGCTGCTCAGCTGGCTGCAAAGCAGCTGCAAACATACAGCCCTGCATGGCACACACTGAGCACTGCCTCCTGACAGGGAACAACACACGGGCAAATGAGCACACTGGACTTCATCAAGCACAGTAAAACTGAACAATTCCTCAATGCTCCTTTCCAGTAGATCCTGGACCAAAAGACAGGTAGGATTTCCTGGGACGTAGCAACTTCAGCTGTTACACAAACCAAGTATTCACTGACCTTTCCTGACCAGCACAAGATGGTTTTTTAAGTAAGGGAATTCAGAACATTCACAAATAGGTTTTAAACAATAGTGCTTTGACTAGGAACATTTGCTATGGTGTGTGCTTTCCCCAGTTTAGCAAATTAGGCAAATTAAAAAGGTTTTTTTTAGCTACTCTGTAAGGTGTTTGCAATTATATGCTGCAGCCTGTGGCTCAAAATTTATTGTCTGTATAAACTACACTTTTGGAGGGAGTCACTCCATATTTAATGGAAATAAGAGACAAATATTTTGGACCATGGCAGTTGCACATCCAACTTAGGCATGAGAAAGAAGCTCATGCTAATGCACTTGTGATTCTCCCAGGAGAGAGGATACCTTCAAATGCTACAGTGATTATAAACAGAAATGAAGCCATCCTGCTGTCTGGCCACCAGAACCATCAGCTCTCATGTTCCTCAGCTCTGCAGCTTGTCCATTCTGAATGTAAATAATTTCACTTCCCTCTGCAGATGTGTCACAGCTCATAAGAGGGACTAACTGTATAAAAGCCAGTATGCCCATCTCATCTCATATTCTGATCATCAAATTGTCAAGCAGGAGTCAAATGGAGAAGTACTGATTTGAAAAACTGTCAATTGCTGTCTAAATATGAACTCAGAATCCCAACACTTGGCACCTGTTTTTAAAATCTTGTTGTGCATCATTGCCTCTTTTATTATATGAAGAAACACTGCATGGGAGACAGGGTAGGGTATACAATTTTGAGGAGACATGCAGCCAGCAGTTTCACTTTTCACAATAAGAACATACTGTTGCCCAAAATTGTAATTAGCAGATCTGAGCTGATGTGCCTTATTGAGGCTTTATGGAGGAGTTAAGAGCGTTAGCAGAACGTGTGAATTCTCGGGGGAAAGGCAAACTGGTGATGCACACACAGAGACACACACACAGCACAGCATGCAAGCAGGGGAGCTGCCTGGCACCACAGAGGGTCCCAGAAGAGTTGGGGCCCCTGGAAGCAGCAGCAAGACAGCCACAGATCCTGCTGTAGGCAGGGGCCCTCGAGGCTTGAAGGAGAGAAAGCAGGGAAAGAGACAGAGGAAGGACCTTGGAAAGGGAGAGCACTTGCATCTCCTGCAGCCTCACAGTGATTCTGTCAGTGACAATTCTTTCCCAAATTCATGACTGCTTTTTCAGGACGCCAGATGTCAAAAGTAAGTCTGTACCTTTCACCAGCACAAGCTGCTGCAGCTCTGGGGCCTTGCCCAGCTGGCTGCCTGGCTGTTTTCCCCCATTACACCAAGTAATCTTCTGGCAGCTCTCAAGGCTGCAGTGCCTCAATGACCACATCAGCAATGAGCTGTGTATAGTTTGGGCACCTCTGTTTCCAGCTTGTCTATTGTCAGGGCCTTTTCTGTCACCTCCTGTTTAAACTATTCACAGTAACAACACATGCCCGGGCTCACAGCCTGAAACACACATTAGATGGCACAATAAAAACATGAAAATATGTAACAGATACAGTCCTGGAAGATCTTACAATCCAAGTATGGCCCAACAAAGAGAGTGAGAGACACAGACACCAAGCACACCACAGAGCAGTAAGAAAATATTATTAAATAACACTGCAGCTCTGTAAAACTGATTGAAACAATCAGATGTTTTAGCTTGTTCCACTTAGAAAAGATACATTTATAAAAGCACATATGGTGAAACATCTTATAAATAACAACTTGAAAACCCTTAATTAAACAATTTCATAATATAAAAAGTAGAAAAAAATTAGAAAAATGTCACTACTTGGGCTTAATTGACAGAAAAGGCTGATGTGAGATTACAGAGCACTGCATGACCTGGGTAGGGAATGTGTATATTAGAGATTATTATACCTTTGCATTAACTAAAAGAATTAGTACAAGTGTTCACAGTGTATTTCAAGTGCCATAATAGTAATTTCCAGTGATTTTGATTTCTTGTAATTAACATATATACACGAATGAATTTAAAACTGCAAGCATAAACATTACTTGCTCACTGATCCATTATCAGACTGCTAACAGATAAAGCTTAATCAAGTTCTATCAGATTTTCTATGATTATATACATTATTAGACAAGTCTCATTTCATTTAGTCTCTGAACAGTTACATTTTATTACTGTCAGATCTAAGTAAGTTTGCAAGAGACTTGCTGTCTTGTTCTTTTACCCATGTAGCCAGAACAATGCATGAAAAAAAAATAAATACACCTGGACTAAATACATCACATAAACAACTTTCCTGGCTAGAACCATCGAGTTACTGATAGCAGTAGCATCATTAAAAAAATGCATTTAAACAATTTCCTCTGAAGGAATTTGGCCACTTAAAAATAGTAGCTGGATTCTCAGCTTCACAGTCAGTGTTCCTCAGTGTCTTCAGCAGGGTGACCTTGGCTGCCAACAGCTGAATTCTGTGCTGCTGTAACAAAAGGTGTTGAAATGCTGATGCTGTTTCCTGGACACCAATCTACACTCGAGGTATGGGATGGAGAAGGAAGAACAATGTTCATGTTAAACTGGAACAGGAAGGACAGGCAAGAAAGAAGGTGGGGGAGTTTGCCCCATGTTTGGAGGGCACTATTCTATGGAACAGACACAAGCCTCACTGAACTTGAGCCAGGATCAGGAAAGAGCTCAGCCACTAAAGTAGGATTTTGCTACATATCACCCCAAAAAAGCCAAAAGAATGGATTAAGTCTCATATGAGCGACTTGAAAAAGTCTCTAGACCACCCTGGCTCTTATGGATACAAACCTCCCTAACAGCTGCAGAGAGCAATCCAGCAGCCCTGGAAGCAGGAGGCAGTCTGGGACAATCCCTGGACACAGCCAGGCCTGCTCTCCTGGCCCCAGGCTCACAGACACAGCAGGGCTGGGGATGTGTCAGTCCTGGCAGCCTTGGCTGCAGCAGCCTCCAAGGGGCAGCTCAAGAGCCCAAGGGGAGCAGGAAAGGCAGGGAGCACATCTGGGGCCCCAGCACAGCACACTGGCTGATTCAGGGATCAGCTACAGCATCCTGTGTGTGGCTGCTCTGAAAGCAACAGCTTGAAAGGGTTGGCAAGTCTTCACAGATAAGCTTCTATGAACACAAGCATGGTCCTTCTGGATACTCAGGGAAAGCAAGGGGAGAGAGAAAATGCAGGCTATAAGGAGAATGATCTGGCTAAATGAGGAACTCATGCCTGAGAACCAATGAAAAAAGGACATAAAAGGGAGCTGGAACCAAAGACATACTTGAAAGGAAGAATACTGATCTGGGTTGCAGGGCTGCTGTCAAATAGCAGAGGGCAGCAAAAGCTCCTACTGCTACTTTAGCAGTAAAATAATAAAAAAATATACAGCCCACTGCTGTTTGAGGCAATGCAAGGCACTCAGAGCCTCCTTTGCCTCCCTGCACTGAAATATTTTCCCAGAGCTAAAGAAGCACAGGAAACACCAGGGATAGAACAAGTATCTCCTGGAAGGTTTCAACCCAGGGCACCCCACAGGAGTGATGGGATGAATCCAAGAGTGCTGAGTGCTGGCTGATGTCACTGTGAGCTACTGCTCTGTAACCACCAAAGGGCTGTGGGGGTGGGATGGCACAGTTTGGATGAGTGGAGAACAAGATGGGTGAAGAAGTGGCTGTTGGACTAGAACTGGACTGTTTGGCTTGGGGTGTATTGGTAATGGAACAATATGGGAAGTTTTCATAAAACAAAATAGAAGGTTTCTACTTGATATAAGAATAGTAACATTTTTAGAAATAAATTTCCAGAGTTTTAGAAAAGTGAAGTCAAACAAACACATAACCTGATCAACAGTATTTTACAGATTACCATTTTTGTCATACTAAATTATATTACATTTAATGCACACAAATGCCTTCAGAAGGAAGTCCTTCATTGTCATGGTGTATCCAAGTGTAAGCACTGAGTTCATAGAAATTATATTCAGTGACATATTTGCACCATAAGGTATAGTTTAAAATTCTTGATGTGATTGTACCACAATATTAGTGTTACCAAGAATAGATATCCTATTCTTGATTATGTAATCAAGAAAAACTTCTGGAAATAATATTCAGAGTACAAACTACTTTTAATCAGCAGCTAAATACCAAGATGTGATTACTTCGTTGCTCTAATGACATCTGTAATGGATTCCAAGTGCTGTGCCTGATTGCTTCCCAGCTGATCAGGATTCTGTTCATCACTTCTAGCTGCTGGAACTCTGAGATTTCTTGGAGTTCCTCTGCAAAAGGCTTCAACATTGGATCAGCTAAATGGCTACAGTGCATGCTTTAAAACAGTCCATCAAAAACTCTACCCCTAGTACTCCATGATAAAATGTTTTAAGAGAAGAGAGGAAGATCTGTGTTGCCCACTAGCTTTGTACTGATAGACATTGATTAAAAAGCTGTATAATCTCCCTGTCCTTTTAGGCAACTAGTCCAAGAATGCTAATCCACAGGTATCTGTACCATACAGCAAGACACCGTTAGTTTAGACAGAAAGACAAAGGGCTGTAAAATTGTATTTTTACGTACAACTTAATAGTTCAATTGCACTTGTATTTTTATCAACGCACGGCAGAGCAAGCCATTTGTATAAACACAGTGGCAATAATGAAGTAATTGTTCCAGCTGAATATTCTACAATTCCTTTTAATAGTACATTTCCTTAACCACTTTGTATAACTACATGATAACACAGGCTTGAAAACTATTAACATAATTTCAATCACCAAGAAATGACTAGAGAAGTTAAAATACGGTGGCTCAAGTGAGGTAATCATAGAATCATTGAATCATTGAGCCTGGAAAAGACCCTTAAGTTTACTGAGTAATGAACTGCTCTTTCTTACAATTTCTTGGAAATTGCACGAGGCAGCTTCAAATATTTATACAAGGCACAGCACATCCATCACACAATGTAGGTGATCTCACCAGTACAATCCACTCAGTTTCTTTCACGTCTGTTAACAAAATGAATAATGCTAATGTTTCACAAAGCCCTGACAGGTTTGTATTTAAAACATTACAAAGTCTGAGGCATACACTGGCAAGAGGGACAATAATGACTACAGAGAACCATTGCTAGGAAAAAAACCCCCAACCAAATACAAGTACTACCACACACAAGACTTACTGTATCCAGCCATTCAGTACCCAGGGGAAGTCAGATGACTGCTGGCTCTCTAGTTCACACTTAAAACTCTACCAACAGAGAAGCCTTAAAATAATGTTGTTTCAAGTCAAAAAAGACAAAAGAACTCAGAACTTTGCACTGTTTTATGAGTATTTGAGAAATACCCAAGTTAAAAGAAACTAACTTAGCCTCCTGGATTATTTAAATTTTTTGAGTGAAAGATCCTTTTCAACAGGATATGTAACACTCATTATTTGTCCCGACTTTTCTTGCTCTTCCAAGGGATACTGAAACCAAAATATTTGGAGAACCTACACAAATTAGAAGTCCTAATCAAAAAAATTTATTAAAACTCTGCTATAGGAAGATGATTCCAAAGTAAATGGAAGCACGTAAGCCAATGAAACTGCATCATCACACACTTTTTGATCAAGCTACTGAGGTGTTACACAGTAGATTCAATCAAGCTTAAATCTGTTGGTTTTTACACTTTCCCACTCTTTCAGCAAAACTGTGCTCTGATCAAAAGAAAGCCTATAAATACTGTCAATCAATTTGACAGCTAAAGTCTTAAAATTAACACTGTGGGACACTGAAGGAATTAGTGAAAGGTCTCCAACGTGCTCGAAGCCCTGCTGTGTGAGCAAGGGCTGGAAGCAGCTCCTGAGGTGCAGGTGGGGTGTGAAGCAGAGAGCACCAGGCACAGGATGTTTGCAGGCTCCCTGGGTGGATAGTGCTGCTGGCAGTGACAGAGCCAGGGCTGTCTGCAGCCCTGCTGCTTATCAGGGCTAACAAATGGGAGACATGGTGCTTAGATCTGCTTCCCAGACCACTTCTCCAGCACGTAACACCACTTCTAATTTCACTTCCAAGAAAAGTACTTCTCTTTCTTGTAACTCACCTTTCTGGGTGGTTTATTGTTCTTCCTCTCAGTGTACAAAGAAACCCACTGAGCTCAGAGTCCCACAGCCATAGAACAGAGTTGCTAGAGCTTGAAGTCACTGACCTTTAGCATTTTCAAAACTTAAATATTTGCATTTATTAAGCACTAGAAATCGAGACAATTCTCTGAGCCTTACTCACTTTAGGTACTCAAAAAGCCATATCTACCTTATGCTATTTTTCTGGCATTAGTTTTTCCTAGTGGCTAAAGCCCCTCTTTGTCATCTCAAAGCAATTTGTTTAGGAGAAAGACTTTTATTTCAAAGAAAATTTCCTACTGAAAAGAAAGCAATTAATTAATCAAAGTACAGCTTTAAGATGAATGCTACAGGAAGTCAGATGAAGAAATCAGAATAATACCTCAAAAATAATTTACAAATCACAGGTTTTTTTTCCCTCCAAAGCACCAAGACAGGAACTAATACTAATGATACTTATGAAAGACAATTTTGAAGTCAGGTAAATTAGCCTTATTGCCAATATGAAATATATATAAAAAAATGGAGTTACTACCTCAGTTCTGCACTTTTAACTGCCTTACCTGGCATTCCATGGACAAGGTCTCCACACAGCACAAAAAACTTGGGTTTAGGGTTTAGTTTGTTAATGGCCTGTACTGCTTGCTCTGCTAATTTAATTTCTTCTCCCCATTCATCATCTCCATTCTCAGTGTCTCCATGTGCCCAGGATTTCATCAGTCCAAACTGAGGATCTGCTCCCTGGATGAAGTAGAAGGGCCCCTTCCATTGGCACTCAGCATCTAAGAAGAAAAAAAGAGGGAAAAAACCCCCAGTAGAGACACTTAAAAGAGAATGAAAGCTTTCACACACCATTAAACTGATTGTTCTTCACCTCAGTAGGTTGACACTGCTTTAATGCAAGTACAGAATTCTGTACTCATTCACACAGGACGAATATAAAGGCAGAAGTACAAAATTCTCCTCTAATGTGTAGTTGTAATAAATGAAAGTATATTAATCTAATTATACCACATAGTAATTACAGACTGATTAGAGAAGAAGTATGTGAAGAATTCAGCAAATAGTGCTGGAAATTACAAGACTACAACACAGCACAAGTGCGTAACACTGGATTTCAGTTGACTCTTTTGAGATTCCAATTATTGCTTCTTTAATTAACAAGTTAAAACATACACAAGTTTCACATTTTATTGTTCCAGTAGACTTTTCCTTAAATTATTAAGGAGTTAGATGCTTTTTCTTCTCATAATTTTGGAGAAAAGTTGAATGCAGCACATTCTTTGGAAGCCACTCAACAGGACCAAGGTCAGCAAACACTAAACCCAGCAACACATCAGCAACAATGAAAATTCAAATTTACTGATGCCACAATTGCTCCCAAGACCTATGACAAAAAGGTGAGAACTCAGAAACAAATTTCCATTGACAGAGTCAGTACAGGCAGAGAGTAGGACAGAATCCATACTGGTACCATTTTTCACATACTTCTTTCTCCAATATTTTAATACCAAGTATAACAAACAAGGGGCGATATATATGACTACAAGCCCATTTGGAAGAAAAATATCAACACTGGGCAAATAAAACAATTGGCTACAAATATAAAGCAAAAATGGCTAGCTTGTTTCCTACACCTATGTCTTAAGCTAGAATTGAAGTACAAACACAAGTACACTGTGGTTTCTTCTGCTTTCTATATGCATTCATTTGCAATCTGAATATTTTAGTTTTGACAGCTCTATTTGGTTTAATACATTTACCATTATTTGAGATTTTAAAACATCGTTTAAACTGTTAAAAGCTCACTGACTACATCCATCTATAGTTGAATCTAAAAAGAAAATACACAAATTATTTAAAATTAAAATATAATCCATCAATATAATTTCATATCATGTCAGTCTGATCTGAATTAATTTTGAGCAAAATTGGTCATCTAGAACAGTAGAGAAATAGCACGTCCAACACATGGATGTACTTTTGATTTTTTTCCACAAGCTCTAGAACTGAAGCATCACCCTTTGCAAGAAGGGGAGTGTGTTTCTTTCAAGCAAGGTGAAAAACAGAGCTCAGAATTCATCTCTTGCACCATGGATAGGCTGGAGGGAGGGATAAGGAATGCAGGCAACTCCCGGAAGCTGCTTGTAATTGTCATCTGTTGCTATGGCATCAGATCATTTTGCCAAATGAAAGCTTCTGAACTTTGGTTAAACTAACATTTCATTTCTAAACAAAATTATTTATATACCAGCACTGACTTACTCTTAATAATAATCATGTATTTTATAGACAGAAACTTCTAGCTACTCATTGACTTTTAATTTTGAAATAAAAAATTCACTCTTCAAGTAACACAACTGTTCAGAGGAGTGAAATCTATCCATGAGGTTGCAGTAGAAGCTTTATGGAAACAACTGAATGCCACGAAATAATTTAGGTTTTTATTTTATGACTTGCATGAAAAAATACAACTGCCATAAAAGCAGCTCATATGATGCAGTAAAGGCACTGTTTGTGGAGAGAAATCAACTTACAGTTTTTATAGGTGGGAAAAAAACAGTTAAGGAAGCTTGCATCAGAAACCCTTTACAACCTCTATAAAACAAAAATGAAAAAAGGCAATGTCTGAAACAGGAACTTGGTTTGGAGGTGTGGCACAAATGGGGAAAAAAGATCAAACCTTTGAACAATATGGCAGGACTACTAATACCTGTCCCTTTTCCAGCAACTTTATAGACTAATAAATAAATGATAAATAAATCAATGCTGAGCAAAATTTACTTGTTTCATATTGTTTAATCTGAAGCCAGTATTTTTACCATAGGAGCCTAAGTAAAATACAGTTAGATTAATTTCTTTTTACAGAGACTACTTAGAAAAAAGAGCAAGCATTTGTTTTTAAAGACTGTGTTTCAAATATGGACAGAGTGTGTTGCCCTTTCAGAGCCCCAGCAATGGTGTGTGGTGGCCACAGGCAGCTGGAGCAGCTGGAGCAGTCCTGGCTGGGTGGCACAGCAGAGGGCTGGCCCAGGTCCCAGGGAATGTCACATGGAACACCTGAACATGCACAGCTCAGGCAAGCAGACAATGCACTGCCAAGGGAGTAGGTGGGAAAGCCAGACTAGGGGTTATTCTAATAAATATTTCAGGGATACTTTCTTTTCCTGACTTATACTCATGCCAATACAGCATCTCTCTAGGTTTTGAGTACCTGAATGTTTCTAAGACTGTGCACAGATGCTCTGGTTTGAGTGGGTGAGTGATGGTCATGTGAGGCAAAGAGAGAGACTGATAAGATGAATTTCAAAAGAGAAGTTCAGTACACAGACAGAATCAAGAAATGGCAGAAGAAAGGAGAAACAGAAGATGCAGGGGTGGAGGTGGTGAAGAGTGGGGAGAAAAGGAAGGAGATAGGAGGTGAAAAAAGAAAGGAGCTGAAAATTATGCAAAGGTATATGCTATATTCTCCTCTAGGAAAGAAAAAGAGAAAATGAAGAATGTGAAGCAGGGATACCAGAAGAGAGCCAGGAATCAGGGCTACATAAATAACATTTACTTAAAATGTTAGTTTAATTAACTGGTCTTAGTCAAATAATTCAGTCAATACCTATTTCTGTGGTAGTCAATAACTCATCAAAGAGTTATAAAAATAACACTAAGGTTGAATAAATATTTTCTACCTTTGTCTTGTTATTTGACCACTCCAACCAGAAACACTAGAAACATATAACCCTAGTACTTAAACCAAATTCCATTAACTTAGTACTTATCAATTGTTACTCACTACTTTTGTTTCCTATGAAACAAGTATATGGGAACAGAATAATATAACAACTTAATTTTCTCCTTAAAACCAGGAATATGCTTTCATTACTGCCAAGTACTATAAATATAAAAATAGAATACCATGATGAGAGTTGTATAAGTACAACACCACTGGCTCAAACCTGCACCTGGCACCAATCTTGAGACTGTTCTGAATTTAGTTCATTCAGGAGGTAACTCTTGAGTGCCCTCACTGGTCTGTCCTCAGAGTTGTTTTGGCAAGTTTTGCCTCATCTGTGCAAGCCATGACACCAGTCCAGCTAAATTTTCAAGTGTTGCTACTCGTGCAATTTCACTAATTCTGGTGCAAACCCCAGGACTAGGTCTGCACAAGTGCTCTTCCAACAAACCAACATGGTAAGAGGGTGGCAACGAGAAACAGCTGGGAAAAGCATCTTCCACTGAATCCACCACAGATGGATTCAGAAGTCTCCTGCCTTGCAATGAAATGGTTTATCAATAGACCCTGTTCAGATCATTATTCTGTACCCTCCTTTTCTCCCTCCCCAGCTGCTTGTTGGCACCCACAGAACATGTCCTGTGGTCAAGCCAATGAACCTTGTCTGCCCTGTAAGTCAGGCCTCACAAAGCCCCTGTTGGAATCCTTCCCTGGCCTTTGGATCTCAAGAACAATGCTCAAGGAGATCATTCTGCTCACATGCTGGGGGTCTGCCCAAGTCTGGCAGAGGGGAACTAACAAACACCATGGGGTACAAGGGGTGGGAGGGCCAACAGCTGCTTTTGCAGCAATCCTCGAGCCATGATCCAGGTCCCAGCTGCTACTTCCAAAGGTTTCAATTAAACAACATGTACAATGGCTATCATCCCTCCAAAAGTAGCAAATTACTTCTGTAGGAACAACAATAAAGCCATCCTTCTCACCAGGAGTTTGAATTTTCCAGCCTTTAGATGAGCTATGTAGTTGTATTAGACGAAGTGCATGCTAGGTAAAGCAATAGAAAATCAGGATTCAATTAATAATTTCTTCTGTTTTCTCCCTTCCATCAAAAAATTGAATGAAGCTGAGAATGCCTGAATATTGGCTCTTCACCCTTATAGATATTGAAGCTCTTTGCAACTTTCAAAATTTACCATAGCAATAAGAAGACACAAATCCAGAACAAAGTTGACAGACTTCTCCAATAACTGATGTACATCTGGTTTCCATTTCTGAAGGACAAACTATGTCTGTGAAGCCATTTGTATACACCAAGCAACAGAAAACTCCTATTTTAAATCAGTTTTGGTTCCAGATCTCCTTAAAAACACAGTTGACTGCCACACAAGTCCAACTTCTGAACACATTGTTATGCCTCAGTTTCAATAGCTTCCTATTCTTTTTCTGCTCCCATGCATGCCAAGGTACAGATAGAGGATCAATGTAAAGTATTTTTAGTAGCATTGGCTGAAAAACAGTGCCAGCTTCTAATTTTATCTAAGGATTAATTCTGTGAAGGAGTGAAGAAGTCAGCAGCAACTCACCAGAGAAAACCTCAGGCATGTATTGTAATCACAGGCAAAAAGACACTCCAAGGACTTAGGTGGGATTTCAGCTGAATCTCCCAACTTCTAAAGGACAATAGCTAATCTCTTGCTGTGCCTTCATTTCTTCCCTTTCCCCTTGTCTCATTTCTCTTTCCCCATCTTCAAGGATCACAAACACATCTGTTGAGACTGCTCACAGAAACCACTGGCCTCTGACAGGCACACAGTACTGGTGACATTTCCAGTATTGCCCTGCTAGGATTTTTTATAAGTACATTCATTTGGTTCAACAGTATAACGGTGTTCTTCCTTGAAACTCTGCAGAATTTAATGGAAAAAATTAGTTATGGAAAATTACTCCTGTCCATAAACTCTCTTTAGACACTACTGTGTCAGAGCAGTTTGGATGTGGACACATCTCCAGTGCCTGCTCAGTCCATCATGGGCAGCAGCAAATAGAAAAATGCCCTCATTGTCACGTTGGGTTTGACAGGAGAATCAATACCACTTCTCTGAAAATCAGATTACAGCAGAAATAGGAACATGGTTCCCTGCCCTGAGTTGTCTCAGCCTACAAAACGTGCCTGTGAGGTTTTTTTCTTGTAAAATTAAAGAGGAAGCACAACCTTGGTTTTCCAAAGAAGCTCTACAAAAGAAGGAAAATGGAATCTCTTAAGTGAAGTAAGTATACATCACAGACAACACAAACAGTAACAATTTGTTTCCATTACTCTCAGTCCTGAAATAGGTGGAAAACCGATAAAGGAATTGCTCTACATTCTTAATAATTCCTTGTTATATATTGAAAATATTATCAATAGATACAGCTTAGAAAACTCATCATTTTTGTATGTCTAAATACAAAATATCTTAGTCTACAGAAATGTACATGTCTGTCAGCTGGTTTTTTTTTTTCCATGTGTAGCCAGGAGTGCACCAAAGATATGACTATTGAAGGTTCTGCTGAATGACCAAGGCAACCTGTCATGAATTATGCAATTTTAAGTACCAGGGGGGAAAAATCCTTCAAAACAGGTATTAAAATACATTTTCACAGAGAAAATAAAACCTTTTAAAGAGCAATTAATCTAGAAAATTACTATAAAAATACTGTCAGTAGAAAGCCTAAATGACAAAATATGGTTTCTCAAATAAATCAAACAGTGCTACTGTTATCAAAATACTTTTAAACTTCTTAGATAACCATCAAGGCAAAAAATGCCCCCTCAGACACAGTTTATTTGTACTGAGGGCTACAGAAGCTAAATTCTAGTCATGCCTTATGCCCATCCCCAAATTTAACATGTAAACTCATTACAAAAACTTTACAGCCCAGAACTGTAGGTGTGAAGGGGGGTGGCTTGCATAATGACAAGGTGAAGTCACAGAAAGTTTCTGAAAACCCACGTAAAAATTTCCTTAATCCATGAGAGCTGGAGACAGTACTGGGAATGGAATTTGCAAGCTGGGAAGGAGTTCTGATCAGTGCTCAAAAACATTACTGTTGAAGAGCTCTAGAACAGTAATCATAATGTGCCAAGATCCAACACTCTTCTGAAAGCAAGAAATCAACTGTGGTTGTATTTAATTTGAAAGGAAGGCGAATTATATATAATTATGATGCCTTTAAAAAGTGCAAAAAACTTTCAAGGCAGCACGGAAACTATTCAAAGACACTATCCCAGAGGCTCAGACCATATGCCCAGCATTTACTAAGGACTTCAGAAAGACCAAAAAGAATCCAGACTGTCTAAATTACTTAAGTAACAGCCATAAGGAGGCTAGTAAAAGAAGGGCAGCATCCTTTGAAAAGCTAAAGCATTCAAATAAAAACAGGAAAGATTTTATAGACTGGAAGAGTAGATACTAAAGTCCAAGAAGCCATGCTAAAAAAAGTGAAGAATTGGAAACAGTATAAATCTGAGAACTAATGAAGTACTTTTTTAGGGGAATTAGGAGCAGGTAGCTTGCCAGACACTCACTAAGGTTAACAGATGTTCCAGACATGCAAGATGCACCCAGAAATAAAGGCTGAAAAGAAGAAAAACAAGGTACATTTTTGTATGCACATGAATTGTGAGGGAACTTGTGAAGATCTAATGTGATAATTTCTCCTGACAGGCAGCACATCAGATCTGTATCAATCAACATACCACTAGATGATTCAACAAATAAACATAGGCACTAACAAACCACTCAGATTAGGTGGCATCCACAGAACTCCCCAAAAGTGAAAACTAGTGAACTTCTGGGGAGTTAGCCCTAAAAAGTGCACTTGCACCACAGAACAGGGAGGTGGCCATTATTACATCCACATTTAAAGAGGTTTTCTGAGCAATCTGGTAACAACTGACTGCAAAGGTGACATCTGTACAGACAAGTGATGGAAGCACTAACCAAGACAGCAGCTCTTGTGTTTACTGATTCTTCAGAAAGAGAAATCAACAGCTTTTACAGGGACAAGGGAGATCCATTTGACCCCATTTCCAAGGGGCAAGAGAATCAGACCTGGTTGTGAAGAGCTGAGAGAGTTCCTATGCAGTGGCAGTTCAAAAAAGGATGAACTTGGTGCCAAAAAGAGCAGCATAATTCACATGGGAAAAAGACCACCAACTTCATAGGAGTTTTACCAAGTGCTATCAAGAAGGTACCCCAACACTAAAAAATAGAAAAAAAAAAGCAAAATGAAAATATGAGAAGTAATTGAATAAACTTTGAGAGTATGTAAAAGATTGGTGAGGGAGGCATGACAGAAGAACACAAAACCACATGAGGAACTGAGACTGTGAGGATACAATACATGTTATTTGTGTGTTCCACGTAAAGGTTTTGGAACCATCAACTAAAACTAGAAAAAGACAGGTTCAAACAGACACTTCTCAACCACTTAAAATGACAGGACTATCACTTGTTTAGTTACTTGAAAAAAGTGTTCCACCACTTTCACAGAAATTCTTTGCACTGCATGCGACTGACATACTTGGGACCACAAAAACTAAACAAAACAAAAAACCCCAAAAACCAAACCAACCCCAAAAAACCCCCAAAATCAAACCAAACCAAAATAACCCCCTGACTTCTGGAGAGAAGTGGTAAAGGCAGCACTTACCCAAATATATGGTCCTGTTTTTTCACTCAAATACTAATAGAAGAAGTAGACAGCTGAAGCAAAATTTCACATGGGTAGAAAAGAGATAATTTATTTTAGAAAGTAAAGCCAAACCATAACAGGTCTCTTGCCAACAAGGTAGGGTATTTATACACTGTTTACTACTATGCCTCATTGATTATATGGATCATTTCAATCCCTTACCTCAAGCTCCTCATTCATGTTCCACACCAAAGGCAGATTAGAGTAGGTTACAGGTATAACCTCCACATTATGTAAAAGCAGACTGAACAAATTATCAGTATGGAAGAGGAAGTTTGCAGAAAGGGTAGGAAGAAAAAAGGGAAATTTAGGTCTCAATAGTGGATTTCAAATTTTAAAAGGAAACAGTGTGCCAAGCCATAGCAGTGGCAGTAAATGCTTTATGTGGGTACGTGTTTAATAGGAGTGGAACCTTGAGACTGAGAAAAGCAACAAAAAAGAGATAACTTATTTTAGTCTTACACTGCTTGAAATTTTTTAACAGTTTTAACAGCCCTTGGTTCTTCTTTTTTCTAATCATTGTTATTAAAACATTGTGTTGACCTTTAGCCTCTGAAGAAAGATGCAAGTAAATTATTTACAAAAAATATTGCACCCGAAGACGGTAGCTGGACTATGATAGCCTAACAAATTTTAAACAAAATTAAAACCAACAGGTAAGAAAAGTCTTAAAGAATTCCAAACAAGGACACTTCAGGAGAAAGAAGCACACCTGGAAAACAGACTCCCAAATAATTTTCTTCTGTGTTTAAAGAAATTTTCAAGGAGTTAGATACAGTCTTTATTCAGAAATTTTTACACTGCTGTTGAATACTCCTTTTGTCAAAATTTCACTATACAGTTGATTTAACTAGATGGTTTGTCTGCCATCTGTCCCCTCAGCAAATGTTAGGCATTCTGTTCCAAAACAACCAGACCATCTGCAATTAATAGGTTGCCAGAATGGCAGTATACATATACTTCACATGCTCTGAGTTGGTGATTTTTCTTTATTTGGCAACAAGCAAAGCCAAATATTTCCAGTGCAACCCAAGAAAAGATCACAAAATTGTTGGGATAGAACAGCCTTGCTGACCTCACCAAACCAATACAATTTGAAATTCATAAACACAGAGAAATAAGGGACCATCTATGTGCTGCCATAGGAAATTATTCCCTAACACAGCTGTGTGCCTGCAAAACCCCGGCACACTGTAGAACCTCCATCCTTGGGAGAGTTTTCCAAACAGGTGCGCGCACTGAGGTGTTCAGAGCGCTGCTCTGTGTCCAGGCACGAGCAAGAACCGGCAGTCACCGGTGGCCGCACCCTGGGCCCGGCCTGTCCCCTTCCCAGCCGGCAGGTGCGAGCGCGTCTGCCTGGGCTGGCTGCAGCCCGGGCCCGCAGCTGCTTCTGCACGGCGGGGAAGGGCCAGGGCAGCACCTGCGCCGCTGACCCGCACCCTGAGCCACACGGAGCCCCCAGGCAAAGCAGCATCTTACCAAGCTGGGAACCAGCCCACGGCCGCCCTTCGTCTGAGCACCACCAACAGTGACCCAGAGGTAACCCGCTAGGTCACCCCTACAGCTACAAACACAGGACAGCACAGGGCTGGCACCAACAGTTCCACAAGCTATGGAGACCCGGTTCAGCAGCACGGACAAGCATTTTAAAACGAATCCAGTGCTGGACACCGCTGTCCACTGCTGGACCCGGCAGCCGGAGCGTGGGGTCAAACTTGGCTCCGGGCGCGCCCCGGCACAGCTGGGCAGGGGGCGGGCACAGCCGCCCGGTGTCCCCCCTGTCTGTCGCTCCCCGCCACGGGGTCGCCGGCAGAACGGCCCAGGCCCGGCGCTCCACGCCTCCCTCGCCCCGGCACAGCTCCTCCCGCCGCCGGGGAAGCCCGGAGCCTCCCTCCGCACGCCCCTCCTGCCCGGCGGGAAAGGGCCCGCAGGCGATGGCGCGGCTCGGCCGGCGCTCCCCGTACCTGGGCGGAAGGCGGTCAGAGTCCTGCCGCGGGCTCTCAGGAACGCGTTCTCCGCCGCCGCCATCGCGCCGACCCGCGCGGCCGCTGCCACCGCCGGGCCCGGCCGCCGAGGGGGCGGCACCGCCTGCGCCGGGGGCGGCGCCTGGCGCGGGCTGCCGACCCCGGGAGGCCCCGCGGCCGCGCTGGAGGCTCCGGGGCTGGCTGAGGGCGGCGGCAGCGCTGCTCGGGCGGCTCTGGGGCGAGCCAGGGGTAGCCCTGGGAGCGGCGGGTGCTGCGGGCGGCTGCCGGCACCGCCGTGTGCGGGGGGCAGCTTCGGTTGGAACCTGCCCCGAAGATGCGCTGGCTTTTAAATTAATTATAATAAAGTAATAGATGACATCATTCTCAGCTTGTTCCTATCATGCGAACTGAAGTAACCCCATATCTAAAAGCATTGGCAGCCTTCCTTTGTTCCTTCATGGTTTGTTCTTCTCATCAGGTTTCCTCAGTGTTTAAACGTGCTCCCGAATTTAGGTATCACCAGCAACTACTCTCTGAAAAAGAAAAGTTAGGCAAAAAAGTAAAAGCCCGGTGTCTCCCTGCTGTCAGTGCCCAGGCTCGGCCTGCCCTGCCCGTGGCTGGGCCCCACGCGGTTCCCGTTTCTGTCAGAACCAAGCTACACAGTGAGGTAATGACTGAAATATATGGGTGACCCTTACAAGGCAATGCTTTCTTCATCTCTTCTGACCTGGAATCCCTTTTTGACCCAGCCATGAAGGAACAACAATACGGTTGTAGTTTCCCAGATGAGCAGCTGGGACCCCATTATTCTGTGTGGTGCAACATGCAGAGTTCTGAGTGCCTCTATTCATCGTGTGAAATTTGCAGCAACGTGCTGCTAAGGTTAATGTTGTCAACTAAAATGCATTCCTATGGCTAGATGGCTTTTCCATCTGTAAAATGTGGGTATTATTATCCACAAGTAAAAACAGCTTCTTCAGTCCTACTTGTAAACTGCTTGATGATCATTAGATGGAAAGCGCTAGGGGAAGTCTTTTTTATTAAGTAGTTTTTGTCAATTCCCCTCTTTATGAGGCAGCATGTGGTATATTAAGCAAATAAAAACGAATGTGCATTTTTATGTCTCAGGTGCAGCCTATCTAAATATCCCAAAACCATCACAGGAAGAAGTGATCACTGTCTCACGGTAGAACTGCTCATGCTAATAGAAGAGCAATTGGCTCAGTCATGCAAAGAAATTTTTTACCTTTTCTGTTTCTTTTCCATTTTCTTTTCATCTGCTTAATAGGGCTAAGCAGCTATAAACCAGAATACATGACTACTGCATGACTTCAGCTAAACTCAAGATTAATTTTGCAAGTGAAATAATACAAAGATCAGGCCAAAAACTGTAGGTTGTTTTGGCAAGGCAGCATTGTGTGGTTCTGGAGCACAAGGACATGAGATTGTGATCAACACCTGAATTACCTTTGTCTTATTTAACCTGGGTGTGTTGCTAAAGGCAACCATGTTTCTTGTCAAGTTATGCATGCCTGAAAGATTGAATCACACCTGGCAGAGATGGGGATTGTAAAATCTTCTAGATTTATTTAAGTCTGTAATTTCCCAGCTGTTTTTCTCTAGACGTGTATAGGGTGTTCTCCTCTACAAAATTCTGTTGTCAATACTGTATTTGACGTATTTGCAGGATGGGTGGTGGATGAGCCTCAGGATGCTCAGCTCTTTCTAGGTGGTGATGATGATGAGTGTGCAGCCTGCCTATGTTGCCTCCTCTTCAAATGGAATCCTCTGATCTTAGATCACCTTGAGCATTACTTATGGTAATGAGGAGGCCACGAGAAATTTTAATTTTGTAATTTAAACACATTTTCTTGTGATTTTACAGCCTAAGTGCAGAAGTGTTTTCAACTGCAGAAATAAAGGAACATTTGCTTATAAACATGAGAACTGAGAATCAGGACTGTGTGTGCAGGAGGGGGATTTCAGCTCTCTCCTGCTTCCTTTACTCTGCCAAATTTGAAGTATGCATTTTTGAAGCCAAGCAAGCTCATGGACCAAATGCTATGCAGCTAAACTCTTTTTACTATGACTAAGTCATTTAAAGTTACTACTGATCTATGTTGGTTTAATTATAGATTTTCATGGACTCATTCCAGATGGGGCCTAGATAAAGCATCAGAATTTTGTCATAGGACTTGATTTGTTATACAAGTGTCATGAATATAATGGCACTGAATAAATAATTTACAGTAGCACGTGTCTTCTTTTATTTATAGAGTATAAATTGAGAGTTTTACTAATTTTATAAAGTCAGTGTGAACATACAGAGGGAAATGTACCATTCTGGGAGGGCATGCAGTACATTGAAAAGAAGAGATTAAAAGTGGGAAATGTAGGCATTGAAAATAAAATTCTTACATAAGGTTTATCTTAGTAAGGACAGTGAATAGAATAGTGCAGATCTGTGGAGCCCAGATCTTGTAAGACTGACTTGAGCGTGCTTTAGATCATGCTGCCAACATTTACAGTTCTTAGAAGTTCTGAAAAATCCAAAAAGACATGATACCTTATTTTTTACTGCAGTTTAAAGTAAGACTGTATGCACCTTGGGAGACCTAGATAAAGTACTAATAAAACAAGTAAATTATTCTAAAATTTACAATCTCTATTGAGAAATTCAAATAAAGAGCAAAATAGTCAAGGCAGTGGTTGAAGAAGGGGAATCTTTCTTCTAATCTCAGCAAATGAGAAGATGACAAAGAACAAAACTGGAAGAGTACAAGGGATGAAAAGGACATAACAAGGTTGGTCTAGACATTGGAATTAAAATTGCAAAGCACAGACAGATATGCAGGTTTGAAACTAAACCATTTTAATCTTATATATAGAATAGAATGACTATGTGCCATCTGGAATTCAGGGAATCCAGTGAAAGTTGGAGGTGTAAACAACACACACAGCAATATCAACATCTGTTTTCAGTGCCTGCTGATATGTATGAGTCCTTGAGGGATAAACTGGAGAAAATAATGGAAATTGATAAAATCTGATGATAGAAAAAGGATCACACATAATTATATTTGTTTAGAAAGAATATGGATTTACTCGTGCTAAAAATAAACAGTGCATACAACGTATTGCCTGTTTTTTAAAGAATCTCTTCCTGTAAGTCCTTGAGCAGGACAGCATTCATAGCAGATGCAACATTTTGGAAGATTTGGCATAGGATACAGCTCCTCTCCTTCCCCAGGAAGAGCTAATGGATAAAAATCAGTAAATTCTGAAAACTTACAATAGTATCTGTTATGAGTTGACTCCTATGTCCTGCTCGATTGCTGAGACTCCAGGATGGCTAACACCATTACAAGTAAATTTAGCAATCTGTACCTAAAACTTTACAGAATATGATAAAATGTAAGGTCTGATACAAACAAAAATTAATTACTACACTGAAAATTACTAACTGCACTGAAGAGTGCTAGCAATGTTTAAAAAAAGGCTCTGTTAATATTTGGCCTTGATACCAAACCAAATGGCCTTCCATTTTCAAAGAGCCTAAAAAATAATGTCAAAAATACTGAAAATGTTTTGGACAAACCAGCTTAGAAGGGATTGGTTGACCAGGACCAATATTTTGTTGCTAGGAAGGGAACAACGATGACATTGATTATTTCCACAGCTAAAAATCCACAATGTAATTGATTTTTTATCTGACTCATTTAGTGTGGGCAGGCTCCATTTGTTCAAGAAACCTGTAATATATTCCTTGAATCACTGTAACTATGAGAGATATAAAAGTTGACGTAACAAGTTAAACACACTATTTAACTAAATCTGTTTTGCCCACTGAATTCCAATTTCTGACATAGATACAGGTTCTATCTAGAGCTACTGCTCATTTTTTAAGATATCTTGTTAATTTTCTGTGCTCCCAAATACTCAAAAGTTCTACTTTATCAGGGTGCCTCTGATTTTAGAATTCTCTGTGCTAATATTTCATTTTCAGGTACACTGAGAACTTGTGTGATTGGTTGAGATCTGGGCTTCCAGCAAATTTGAAAGTCCAGCGAATGAGAGAGCCAGACTAGGAAGAATTATTTGATCTGGTGCATATCTTTGACACATTCAGTGTCTACTCCTCAAGTCATGGATATTTGGGTCATGAGTTTGTATTGAAACTGCTAGACACATAAAAATTGCATAGGAGTCCAGCAGAGCTAGAGCTGAGTGAAAAAAAAAATTGAAGTACCCATTTCCAAAGTTATGCAGAGTATTTGTGATTGACTGCCACTTCATCCTGAACTAAGAACTTTCTAACTTGATTATTCTCTAGAATTTTTGCTGTCAGAACTGGGGAGCATTTGCCCACTATCTAAAGTTTATGATTCCTGCTGCTCATCAAGACCTGTCCAGTCACAAATGGGAGGGAATTAAGAATATAAATAGATTTGAAGAAACTATTTACTATATATATACACACATACATATCTGTGTGTTTTTATACTACTACAGGTTTCAGGTGCATACTATTTGACTTGGTCTAAGAAGAAAATCTAAGTTTAAAACCTTTTCTAACACAACTTAATTCTCAAATTTGGACTTGTCGGACTTTTCTTATTTTAAATAAATATATTTTCTATTAATCTACAAGCAAAACCAGAAAACTGGAAGAAAAAATAGTATTTAGTTTATGTATCTGTATGCATATTGAGAGTCTTTTCTCTTTCTTTGCTGAAAAATTATATTTTATTGAAAAAAATAAAACCCCTGGTGATCATTAACCACAGTTGCTATTTCTGCCAAGAAAAGAAATAATTTCAAAGAAGCAAGAATCTTTCAAGTATTAAAATTCAATAAACAATCAGAGCACTTTGATATTTTTCTACTAGGCATACAACAAAAGCATTAGTCTTTTCCTATTACATTGGTTAATCCAAAATATGTTGTAAATGTACTGGATGAATCTCTTTGTTTCCTTGCTCAAAGCATTTTTTTTCAGACTGAAAAAACTCATTTGTACATTACAGGTGACATACAAGCAATTTGGGTGTTTTGCCAAAATGGATACCTCATTTTTCTTTCCTTCTATAAAGAAATTTCATCCTCTTTCAGAAAAGGGGATTTTTTTTTTCACCTAATTTTACCCAAATATATTTCTCAGAAGCACACGTACATCACCATCTGACAGGATATAACAAACTGGATATAAAGAAATAGTGACATCAGATGACTCTGAGAAGAAAAAAGAGTGACTACAAAAAAACTGTGAAAGAGAACCTATTGTCATACCACTTTGCAAAGATGCAGCTTCTGCTAGAGAGTGAAGTTTGACACCACAGAAATGTCCTCTAAGTGGACAAAGTTCCAGTTAGGGTTTCTCAAGTGGAAAAGGTAGATGTACATCAATCAGACAAATAACTCCTCTTGTTGATTGGCCTTCCTGAGTCCCATTCTGCCACTACTCTCCCCTCAAAAAACAGCCTAATAAATTGCATCAGTGGTTCAGAGAATCTTTGCTGCTTTGAAGAATGATTTATTATTCCCTAAATTTTTCATAGAACTCTTATACACATTAGTATTCACTCATATTGTGTGCCAGGTTTTGCATGTGAAGTAGGTCTTAAAATTGACTTTACCATCTGTGATGTCACTAATATAGCATTCATGAACTTCCTGAAATAGGATGACTATGAAGGATGCATCTATTTTGCCACGGATTTCTATAAAACAAAATGTTTCTCAGTAATTAAAGCTGGAGGTGAACAAAGGAGGTACTCTGGGAAAAGCACAGATTAATTTAACCATAAATGACCCATTTAAGTTTGTTTTTCACTCAAGTAATGACTGAAGAAAATGAGTTCAGAGACTGATGAAGGATGCTGAATAGGTAATTATCACTATTACAAACCTCTTATTTTAATTTGTAGGAAATTTGATTTGAAAATTAAATAGTACTTGATTTTTTTTTTTAGGTTTCAGTGTGGACTCTCTTTCAGCTGTGTCTAGCACTTTTGTTTCTCAGAATTTCAAGGACCTTTCTTTTCCCTTTAATGATTGTATTAGATAACCAGAAGGATCCATTTTTCAGCAGTATTATCTCAGCAATAAATTACATTTTCCACTTCCCTCAGATTCCCGGTCTAAAGATCTGTAGGTGTTTTACAGGCATTGGATAAAGAGAGATAATGGAAAATTTGGACACAGGTAGAGGCACACAGAGGCTGATTTATGAGTGAAGACATAACATGCACCACAAAGCTTCTACTTTTAAAATTAATAATAGATGAGGACAAGACTGCATGCCCTACAAGGCAGATGTAATCCACCTGTTTTGTACTACCCTTCACTTCAACTACCAGCCTCCTTCCCCATGTTTGGAATGATTTTTTTCAGATTCCTTCCAGTTGTACTTATTCATAACAACGAAGTCAATGACAGCAAACACTGTCTGTATTCCCAGAGTGTTCTTTCAAATTTTTAACGCTCCAGTGTTTTTCAAATCTCTGTTACAAATGTAACAGAGTCCAACGTCCAAGCATAAAAATCCAGACTAATTGACACTAGAAAAGTGGCTTTGCTACTCTTTGAATTTCTTCTGGTTTTGAAACAAAGGAGAAGTAAAATTTTATTCACAGAAATATTGCTTAGTCTTATTGATCCATTCCTGCATTTGCTGAAGGATGCTCACAATAAAGATGTCCCCTGGACATTAGGCAAAATGTAGGAATTAACTCAAGTGCCTATTCTGCAGATGACTTGGAACTCTTAAAGATCATTTTGATGTTTGCCAGTTGGTTGCAGGAATAGACAGTAAGGAATTGCAGAAGGCTGTGTAAACAGTAGGCTACAAATGACAAGATGCTACATCCAACCCTTCCAAATGTACTCTGTGGCAAACAAGCTCAGTGTCCTTGCAAAATGAACTGTGCCACCCATCTCTGCTTCAGACACTCTGGCTTTAAAATAAGATAGAACTAAGACCTTCCTGCTGTGAAGCACAGTCAGGCTCATTCAAAAAGCATGGTGGCCACTGCAAACTGTCCCAGAGTGGGCCTGAGAGTGAGCAAATGGCACAATGCCAATCCTCTGAGTAGGGACACTGGAGTCTGTTTGCCTGTAGGATGTCCTCTCCACAGAGATGTAACAAACCCTCTAGCCATGACATCCTGACAACACCCACTTGACAACACAGAGTCTGGCCACAAACCTGTGGTCATGAACTTAAACTGTGGACTTACTTTATAGACCATGGTACTGGAATGAGTGGTAAACCAGAAACACCTCAAAAATAGTGGAAGTATGATTAGCATTTTTGTTGACTGCAATTGGATGGATTCATCAACCATAACAATTTTTAAAAATTAATTGTGCTGAATTTTTTCATTAAAATAAAAGCACAATATTCATATGGAGTAATTACTGCAGTGTGAAACATGTTTGAATTAGAACAAGACAACTTTGTCATTGGGTAGGTAAATTCATAGCATCAGGAAACGTTCCCTTCCCCAGGTTCTAGGAATCATGTGCCTAAAAGTCTCCTGCAGCACACAGTACAAGTTACTATTAGTAATATATCTAGAGCTGAACATAAGGTATGGAGGGAGTATTGAAAATATTTAATTATTCAAATGAAGGAATTAATTGACTGTGCCTTTTTTTTGCAGTTCCACAATATTTCTAAACATCTTAAGAACTCAGCATGCAAAGAAGAATATAATAATGTATCTGAATCTGCACTTCAGGTTATTTTTCAAGACAAGCACTATGGAAAAACATTTTAAAATCAGACATTTGGAACAGAGCAACCGACTTTGAGGAAAAAGTGTTACCTGTGTTACCTATGTATATATAATGTATATATGCAAGAATATGTATACAATATATAAAAAGTGTGATGAATTGGATTCAATGGATGAAGATCTTACCATGCCTATTTGACCTACAAAATGTGATGTAATACTGTATCAACAAGCTACACTTCACTACAACATTTATGACAGCTCCTTTTAAACTCATCAGTTCTCAAGGAATTCTAATCTAATCTAGTCTTATCTATGATCATTTCTGCAAGAAGTATTAAAAGAATTCTGAGCTGGTGATAATTTGCCAGTGCTGAACTTCTAGCAAAAGAACATTCATTATTGTACTTTCAAGCTTACCTAGATGGAGATCATTGAATTCCTTGCTGGAAGGAACAGGCATGTGGGAAAGCAAATATTCCATTTGCTTCTCTAAAAACCTTCAAGACTAATTTGTCTCCAAAGAAGGTCATACTTAACTGAAAACCAGGTTGATTTACATATTTATTTTCAGGCTAACTATAGTAAACTGTAACTTCTGCTTGCCCTAAGGTTTCTCCAACAAATTTTTTTGGGCCGAACAAACTGTTTAACACTGAATTTCTTTCCTGTGCAGGTGCTATTTTGTAAGCCAGTATTGTTAAACTGTTGTAGGGACCTTCCCACTATGCATTTTAAAGGACTGAGAGATCTGCACGTAGGCTGTTCATGTCCTTGATGTGCCACAACAATTGAAGTCCAGCTAGTGTGAAAAAGGATGGAAAGCTTGCCTAAGAACAGGTTGGGCAGCTCTGACCTGAAGAAGCATCTGTTTCCTTGCTGTCAGCCAGAAATAATTATATTATATGCAAGCTTGTACTAGAATTTCTGGTCTTTTCTCTTGGCCTCCAGAGCCAGAAGAAATCTGTGTAGTTCTGGTGTTACACACTCTTTTTCTCCTTTAGCTCCTCATTTCTGCTAAAAAAGAGGAATCAATTCTTTACTAGCTACTAGCAGAGAATACTTACTATTAAGGTTTCTGCCAGGTTTGCTTAATTGGACTCTTTGAATAAAAAAAGCCACCAAAGGGCTATGGTAGTAATCTCAAAGCTCTGTTTTTTGCACTTCAGCACTGGATAAACTTTGGTTAATCAAATTTCTACAAGTCAAGCATATTAAGAGTGAAATTCACCCTGGCTGAAAGGAGCCCTGGTCTCATTAGATCCATTTGAATTTAATCTACTGATATTCTCCCAGTACCTAGTGCTTCATCTTTTGAAATGTAGCTGGTTTGGAAGCATCCAGGTATGCAAACAGATAAAATATTTCAGTAGCTAAAGTACTTTCAAAGTGAAGTTCTCAGTGAAAAAAGTTTAATGTTTAATTTTAATACACTCTATAACAGATTTATAAGCCTTGGTTTATAAATGCCTGCTTTCCTTGCAACAACAGTTCTTGCACTTAGTCCTAAGAATACTTGGCAGCTGAAAGATTTGCATGTTGTTCATACCCACTTAGCCTTTGACTTATAATGAAGCTGCTAGCAAGGACACTTGTAGTGTCAAGCACAATGGCATCCTTGTACAGTGCAACTGGAATAAACTGTAAATTTAAAATAGTGGTGTTTACTATTTAAAACTTAGAGTTAGTAAATATCTTGAGAAAGATTTAGTGAATCAATGAGACTGCTATTATTTTTCACACTTTTCCTGTAAGAAAAGAGAATTGTAATATTTCTGGGTTCTTACATAACTTGGTCTAGCAAGTATTTATCTCATCTTCTATATAAAAAAATCAAACCTCCTCATCCTTAAATAAATCTGTTGTAAACAGAAAAAGTACAAGGTAGAAGTTAACTTAGAGGACTTTCTGTTTCAGCTTCTGAACAATAAATCTCACCTGATCAAATATAATAATACCATCCTGGGTAAAATGTTCCTAAACTGACTGAGCAGACAGGTATATAATGGTTTTACCCAAGAAGGAGAATTCACATTTATTTATCAGCTAGGGTTTTAGGGAGGTTTTTTTTTCAAGAGAATGATATGGGTGTCAGTTCTGAATAAAAATCATGTACCTCTCATACAGTCTAGACTAAATCAAAGTGAAGAGAGCATTTTGTGATTTTTGCAAGTAAATTCATAAATACCAACAGGACTCAACAGATTTTTAGGACAAAATCCTAAAGTTGTTGTGGTGAATACCATGATGTGTGGGGGAGGAGGGAGAGGTGCCAGCTGGATCCATCTTCTATCTTGGCATTTATGCTGTGTTCATCACCATGGTATCAAAACACCTTTACAAGTTCTAAGTGTAACCACAGTAAAGGATCTGTAGTTTCTCCTTGAGTCCTAGGAGGAATGGCTTTGTTGTTGTTGCTATAGTTATTATTATTGAACAGGAAGGTGAAAATAAGGGATTTTACATTTTATTCTTAAGAAGCTGAGATTCCTCAGGGAATCAACTCCACAGCTGTATGCCAGTTGCCAAGACAATTTTATCTCTACATGATATAGAGATTATTCTTGTCCCAGAAAATTCCAGCTGCAGTTAGTGAAAGGTCAGGAAGGGAGTGAGGAGGAGTCCTCATCCTCTTACACAGGGCACAGAGAAGATGCTCAGGATGGACAGAGGCAGGGAAATAAGAGTTGTTGAACACACTGCTGATTTTTCTTGGTTTCCCCAGCAGTGCAGGCAGTTTCCCTGAGCGTGTGTGCCAGAGCACTCTCCTTATCCCTGTGCCAGCAGAATGTGCCTCCCTTGGGCTGCCATGGATTGATGCACAGAGACACCTGAGAGATGCCTGAATACATTTTCAGGAACATACAGCAGATGCACTGCAGCTTAAAGCTGTATTGTAGGTGGAAATATTATTTCCTTAAATATTTCTACATTTTCTCACATAATAAGCATCAGAATGTGGCCTTTGTATTTTTGTCTTTAACTTCTCCTGTATGTTTTTTTTCCTATAGCCTTTAATGTTAGATTTTGGGTTTGCATTCATTATGAAGAACATCCATTGAAACAAGTAGAATATTATGTCCTGTAAAGAACATGTCAATGAGAATAAACTATAAACTCTTGCTCCTTAGAATGAAATCTTCACTCCACTGAATTTAATGGTAATATTCCTATTAATAATAATGAGTCAAGACTCTGCATACAGCTATCAATAATTAATTATTGATAGTCAACAAACCTAATATTAAAAACATCCTGTGCAATGAGACAAAAAGATTGAAAACTGGATCCAGGCTGAGGCTTTATATGGCAGATCTTTTTCTGATCTTGTTGGGTAAGTGTTTTAGTGGTTTTAGTGTTTTTGGTTGTTTTTTTGGTTTTTTTTTTTGAGCTAAACATTATGACAGAAACAAGTGAGATAATTGGATATTATGAGATATCTGCTCGTTTTCACTTATGGTCATTTTATGTGTTGAAATATTTTCATTGTTTATGTAGCAAAGTGATCCTATTGTTCAGCCATCTAAATTATCTCTTTGTTAATCATATTATCAAGGACCATATCAACTGTTCTAGTTTGCCTAGAAATTACAAGCAATTTCCTTATAAATTTGGGGGTTTTTTTAATTGTTTTTTTTTTATAATGTAGATCAATCTAAATTCACAGGGAGAATTTGTTAAACTGGAAAATCCTATTTATGGGCTCAAAGTGTATAGAGATTACAAAATTGCCTTTCAAAAGGCCAGCTTTCTGTCAGGTGTGTAGGAATGAATGACAGACTAATTCCTGCACTCATCCAAGAAAATTGAGAGTTGTCCTCTTACCAAGTATTCTGTTACAATTGGCCCTATAGATGTGCCTCTGCTTGTATATATATATATATATATATATATATATATGTATGTATATATAACTGTATGTAAGTTTATACATATATATATTATTTCCATATTAGACTGAAATATTTCTTTTACAGCTTCTTTACATTTTACACTTGAGTTACTTGCCTGTATTGATTACAGATTAAACAATCCATTCTGAAACTCTCAGATACCAGTGTTTTGTGATAAAACTGTTTAACCTTACTGTACTCTGAAATAATCTCCAAAATATACATATTAAGGAACAGATATCCTAAATATTTATTAACATTAGATTATATTTAGCAGGTTAGATATAATCTGCTGATTTAAGTAAACACTACAACAAAAAGATACCACAAGAATCTGCTGTCAGCATCTTTTTGCAGCACTTCTTAAGACTCCCTTATGTGCATTTCACATTGCAGTTAAAATCCTTTTTTTGTCCTGTTGTTTATCCAGCTGTGGGATTGCTACACTTTTACAATAATAAAAAAAAAACCTCTAGGCAAATCTATGTTATAAAACCACCAAAAATTATTAAAAATGTTCTGCTACATATTATTTACTCTAAGCATTAAATTTTCAGTTTAATACTGGCTTTATTCAAAGAGCAAGGAAATTAGATTGATGCTTTTCATTCAAGATAGTATAACAGAATACCTAGACAGATGTTCTAGATAGATGTTGCATTTATGTAGGTGTAACAGGGTTGTTCTGTGCTCAGAAATATCAATGATGAATACTGTTAGCCTTACCAGAATGCTGTCTAGAAAGAAAACATAAGGAATGGCATTTACTCTTCCACCTTGAAATCTTCCTGTTTTTTTGACCCATCTGTCAGTATACCTGGTTTATAGGTTATTTCTTCTCACTGGCTATCATGCTAAAGGACAGAGAAGCAAATCCCTTTGGAGCCAGCTTTAGCACTGCTCTTTACAGTTGGCTGTCAAGTGGAGTCAAGAAGGGACAGTTGCTACCATCTGCCTGAAAGCATGGTCTGGAACCTGTGTGTGTGTTTGTGCACGTCAACAGCTTTCCAACATATGGGCCTAAATTTAACTTCTGAATTCATTATTGGCCTTTCAAATATGTGACCTGGTTTTCAGATGTACTGACCACTCAGACATCTGGTGGTTTCATGTAAACTGTGATTATTCAGCATCTCTTGAGCAAAATCACTCAGTGCAGTGTAGTTTCCATCTTAAATTAGTGAGAAGACAGTTGTTGGATTTAGTAGATACTGAGTTGATCCATGGATGTTTAACCTTTGGCAACCACATCTGACCCTCTAGGCCAGGCCTACAGTCACATAAGTGAATCTGACAGTCACCTAAAAACTGGTGACAGCATCATCTGACACTGATAACTGTGTCATAGAATTAAAAAGGTATCACAGAGCTCTGACCATTATTACTTTGTGCCACTTGTTTCATCTGTTTTATGACTTAGCATTTTAAAATCATGAGCATCTTTTTAACAGTTAGCATCCTCTAAAAATGGAACTGTCAAGAGAAATTTTCTTATTCATAAATCTGAAAGCTCTTGCATCTATATATTAGTACTATATGTAAGACTCAAAATACATCAAGCTGCTGATGGGCATGTTGTGACAGTGATACAGGGAGACATCATTAAAGCCTATTATCAGGGAAGCACACTAAAAAGGTCTAATTTTCAGTAAGAATTTTTGATTTTGATTCCTTGACAGAGCATTTTGAAAGACATGCAAAATATATGGTGGCTAAAATATTTTGTTAGTTAAGTGATACAGCAACTTCACATTTCTGTGAACAGCAAGTTCTTCACTTCTGGGGTTTACAGCTTTCTTCTATAGCCCTTGAGGGCTATTAGTGCTGAAACTGGCAGACTTTAACTGACTCATCGATTTGACTTCTTGTTCTGCCTTCCATCCATGGATGTTCCAGGCCTGAAGAATGCACATTGTAGACTAAACTTGTCTACCTCTTTATCTCAGTTGCTGAGGAGTTTCAGAAGAGGTATTGGTTAGATCAGCTCCTCAGCTGGTCTAACATATTCCAGAGTCAAACAGCAGAGGATAAGAAAATTTTCTCTCCTATGTGTCCTGTTCTATATCTAAGCACAGCTTCTCTATGCTCAGGCACAGTATACAGCCTATTATACTCACTTTAACCTTGACAATTTTTAATGCTATTTTAGGCCTGTTTAGAAAGGCTTCCTTTCTGCCTTGAAAAATTGATCTCATGGGAACAAAGGTAGTTTGCTTTTCAGTTGGAAAGATACAAAAGCAGTTCCAATTTTTTGATCCTATGTAGCCTTTTTTTCACCTTTTTTTTTTTTCTTTTTTTTTCTCTTTTTTTGTTAACAAGATAAAGATTTTGTTGGCAGGAGTTTGCAATGATCTGCAGAGCTTTCCTTGTCAGTTTCAGTAATCCTCAAACACCTGGTCAATCATTCCAGATCTAAATTCCGTGTCAATCTAATTTATAACAAGCAGAAACGTACCTTGTTCACAGGTACTTGCAATACTGCTACAATTCAAAAGTAACATCAGTTTTACCAAAGAGAGAAACTGGCTGCCAGCTTTTCTTGTTCAGGATCAGAGGAGTAGCTGTGCAACAGGCAAACCTGAGGGCACAGCTCATTTTCCAGCTATACTGCTGCAAGCTGCTTTAGACGTGTTGGCACTTTTTTCCCACTGCAATATACTGAAGACATTTGCACTATACATGTATTTCTTCTTGTATGTTTATTTGCAAGTACTCTATTTACCTTCTACATTTATCTGATTTTTATCTAATTTCTGAATTAACTTTGAATTAGCTACAAGAACTCTTGGGATTTCAAAGTCCACTCCAAATGTGGTTGATGTTACTGCCTGCCTCAAATACAACCCATGTCATTACTACAGTTAAGATTTTACAAGAACACTGAAGAGAAAAATGTTAGGTTATAAAGGCAATTTCTACATTATAAATTGCAATAAATTATATTGCTTCTCAGTAAGCCATGAAACTAAGTCTCTCATGGTTATTCATTCATGCAGCGCCTCTTGGCTTATTGATGGTGAAAATCTCTTGATGGTGATCCCTTTGCTATGAGCAAAGTGTATTTTTTGAGATCTGATGACAATAACAAAGAAATGCTCAATGTTCATGAGATGTTCCTGTTAAAATTGCTGTGAATCCATGAAACTATAAGAACGAGCTGCTTCTGTCCTGGCCCGTATGTGCATCTTTTTAAATGAAAAGTGAAAGGTTAGTTAGAAGATATGTGCTCACTATTTATAAAAGCAGAAGTATATTTAGTGTGAACACAATGCAGGTTGGCATTTCACACTTTGCTGATACACTAATGATTGCAGTTATTGGTAAAAAGAGCAAAGGCTTATGAAACCAAATGAATTTTAACCACCCAGCAAAACTAATATCACTGGGGAAGGACACTGCTGATTGAGGAGTGACAGAATTCAGTAGAAGCAAATGGGGCTCTCTGATCTACACGAATTCATGAATGTAGAGCTGTTCAAAACAAACTTCTGTGTTGTGTGATTAAGGGTGTTTACAGTATTTGTGAATCATAGGACTTTTTTCAGTATCTATAAACATTATGTCACTTGTAACCTTCTTGGTAAAACACACTTTAAGTCTCTTGAGAGAGTTCTTTAACTCATGTCTGCTAAGACACTTCTTCCAGGTCTAAGCTTCCCTAGTGCTGTCCAGCAGACATCTTCCACCTCTGAACTAACTGCTCTTTTAAAGACAGTGACTGCAAGCCTGGTGCCACTTGCTCTGGCACAGAAGAATCATCACTTCTGTTGTCCAGCCAGTAAAAATTTTGTATCTACATCCAGACACCCCACTACAGCATGAAATGACTACCAAGGAAACAGATGTTGACTGCTTCATTCCAGTTTCCACATGACATTTCTTATCACAAAATATCTTTCACATCAATATTGCCTGAGATCAGGCCTGTCTAGCTGCTTTGTTTTGACAGATATTCACAGCTCTGGAATGTCTGTTAATAATAATGATTGAGCTATCAGGATTTTATGGGAATTAATGGTTGGCTAGAAAGCTCCATTGACTCAGTGCTCAGCAAAGGACTATTCTCTCTGTAATCAAAAGGACTATTACTCTCAGGTAATCAGTCCTAGGGAGACTCAAAGGTTGCATTGACACTGCTATTATCAACAAAAATAAAATACAGAATTTTGAACATAATGATTGCAATGCTCCATGTGTGTGGAAACTGGGGTGGACAGGGAGCTGGCTTCACCTGCAGATGCAGAGAGCTTCAGCTTCAAACCCTGGGAGACACCTAGCTAGGAGAAAGGACATCCTTTGACATGGTGGTGAGAGAAGAGAGAAGGGTTGTCTCATGGGAACTAACATGCTAACCAGTTTGTTACAAATGGGGTGTTGTTCTTGGTTTTGATATATGGTTAATTGCCAGCTACATCTCTGGTTCTGTTCCTTATCCTCGTTATTGATTGGATCCTGTACCCTCCATCCCATCTGTACCTCTGTGCTTTTGGGGTTTCCAGGTCTGTGGAAATTGTCCCTTGTATCATGTGTTTTCTATGTTTATTATTTTTACATTAAAAGTTCTTTGTTTCGAGGCAATTCCATCATTCCTGTCTCTCTCTATACTACACCACAGACTCCCTGGCTGGCCTGGTCCTGTTGTGGCCACCTGCAGCAGCCATACATATGGTCTAGTTGTTCTATACTCTTCATATTTGCTACCACCTCAACATTCAGGTTAACTCACTGACTCCCCTAATTTTACTCCTTTTCAAACTCTCTTATTTACATTAAAAACCCTGCAACAATCAGTTCTGTGTACAATTCCACACAGAATTCAATAAACAGAGTATATGCAGCTTCCATGTGACATGAGTATACATTGCTACTGAATTTACCAGAAGAGGTGCCTATTTTGTAGATTAAAGTTGAACCACAAGCATTGCCACTGATTCACATCATCTTGGTGAAAACAAGTCAAAGAAATTAGGGGGAAAATACAACAAGAATTTTGTATACGACTGGTGTCTAAAATAAGAATTGCACTTAATTAAATGTACAGTCACTAGAGTAAAGAGAACTCTGTAGGTTCAGGTTGAAACATTCATCCTCTTAGTTATTTTGGAGGCAAAGAACATTCCTTATGGGATAAATCTATAGAAAAGTAGGTAATTATTACTTGCCTTAAAGCAATGTCAAAAAGAGGTCTTGAAATTCTTGAAGTCTTGAAAGTGGAAGATGATGGTGCGAAACGGGGAAATCTTTCATGTTTCTCCACTTGTTAACCATAACTGAAATAAATGACATTTATTGACTGACTTTATAACGAAAAGCTTTATAAAATCACACAATGACCCAAAACGTGCCTCAGTACTATGTGTAATACTTCTCTGACTAGTTTTATTTCTGTAATTGCAACTAATGGCTTTATATTTTGGTTATGCAGGTGTTCTTAGAAATATAATGCTATGAAGCCATTAGAGCACACTGCCACAGGTCTAGTAAAAAGGGTTTGTGCCCCAGTCTAGAGCAACTCCAGTTTGCTGTTAGAATTCTAAGACATGGTACAGCTAAAATAACTTCACTACTAATACAACTAACTGGCAGAGAGAGCATAACAATTGAAGTAACTTATAATTAATTAGGGATGGCATGATTTATGGGTTCTGAGTTCCATGGTTCTGATCCAAAATCTCCTTGTGCTATAGACATTTTTTTTTTTTCCAGGGAGGTTTGATCTCCCTCCTGTTTTTTTCCCAAGCACATGCCACTCAGTGTTGAGTTCTGATCTCATGGACCTGAATTCCACAGATGTCAGGTTCTAGCCTAAATCCTTCAGGCTTCTTTTTTGTAGGGGAATTCTTAAGGAAAACCCTAGGAACTCAGCAAAACAAGAAACTTGTACCATATTTAGTCAGGATTAATAACCCATAAAATAAATCGGTTTTGGATGTTATTATTTCCGCACATGTATAGCACTAATCATGCAAAATATTTAAGCAGCTTTTTAGCCGTCAAATCAACAGGGAAACTTGCATAATCTTAAGTGCTTGACAGACTGGACCTTAAATGTCTCTAGATGCAATAAGAAGTATGGAAAAGATTCATTTTGTGCAGTATTTTCAGCACAAACTGCATCACAAAGTGTTAAATAATAAATAATAGCAGAGAGAAGTATGCACAAGGGAGGAATGATATGATTTCAGAGGAGACTTGAAAGGGGATGTTGATGAGGTGGAGGTTTTAAGAATTAAATATTAAAACCCAGAAAGGCTGTTTTTTTGGCTGGGACTGATTGTTTTTCTCTGCTGAGAAATAAAGGGGCTTTCTAGCCTACCTCCTGAACAAAGATGCCAGGCTTACTGTCAAACTGTTCAGTGGAATCATCACTGTACTTAGAGTCTATTTTTAAGAGAAGGCAAAGGATTGCAATTAGCTAACTACAGCCCTCTCCGATTCCAAACGTCTGCTTCGTCCTCTGCCTCACCTTTCTGTTTATTTACCGCGTAACAACTGCACCCGGGCTTGGCCCAAGTTCCTGAAGAGCGCCAGGGATGCAGAGGGAGAGGGAGGGCAGGCTGGCATGGCAGAGCCCAGCACAGCAGCCTTCCCCAGAGCCGAGAGCAGCCCCCGGGGCCGCGGCAAGGCGCTCACACAGTGCCCCGAGGAGAAGGGAGGCGGCACCAGCCCACACTGTTAAATCACGCCATAGCGGGCTTATTTCCTACATTTGGTGGCAGCATAGTATTCAGGATAATATTATTGCTACTTGCACAGGTTACTGCTGAACCAAATGACAGAGATGAGAGAGTTAAGTAACAGGGATGAAGAGTGAATCACTAAAAAGTCTTTCCCAGAGTCAGTTCTCTGTTTGGGGGAAGTTATTTCAGTTCTATATAGCGCAAACAACCCGCTGCCTCACCGTGTCCTCTGGAGCCAACTGATTGACATTATAAGGATATTTTTAAATAAATAATGTGCAGGAGCAGCTCATGTTTAGCAAACAAAGCCGTGCTCGGCAGCGCGCACTGCGAGCCCCTGTACCTGTGCTGGGCACGCCGGGCCAGGGCAGCGCCCGCTCCCGCCCGGCCTTGGCAGAGGCGCGGCCCATGGACGCCGCTCCGCCCGCGGCACCTGCCCTTGCCTCGCAGGTGAGTGCGTCTCCGAGAGCGCTCCGAGAGGAGTTCCCGGGAGCAGGAGCGCTCTACTTATGGGCAGAGGAGCTCTCCTGCCGCGAAACTGCCCCCCGGCTCGCCCAGCCCAGCCCGGCCCGGTTGCCCCCGACCCCGCTCGGCGCGGGCTGAGGGCTGGAAGAGGCAGAGCGGGGAGGCGCTCCCGTGCTTTTGGAGACGCACCTGTGGGGAGCGCCCGCCGGGGCGGGAAGTCTCTTATGTAAGGGATGGCGAGGAGCGGGTGAGGGGGGCGAGGCGGGGGTCGGCTCTGCGGCGGGGCTGATGCGAGGAGGGAGAGCTCCACAAAAAGGCTGGAAGGGAGAAAGAGAGAGCGGGAGCGAGGCAGAAAGGAAGGGAGAAGTCGCCGGCCTCTCAGCGGGGCTGCCGGAGGAGACAGGCGGGCGGGCAGCCCCATCTCGGGCACGCAGCTTCCCGCAGCCGCCTCAGAGAACGGGCTGGGCTCTCCGCGCTGGTACCGCGCTCGCCCGCCCGCCACGGCGCATCCTTCCTTCCCCGGCGGCTGCATGCCGCGGCGGGTCCGTCCAGCCTCCCGCGCCCTGCCCCGGCAGCCCGGCCCCGGGCGGGGCTCGGCGGGCGCCGCGGGTGTCTGAGGGAGTTGTACCAAAGAGCGCGGCGGGCTCCGCTGGGGAGCGAAAGGTGGGTGCCCCCGGCGCCCCACGCTGGCACCAGGCTGCGCGGGGACGCTCCTCGCTCGCCCTCTCTCCTCCTCCCGCCCCTGCAGCGCTCTCGCCTCAGCCCTCCCGCTTGGCGGCCCCTCCACGCCCCCCTCGCCAGCCCGGCGCGGTGCCCCGCACGCCGCCGCCACCTCCACCCCTCGGTCCTCCTCTTCCTCCTCCCCCTCCTCCTCCTCCTCCTCCCGCGCTCCCTCTCACGCGCACTCTGTTCCACAAGTGCCGCGCGCTCGCTGCTCCGGAGCGGAGCGGAGCGGGGCCGGGCTGCGGACCCGGAGCGGGGCTGCGGACCCTGCCCGGCCCGTTCGGGGCTGTCCGTGGTGCTGGAGGCGAGCGCGGGCTGAGCGGGCGCCCGGCCCCTGACGGAGCCCCTTTATGTTCAGCTCCTGGCGCAGCGCAGCATCCAGCAGCTCGAGCGGCGGCGGCAGCAGCATCGCTGAGCCGGGGCTGGGAGGCAGAATGGAAGGCTTTATTCGGCTGCTCTTCGGCTACTTGGTGGCGGACCTTCTCACGCTGGTGTGTCGAGCTCAGGAGAAAGCTGGCCAGCAGCTGGGGAGCTTTGTGGTGCTTTCGGGAGGAAACCACTCCAGCCTCGGGGAACAGATAGACCCTTCCGAGCCACCTCCCACACCAGACTTCTGCAGGGGCTACTTTGACGTGATGGGGCAGTGGGACCCCCCCTTTAATTGCAGCTCGGGAGAGTTCATCTTCTGCTGTGGCACTTGTGGCTTCAGGTTTTGCTGCAAGTTCAAGAAGACAAGGCTGGATCAAAGCACCTGCACAAACTATGAGACGCCGTTGTGGATGAACACTGGGAAGCCTCCTTCCCGCATAGACGACCCTCTGCATGACCCTACCCGGGATAAAACCAACCTTATTGTCTACATCATCTGTGGGGTTGTAGCAGTCATGGTACTGGTGGGGATCTTCACCAAACTAGGGCTGGAGAAGGCGCACAGACCCCAGCGGGAGCACATGTCCAGGTAAGGCTGAGTGCCAGGCAGCAGGGTCCCTCTCCCCCATCTCCTGCCCAGCCCCTAGAGAGGAGAGAGGAGCCCGTGTCCCTGCCAAACAACTCCTGCCAGGCAGGCTGCATTCCCCTGCAAGGCGACTGAGAGACACCAACTTTGCTGAGCAGAGCTCCTGAGGTGCCCCCAGCCTGGGTTATTACAGAACATGCATATTGAGGAAGACTAGGGATAATTGTGGAGTCTGCACAGACAGTAGTCCTTTTTTATCTGCAGTGCCTGACCCTCTCCCTAACAAGATCCAGCAAGTGTTCCCAGATATACTGTGCATAAATAGAAAAACAAAAAAAAAAAAACTGAAACCAGCAACACTGAATTATAGAAAGCCTGATGCATTCCCTCTTCCAACAGTTTCAAAGATTGGAAAATGTTTTTACTTCTCAACAGAAGGATGTAAACAAATACCATCTCACCCTCCCTCTCCAGCTGCAAAATGGTTTTGGCAGGACCTTCCCTACTCCCCCAGCCCTTGCAAGTGTGTGAGCTATTTGTAAAATTTCTAAGCTGTGAAAAATGAGTCAGGGTGGAAGGGAAGAGGAAGGCATAAAAAGGAAAAGCTATTGTAGAATTTCTTAACATTTTTTCAGTTACTGTTGAGAGGTAAAAAATGGAATATGAAAGTCTTGCCTCATCCATGTATGTGTGTGTTCTAACTCTGTCTCCACAGTGTAATGGCTGAGTTAAATCAAAGAGAACCTCCCCCACCTAGAGTTAGGCATGCTGTGTACTGTCTACTCCAGATCCTGGCTGCCTAGCGGTGGATAAGGCAGGTGGGCAACTCGGGACAGAGCCCAGTGTCTTTAACAACAAATTCCAAACCCAGATTGTCACAGCAGTTCAAAATCAAGGCATAACACATTTGTCAAGTTTGCAGTCTGTCTGATTCTTTATGCTAATCCCAGGCACATGAAAGTAAAGCAGATGGGGGAAAGGCATTAAAAAAGGCAAACAGATCCATTAAAGAGTCTAAATAGATCTCAGCATATTGCGAAACTTCAGTGATGAAATGCAATGAAAGGATCCCTTCTACTGGATGTGCAGTGTGGCAGAAAACTTCCTCTTGCCCTGACTGCTAATGGTGTAGCTCACAATCTTTAAGGCTTAGATGAAGAGTCATCCTTGGAAAGACAGTACAAGCGATCATCTCAACATCTGGAGCCTCCTTTTTACTGAAGTTTCTGCATGACTTTTTGATTAACTCCTTATCCTGAAATGAACAGAGAAAGTCACAGAAATACTCCTGAAAATGCATCACCAGTCCATGAGCTATTTGCTATTTATAAACTGGCTGATATGGATATGCTTTACTACTGAGGAAAAAAGCACATTGCAGAAATTTTAGTCAAGAGCATGTGTCGGTGATACTTCTGCAAAGATGGTTTTTGTTGAGGAAGGTATGATAATCGTTTAGACATTTTGAATATAAATGGATAAAAACAATATATGTGTCCCAAATAGTTTTTAAAATTTTAATCTACAGAGCTTGTTTGCAAAAAGCTTTCCCTTGCTTCAATCTCTCTCTATAGTGTCTTTGTGCAGGCAAAAAAAGAGGGCTCGTAATAGTCACAAAGCCCAGAACAGAGTGAAGAAGCTCTAAGCCATCCCTGCAAATTATGGCTTAAATAGGTCCTGCTTCTTTGAGTAGAAATATTTGCTATCTGAAGTACAGGTGTGAAGTATTATGAAAGGATATTCTGTCTCAGTTTATGGAAGTAGAATTACAGGGGATTGGAAAATCATTCTGATATCCTTGAGTCATGTATGCATAAAGATTAGGCTTCTGAAGTGGGTCTCAGCAAAGGTCGTCTGTTACCTTGATTACTTAACAACGTCTGTGATCTTGTACATGAAACTGTTCAAGGCAGGATTATATAGAAACTTGGAAAGTCATGATCACATGGAAAAACAGTCACCCACTCAGTACACATAATAGCTAGTCATGTTCTGAAAAAGAAGATCTATAGCCTTTTTTTTTTTAATATTTTTTTCTTATTCCAGTTGTGGGATGGGTTTAACATTAATTTGAAAAGGAATTAGATTTGTAAATCCCTTTGGAAATCTATAAATATATTCATTGAGTGAAGAATTGAAGTAACCTCTTAGTCCTCAAATGAGTTTTTGACTAAAATATTCCATTTTAACTCATGTTACATTACTAATGTTCTGAAAAAAGGCTGCAATGTTAAAAAAATAATTTATCTGTTCAAACAGTTAATAGTACCAACAACTGATAGAATATATAGGCTGTGTTCATAGTCACCTTCTTTTGTAACACTTATCACTACAATATTAGAAAAACACCTCCTACGTTAGTTTTTTTTTTTTTTTTGTACTGAACCTTATTAATAAGCAGAAGTTTAATGCATCAAGAGTGTGAGGTAGGCCAAAGCAAAAGTACTAAGTGTTACTCCATTTTGGCTGGCAGCAAGAAACACACAGAGAATGATTTGTCATCTGTTTTCTTAGCTAAGATTGTCTCTTTTCCCTTGCCCAGCCAATGGCTACATCAAACATTTGAATCCCCCTCATTTCTGTGAACAAATGCACCTAGGAGAGGGATAGTACTTCTTATCCAAAAAGACAATGCATAATGGAAACTGTTTTTTTTTCTAATGGGGGGCTAATTTTCTAAGAAAAATGAACAGCTGGTACAACTGGTGTAAATGATACATTTCCATTTTCAATTTACTAAAAATATTTCAAAATATGAACAGAGACATGACACGTAGGAATAAGAACATTGACTTCTAAATTGGAAGCAAAACTCTGCCATACTTTTAAATTCCTTGCATTACTTTATCTTGCAGTCAGTAGATCTGCTGTTGAAGTAAGACACTGGTGTGTGTAAGAGTAGTACAATGTTAATAAAGAAAACTTTCTTTATTAACTGAGCATAGTTTCCATACAGCTGTCTTTCATTAAATTTTGTTTACTGCTGTACCAAAACAAACCAAGAACACTCCGTTAACTTCACTGAATTTTCCTGAAATATTTGACAATGATAAAAGCATTGTGGAAATGTATTTAATTAGTGAAAAACACATATAGGAAAAGGTCTCTATTGAGCAAGTCCCTTTAGAATAAAAGTCAAGACTTGTGCTTTTTTAGAGAGCTTGTTCCTTTTGTTTTGAGGAAACAGGCCAGGTATGGCACTGTTGAGGTTTTCTTTCTGTTGACACAGAACTGTAAATCTGGAAGATGAACATAAATAGGGGAGTACAGAATTAATTCTGCATGGTGTATTTCATTTTAGACCTTGCATGTTTTGCTTCTCTTCACTTTAAAATTTGTTCCTTAATGTTAAAAGGAGATGTGAATTCCCTTCAGCTACAGTGTCCAAGACTAAGCAGTAATAGTAGTATCCAGAGTAGCTCTTCCTTTCCCCTTCTTTTTCTCCTATTTTTGAGGAGAAGAAGGAAATCAGATGGTGTAGGAGGGAGCTATGGCAGAGGGAGGGAATGTGGCAGTGTTGTGCCTGAGAGGACACAGACCTGATGTGCTTGCTGAAGCAGCCCAGGAGCTTCCTTAGGCATGTGAGGGCAGCACGTTCTTGCTGCTTGAGACTACACCAATGGGCCTGCCAGGCTCCATCAGTTCAAGTGGAGAATTTTCTCTCAAAAATGAATAGAAAATGAAAAAGCTTTACCTCTGTTGCATGGAGGAGATTATTCTGTAAATACAACTGTGCCTTTGCACCTTCCTTAATCCTTGCAGAGAATGTGCAAACAAACCAAGAACTGAAAGGACAATGTTTACAGTCATGCTCTTATGCTGTAACTCCTGTTTTTAAAAACAGTGCTTCTGACAGTGTGTTAGCAGTCTTTCAAATATTGTGAACCATCTGAGCTCTTCTTTCTTCCTTCACAAGGAAGAAAGTGCCCAGTGCTGAGCTCAGGAGTGAAGTCTTTTATTGATCATTTAAAAGACATGTAGTTTGGGCCAAAAATAGCCTGACTTGCCAAAATCCTGAATCCTATGTGTGAAATTATTTCTCTTATGGGTTTTGACTCTATTTTGGAAGCAAAATATGACAAGTGACTTTTCATGAAATAACCTGTGTTTCAGCTTCTTTCAGCTTGTGCCCATAAGGTATGGGTGCAATGCCTGCCTCCACACACTTTATAACACCCCAAACCAGTATTACATATCAAAAAAGAAAAATCTTATGGCAAGATAAATGCTGGAGTTTTGTGATACTTGGGTAGTTCTGGGTTATGAACTCCTATGTAGGTAACACTTCTCCACTTCTGCAATACTGCAATTGATATCACTGCACAGGTCTTAATGACACTGCTCCCTGACTAGAAGGTTATCTTACTCTTTGCATTTCCTTAAAAAATCATGCAGTATATCATAGGTGCAGGTAAAGACCCTCTGTATAACTTTAACTTTTCAATGGGCCTTACTATAAAAATTTCTTCAGATAATGAACAAAATCTATATGACTATATTTAGGTGAGATAAATGCATGAAGGTATTTTAAAACTCTCCTGGCCTATGTGGAATTTTTCAAAGCAAACATCTGTTCAAGGATTTTGTCATGTACTGGGGAACAACGCTTCCTTTATCCATTTCATTATATGGGCAAATCCCTAAAAGAACAAAATGCAGGTACAGCATTTCTTTTGTACTACAGTAATACTGAAGCTGCTACACATTTTTAACTCTCTCTGACATCAGTGGGGAATAAGAACATGCTCTCAGTTTAGTGAGCTGTTCTGCCAGAAAAGATTGTACAACTTTGGCTAACATGGTATAGGTTCTGTGTTTTCAAAAACAGAACTTGATGGTGAGTAGTTCATCTTTTCCTAATACTGAAGGAATTGCACAGGTAATACCTTGAAAACCATTTGAAAAAAACCACCCCTGAATTAGTAGAAAACGTAGCATTTTCACAGACAGGCAGTAGTTCATCTGACATTATATAGGGTGTTATTTAAAGTCTACAGAAAACAATATTTACCATCAGACTAAGAGCAATGAGGAGAGGATTTCTGGAAGCCCACTCTGACAGAGTTGGGAAATACTTCGATCTCACAGTTTTGACTCCCATACTGGAGTTAGGAACTTTCATTTACTTTTTTCCTCTCTCAAAAGTGTGTCCAGATGCCTCTGGAATTAGAATTAATATTGATGTCAATAATTTCCTCTGTATAGAGATGTATTTGCATAAATTGGCAAGATGTTAATGGTTTTGGTCCCCATTTATTTTAAATTGTTTTTGCAATATAATGCTTTCTTTTTTCATCATTTCTACATGTCTTTGTGAGGTCTCTTCTGTTGAATTTTTATTATTCTGCTATGTAGGCCAGCTCTGCTATTTCTGCTGCATAAGCACTGCTTCAAATGGGAGCATTACTCTGATACCATTAATCATATGGTTACTGTCTTCTGACCTTTTCCAGGATCAACAGAGTATTCTCTAACATGTTGATCACAACTGTAACTAATATTTTAATAACATAATGTTAGCCATAAACACAATAAAATATCAGTATTGTTCAGCTGTGTACCCAAGCAATGTTCCAGCAATCTGAAAGCAAAATCCAGCTCAGAATTTGTCTGTAACTGAAATGAAGCTGCCTACTTTTTAATATTTTGAAAGTACATTGCTGCTTGATTGAGAAATCATAAAATCACAGAAGTAAAGTAGAGGAGCTAGATGGCACTTGCCATGGTTTTCACCAAGAAATTTGCTTTTAAAAAAAACATTATTGCTATTGTTTTGTTTATTTGTTTATTGTTATTTGTCTATGAGCTAGTATTTCTTGATGCAGTATCTGGGACACAGTATATAATTTTGCAGAAAATTAACCTAAACTGGGCCTAGTGCCCAGAAAATGTGTCCACACTCTTTAAAAATTGCTTAAGAGGACTAAAAATTAAAAACAATAAACCAAAAAGGAGGTAAATAATGGTCCATGATACATTGACCTGAAAAGAAAAGATGTGCACTGAACCCTGAAGACACTGGTAACACATACCACAGCTGTCCTTTGCCTAAGGCAACAGCTTCTGCAGGTGGGCCAATTATTTCCTAGTGCACAGCAGTTCAGCAGGTAGCTGTGGCACATGGCTAAGGGCTAATCCTGCTGCTGGAACTCTGGCAAAACAGCACAGACTCGCAGACACAGGTGCTGCCACGCTGGGAGTTTCAGAGCTGAAGGCTTGGCCAGGAGCTCTGCCCAGGGCTGAGGCAGGTGTGTGTGTTTATCCTGTGCTGAGGGTGGAAGGTGCTCAGCAGCACCTTGGCAGTGGAGCTGCTCCCTCCCCAGTGCCCAGAGCAGGAGTGTCACAGTGCTGGGGCTCTGCAGGGCAAGCCCACGGCCAGCACCAGCCTGGGCCTGGCCCCACTCAGGAACCTTTTGCTACTCCCTCTTGGCTAGCACAAAGCTTTCATCCTGATTCCCAACTGCCTTCAAAGGAGCGGGGAGTGTTCCTGTGCAAGCTTTGCTCTATGTTAAAGACTAGGACACTCACAGAAGTTAGAAAAAGACCTTTTTGATCTCCCCATCTGGATGAGAAATCCTTAAATCCCTGCTTACTGGATTTCTGCATGGAAGTTACATGACTTCTCAACTTGAGTGCCGTTTTTGAATGAAAGCTGTGAAGACCACTGTGTTGTGTGAGCCAGTTGCAAATGCATTTCTTCTGAAATTAGTACTCTAGGTGTTTGTGCAAGGTGTAGCCACTGGCTAGGTGCTGAGGTGTTCAGTTTAACCAAGATGGCAATAATGTTACTGAACACATGCAGTGGCAGAAATCTACAAGGCTCAAGGAGTTTAAATTATGTTCTTCCAAAGCCAAGATACCTAAAGAACTTAATGTGTTTCTGTGTTTTACTTCTAGCACAGTAAGACAACCTAAAAAGAGCCTTAGGTGTGAAGTCTCACAATGAATTTACTTCCCTGCATTTACTGTGAAGGCAGCTGGTTTCTCCAGCAGATGTTATGATTGACTGCATTGCAAACTGAAATAGATCTTGGAACATATTGTTAATGCCTTACAGATTTTGCAGATTCATTCTGGTTTTGTTTGGTTTTCAGGGCTCTTGCTGATGTTATGCGACCTCAAGGTCCTTGTACAACAGATCATATGGAAAGAGATCTAAACATTGTGGTACATGTGCAGCATTATGAAAACATGGAGACAAGACCTCCAAATAACTTACGTAAGTTGCATTTTAACTTCATCAATGGCTGGAATGCTGGTACTGAAAAGATCACTTAGAAACAAATGTTGCTGAATGTCAAGTGAGGATCAACAGTACATGGGTTCTTGCAAATTAGCAATAGTATTTTCTTAGAGTCAGAAAAATTTAGTTTCCTAGTGCAGATTAGTGCAACAGTGGAAGATATAAATTTAGAATAGGAAAATTAGTAAATTTTTTAGTTAGTTTTAAATATTTAAATGTTTAGTTAGTTTTAAATATTTAGTTTTAATTAGTTTTCTTGGTTGACTGATATTGGTTTTGTATCTTTGTGTCTTCAACCTGTTGTTTTTGCTCATATTGTTTTTGCTTTATTCTGTGTTTTGTTATACCACAATAGAAATTGTTGTGGTTACAGATGAATTTAGCAATGTGTTTCATAGGGCTGTAACATCCACGAGCAAAGTGGTCTCATTAGGCTATTAGATCATATCCACTAGTATATTAATTAAACACTTTCCTAGATAGCATCAAGTTGTATGTGGTTTTCATTTTCTCAAGGGGATGATGAGAAGAATATTGCTTTAATTTTTAGATAATATTTTTATTCTGTATTTGCTATTTCATGTTTATGTTATTGAAGGCAAGAAAAAAGTCCACCTTGGAGCTTCAGGTGAGATATGGTGACATATCAAGTGGTTCTGAAGTCCTGCACAACTTATTTTCCCAGTCTCTATTAGAGCACAGGACAGATCTTTCTCATACTCAGATACATGTTCCTCTTGTGATAGACAATGCCACTGTAAATTTAATTTGAAGACTTATTTATGTAACTTATATTCAGCCATATCTTGAAAAAAAAATATATACACATACTTGAATTATGGATATGTTTACCAAATCAGGTTCAATATATTTATAAAATAAAAAGGTACCATTCAGGAAAGTTTAAATTGTTAGGCAGTGGGTGACTATATTCTGTGCTGTAGACCAGTGTAGATGTGCATTTTACTGCAAATATACTTCTACTGCATTGGTATTTGCATTTTGAAACATTTGAAGTATGTGCACTCATCTTTTTCTTCACTATAGAAAGAAAGTTTGCTTATATTTGGAGTTTTATTTGGACTGCATTGTGCAGTTATTGGTGTTTTTTTATGGAAGGGTGTGAAGACAATGGGAGAAAGAGCAGCTCCACGTGCTGCCTGTGCTGCTGGTGCCTGCTTTGTGAGAAAGGCTGACAGTCATTCCTTGTGCATCCCTACAGAGTAAAGGGAGGGAATGAAAGCTGTGCCCTCGAATAAAGGTGTCACATACAGAGAGATGTGACACCTCATCAGGTGACATTTCATCTGTCTGCCCTGCTCTCCACTAAAGAGCTTCCAGCTGGGGCTCTGCAGATGAGCAGTGCAGAGAGGGAAGCACACACCCTCCCCATGTACAAACACCACTTCTGGGGGAGCCTAGGCTGCTCCCTCAGTCAGAGGTGCTCTAACACCCTGCAGCCTGGCTTCTGAAGGGTTAAAGCAGGATGGGAACGTGCACTGCATCTCTTTGTCTGAGCTAAGCTCCTGGCTGATGTCTGATCCTTCCCATGACCATGTTTGCAGGAACAGTACCAAATAGTAATGAAGTTTGGGTCTATTGTCTTATCTCACATGTGAAGTGTTCAGAATCACAGTTAATGAAGGAGCCAGAAAGTAAAGAGGTTCTTACTGCATTGATTTTATCTAGAATTTTCTAATGATTACACTGAGATATTTTGCTTAAAATTCTTTGTATATACTACAATATACAACATAATACAGCAATCCTTGAAACTCATTGTTTCTTAGATTTGAATTCAGATTTAAGCCTTGCTTCTAGGAACTCTTGCATATAAATGCAACTCAGGGCCACATAGGTAGTGGATGAAGAAAGAAAAAAAATATACATTTAATGGGATGTTGATTTATGCTGACCCCAGACATCCATACCACCTCTGTCTCAGAATATGGCCCTCTGGCACAGAGGGAAGAATTATATGTGAAGCAGCTTTTGTACCACTGCAATTTACTGCACAGAAGCACTGTGCTGCTTTGGAGCTGTCCTAATCCTTTGGGTCATGTATAGGGGCAGTCCCAACAATGCTTCTTATACATCTCAGGCATTCCTGCTACAGAAGGAAACCTCAGAAGCCTGCAGCTCTGATGATAGTTGTTTCAGTCTTTAATTAACTTTATGCACTGAGTCAATAATTTTAGTTTGTTAAGAACAAAGCTTCAAGTGGTGAAATTACTCAAGGCATTCTATAACCAATATTGCATATATTTTCTTCATAGCAAGTAGTTTGTTGTGCTGTATTTGTTGCCATTTTATTCCCATAAAATCATGTGAAACATGGTTAAATGAACGATTAGAATTAGCCAGAACATCACAAATGATTGAAATCTGTTGAAAATGTGGAAAAAATCTTTATAAAAAGACAGAATTATTATGACAAATTTTTGAAGGTCAGTATCTTGGTAAATCAGAATTTTATAGTGAAGTTCTGAAATAATGCAAGAGTGGATTTCACAGGCAGAAACTTTGTCAGTGAAACATTACCTACTACCAATGCTGGAAAAGGGACAGGCTTTTTGGAGTACTTTTAAATAAGCAAATAAACCAGAGTGAATCACAACTTTCATAGAAATTCTGTTCCAGTCCTATACTTATACACAGAAAATGAAATTGTGTAAAATTATTGCATCATAAACTTCAATACATATTTTTAAAGTTTTCTAAGTTACCACCTTTTATCTACTTGCCATCTCATAATAAGACTTAAATATTTGAGGCTGATGTACTTTTCACATTGATACATAAACGTGAAGAGGACAGGAGAAATTTTTTTAGTCATTACACATCTTTTCCACACTGTGTCTTTCAGACAAGCTGTTGAAGGCCAAACATTATTAAAAATGTTTTAATTTGAATGTTCATTTGCTCTTTCTGTCCTCTTGAAAACATTTTGCTGATGTTGCCAACATGTTCTGAAAGTGTTTTGTGAAGGGAAGCTCTTTTGTCAAAATGACAAACTTTACATGATCTCTGACACTGAAAATGAGTGTATTTCTGTTTCTGCACTGTTACCAGAGGACAAGGATTTTCTCTGATGCCTGCAGCTGTTTGCCAGAACTTGCAGGCTAGTGGAAGGCCAAAAGCTCTTTTCAGTGTCTTGCAATTTACTCAGTTTCTTGTCCCTGCTTTTTTGATATTCAAGAAAGAGCAGACATTTTGGAAGTTCCCAAAAAACACAGGTTTTCCTTTGCTCATGTGAATCCAGATTTTTAGTAAATCTATTTTGTCCTTAGTGGTTGTTGTCCTAATTTTCTTCCAGGACTGTGCTTTCCTTAGAACTGCTTTTCTGTTATCCCCTTCATTCATACACATTAGAATGTGGTGGTGCTTTGTAAACAAGCAGCAGGTATCTATCAAGAAGTGTAGCACTCAAGTCTTCTACCATGAGATGTTAAATAAAGAAAGTAAAGAAGTTATGTTAATATCAAACCAAAAGCAAACCTTTCTGCAGAATTTGAGTTGTTGTGTTCATCTGTGACTTTAAAGAAGCTTAAGAAAGCAGCAGCATTCAAGGTATTTTTTTCTCTTCTTGTTTTGGTTTTCTTTTTTTTTTAATTTTTTTTCCCTACTTATTGTGTTAGAAGTAAGGGATTTATTTAACCTGTTGGGATTATAACACTGATGGAGTGGGAGTTAGGAGCTTCAGAGCTACATCCTCATTTCTGAAACGTGATTACTGCTATTATTTCTGATTCATGATCTATGATAGCAGAGTGAAAAAATACTTTGGTTGGTGCAATTCAGACACTTTTCCTAATGATCAGTAAAAGCTCTGTTATTCTTTTCCAAGAACCAGCCTTGCACTAGTAAATTTAAACAATTTATGCAGGCTTCCAAGATAAAGGTGGTTTTAAAAGGAAGCCAATTATAGATTAAGGAGCTTTTTAACATGAAAAATGCTTTTAGTTAGTTTGACATGTTTGAATGTCTTTATTTTGAATTTAACTTTAAAAAAGTGGATTTTAAACACATGATTCAAAGAAGGAAATGTTGCACTGTTTCAAATGGCCAGTTTTAATACTGTCTAAAGATTTGCAGCACATGTGATTAAAATGGCCTTTTAAAAATATATTCAGCATTGTGTTTACTGCTGCATTTGATTGTCAGTTGTCCTGGATACTTACAACAAATGCTAATGCTGAAAACAAAACTATGCCATCTCTATAACTGGTACCTTATGATAAGTTAACTTTTGTTTTTTCTTTATTTCTGTGTTGAGGCAGTAGGCATTTAAATAGGAAGATGTTTTTGAAGTCCTCATACATTAGAATAAAAATTGTGTATTGCATCTCCCTATTCTTCTCCCCATTTCTGCACATAGAAGCTCAGCCTGTGTTTTCCAGTGGCAGGAACTGTCACTAGTTTTACACTGTGAAAATAGAATTCACAATAATATTTTTCAGTCCTTTATCACTAATGAATAAGCTTTTTTTTTCATTGCTATCTTTGGCAAATTAATTATGTTACATATGTAACATGTTTAAATCAGATGATTCATTATCTTGCATTGCCTGAATGTAATTTCTACTGTTGGTCATTGGTAATAAGCAGGGAGAATTACTAAGAAACTTCAGCAAAGAGAAGTCCTGTTGTTCAAAATGTAAAGCTCATGGAACATATCAAACATGAGAACTGATTTGCTTGCACAGTAACTGTTGGACAGCTGTAGGCAGGATATTGAGGTGGTTTTTGGGGATGTGCAGCTTTACTGTGACATTGTGCTTCTGGTGGCAGGACTTGCAGCTCCACCAAACCCCTTGTTTGCAAAATGCAAAGGATTGAGCAAATAACACTGTTGGGCTTCTTTGGTGTCTAGGTTGTTTGGTTACAGTGAAATGATTTTTAGGCTTGGCTTTGTGCATGGCTCTAGCCCAGAGGAATTGCACTATTTTCTTCATAAAATTTAATTTGCTGTTAATCTGCTCACTTAAAAGGACGAGAGACTGAGAAGTTGAGCTGTGTAGACAGGGCCATGTTCTATGAGTAGAAAGATGGACAACACTAATAAGTTTTCAGCCAAGAAAAAGATAGTTTGAGCAGATTGACAGGAGGGGTGAAGAAGAATTGCTGATGGAGTGCTCCAAGACAGTGAAGAATGAGGGAGAGTAAACTGGCCAGCTTAACTGGAGGATGTCCTTAGAGCACAAGAGTCTACAGTGCTGTGACAGAGGGGATTGTCGTCAGCACTGCTGGGAACTTGCTTACATTTAAAGCCTTATTCTTTGCTGCCACTGTGCAAAAATTCATTTTACTGAGGTTTCTGTGATCTATACAGGAAACACCTTAACACTAAAAAAATCTGATAATTTAGATTAAATTCCTGAGCTAAACACAAGTTTAGCTTTCAGTCAACCCTGGGAGAAAGCTGCTTATGGCATTCTGATTGTAAAATACAGCGAGAAGGACAAAGTCCATGTTTAAATGATGCTAATCATCCAAGTAAAAGCCCACACTACTACCATCAGCCATGCCAAAAGAAATATTGTATATTTAAATAAAAGTTCTATTTGAGGTCAGAAGCTGCATGCTGTTTTGTCACAGCTATCTTGAGACTTATTTAAACCTTTAAATTAATTTCTACTTACTGACATAAACTGAAATCTTGCTACAAGTACAATCTCAAAGCATTAACAAATTAGTGATAGAATTTTTGTTAATATAAATACAACTATGGCACTGCATTCCAGATATCCAGAGCTTCCATGCTGGAAACCAAATTTCCCATGTAAATACAGAGTCTGAAAAATCCATTCCTCTTGCAACTCAGTCACTGGAAAACAGTAATGTTTAATCAGTTCTGAATGTGTGTTTAGCCTCATAGTCATTAATATAAAACGTTTCCAATTTACATTCAGATTTTAATTCAGATGCATGCTGCTGATTTATGAGAAGACATTCTAATGAAACTTCTTGAAACACCAGTGAATATTTTCAAGGAAGTTAATTACAATCTGAGAATGAGAGATTTAGGGATTGTTTAGGAAAGACAAAAAGTAAAACCAATAAAATATCTCATTTGTCATTGGCTGTTGGTAGATTCCATCAATTAATGTTTTAAAAAACAAGATGATATTAAAAATGTTAGTATATATCATAGACTATATCTATTTATTTAAAACTACACCAATCTTCACAACTGTACTATGTCAGAGCTCTGGCATTGCTCTGACCAAGCAGTTAATTCCATGCCTTTCCAATCATCCTGTTTGCTTCATCTGGAAAATTAAGAGAATGGAAAGCAAAAGCAAGAGTAAATATAAAATTTTGCATGAATAGGACTGAGGAATTTGGTTTGTAATCAAACTGTGAACTTAATATCATTCCCTATGTTCCATAGGTCTCTTCTTTGTTCTAAAACATTTCTTGTTAGATTTTATTGGAAACTCTACTTGACTGTTATGGATCCTACATACAATTTTAGGTTTGAGTTGTATTGGGTAGGTCTGCATAAGCTCTGCTACATATAAGGATTTCCATTAGAACTGCACAGTGAAGTTTTTGCTGTATCTTCATTTATTGTACAATAGGAATGAGATTTGATTACTGCCTTGCATTCTATCATTTACTTCTATTCAACTTTTATTTCAGAGAAATCATTTGACATATCTTAAACATCAATGTAAAATGTGTTTGGGAGAAATACAGTCGGTCACTGACATTATCCTTTAGTGCAAGAATTAACATTACGGCAATAAAAATATTAAGAAAATATTTTTGCATTTTATACTGCAGTTAACAGGTGGAACAGGTATGACAGAAGAGAGCATTACTGTACCAGACTATTATATAGCAGCTTTGAGTCACACACCAGCAGACTTCAATAACACCTCTGAAGGATGAGACTCATTTTGCTGTCATTGGGGTGCAGAGTTGTTGTACTTTGAAATGTTGCCCATGGTGCAGGAATGTATTTACCATCTACAAAAGGAAAAGTTCAGTATCTTTGGAAAAGTGTCATGTTTCCCTTGTGATTTCACTTGCACTTTGCAATCTAAATTTTACTTAAAAATTTGATTAATGAGGTGCTATTCCTATTATATGCTAATGAATTTAATATATAAAATTGTAATTTGTCATTGGACGGGCACACCAAATAACAGTATTTTCATTGCTGAATTTCCAGGGCCAAATATTCCCACTACTAACCACAACTGTCAGCAATATCAATCATCTGTGCTTCATGCCTGTTGTAATCTTTCATGTCACTGGGATTCTTGATGTCAAAAACTGGTACAGAAAACACTGCTAAACTAGAAGGAATCATGTTTTGAAAAAAACCCCACAAAGCATCAACACAACCTTTTTTAAGATTATATTCTGCCAGATTTGTGCTCATCAAAATGAAGAAGGATAGAGAGTGATACACCTTATTTTTTAATGTGGTAAGAGTCATCTCACTGAAAGGTAAACAAAAACTATCTTTTGCTTTCATAGCTGCTTTGCCTTCACATAAACTATGCTTGCCTTTTTCATGCCAAAACAATATTATTTTTAACTATTGACTTAGAGCTTAATCATCTCTAAATCCTTGAACTCCCACCCTCATATTTTGTCTCAAATTCATAGATTTGTAACAAAAACAACAAAAATGTAAATTCACAAATAGATCAGTTCTGTCTGCATAGGCAGGTGCAAGCATTAAAGTGGTATTTTCACAGTTATAAAGATAACTTTTTATCATTTTGGCTGTGCAAAACTTTGATACTCTATTTTAGATATTAAAATGCTCTCATCAGAAATTTAACATTCTGTAAAATCAATTCCTTCCTGATTTTTCAATCAGTCATCCCAACTTTTCCAAGCAGAATCAGTGCAGTGGTTACACAATAAAGAAGAGGTTGGCTGCATACATTAAAAAGCTTATGAATACAAATCCCAATATTATGAGGCAATTGTGAGATGCTACTCAGGGAGAGACTTGCACCAACTTCAATCTACAGTTTCAATCATAAATGATTTTCAGTACTTTGTTCTATGTTCTCTTCTTTACATTATAAATCTTCTTGAAATGTACATATTGGCTCTGATTCCAGTTTTATTATCATAAGATAAAGTCAAGAAGAGAAATGAGTGTGTTGAATATTTATGAACTAATTTTTTGTTGATTTTTATAACGGAAAAAAAAATTGGGAAAAAATCTCTGGAACTATGGTACAAAACTGCATTGATAATCATTCCCAGATGATTCCAACGCAGATTTGAATTTGATTTTGAATTTTTAGTTATTACATCTAAATGGCTTTTAAGATTCCTTCAGTAACGTAATTTTGATTTTAGCTCATACATTTAAGCAACATGTCTGTTCACCCAAGCTTAAGGCTATAACTATACTTCTGAAGCTGTAATGAATTTGCAACGTATCCAAAATAATCCAATTGCTGTTTGCCATTCGCTCCTTGTCAGTTAGAGGAAATGTATATTTGATAAATAGCTACCTATACCATGTATCTATATCATCTATATCTATATCATCTATATCTATATCTATGCCCTGAGCATACATAAAAGAGTATGTACATAACAAAGGTTGGACATTATTTGAGTTAGCACTTGTTAAGATGAAGTGTCCACAATGAACTCTCAAAAGCAGAGCAGCTTTTTCCCTGAAAAGTTTGTTTTCATTGTGTTCGTTCACCCTTTACACTCCTCAGCACCAGCCAAGAGAAAAAACCCCAGACTTTGCCAAGTAGACCCTTGCTTTTCAAGGGCTAATCTGATGAGACTTTTGAACTGCTCTGTTATTTTCTGTCACCACATTCTCCACATCTGAACCTTGTGCTGCCTATTGCTGTCCCTTCTGCTGGCTGCAAGGAGCTGCTCCTCTGTGCCTGCAAACCTGGTTTGATGCTGGATGGATTGTTTCAGGAAGCCTGCAGTCAGCCATTCTGGCCAGCACAGCAAAGAATGCCACAACACAGAAAGTGCAGAGAATGCCTGCCAGCATTTATCAGCAGGGCACTGCTGATAAAGCCAGAAATTCCAGCCCTGGAGTACAGAATGGTTGTGGGTGTGACTCTGATGTGGGAGTAGGAACAGTCTCTGAGCCTTGCAACAAAACCAGGGCTTTGGCAGTGCTTAGAGTAATGGCTGGGTTATTCCAATTAGATGAAATTCTGTTCGGTCAAAAGTCCTAGTAAAGCTCTCATCCTCTTTAATGACTCAAGGATTTTACCCAAGGGCACTACAATTCACTTAGGACTTCAAGTATACTTTATTGAATGGAATTGTGTTTTTGTTGTTAATCTGGAGTAAGGAGAGGGATAAAGGGATATGCAGGAAGTTTATCTTACAGTTTTGCACAGACAGACACACACACACAGAAAAAAAAAAAAAACAAAAAACACAAAAAACACAAAAAACCCCAAAACCAAAGAAAAACAAAACAAAACAAAAAAGGAAACAGCTTAAACAGTTCAGTGTTGGAAAAGGAAAAATATTCACTGCCAAGAGCAATAGAAGCTAGTTAGGAAAAGTGCAGTGAAATTACCAAGTAATTTACCAACCTGGAATGGACCTACCTGAGAAGTGTTTTGAGAAGCCAGGAGGGTAAAAGGAATTTTCAGCTAGATGTACTTGGCATTTTTGTTCTGATTTTAGGGAAATTTGTGCATCTGCAAATGAGGAAGTCTATGCCCTTGGCACACAGGGGCAAGGGAACTTCTTGTGCTGCCCTGTGGTGCTCGTGGCTGCTGTGGTTGAACAACTGCTGTCACCCCCGTGGGCAGAGCAGGGAGGGTTTGTGCTGATACTGAATCCCAACCACTGAACCCTGGCACAAAATGGAATCACAGGTGGCAGCTTTCCCTCATGTAAACGGTAGGAAAGTTTTCTGGGATGTTGTGTGAGCACTGTGGATTTGTTTCTCCATTGGGGGGTCCAAGTGAACACGTTTGCAATGGGCTGTTGGCCAAGAACTGGTTCTGCTGCTCTGGCATGGGGGGTTTGGCAATGTGAAACAGAGTGCTCATACCTTCAGAAGAAAATTAATAGATGAATTCCTCTGTTAAAAAAAAATGAGATGTTATTTTATAAAAAGCTTCCGAAAAAGAAATACTTTTTCTTTCTCTACCTCATCAAATGACTAACTCTAGTTTAAAGAATATAATTTGCATTTATAACAGCGGTGTAACCTATTTCTCATTTTTCAAAGCGCTAAAGTTGGAAAACTGCATTCCTCCTATAGTAATGCAGATTCTTGATAAAGTCCCAAATTAATTTCTGAGCAGCCATTGATTTTATGAGGAAGCATTCCTTACCATTTGTGAAAAAATAAACATGGCCACCACTTTGGTCAGAACAGTTTCAAGTTTCTAGTCATAGGTCTGTAATGAAATTGCCATTAAATTTTTTACTCAGTTAAATGAACTCCTATAAGGATTTTTGAATCAAAATTATTTGCATTAATGATTAATAACCTCTTTCCCACAATTTTAACACTTATTTTTCTTGGGTTCTTGTTTTTCCTCCTTGCTAAAGGTCTCCACTTAAGAAAAGAGGTCTGCGAAAATAAATAATTTCTCTCAGAAACAATTAACCCCAGAAAAGATCCTCAAGAATCCATAGAAAAACAGAAGGGATAAGATATTTGCTGAGGATTTTTCCTAAATGTTTAACTAGAATAAAGCTCTCTTTAAGACCTATAATGACAAAATTCACTGATAAGTCCATCTCTTCACTATGTTTCTGGGATTAATCTTGTGTCTACAGGTTTTTGCATCAAAGTCAGTAATCTCAAATTTTACCTTAACCATGCAAGGGTATTATTATGGTGATAGAGAGACCAGGCACTAAGTCTGGATAAAAATGTTTGTAGCAAAACCTGTAACAAATACCAGGAACTTTTGAATCTTTAAGAATATGAAAAGTAAAATTGTTTATGCTTCTTTGAAAATGTCCAAATGTTAACAGATATAGAGGATAAGCATATAAAATACAATTTATACAATTAAGCTCTTTCTACAATTTGTACATTATATTAATAATTTTATGCACTAATCTAATAATTCGCTGACTTATTTTTCTGACTGTGATCCTATGCGTCTTATAACAAGGTCTAAATAACTTTATGCAAATATATTAAGTTTTTTTCCTCTCAAAGTAAGAAAATTACAGTGAGGAGCAGCAGTGCTGCAGGGTTCCTTTCAAACACGTACAAATGACACACTTCATAATATGATGATCTTGTATTGTCATAGTCTAGCATTTTAGAGCCATTAACATTTCCTTGTGAAAATCTGCTTTGAAATATTTATTTGCAAGCTACACTTTATTTCCTAGGTGACACCTTTTCCATCATTTCTACAAGCATAGGGAGACAGATGATGATGTTTCTGGAACCAGAAACACAGAACTAGAGATATGTTGCAAAGTGTGAATCACCTATCTGTCCTATGCACAAGGAAAGATTTTCAGATTTTATAAGCGTCAAAATCACCCAAACATTTTTAGAAAGGAAGACAAGTGGTTCATGAAAATCTGGTCTCTGTTACTTAGTGCTTTACTCTGCAGAAATTGTCCACTGGAATAATGCTCAAGTTTTCCTTTCCTCTTTACTACCTCTCATGTCTGCTCATTAGGAGGGGAGAGGATTGTGCCACTCCCCTCAGTCCCTCTGCATCTCAATAACCCACATACAGTACCTCAGGTTCCTCCTGTGTTCATTGATTTTGCCTGGCCAAGGAACAATCACTGAATTTTTTAGAGTTGCCCATCCTGGGATACATATCCTGACTGATCATCAAGCAGAAGAAGCCAAACAAACAACTATAAAGATTGTGGTTCAGCCTTTTGTCTCCATTCAGCCATTTGTTTTCCTAACAGCTGTAGAAACATCTCATCCTTGAGATCTCAATAACACAAAAAAGGGCAAAGGAGTTAAAAGCTACTAGAGGGAGTAACAGAAAGCGAGACAAAATAAAACTTACATTACCCTTGTTCTCTTTTAAGAACAATAAACCTCGAGTTATTTAGTGAGTGCAATAAAATGCTGCAGGGCATTGTTTGCACAAAGTTTGGATCCATAAATCACATAAGTATTGAGATGCTGCTCTGAGAGTCTGTAATCATCAAACAGTGAGATCTAGTCATCAAAGTCTGGGAATGCCAGGAAAACAAGAAAAGAAGGATAGAATAATCTATGGTACATTCTTTTCCGTGTGGATCAAAGAACCTTATCATGTCTGTTCTCTGGGACATGTCTGCCTGCTTTGTAGTGTCTAAATTAATTGTCCAGGAAAGTCTGGAAGAAGTCAGGATATGTCAGAAGGTCAGATCATGGAGGAAAATATATGCTCAAAACTTGGCAGATGGTTTATTAGCTGCTAATTATTCGTATTTCTACTTTACATCATATTAAGTGTGTGCTAGAAGCTTCCAAGTGGAAAATCCTCACAATAGTAAATGGAGTTCATAAGCTGCATTAATCCTCCTTTATGGCTTGTGACACTCTTGGGAAGAGAGGTACTGTACAGCTTCAAGGATGCAAATGTGTAAAGCAACCTGAGACTAACTAGCAAATTACAAAGGGCAAAGTCCTAAGTGCATATTTCCCCATGGGAAATCTCTATATGTAGAAATGGATTAACTTCCCCCATATACCTGTGGCTTATTTAGAGTTTGAGATCAGTGCACCCTGCAAGTTGGTGACTGTGAGCAGGTAGAAGAAAACACTTCTCAAATAGATCCTGACAAGTCTTGTCAGCCTTGGAAGGAATTAACAGAACAGGAATAATTTAATCCAAATTATCACCCCAGTAAATTCAAACTGGAACATATGCATGTCAGCATAGTCCAACATCACACACATGACTGAATCCTGGCAGTCAGGAGGTCATGATAAATACACCATCATCTGAAGAATCCTTTTGAACTATTCTCATGGTAACTTGCAGCCCCCGATTTCCCTAGACTTGACTCGTGTGAGAACTGTGAGCAGCTTGCTCCATCCTGTGGGTTTGCTGTCAGGGAAAGCTCCTAACTCTCATTCTCACCAGCTATCCCCTGATTAAGATGTGGAGAGCTTTTTTACATCGTGCACAGGACAAAACATGTACATTGTTCTTATGTTAAAAGAGTTCCTGACACCCCCTCCATATCAGAAATGACGAGGCCTCACAGCTGGAGCTGTGGCCATTTAAACAAACCTGAGCTTTTTTCCAATCTGCCTGCCTGCAAGCTGAATACCTCTGAGCATCAGATTATCTTCATGCTTCATATTGTAGAACAGTGTTGCAGAAGCCAGAGCAGAGCTGGCTGTGGTCCAGCACTACAGCATTATCATATCTATGTTCAGTACCTACAACTGGCTTGCATAGATTGCTGCTGCCACTGCTGCCTGGAGTGGTGTGCACTGCTATCACCAGCAGTCAGAGCAAACCAGGGCTGGCAAACTGCAGGATCCAATATCAGCAAGCCTGGCAGATCCAATTCACGAGTGAGGATCAGCATAGCCTTAACATAAAGAAATGCCAGATGAAAAGGTAAATTGCTCAGAGCGGATGTATTGAACATAGGAGATGAGAGAAGCTGTCAAAGGAAAGTGACAATGAACAGCCACATTTCACAAAGAAGATGTCAGAAGGCATACAGAGAGAGTCAGTTCTGTTTAAGATGTTCCAGAGATTGTTTTTTAAAAAAGCATTCAAAATTTCAGAGCTAGGTAGTGTGGTACACCTGAAGCAGCCTGCATAGCCCACTGAATTTTCAAAACAGAGAGCTGTGTCTGCAGAACACTCATTATCCACATGGGTAAAATTACCTGGACTGGATTTTGACCCTGTATCCACTTAACTTGTTCAGTAGAGGTTAGAATAATAACTATATTATATTTTTCTTTTGAAGCCAGAGTTCAGTAATATCAGAAAATGAGTAAGCAAAAATAAGCCTAAAAACCAGTATCATAATATATACAATGCAATAATAACTTAATGACTGAGCCAGCAGGCCAGGCAGTCTCATGCTCCATACCCCACAGAGTATCTTGTGGATGATTGTTTGTTTCAGCATTCTCTCTCCCAGTCTCTTTCTTGCCCATCAAAGCTTTTCTTGCCTTCGTGTTTGTGATTCTGCCTTTCTGTGCCTGACAGTTGTAATGAAGATATGTCACAGTTTTGGTGACAAGGCAAGTATTCTAGAGAAATCCTGGCAGAAGACATGAAATGAAATAGTTAATATCTGACATTGGGTTCTGGAAGTGATCACCTATATGTAAATTTATATAATAATTCATAGAAATCACTCTGTAATTCATAGAAAAAAAATCATACCTGTTTAGAGGTCACCATTAATTTAAAAATCAATGAGAACACTTAAAAATGCATGGAAGAAAACAGCTTCCTATTAAAATGTCATTGCAGCATAAGGATCCATAAAGGTGATATGGGAAAAGACAGCATATGTTTGTCTCAGCTTCAACACCAACTCTAGTGAAAAAGCATTATGAATTTTTAAAAGCTTGAAGTTGTGCTTCTTGACTTGGAATAACAAATATGGGGTTTTTAAACAAATAATTGTGTTTTCTTACATACTTTAATGCTCTTACCATTTCAGGATACCTGAAGTCTATATGTATTCTACAATGGAATATGACATTCCACTTCAAATTTCTGAATTTAGACCTCTCACACACAAAGTGTGTTTAAGCTGCCACAGTTTACATAGCAACAAACACTGATCTATATCCCCACCTGTACTGTGCAATATGTAACATGCATAGCATGTTATATTCTCAGTGCAGCAGTGACACTGAAGGATTTTTCCTCAGCTATGGAAGCAATCCTAGTCTTGCTATCAACTTGCCTTAAAGTGTTAGTGGGGAAAGAACCTTTTTATGAATAAAGAAACAAAAAGTGCCTTCTGAGAGATAATTTTTTGTTTTATTCTGCAGCTACAATCACAAGAGGCCCCGGCTGAACTCATTGCACATTTTGAAACAAAAAAATGTATTTTAGCAGCAGCATGATTTTTCACCCATTATTTACAATGGTTTATAATTATGATAACTATTAACTCTACAGGCGCAGAAAAGTCAAGAAATTTGTACTTCTGATTTTAGGATTTAGTGTGACATAATGTGAAGGTGACAATAGCATTCTCATCCTGACACAAAACTGGGGACAGTCAGGTATTGTCTTTCCTTGCCTTTGACAGTCATTGAATTTCATTCTCTGTATCTTAAAAAATACTCTTGACATGCAGCAGTGGTAATTTGTTTCAGCATAATACTATAATAATTTCAGAACTATAATACAATAAACACTATGATTGTTTAGAAAGTCAAGATATTCATATCTCATAATCCAAGGATGCTTGTAACAATCTGTTGTATCACACACATTAACATCATCACCTACCCTGGAGACGCTGAGATGTAATTTAAAACAGAAACAACAGAGTATTGGGGATAAGGAAATGCTGATCAAAATCTCAAGGATTTCTAGAGGTCACGAACATCCTGGCAGTCTGCCAAAGTCATGGCTGCTGACTAGAGAACACCTTCCAGTTTCCTTGCAACTCCAGGTTAACAGAGTTGTTAGAATAAACACTTTGAAAAAATTAGGAATTTGTACTAATCAGGAGTTCATTTTAGGGTGAGAATGGGAGAACCTTAAGTTTTCAAATATCCATAAACTTCAAATAAAAATGTTAAAATATTTTAAAAATGTAAAATTATTTCCAAGGCTAATTTATTAATTTTGACGCAATTTGCTGAAGAAATCAGCTCAGTTAGCATTGGTGGTTCAAAAATCAGGTATAAAATCTGACTGTATGAAAAAACTCCTAATACTTAAATGGATATAGGCATTGACAATGGATGTAGGCATTGCCTCACTGATGACAGGGAAAAAAAAGCTTTAAGAGACTGAATGATGAAATAGAATGTGGTGATTGTGGATCCCCAGTTTAAATACAGTCATAGTGAGTATAACAATGGCCAGTGTGTAAAACTGCAGCCTAAACTATGTGTCACTAGATTTCCAATCCTTTGAGCATTAAATAATCTGTAAAGAAATGAGTTTCTCAGTTTCTTAATAATGTCAGTAACCTGTTCTCTTAAGCAGACAGAGTTGCTAAAAGAGGGATGAGAGTGTTTATTAGTAAATGTTTAATTTATTAATACACTCAGTCTTCCTGAAGAAACAGCTGTTTTTTAAACAGAAGCATATTATCTTTACTGATGGACTGCATTTCAGGTGGAGTTGCTACCTGGGGGAAGTGGTCCTGTGGCAGGCTGACAGAGTCCCTTGGGCTCTTGAGGAAGGTGGAGTCCTGGTGCTTTCTCTTCTCTCTGTTCTTACAATGGGCTTTAGGCTAAAGCAATCCCAGTGCTAAATTCCCTTGCCAGGGGAGAAAGAAAGGGAAAAGTGAATGGGTAGAGCTGTGATCCCTGGCAATGTGTTCACACTGGCCAACCTCCATCTCTGACCACTCCTAGTGGCATGGGCTGGGTGGGTTCATAGATCTAAAGGACAAATTAGTTTCATTAGATCTGTGATCTGTCCAGATATTCTCTGTAATATCTAAATCCTGTAATTTTACCCAGCAGCTCCTATAATAGGCATGTGGGCTGTGAAGCCAAACTGCTGCTGTGTTTCTGTACTAAAAGTTAGATTTTAGTGACAATTTTTTTTTTCAGAATTACTTTTTAAATTTTTTCTTCACTTCCTTTGGTATCATATAATAATACAAACTCAAAGTGTAAAATATAATCCTGAGAGTTTTGTTAAACTCTAAGTGATAATAGGAAAAAGGAGAATACTAATAGAAAGAGCATATACTGAAGATTTTGCTTTCATGTGAATGCAATTAGAGCTTTTTCCTTAAGCTAATAGGATAACTAACTATACGAGGAAATCCACAGACACTGCAAATGTTCAGGAGGGAGAGAGTAGTGTTTGCTTGGTGTTCAATGGTCCATGTGTAATAAGCTGGCAGTTCCATCTAGTTCCTACTGGACAAATGTGTACATCAGAAATTCCTGCTTCTCCCTTCCCCCAGCTGCACTTTTGAAAGTTTCAGCAGTGAAGCCAAGACCTGAATTAAGAGAGACACGGCTACATTTTCAAAGCTATTTAATTTTTCTCTATTTCTTTTTTTATAGGTAAATGTATGCACACAACAAAGATATTCCTATTGCGTATATGGCTGTGAGATTCAGGATATCAGTTGATTTCCTGAACATCTGTTCATGACTGATAAACTCACATGCCTTTGTCAAATTATTCTAGGAGATCTATTCTGATATTCCCAAACTTTGAGGTTTTCTTAAAAGCATTTGCCAACTTGATACCAGATTAATACTCTGTCTCTTAAGAATCAAATAATGTTCTAGAGTTTTCAGCCGTTACTCTGATTCCTGGAAGATAGAGAATAAATGGTATACAGCTTGGATCACAGAACTAATTAATTTTTTTAAAAAATGTTGAAATGATTCCTTAATGCTGGCAATTCCACAGAAAATGTAGCACATATATGGCATAACACAAACAGTGAGTCTGTGATAGTTTGGTAGGGCACAATTTTTGTTGGCCTTAATTTGGGGTGCCTTCTATTTGGATTTTGTCTACACAAATGTACTTCAAAATCCATGTTGACATAGCAGTGCAGCAAACCACTTACTTGAGGCTCTCACAACTCTATATTCAACCAGCAGGAGACTGGCAGTTTTATTTTGCTCTGTAATATTGCTCCTGGCCAGGATCTGGATGGGTTTTTGGTAGGGCATAGTATCCAAAATATGGAAAAGATTGTCAGGCCCATTCCTGCATGGCTTGGGGTAAGAAGGGCCAGGAGCTCAGGTGCAGTTACCCAGGAGTTCCCTTAAATAGCTAGAGCTGTGCCACCCTTTTAGGAACTGTAGTGAGCACCTGGGATTGCAGCCCAGGAAAACAACAGGGCATCAAGGACACTGTCCTTGGAACAGCAACCCCAGGGAGGGCTTTAACTCTGGGAGACAGGGTGGAATAACTTTGAGGCTGCTATAAAGCACATTGTGAAAATACAAAAGTCTCTTCAGCTTTTCCTTTACTTATGGACAGTTGTTAATGACAAGGAACTGTAAATATTTTATACACAGGATAGGGATATGCAACTCAGCCAAAAAAAAAAAAAAAAGCTATCATCTGTCTTTAATGTCTTTTAAAAAAAAATCTTGACATACTGGTAAAACTATAAGTTTAGAAAAAATTGTTAATGGAAAGATGCTTTTCCTGTAAAAATGTTTCAAACACAACATATCAAGCACTCTTTCTCCTGAGACAATGGCTGCTGACTCTCCAATGCCTTCTACTGCAACAAAAGATTCACAATTCTCTATTCAGTCTGTAAAAGGCTTTGTGCTTGTTATATCATTTTTTTGTCCTCCAATATTCTTTTTAGTGCCTACATGAGATCCCTGTGTGCATCCAACATTACTGATCTAGCCCAGAATTTATACTTTTCACCCTCAGGACTTGCAGGTTTGAAACAACATTTGGCATCGTTGGAGGGACATTAATGTCACGGACCTTTTGCTAATGGGTTATTTGCCATATAAATGGTTCCTACACTATGGTAGGTGTTTTAATTTGCAGACAATATCTTGCTAACTTGACTCCCATTTTCCTATGGAATTTCAAAAACCTGAACACCATTCTGTGGAATCTCTCTAATTGTTTAGATGCAGTGACTTGTCATTTGCATCCCATAACAACTACAATTAAATGATGTCACACGGCTTCATCATACTTACCCCAAAATACCTTTGCCATCAACATTGCTCAGAGTGGCAATTCTCCTGAGCTTTCCAGAATTTATAGGTCACAGGTAAAACAGCATGTTCTCTGCAAATGTTAATGAGTTTACAAACTGCTGAGTATTATAATGATAAATTTGATCATATTTCTCTACTGACTTTGCATGGTCTTGGTGCTGCAGTATTTTTAGCTTATATCTGCTCTCAAAGGGCCCAATCCAAAGCTCATTGAAGTCAAGGAAGAGAGGTGTATTAAGATTAGCAGCTTTTGATCAAGCCTGAGACAGTCAGTGCCATGAAAACATTATCTGTGCACATCCCTTATATGCCACTGACATCTCCTTGCACCACTGCAAGTCACTGAATCTCATTTTCTGTGCAGCTTTCTGCCTGATCAGGGAATCTATTAAGTCCAGGCAGTAAAGGCAGCTGTCTTGAGTCAGATAATTTTCAGCTTTCTACATAAAGGGAACTAATACAATATCTACTTTATGCCCACATCACTGTCATAACTCACGTGGTACTGTGGAGAGCTTCCAGGGAGAAAGCAGAATGCAAGCACTGATTTCTGAAGCCCTGGCCCTGGTCAATCCTCTGCTTCTGCAACAGACTCCCTGTCCTGCTTTTACAGGTACTTTCACCAACCTTCTTGGGCACAAAGTAATTGCTGTTGCTCTCAAAAGCATCCTTTCACACCTGAAAGGTTGTGGTGCAGACTGGGAACAAGGCTGCATTTCTGTTTAATGTCTCTTCCAATACAGGTATGGACAGAGAGCTGTAGGCTGATGTCCTCCTTGGTCATTTTAGTAACTTTAGAGATAGAAAATGACCTGTTTATTTTAGGAGGGTGCAGTGTTCTTGTTATGGTATATGATGACATTAATATATATCATTTGAAGTTTTAGTAACCAGACCTAGTACTACTTTTAGGGAGAAACAAAACTGTTTACCGTGCTTTAGTGAACAATCTTCCACAACAAGTTCACCTAAAAATACCAATGACAAAACTAACATTTTTGAGATGAGAATCTTCATGACATACAAACCAAATACTGAAAATGCCTAGTGGTAACATATCATCTATCCTTGTCAGTGAAAAATGTGTCATAACACCCAGGCCCCTTAGGTTAGTCTTCCATCACAAGGCCAATAACAAAATCACTAAATCTGTAAAGAATTGTTCACTGTTGCTTGAAGCTATTAGTGCACATGTGTGAAAAAAAATTTATTCAATAGTTCACTCTGATGCTCTCAATTATGTCAAAATTTCAAATTCATGTGGCCTTTTTTGTATAGAAAATTATTTAAAATCTGTCTTGTCTCTGACATTTAAAAATGGGGAATCTATACCATTCATTTATTTACCAAGCTAAATACAGATAAATGAGCAAAGTAAAGCACACTCTTATGGCAACAAATCAAATCTTTGGAAAGGAATGAATATATAGGACTACTTCTGGATTAGTTTTTCTTTTCTTGTTTTTGCAAGTTGTTAAGTTTACTTTTACATAGCTTGTGGGATAATAAGTTGATGCAAGTTGCTGGAAGTCACCCCTGCCAAAACTGTGCCCTTTTAATAAAATGGAATTTTGGGAGGGTTTTGGTGTCGTACTGCTGGGTGTCAGCTGTGGAAAAGAACATTATCTAAAACCACCAAATGTTATCACATAGACTAAGTCTTATGCCAATATCAGAAACTTCCTTCAGGTTGCCAAAGAATAAGATAGTTGATGTTTGGTTTGGGCACTAGATGGACTTCTTCAGAGGGCTATAGAGCATTTAAATAACAGATTTTATGTTTGTGGTGAAAATGGTTTTGAAGTACTTTAGTTTGCAAGACCCAGGTGTATCTGATGTGCAATTCAATGAGTATTTTACAGTTGCATTAAAGCCTGCTCTCTTCCTAAGAGAAAGGCAAGAGCATGACTGTTTCCATTTTCTGTTTTCCAATTTTGCTAACACTTGGTATAAAGGGTAACACAAGCAGTAGTCTTTTCTATGCAAAAATAATAAAAGACTCTCTTCAAAGGACAATTGTTAATCCTTCCCTCTTCCATTCCACTTAGCTACAGTGAAAAAATTACAAAATTAAATAAGTCCTCAATAATGGAAAAAATTAAAATTACGTTTTCTGATCTCTTGTATTTTCTTTTCTCTGCACTCTTGTCAGTGTAATATATCGTGTGAAAATACAATGTACACACTCCACCTACTTTCTAAATATATGGAGAAATTACTTTTTGATTTTTCAGGGCACAGGATGAGTGTGCAGTGAATTCACAGGAAAAGCTCTATATAGGATCTCTTGATAGGTGTAACTTATTTTTTATTTACAATTTCTATGGCTCCTAGTCTTTATTTTCTCTTCTGCCCTGCTGTCTGAATTCAATATCAAAAAAATTTGCAATCCCACAATGTTGCTTCAAGCTTTAAAATAATGGACTGCAGCCAGTGCCAGTATTGGGCAACTATCCAAAATTATACACCAGCCACATAGTGCAAAGCAGTTTTTGTTACCTTTGTATCACGTAGCCACAAATTTCTTTATATTCTCTCCATTCCCTGTAGGAATGACCTCCTTGTCTGGGTTGCCCCCATCTAGAAAATGTGCTAATTATTATTACTTAGTTTCCTGACATGGATTGTGTTTAATTCTCTGCCTGTTGAAGGCCTGAACAGCAGTTTCATGCACATCACGTAATGTTTGGAAATGTAAAGCATAAGGTCTGATCTAGGTGGCATATGGCTCATGGTCCTTTTAGCTCTTTGTTTTGATGGTGAACTTTAGGAGAATGCTATTCATTATTTTCTATTTCAGTGTATTAGAAACTTTTTTCCTAGTTTTGGAGAGCTACTAGGACTTCCACAGTTCTGACATCTTTAAAAACAATTTCATCAGGGAACTAAACAAGTCAGCAACACACACAGCAATAGCAAGGCTGCTGTTTCAGTAATAATAGAAAGTGTGTTTGGAGTCTATACCAATCTTGATTTTGTAAACACAAAAAAATACAACAAAGATAGTCTATTATTCCAACATATACTTAAAATGTACTGCATTGTGTAATGTATTGTTTGAATTAAAAAGAGCAAATAATTGCATTTAATTAATGATCACAGGGTTTAAAAATATTTTGAATACAATATTTTTTTTAATATCAACTTTATATAGCAGGGTAATTACAGAAGTGGGAACATCAAATAGTCAGTTTATTTTCATATATAATGTACTTGTGAGCAGTTTTATGGCTATAGTTTACTACATCTTCAACTTACTATCAGCCTGCTGCTGCCACTGGGTCTTTCCACTTTTATTCTGGATCACAAGGCTTTGCCCTGTCACCTGTTCCTGTCATCCTGCCATGAGCCTGCAGCAGTGTGGTGTGCCTTAGGTCTCTGACAGCTCCCCCAAAGCTGCCCTCTCATACATCCTGCAGTCCCATTGCTTTTTGGACAGGAAAGACTCCAGGTTTCCCCACCTGCTCCCACTGTCAGATTCCCATGTCTGCCTACACTACACTCTCCTCTCCAGCCCTGTGAGTACAACAATCCACAGCAGCTCCTCTGACACCATGCACTATCCCTTAATACAGAGAAAGAGAGAAACCTGGCAAAAATATTAAAATTACGTGTGCCTCACTCTTAAGAGCTCAGGGACCCCTATGCCTCAGGTAGATGCCAGGAAGCCTGTGATTTGGGCAAATTGTATGCTGTTCTTCATGGCTGTGGTATCACCAGAGTGCATTTTCAGCAGTGGCACCACTCAGACTGGCCCCATTTGCCTTTTCCTGCCTCCCTGTTTAGGAGTGTCACCCTCCTCTTTCCACACTGCATTCTCATCACTGCTGCACAGCTCCCTTCAGAGTCAGACTGTAATGACTTTAAAATAACTGCAATCCTGCCATGTCTGAATTCGAGCCAGATCTGTTCCCCTCATCGAGTCCTCAGTGCAGCTTCCCAAAGTGGGGCTGGAAGCACTGGGGCAGCCATGAACCAGCTTGTTTGCTGGCATCCCTCCACTGTTAGCTGCAGGCAGCTCATATTTCTTCTGTAGACACAAGCTTTGTTTCAACAATTTAATGTCTGTCTGAGTTTGAAATATGAGAGAAATAAGCTTGATAATATATTTGAGGCACCCCTAAAGTAATGGCTATTTTCTAAAGGACTCTTAATTCCTTTAAGGACCTCTGATTTCCTTTCTTACTGATTTCTCAATAGCTCAGAATTAACCCAAAGCAAATCCATTCACATATTTCAATATACCAACAGAAGTTGCATAGGAATAAAGAAATTGTACATTAATCTTGGGTTCTTCAAGTATGTTCTTCAAGACATAATAGACTAAGCAGGTAATTCCTCCAAGAAGAGATAATCAAAAGTTCTAATTTAAACAGTTCATTTTACAATCATCTTTTCTGTTTTGTCAGCCTAATACACCTATTAAAAATTTAATCTCTTCATTGTTTTAGTAATGTAAACCAGTGTTTTACAAGTACTTGATTGATGGACATAGCCAAATGAAACAACATGTTTGCTTGCCCTCACAGGGATTTAAAATAACTGTTTTCATTCTATGCCTTGAATAAAATAGTTTCTTTCTTCAACAAAACAAGGGACAAACAAGAGAAATGTGATGCCTGTGCTTTTTTTCTCCTTTAATTTTCTGATATTGGCTTAGAAACCTTTCAATAGAAATAACTCCCAGTATATGCATAAATTGTTTACCATGCAGTGGTTTTGTTGAGTCTCGTAGGAGCTCTGCAAGGCAGGTTTGGGAAAAGCAGTGCTATAAACCCCGTAAATTACCCTGTTTTTGTAACTGAAAAACATGAACAATCACCCAAACAGCGGTCAATAGAAACAAGGTTTCAATCCAAAAGGCATAAAAGACTGAGCGGGAAACAAAGTGATGTTTCTTTCACGGCCAATGAGCTTTTATTTATGGCCAGCAGAGCACCAGCAATAGTGGTGCAGGCCCGAGGAAGGGCTGTGAGGGCTGCACACTCCAGAGTGACAACACTTTGTCCATCAGCAGCTTTCACAGAACACACTGAAAAGGAGTAAATAGTGCCCTTGCTGTGGTGGGCACATAAAGAGAACTTACTTCCCTTTATCTGGGAAGATGCACACTTCATCTTTTGGATTATTTTTGTCTTTTCTTTCAGCCTTGCAGGCAATCAAGCAATCATGGAAGGAACTGAGTATCTCAATGACCACACTGTGGAAAGCAGATATTCAGTCTTTCCTGTATAATGATTTGCCCAATGGTGCTTTCTAAACAAAATACAGTAGGTTGCTTTCTCCTCTTTTTTTTCTTTTTCTTTTTTTTCCTGTCAGACAAGCCTTTCTAATGACATTTTTAGCAGTGTTGGTAACTTTTGAACTTAATCTATACCAACATTCACAGTATGGCCATTATTACCAAGGAATATACTTGTGACCAGGGATCTTCTTTCCATGATATTTTTCCAGCAGCAAATTTTGTAATGATATTAATTAATTGAGAAGATTAATAGCAGAGCATTAAACACAATCATCTGATGAATGGAGAAAGCCCAATAAGCCATTAATGACTTAGGCCAGGGTTCAGACCAATTTCAAGACCCAGAGAACTAAAAGTCCCCTTTGTTCTGCACTATCAGCCTACAAGATGCATCACCTTGACAAAACCAAAATTGCAGATATGCAACATTTGCTGTCAAAAAAAGCTGTCTGCAGTTGAGGTCTTTTGGCACCAACAGTGACAATAAGAGTAGAAACAGGAATATATTCAATGACCATGAAATGTAGTCAGGTATAATTTCCTCTCACATTTTATACATTAGTATAAAAGAATTAGATCAGCTTCTCTCAAGAAAAGTTCTGAATATTATACTGTTCTTTAATATGATATGTGGCTATTTGATACTATTTTCATCAGCTGTCCAAAATATATTAAATCGCTAAATACTGAATTTTAGGATGTGTACATGCACAGATAAATTTATATGAAAATAATCCTACTTAGACTTCAATAGATGATCTTAACTTGATTTCAGAAAAGTTACCAATCCATGGTCAAAACATGCATTTTAACATAGATTTTTCACAGTGTGCAAAGTGCACATTGAAAGTAAATATATATTTAAAAGTAAGGCACTTCTGTTATCAGTGCTAATAGTTTCTCTGTTATCTTTTAGTGGTGATGTAACATTACATGCCTGTCCTGTAAATACAAAATTCTATCTTTTGCAGTATTCCTAAAGTCATTGTAACTAAACCAATTCAGTTTTAAGACATATTTTCAATTCTCCATTTTTCACAGGCTCTCCTTGTTGCAGAAAATTCCCATAATACCAGTAAAAAATCCAATTCAGGCCCATTAGGTAGCTGAGCAGACCAAAACCACTGATTGTTATTTAACAACTTTGCAGAGCTGGTGCATAAAATTAATAAATGATTTAATAGCTTATAGGAAAAAGTTAGAATGGTTGATTCCTAAAATTTTTATAACTGACTTTATGCTTTCTAGTAATGCTGAGCTTGTAATCCTATTAGTCAGCTCTTTTTCAAGGTACACTAATTTGACCGCTTTCATTATTTTTCCTTGTGGATTCTGTGGGCACAGTTTCAGGTCTGTTCTCTTGCTTTGTGTCCCTGTGCTCCTGCAGCTGGAGATGGCATTTCTGGGAAAGCAGGTATCCATGATTCAGTAATCCCTGGCTGCCAGAACCACTTCCTAGGACTTTTGGCTGCTAGTTGGCATTATATTTAAATCTGCTACCTCTGTGAGGGAAGGACCCAAACCTTGCCAGCCTGGGCTGAAGATACACCTGGATGAGCAGATCATATTTGCACAGCACCCAGAAGGGAAGTGATGTTGGCTGTGTTAGAAAGGTTGCTTGGTATCAATTTAGGATATTCACAGGTGAGTTTCAAATACCACTGCAAGTGGGGATCAAATATTACCAGAGATGAAAGGAGACTAGTGAACAATTTGCTGCAAGTCACTTGTTTCAACAAGACCTTTACTTCTACATGGTGGTACAGAGGAACACCTGGAGAGTCATAGCACTGACCCTTGTTGCCGTGAACTCAGTTATTTCAAGATTTCATTACTTATTATTTTAAAGGAGGAACTTTAAATTGATATAGCTCAATTTTTTGATATAGCTTCTTTAAAATGAGAAGTCCATTTTTAAGGGCTGTGGCTTTTAGAGTCTTTTCATATTTCTTCCACATACTTCTCATACAGTTAATGTTATGTTACCTTTTTATTGCATAAAATGTGCACAAAAGCACTGATCAGTATTTTAGTGAGAAATTAGGGAAGTTATAAAAATGTTTGTGCCACTACCCTGGAGATGAAGTCAGTTAAATGGTCCTTTTTTCAGAATGGGAAAGGGTTTCTAACTCACAGAACAAAAAGAAATAAAATGACATTGTAGTAGCCATACTATAGATCTGCACATAATAATTACCTAAACTAAAATAAACTTTTAAAATGCTGTATTCTTCAAAGTCTTCATGCATAGAAAATGCCCTATACAACAACCAATACAGAGTCATAGAAGCAAAATTTATTGTGGAAGGGATCTTTAGAGGATATCTGGTTTGGTTCTTTGCTCAAAACAAGTCTAAATAGATCAGGTTGCAAATAGCCATGTCCAGTTGTCTTGGGCACCTCAGGGGACAGAGATTCTCTAACTTTGGTGGAACCCTGTCTCAATATTTAACACTTTCCTGCAGAGCAGCATCTGCAGCTTGCACTGCTGCATGAGATCCCTTCAGAGATGGAAGATACCCTACTTGCTGAGTTTAATGAGGTTCTGCTCAACCCACTTCTCCAGCCTGTCCAGGTGTCTGAAGGGCAGCCCCTTTCTCCAGTGTGTTCCCAATTTGGGGCTATGCACATCTTTGCTGAGAGGGCACTCCATCCCTTTCTCCTGCTCCCTGCTGAAGGCATTAAATGACATTGATCCCAGTGCCAATCCCTGAGGGACCCCACCACTGGTCACAGTGTTTTGGTTGTAGCACTGCCAGATGCAGTTTTGATTGCAGCCAGTTTTTCACCCATCCCTCTCTCTCTCATGAATTTGGTTTTAAGGACACCATGACAGACTGGGCCAAAGGCCTTTCTGGAAAATAAATTATACAACATCCACTGTCCTCCCCTTCTCTACGTGGTTGACAACTTCATCTGAGGAAGAGCCAATCCCCTTAAAAGCTGTAATTTTACCAAAATGAAAAAATTCATTATTTTATTACAAGAAGTTGAGTTGTTACTGTTTCACTTGCATTCAGCAAAAAGGAAAAAATTAAATCTGGCACAGAATAAATTCCTAGTAAGTTGAATGTACTTTAGTACTACAGGTCAGTGGCTTCGAGTATATTAAAAAAGCTACAGACAAGTTTGTAGCAAGAAACATCTCCCTGACTGAAGAGAGACAGAAGCAGCATTTTATCAAATATACAAGATAACCACGAGTCACATAATTTCACAGACTGTTATAAAGGAGGTATTTTGCTACTAGTGTGCAAAAATTTTTGAGTACTTTATTAAAAGGCAGATAAATAACATTTATTTTTTGAGGATTTTCAAATAGGAAACTCAGTAAAAAAAAATCCAACCTAAATCACTGTTTGTCTTTGGGACTCATACTGTAAAGTGCTGAGCAAACACTTACAGAATGAAATGTGCCTCAGTGAATAAAATTCTAATTAGAGTAATTGAGCTTTGATAACTGCTATGTCATTAAACATAGATTGGCTTTAAACTAATTGTATTTGCATTGTATTATGATTTCTATTAATTAATGCATTAATGTTTATATTCTGCAAACTCTTTTGAAGTAAATCATTAAAGTCTGTACCACTTAATCTAAAGTGAAATGCATTTTGAATACAAACCTGGCATGGTAGCAGAAATGGTTGTTTAAAGGAATATGGTGCTTTTCCCTGTCTGTAGTTCAGGACAGGTGGCTCTGGGCGTTTTGGACTCCCTCCTCCTGGAGCTCTCTGCAGCACAAGGCAAGGCTGGGGGTTTGTGCCAGCTGCAGCAGTCCTGCAGTGCCCCCTAAGCTGCCTTCTGTCACTACAGCAGAACCTCCTGCCAGCCCAAAGCAGTCCCAAAAACCACGTGAGAGACCTGCAGAGGTGCTGAGCACATCCTGAGCAGCTCCTGATGTTCCTTTTGGGGCACTGGGGGTGCATGCTGTGCAGTCAGTGCTGACACAGAACCCTCCTGCTGCACAGGTCAGGAATGCTCCATTCCTCAGTGATGCCAGGTCCCACTGCCCTTGGCTAGGCTGAAACCCCTAACCAACAAACAAACAGAACACTGAACCCCAAATGAGCCTAATGCAGTTTAACCTGACAGGGAACCTGAGGCTGTGCACATTGGAGTGTTCAGAATGGCTGCCAGCAACTGTTGGCTGTGAGAATTCCACTTTACACAGAAAACCTTCTTTTGTAGAATTGTTCTGGCCTCATTTTGTTTCAGTTCTATCAACAGACAATAGTCAACAAATAATTTCCTAAAGCCTGCTTTCAGGAGTTGGCATTTCAAAACAAAAGTAGACTAAAATGAATGATTAATTATATGTCAGCTGACCATTAATTTAATTTAATAAACCAAATAATCCAGTCTTCTGGTTCATTTACATTGAATATTCAGTATCTTCCTATAATTCTAGAATGGAAGGCAAGGATATGAAGATTACTTTTTTCTTAAATAATTCTTATCAGCTGGAATAGCTGAAACTCCATTTGCCAGACAGCAACACATATCCAAGAGCCTGCAATACCTCACATACTGCAGAACAGGTCTCACTGCTTCTGTACTGAACACTTGCTGGTGTTCAAGTATTTCTATTAAGCCTTTCAGGATAATTCTGATTCAATTCACTAACTGATACCATGCTAGTACTGATATTTGGACTTCTAGAAATCTGGATTCTCTCTTTTTGCCTTGATATCTGCTGCATATGTTCTACACAATGTGAATAGTGCTCTGTAAACTCAGACCAAAAGTAATCCTCTGTGGAGGTGAGCTTTGTCTCCAGGGTTTGAGATCAAAGCTGAACATAAACTTCTCTGGAACTTGGGCCTTGCAGGAAGATTTTGATTTATATTCACCTGGTATTCTCAACTATGTGTGAGGAGATAAAGTTGGTTATTACTGTCACAAATGAGAGAAACAAAGGGAAGGGGATCTCTTGAAAAAATTGGTGCTGTACATTTTTTTTAACTTTTAGATGGGAAAAATATCCAAACAATTATCATATTTTATTTATTTGCTATACTCACTTTACTTGCATAGTTTGTTTTGCTGTCTCAATATTTTTGACTTTGGAGGTTTTTTATGCTTTCATAGTGAAGTTTCATTACTCATTCACTGCATGAATTGGTGAAGAACTGAGGGGCACCTGTACCCCAGCTCCCTGTGACTGATGCATTGCACTGTAGGAATGCAGGGAGGTGTCTTAAAAACCTCAGGGGAAGAGGCAGACATTCTGCTTAGCAGGTCTGAGCCTTTGAGATGTATTGAAGTCACAGTGCAATTTACTTCTCTGTGCTTGCACCTGTGTTCCTTTCAGCATGAGTTGGATGTACTGTAGGCTTGACTTCCTACATGACTTCCAGAGATCTGAAAATCTAAGATGATAGAATAAACCCCTCTTTTTCTTAGGGAATATTTGTTTGCATCTCTAGGAACCTCACTGGGTGAATTGCTAGATATATTTGTGTATAGATGGAGTTAAAGTGGTGGAACCTTCCAGTCTCCCAGTATTTTAAAAATTACATGTCCAGTGGTATAAGAATAGCTTTCATTCCCACTGAAAACTCAGATTGCCTTCATAACAAGGACTCCTCTTCAAGAATTATGCTCTACATTCCTCTAGATAGCTTTGGATAATAGTGTATTATTGGCTATTTTAAATGTAAAGCAACATAACCAAACATCATAATGTAGTTTGAGTGTAATGATTTACTTTTACTTTTTGTACTTTTGACATCTGGCAATTTTTTAAGTGCTATTTGTCTAAGACAGTACCAATAAATTCTTTTTCAAATGAATCTCTCTCCTATGCCAGAAACACAAAGTGTTTATTTATTTCATTATAATATGGAGGTCTGTCTAAGCGATCCTTCATGTTCTTCAAATATGCAAATAGTAATAATCTTTACACTTAAATAAATGTCTACATATCCTATTTAAAATAGAAATGTATTCTTACTGTGGCCTCATGAAAAAATCAGGACTCCCTACAGTGTTCAGAATAACAGCTCTGTTGTTTTTACACAATTGAAGTTGCGATTAAAGCAGTGCAGGAAAAACTGTGACAAACAGAGCTTACACACCATAGATGTAAGGATTTATCACTTTTTCATCGGGAGCAAGGCTAAACACTATATATACTTCACACCTGATAACAGAGACAGAACTAATTATTGCCATTTGCAAAGTGGCTGCAGTAGGGCAAAGAATTCTTAAATTTACAAGTGGATCAGCTGAATGAAGGAATTCTGGGTGAAAAATGTGCTGTAAACAGAACTCTAGGGAAGAGAGAGTGCAGGAGGAAAAGTGCTGCCTTGGTGTCCTGTTAGCCATCCCATTTCACAGTCACTTCTACAGCCCTTATGCAAAACCACAGGAATTCTGCTTTCCATGGTCTATAAGTATCTATTAGCTAGATGACCCAAATTCTTCATAACAAATAAAACCTTCTACTTTGAATGATAGTTTTAACAATGAAATGGGAAATGTAAATGGTCTATACAATATTATATGGAGATTAAAGGTGACAGAAATATATTCAAGTTCAACAGATTTTCTTGTAGTGAAAAAAAAACCTCTGTACAATAGTTTAAGTGCTGAATAAAATGTTTTGTGACAGAAATTTCCTACCAAGTAAAAATTGGAGGAGGCATGTTTCCAGTGTAGGGTGCATATATTTGACATACTGTAAAATTCACAAGTATTTAATTGTGTTAGTAAAATATATTCAGTGAGCTCCCTGGCTTTCAGCCAGTGTCTTGTCTGATTAGGCTATTTTGAGGTAAATGTTTCAAAGTCAAAGGCAGCCTTTGCTAAATTGTTATAATCAGCCATACCTGGTGATTCTCAGTGATTTCCCTGGCTGGAACACTGGATGGCTTTGAATTTATGGAGCCCTTTGGGCTTTGCTCACACTGTAGTTACCCCAGAGGAATTTGCTCATGGCAAAGGACATGAGGATCCCACAACTCTGGGGAGTCTGAACTCTTGCCTCACTTGACTTTTGGCATTAATTAGGGAGGGGAAACTACAGCTTGTCAAAGCCAGCTAATTAGAGGGTAATTTGGCTCACAAGCTGGATCATCTGGTAAAAGCTAAATTTCATCTAACCTTTGGGCATTGCACTTACTCTGGGAGGAAACCAGAACAGGACAGGTGATAAAGACAGTAGTGTTCCTGCCCATAGATTTTTTGTCTTTTATTAAATGTGTCTTGAGTGGTGGATTCAGATAGATTGCTTTATAAATGTAATTATTTTTTCCTATCAGTACTAGGAAAGGAAAGTAAACAGGATTTATGAGACACTTTAGAAGAGGATCTGAAGCAGACTGATTAGTGTATCAGTCTTAATTATAATGTAAATGAAATACTCTGAAATATTAATCTGTTGTTTTCAGACCAAATAATCAATACACAGGCTGGAAGTTAATTTTTTTCCCTGCACTTATGTCAAGAAATGAAGGTAGTTTTATGTAGTCATAGAATAGTTCTGGAATTTGTCAATTAAATTAAAACAACCAAAATACTATTCTTCCAAATAAAAACATGAAACTTCAGAACTAAGCACTTGACTGCTTTTTTTTAATTGAATTTTTAAATATAATATATTTTCCCCTTGCTTCTTGCAATGGTAAATAGAAAGCATGAATAATTTAATTGAAAAATTAAATTAAGGAGAATCAATTTGTGACAGATTTATGAATGCATATAATAGCCCTTAACAAAATATTGAGCAACCATAATTAAACCATAAATAAACCATACATAAACCATACATAAACCATACTTAAAACCAAGATTTCCTACATGATCGAAATGGATCATTCCAGAACTATTATTTGGTGTTTTTTACTTCTCTCATCCTGGATTCCCTTTTCTTATTGACATCATGAAACCATATCCAGAAATCTCAGCCCTGCCGAAGATTCTGATTCAAACAGGGAACTTGATGCACAAGGAAGATATTCTCCACACTTTAGCTCTTAGACTTGCAGCTGATTTTTTCCTCTAAATTCAGGAATGAATCTCTTTTCACTGGCGTTTCTCTTGGGCACTGAATGCAAGTTTCAGTCCTTCATCTCTAGGATTCTAAGACTTGAAGCTATGCCCCAAATATGTTGTGGTGCTCTTTGTGCTCCTCTGGCACAGCAGTGGAACAGGGAGCACCCCCTGCCTGTGCTACAGAGTGCCTGTTCTTAATGTGCAGCAGAATTTCCACAAAGAGAGCTCAGTGTTCAGGTTTCTAAAAGAGAGTGTGAACCAGGAACTGATGTACAGGATTTAGCTGTGGTTTGCAGTGGCAGAGAAAGTGAGTCAGAATAATGCAGGTGAGCTGCCAAATAGGAAAACAAAAAATTTCAGCATAGACAAAACCCTTAAGCCTACAACTCTGCCAGTAAACAGAACGAAATGAGGGTAATTTTCTGCCTTGAGGTCAAGGGGATGGCTAAACCCACACCCAGAAAGCTCAATATTGTCCCATCCAGCCAGAGTGGCACCACCCAAAGGGCTGATGGGGACAGTTTGACCTGTGCTGTCCCCCACAGATGAGAGGGTTGTGCTGCTGCCCAAGGCAGGTCTGTGCAAGCTGTGACCACTACGGACAGAGGAGTCACACTTAAGCAGAAAGAAGTCCAAACAGGTTTTCACAACAAAATATAATTATACTAGCCTAATATTATCCCAAGTAAATTTTAATCTCTTCATAATTTTGTGTAGAAATGTGCTGATAAAGTTGTCTCAGGGTGCACACACCCAGGAATCCAAATTAAAGACAGCCAGGGCCAGCACAGGTCCTGCTTGGGAGCAGCTGCTGCAGGTGGATTATCTACCAACACCAGGAGGTTGTGTGGCTCCCACTGCCCTCTGGGCTCAGGACAAACAGGGACCACAGCACTGGGGGTGCCTCCTCCCTCCTGCCCCAGCCCTTCCCTCCCCCAGTGATGCAGCACAGCCTCTCCCAGGGTCAGCCTCCAGAGCACTAAGCCTCTGTGACTAGGCTTTGCCATTTAAATAGCTTTTATTTTATTTTCAAGGCAACACTTTTTGGTTTTTCTCTTTAAGGATCAGTCACTTGAAAATGTCAGAGACAATATCCAAGGAAAAATATAATCTTTTTTCCTCTCCCTGTCTCTCTGTGTACATGGTCAGAGAACCATTTTTCTCTGTATTCTTTTTTTATACGGGTTGGGGTTATTGGTTCATTTGTTCAGCCAATTTTGTAGAACTGTCCTTGGCATTCAGGAACAAATGGTTCTCTCCAATCAGCAAAAGGAGAAATAAAAAGATAATCCAATACAGCATTAGATTTGCAAGCAGTTCAAGGTCTTACAAGGCTTAAAGATCTTTTTGGGTTTTTTCTGAGGCATGTAGAGGTTTCTCAAAGAATTATATAGAACATTCTACATTTGAAATAATAAGTTAAAAGTGTGGCGACAGCAGAGCAGAGGCAGTATATTATTTCCTTTCAGATTCTGATGACCTTGTCACTGTAATTATGAGCAAACAGTCCATTATTGTTATGTATTTAAAAAGACAAAAATTACCTCTACATTTTTTGAGTGCCAAAGGGAGGTCAATACTCTTTTATAAAGTACTTGGAAACACCTGTACTTGGATACAGCTCCAAAGTCTGAGTTGAAGTTGCTGAAAGGAAAAATGTCAGTAAATTTTCAAGCTACCATCCTTAGGCCAAGATAGGTCTTAGGAAAAAAAATTCCATAACACAAACAAACATCTAGATGCCAATATATATACATCAGTAGATACAGTCTACTTTTTTCTTTTTTCCTTCTTTTCCTTTTTTTTTCATAGCAAAGAATTTCCCTCAATTAAGAGTGAAATGCACCACCACCAATGAGTTAACATGGAAAACAGGAAGGAATTGCGTAGGAAAATATACAGGCAATAGGCCTGAAAGTGTCAACCATCCTTTCTTTCCATTGGCTTTTGGGTTTCAGCATTTCACAGGGTTTGACCAGGACTAAATTAATCCCTGATATGCAAATGCCTGCATGATGTCACTCCAGTTAATAGATAGTCACCCTTTAGCGTGAAGGAAAGCCTGAAATACTATAGCCTGGTATCATGTAGAGTAAGAGTGAAAAAAGTAGCTTAAATTCCAATCAGATTTTGAAATTAAATACTTTCTCCCTCTCCTGCCTGCCTGTTAGTATTTGCAAAACTTTCTTTGAACTTCTAAACATAAAGAGATCAATTTAAAGGCAACAAACAGAGATGGCAGTGAAGCCTGATCCAGTGCCTATTGCTTCCTTACTGCAAACAGCTACATTTTTAAACCTGAAGAGTTACAACTCTCTCCAATGAGCAGTAAACCCTTAAAAGAGTGCATTAAAATTGTCTTTCTGAGCAGATTTGTGTTGGTGTGCATTCCTTTCATTTGGAGACATCTGGATCCAGCAGGATTTGTCTGTTGTATGAAATCCAGTTTTGATCTCAAGAACCCAGAAGTTTATCAGAGCATGTAATACTAAACTGTATCTTTTATTAGGCAAATCTGGAGTGAAAATCCCGAGCTTTAGCACCTTCAACATTTTGTGGGACCATCCAGGATCATGCCTAGGCTTTTAGCAGGCTCTTTGTTTCATCTGCTGATCCTGGAAGTTGCTACTTCCTTCAGTGAAATTGTTTGTTTTCACCAAAATCTGAGTTTGGCAGTTACATTATACCACAAAATTCCATTTAGTTCTTCATAAAAGGAATAAATAACGTAAGTTCTGCTGAAGATCTGATTCTTATTCCTGGCTCTTTTATCACAACCAGCTGGTTGTGACTGTGGGCAGCTCAGGGAGGCCACCTGCCTCAAGGTTTCCAAAACTTTTGCCTCCCCTGGGCAGCAAGATACAGTTTGTGTTAATGGTTCCAGATGGTTACTAGAGATTAGTGTTGCTCAGCTATATTGCATTGATGATAATTCTCAGAACAGGCAAGCATTAATTAATTGATTCCATCTGTATCTACACTGGGGCAGAAAGTGATTTATAATGACCATTCCTACAAAGAAGCAGAGGACATTGGATTAACAAGTTAACCCTGATGGGCCACATGGATGTGGAGAGACTGACACAAATTTCCATGAGAACATTCATATGTACAAGTTGGGCTACTGCAGAGAACTTGCTTGAAGTTTGAATCCAGAACACACATGTAACCTTGCTGTGCTATTCAATTGTAAGAATTGCTTCATGACATTTGTCCATATAAAAGTCACTGAAAATAGTATCTGAAACTATTCTTGAGTAATTTTCAGTTAGGAGGTCACATCCCCTCAGAGAAGTGAAGCACTTTCTATCAAGATTTACCATTTAATATTGATCCAGAGATTCTCTGTCTGTGACCTATTTTAGGAAACACAGAGTAAAAGTATTGCAGTGCATATACTGAAGATATATTTCATCACTATTTTTTAAGTCCTTATAATTATTATAGGTTATACAATTACATATTCATGAAAGAACAATGTAACTTTTTCTGACTGCTACAAAAGTTCCAGTATTTACAGTAAGTAAGGAAGTTCTAGAGATCAGAATTCAGACTGTTCAAAACTTGGTCTCATAACTGTCAGTATTGATGGTGAGAGTTATGATCCATATCACATAATGTTCTTATTTTGAATCATGCAGGTGATTTAAGGGCTCTATGCAATTTACAGAGTTTTGATGCATTTCATCCTTTGTTTCCACAGGATGAATGCAGAACTGTTCTCATTACTGATGATAGTTTTTCCTCAAAGAAAAATTTGCTGGGATTAGTATTTTTGTACAGTCAGTGATTCTAGACTGAAGGGTGAATTTTACCTTCTGAAGGTTGAAATTTATCATTTTAAAAATGTATTTTTCCTGAATAGTCTGTAAGTTTTGAGAAGTCTAACTGATTCTGTATATGAATTCACTTGATCAGAAATCTGGTAAGAAGAGCCAGGTGACAATTTGATGTTTCAACACTAGATCTTTTACACAGGCAACAGAGCCCATTCTATTATTTGCCACTATTTTGCTGTCCTGGTACAGGATAGACGACTGTAGTATTTCAGTGTAGACCTATCTATAATTAAAATAAACTTGCAAGTAATCTACTCTGACTGTGCTGTAGTAACAGCTGTCAGATTGAGCAGCACTTTGTAAATCACCTTCTGTTTAACGTGCAAGTGTTAGAGTTATTTATAGCTACTCCATATAAACGTCACAAAGGATATTTGGTGATTCACAGATGATAACAAAGAGCATACTGTGGGACACACAGAGAAGACAAAGCAGCTTTTTTTTGTTTGTTTGTTTTTTGTTTTAGACAGAACCATTTGGAGTTCTTCACACTTCCCCCTAGGGCAGTCTCTTGGGGTATCACCATCACCACTGGATTGGATTTCTACTCACTTTGCATGAAAAGCCAGCTCTGCTGAAGCCAGCAAGAATTTTGTCCTTGTTTTTCCAAGGACCAAACTTTCACTCATGGCTTCATGTGACAATTAATACATATTAATATGCAGAACAGTGGAGTGAAAATTTAAGTCTGGTGGGTTTGCATCAAGTGCAGTAATTCCCCAGGTTTTATCTACCTCTGAACCATCAGCACTGCCCATACAAATGACTGTGTGACACAGATGCTATTTCGTTAAATATGTTTTAGATGACAGCAAAAAACTGGCTCAGGGTTTCCACCAGCCTGAGGGAAAAAGGGAGGTTCTGACAAACTCACCTGAAACTGTGCAAAGAAATATTTCTAATTTGACACCTGGGATCTCCTTAATGTCAGGATTTTTACAAAGTTAGCAAATATTAAAAAAAAAAAAAAGTCTGTCAGAATATGCTAGGAAAGAAAGTCCCACACTGTTCAAAGCTTGATAAAGCCCAGCTTTCCTCCTTTCAGGTTTTTGACCAGGGAAAGTATTTGCTCTATGATGTTACCACCACTACCTAGAGAATCAGCCTTTAAATGTATAGGATAATTCAGGACAGGTGTTTCCTCAGACTTTCAAAATATTATGTCACTGGCTTCATGATTCTGTGTTGCTGGTTGTCAAGGAAGGGAATTTACAAATATATTTAGGTTTTAATCTAAAGGTCTTTGGTTATGATCTTGTGCCTGGTGGCCTTAAACTTCTCTCTTGTGGCCTGTGCTTTGTAATTGATGATCATTATATGCAGCTAAAACATAATAATTTTAGAAGTACTGAAAAGTCTAAAATTACTTTAGCCATGTTGAATTGATTGCTGGAGATTTAAGCTCTGATGAACATGGAAAAGTTTCTTCCTGATTCCAGGGGCCTCTCTCTCCTTCAGCTATTTGTGATATTTGATTGATTGCCTCACTTAGGAATGACTGAATCTGTCAAAACTGGTAGAAATTCAATTTGCTCTGAAGTTCATTCTACAGCTTTGGCAATGAGCTGGATTAACCAGATCCATGGACCAACATTTTTGCTGGACTTTTAGGGAGGAAAGCTTGTGGACTGGTTTTCCCACACTATAATAGTAAATATATGTGTGAGACTCCCATCCACCAGCTCAGAGCAGGTGTAACTCAGCATCCTCAATCCCCGACCTGATAAGCTTTCTACCCAAGCTCTGATAAAAGGCAATAGATAGAACCATATATGCATGTGCTGCTTTTTCAGGTATGAAAGCTTTTCTAGTGACAACTAAACCTGGTCAGCTCATGTAGAGCAAGATATAATTATTACAGAGATGAGAAATTTCAGCTTATTGGTCAATTCTATACAACTGATCATAGGAACATCATTTTAGTCTCCAGGGTCCTTGTTCTGCTTTAGTCTTGTATAGCCTACATAATTCAATATGCAAAGCAGGCCTACAGAGAGGGGAAGGTAGTATAGCAAATTCAAAAGCAACAGAAAGAAAATTTTGTTTTAAAAAGTAAACATCAGTTAAAAATGTTTCTAACCAGTAGCTCATGAATATTTGCACTACTTTAAACTCAGTCGGGCTATACTATTTTGTCATGAACATTGGAAACAATTCAGTTCCTAATCATTGAGTGAACTTAATTAATTCTCTGTGGTTGACAGTGGTATTTTGACTGTAGTTACTCAAGATCATACTATGGAAGATTCCAAAAAGATATGGCCAAACATTACATCTGTAAAACAAACTTGGTATTAGACCTACAATTAATTGATAGACATTAAAATTTTCTTTATGATTGTTATGTAACAGGAAATCTGCTGCATCTAGACCTTTTTTTAAAATTCCTTTTCAACTTCAGGGGATTTTTTTTTTTCCATTTACCCTTCTGGTTTACTCCTGTTACGTGGCAGCTCTCAGAGAATCATATTACAATAAATTCATCTTTTCAGAGTATCCCTAAAATGTTGTACTCATACCTTACAAATTTATTCAGCTCATGTGGCAGAAGTTTTAATTGCTTGTTGAAATAATAGCTTGTCGTTGGCTTTGGCCAGCATAACTACTGCCTAAAAACTGCATGCACAAAAACCACTCATAAAACCAGTAAAAATCCCACAGGCTTTATAAAGGCAGAAAAAGTCAATCAGATCCTCATAAAGCAGACCATCTAAATGTTATGTTTATTTAAATTCTTCACACTCTTTCTTTGAAATGAAGAGACAGTGTCCACATATCCTTTGCAGTTCATTAATCTTACCAGGATCCAGTGGCATATTAATCAAGGCTCCTGAAAGGAATTCTGTCTGCAGCTGACTCTACTATACACAAGTTGTCTCATTGCATTTCTTTGGAGAAGCACATTTATCCAGCATAGAATCCTTATGGATTTAATTGCTAACTTAAGCATCTTCCACATTTGCCAAAATCAAAACACAAAGGCTCCTTTGTCCAGAATTCTTTTGTTTGTTGAAGGTAACTTTGTTCTTGATGAAGAAAACCAAAACAAACCAAAAGTATAATTCTCTGTTGCATTTCTTTATATCTCACCCAGGAGTTAATTTATACCTTTAGTGGGCTGGTGAAAAAGAGATGAGCTGGAGACACCTGCTGATTAGGTGTCTCACAATTAAAGAAAACAAAAATGACTTAGAAAACAAAGCTATTTGTACAGCTTGATAATGGAAGAGTGTCTATTAAAATATGCAACTTTGGAGTGTACCCTGGAGTTGACAGACTAACTCTGATATAGAGGTTCAGGAAGAATAATGATAACAGATGCTTTGGCTTTGCTTTCAGCACTTTGACTGATGGCTGGAAATCAATACCACAGCTGCTATAGGAAGTAAAGCCACTGACTGGGTGCTTGCTGCTTTTACCATCTTCAGGAAACAGACTTTTGAAGTTGCATGTTATCAATCATACTTTAATCATTGTTTGGTGTTTTATCAAGCAACAGATATTGACATTGGAGGTTCTGAATTTTTATTGGAGTTTTAATTCCTGAGAGCTCTCTGCACTTATCAAAATAACAATACTTAGAACTATACTTTAAAGAAACCATATGCACACTTTTAATTCTTGCAACAGCATATCCAGACTGCACCTACTTTACTGTATTTCTTTGGTTTCAGAAGTGTCCCTTTGTTGTCTCCTCTCCCCATTTTAAAGTTTCACTTGGCTGCTGATTGTATCTTTCCCAGGACACCACACCAGCATTCTTGAGCAAGTCCTGATACCAGGCATTCCTCAAACTGGTTTTCTGTACATTAAGAGCACAGTTATAGTGCTTATGTTAGTAAGACTTTTCCAGTGTCTTATAAATCCCAAACAACTAGTATAAGAAGTACTATAGTTTTCTAGATTTTTCAGAATTAAATATAGGTAAATATATAAATATATGAAATTCACAATCCACTTGGATAGAAGGATAATGTGTTGGAACAGGTGTTGCAGTAATAAACTACTAAAGTAAAAACAAATGCAGAATAAGAAAATACCCCACCATAGATAAATTTTGATGAGAGCTGCTCCTCTGACTTTGAGCTTCCCTAAACTGCTCCAGCCTGAGAAAGCTCTGCACCCAGACCCTGCAAAAAGTGCCCTCTCACCCTCCCCTCATGATTCAGCTGAGGCCATGGCTTTGAACTAGACTCAGCCAAAACCACTTGAATGGGAGGACTATGAAGTCTATAGGCAATAATTAAATCAAAATAGCATTGGGCTATTTTGGGCTAGTATTGGCCTCTCATTTTATTGAGATTTGAGAGATACTGGAAATGAGTAGTGTCACAAAACTGAGATACAACAGGATAAAAATCAGTATAAAAACCATATGAAAAAACCTGCAGTGTAGAAATAATGTAATATCCAAGATGTTTGGGCTCTTTTATCTGATTTTTAGGGTCTTTATTCAAAGCACATTTTTCAATCACCAAAGGCTCCATACCTGTATTCTGAGTAATGGGAGTATTTGGAAACTGAGAATTTATGCTTCAAACATGCAATTCTTTTATAATGCCTCAAATTTTTAAAGAATCTCTAGATTAGTATCTACAGGCATATGTTATATTTTAATTTTTTGTGATTTTCCTTATAAGATTAAAAACAAAAAGGGAAAAATGTTTTTAATTTTAGTTCCTGTGTTGTTTGGATTAAAGTTTAATTGGTTCAAAGGATGTACAGGCCAAGGAAAACTGACTTATGGTAGGGATAACTGAGCAAGTTTCCATGTTTAATCTAACTGAAGAACAACTCCTTCTGAGGGCAGCTCTTGCTGAAAAACTGTTTTTAAATCCAGTTCCACTGGAAGAAGAATTAGTAGAGCAGGAGGCTGCAGCTGTTCTGAAAGGCAGCTCCTTTGCTGCATTACTTTGGATTTGCTTGCAAAAAGACTAGTAACAGGATCCCTTACACTTTTCCCTGTTCTGCTGCTTTGCATTTTTAGCACAACAATGGGTGTATAGATCCTCTTGTAGATTTTGTAAGTACCAGGGAGTGCTTTCAGTAAATGCAATAAAGCACGAGTGCAGAGAATGTGGACAAGATCAACTCATCTTTTAGTCACATGAATGAATCACTGTTTTCATGGTACAGAATTGTTAATCAGAATTGTGTTACAGAATTGTTTGATGGTGATCAGCATTGGTGAAGAAACAGAATTGTTTTACCTGCAGGACATGAGAAGGGATGGGGTCAAGTAACCCTTTCCTTGCCTAGCTTGTGTCTTTGAGGAGCTCTTACAGTTCTGCTGCTTCTCATGCTCAGGATTCTTCCTCCTCCACCTGCAGATGAGGCAGACAGGAGAGGTGTCTGGCACCCAGGGAGGATGTGCTGTGCCCTTTCTCAGTGTCCCTGAGCCACAAGTGAACCAGGGCATTTCTGCCTCCCCAGCTCAGCCCTGTGCTGTGCCCCTCGCTGGGGCTGAGCTGGGGGAGCCCCTGCAGTGACCACAGGGGTTTGGGTTCTGCCTCTTCTGCCTAAAGAAAGGCTGGAAAACCTGGGAGCAGCACCATTGCTTTGAAATATTTATTCATTATATCTTCATAGAAGAGACTCTGTCAGCCAAACACTGTGTGGTATAAGGAAAGAAGACACTGTTTTCCAACTCATGAATCATCTAGTGAGTGTTGGCATTTAACTACTGGGAAATAACCAATCCCCCAATCAACAAAACAGGTAAATAAATAGCAAATATTATTTAAAAACCACATTAAATTTAGACATGTTGAACGAAGAAATCTGTGTGTATATGCTACTGTAAGTATTTTGTTTACCTGTGTTGTTACATTTCTTTAGCATATGTTTTTCTGTTTATATGGCAATGCATTTGTAAACCAGAACACAGATTTTATCCAACAGCTGTGTAGAGATTCCCATTAATTAATGCTATTTAAAAAAAAAAAATCTCTATTTCAACAGGATGAATTCTTGATATGGCTAGCAGTGGATTCTCTCGTACAACATTATTTTTTTTCATTCATTACCTCTAGAGTTTTCTGCCTTTCAAGCCTGCGGTTTATTTGTAGTTACTAATTTTAGCTGCTATAAAACTTACCCTTAGGTCTTCTGCACAACAAATGTCTTGGGGTAATAATAAAAAATAACCTGATTGCCGTATCTGAAATGTAAAATATTGATGTTGCTCTACTGTCGCCCACAAAAAAAAAAAAGGGAAGAAAAATGAAGGTCAGTCTAATGGAAACAAATATTCAAAAGAGATAAGTGCTATGTTATGCCAAGGATTTAATCACTGACAAACTCCAGCTGCTAACTTTTAAAAGTAAAAATGACTAAGAAGTATTCTAATATGTTAGCAGTGAAGTTTTACTCTTTTTCTTCCCAATTCTAAGAAAATAATTTTGCTGGTTTTAAGTTAGTCCCTTTGCTTTCAAGTATCAGACAAATCAAATGCAGCCACATAGAACCCCACACTCTGAACAAACATCATTATAGAGGCCTGGAGATAGTAAATGCCTGTTTAGGAATTAGGACTCCAGAAACTACTTGCCAGAGGTAAAATCATCTGCCACAGACAAGGGATGAGTTTAAAATACTGACAGAGAAAGCCTTGGATTCTTGTTTCTGACTCTTCTGGTGTTGTCCAAACATGAACACTGGAACTCAAATGAGAGTTGGTCTCGGCTCAGCCTTATACTTCCAGATTTTTTTATTGTATCCTTACTGGCTTTCCCCCCCCTGTTTATCCAAGAAAAATGTCTAAAAAATTAAATTAGAAATACCTTAATTTCTAAATTGAAATTGCAAAAATATTCCTTCCTCCTCAAAGAATCCACTAGAACCTGACCTCGGCATATTTTGGCCAAGGTATCCTTTTAGCTGGTACAAAGAATACAAAGAGAGGAAGGATCTGCTCTTCCTCACAAGCAGGCTGACATGTTTCACAAACTGAAGGCTGAACATGCACACAACTCAAACATTCCAGATCTTGGTCAGTATTGAATTTTTTGTGTTCTTTGATTTGAGGGAAAAATGTTTTAGAAAACGATGAAGAAGTTGCCTGGAATCTGTTCAGGAAGGTTTTGAGCAGAGCTTGCTTTTAGGTGGTTCTGCCATGGAGCAGCCAAAGCCAGCAGCTGCCCAAGGCAGCAAACTGGGACAAGGCAAGAGCTGTGTCCCTCCTGTTTGCCTTCCTCCCCCAGAGCTCTGGCAGCCAGGCAGGCTCTGCTCGTAAGGATGTGATAAAGATTGCACAAACTGATGTGTAGACCACAGCAGCTATGCACAGAGAGCCTTTCCCTTCTCAGGATAAAGGATTAATGCCATGAGAAGGAGGCAATGGTGGGGTTTGAAAGAGAATTTCCTCTGGGCAGACTGGAGCTTGCCTGGGGAGAGGCACTCCATGTGCTCCCTGGCTTGGTGGGAGCACTGAAAACACCCTGGCAGGAAAGACCAGGGGATTCCAAACGTGTGGAGGGAGGCAGGGGCTTCATGGGGGCCATGAGCATCTCTCCAGAGGCAGGACTTTGGGATGTGAGTGAGAGCAGGGGCCGAAGGAGATGTTTCCAGCAGCCCAGTGCAGTTCCCAGGAGAGGGGACTGGGAGCCTGTTGGGACATTTATTCACAGCTGGTGCTATTAACTCAGCCTTGCTGGCTCCCTCTCTGGTACCAGACGCCACAGAGGAGGAACAGACGTATTTCCTCCTGATGTCATTTCCAATTCTAATTTCATAGAGCTGTGAAGGGAGAATGTATCAGAGGAAGGCTCCTCCTGTTACCTCCCACCCCAGTGTGTGGGTTGGTGCATCATCCCTCAGTTTCTTGGGAAGGGAAGTGGAGCATGCTGGAGATGTGCAACACTGGCTTTTGTATTTCGATTTTCTTTTCCATGTTATGCCTCTCTTTGTCTCCTGGGAACACCAAGTGATTAGCCACAAACTCTGGTTGATGATCCCTTTAAAAGCAGTTTGCTGTGTTCCTCCAGAAATCCAGACTATCCTTCAGGCAAAAGCAGCATATACAAAATACGATGTATTTGCAAAAAAATGTGCCTTTCCCTCTTTGAAGCTGCCTGTAATTACATACCCAGGGAATTGTTTGATGTTTACATTTTCAAGTATACGACTGCTTGTATTTAGCATAATATTTTTCATCTTTTCCCTTTCTTGTTTCATTTTCTGTGGTCATAAATTAAATTACATTATGTTGCAAAAAGAATGAGGATTGACAGTGAGTCACAGCAGCCCTGAAACAAGAGGCCACTAACCAGGAAGGCACTTCTAGGTGGTGGCCATGCCCCCTGAGCCTTCCAAAGGAGATGCCAGCTGGCTTGCTCTAGCAGCTCCCATTCAGAAGACAGCCAGACTCTTCCCATGATGTCTGATGCCCAAAGGGATCCACTGACTAGTCTGACATCACTTCTTGGGGAGAAAAACTGGCCAGCTGCCACAGCCTGTCCCCCCTGCAGCCAGACCAAATGTCTCTTGCTCAATAAAGCTGGCTTTGGGCCCTTGGGTTAAATTCTTCTCTTGGATTTAGGAGCATGGGCTCTGAAAACCTTAGTTGGTTTCAAAGGAGATATTATGGATTTACACCAGTTTCCTTGTGATCAGAAGCCAAAGTGAAGTCCAGAGTTCATAAAATAAATCCAGGCTTTTGGTCTAAATTTATAAGGTTGCTTTAGAAAGCCTTCAAACAAAATATATCCTCTGGTCCAAAATACACTTCAGTTGACTTCACCCTTGCCAACCATTGAACAACATCCTAAAAATCTTATTTTGCCCCTAACACAACATCTATTATTGACATAATATATGTGTATATGTGTACACAGTACAATGGAAATAATTTCTACTATAAAATTACTGTCTTCTTTAAAAAATTTGTTGTAGCTTTCTGACTATTCTTGAATTCATTTATTGCTCTCACAAACACTTTATAAAAATTTTAATAGAGCAATTTATACTCTTTAGGTTGGGAGTTAATTTTCTTCACACAAATAGACTGTTAATGCAACTTTATGGTTGCAGACATGAGCCCCAAATAATGGACTCTAGGAACAATGCACTGACATCAGTGGGATTTGTGTGTTTCTGCAGGCAAATTATATTGTTAATTTTGGAGCAATATTTGTACATTTTGGTTGTTGATATCTTGGACATTAGAATTAGAGAAACTTAATGATGCTTATTATAATTAGAGCCTTTGAATACTTAAAATATTCTTTAACTATCTTCATGTATTGTCTGGAACAATTCCCACTTCTTAAATCAGATGCTTTTATAGATGGCCAGTACATGTGCTGTCTTGTGCTGTGGTGGGCATCATCTGCTTGGGACAACATTTAGGACTCCTGAACATTTTTGAAAAGATGCTCATGGTGTGTTAGTGGGTTTATTTCTTGTTAGGGTTGTTTAATTCTGCTTTGTGAATGTGCTCTCAACTGCAAAACTGAGAAACTTCAACCACGTGAGTTGTTTTCCCTACTCTACTTCAGGAGCCTTATTTTTAGCTAGAGAAGGCTTTAGACAGAGTCTAGCTCAGCAAAAAAGGTGGGAGAAAGGCACAGGGAGTGGGGATGGGGAAAATAGGAACTTAAGGGAACGAAATGGATTTGGGAGACATAGCTGGGAAGGGAAAGGCAGCCCAGAGGAATATGGAGGAAGGTGTTATACTGACCAGTGAAGTCTGTGTTAAAGTGAAGGACTTTAAATTGGAGTCCTGGAAAGTGAGCTGACAGAAATAGAATAGAACTGAATAAGGAAGCAGAACTCATGGAAGCAAGTTTTTGGAGGGATAGGGCAAGCCTTGGAAGTGGTTTTTAGAAGGACTTGCTGCAATACCTTTCCATGGATTGCAGTGAGCCTGACTTGCCTGTAATGCCCTGGATCATCCTGCTTGAAGAGAGAAAGCTCTCAGTGGCTGGGGAGCTCCTCTCATTAAGTGAGGCTCTTTAACCAATTTTTTCATTGCCATTCATTTATTTTCTAGGTGTCTGTCCTGAGTTTAAGTTCTGATTGACAGAAATGCTGAGCACTACTTATTGCAACCAAACTGAATATTTGGTAATTTGAACATTAAAAGATTTCTTGTTTAAAGCACCCTGTTCAGAGTATCTCAGCAGCACCTCCACATTAAAGGACTTTTGACCTTCATCTCTGTGTACCTTAAATGCCGTTCCTTATCTCATGAGACTTTGTGAAGTTAAATTAATTAGACATTGTGAAGCCCTCAGAGACAGCAGTGATATATGAGACAGAAAAGTCTGTGCAGGAACTATTGCTCTTCTGAGATGGTTGGAACAGTGAGAAACAAACAAGACTGGTGCTACACACAGCATAGGAAGTGTGTCAGAAGGTGCTGAGGAGCTCTCTGTGAAGGAATACAAATACAGCTATGCAGATAATCTTAAATTTCAGCATTTCCAAATTTTTAAATGATGTTTTTTCAAACTTTGAAGCATTTCTACACATAGTTTTGGCAGTGTATTCAGTACCTCAGCAGAACAGTTGGTGACATCAGAAGGGTTTATTGTATGTCACAGCCCTTCAGTTTTTCTTTTATTTGTGACTCTTATTTCATTAGTATGCTCTCATAATTAACACTCAGAAGGTTTTTCACTAATGAAACTACAAGAGTGTCTCTGTTGGAATAAGAAATGGTCTCATTAGGAATAGCACATTTCTTAGACACAATACTCAGCTCACTATATAGTTAATTATCTGTGTTTTTCTCTGAAGTGAAATACATATCTTAAATGGTCTGTAATCACACATTTCACTCACTGCATATCTCAATTACTGACAAAAAACATGATGGAAAACATCTATTCCTTTTTCCTAATGAAAATTCCTATTTTCATTAGCATAATTGAACAGGCTTTCTATAAAATTATGGTTGTCAAACCACTGCACCTTTGTCACATATTTTGTTATGTTCCTTTATTTTCACAAGTTTTGAGCTTGGCTATAAGCCTAAACTGTTAAAATGTGAACACTCTCTCCTGTTACCTTTCCAAAAATCAGATTTTCTAGTGCCAACTTTTGAAGTTCCAACCTCCACAAAGTTTTCTTCTTTTTAAAAGATGGAACATGCCCTTCTGATCCAGTAGTTGCCATTCAGACAGCAAAGAATTTTCACTTCACTTCAAGGAGATTTAAAATTAATGAACTTCACAACTGAGAATACAAGACATTTGAAATTTTGCTGGGGTTAAAATTATATGAAACCATGGAGTCAGCATGTTTTTACAGAAATCTGAGGCTGAAACAAGTGGGATGAGACAGTGCTCACATGGTGCTGGACCTTTGGCACTTCTCACGTCCATTGAAATGTGTGTGACACTGCTGTGAGCTTGTTCCACAACCAACCTGCTCTGCTGCCTCTAATCTATCTGTGTCCATAACTGCTTTAGTGCTGTCTCTTCTTCCTCTGTGCTATTTTCTTTGAGATATATTTTCTAAGAATAATTGTACCAACTCTCAGCTTTCTTTTGTGGAGCTGAAACTGTTAAACTCTTAGAGTCTTGACTGTTCAAGAACAGTCAAGAACTTGAACAGTGTTCCTGATCTTTTGGGAGTGCCCTCTCTGCATGTCCCCTGTTTTGAATTCAAGATTTTGACATGGATTTCCACAACAATAGTGTGGTGAAAGTCTTTCAAATACTTCTCATAGCAACACTGATATTTCCCCTTTTCCAGCTGCAGAACACTTCATCTGTACTTGCAAACACTCTACTAAATAGTAAAAGGTGTGTTTTCAACAACAGTGGCATGTGAAGGTTTACAGGTATCTTAAATTTGAGACATCTTTTTGCTCATTTGCAACTCCAGCAGATAAGAGAACACTGGGACAGTACCTTAAATCAAAGCTTTCAGGAACACAAACTGTATGCAGTGAAACTCTGTACCAGACTTAAATTCTTCTCACCAAAGTCAAACCAACTCATTCTTTACTGCAAAAAGAGGGTGAAAGAAGACATAATCAGATAACCTACAGGAATATGTTTTGATATTTAAAATCCCTCTGAAAATTTATGCTTAGTGCCTGGTAATGGTAAGGGCAAAATTTTAGAAATGAGCCTACAGAAAGCCAATCACTGCCAAATGCATTGCAGGGATGGGGAATGCTGGGCATGGGAGCAGGGTTTACATTCCATTGCTTCTGTTCAATTTTGGGACATCAGAAACACACTTAGCACAGCTCCCCAGGCAGCCTGGCCGTGGTCCAGCTGCCAGTGCCTCCAGCACTGCCCCTGCCCTGCTGGCAGCAGCCCTGGCTGGGGTGGGGGCTCTGTGAGCTCCTTGTGCCTGCACCCTTCCCTGCGACCCTGCAATCGCCACCATGGCAGGTTTACACTTTCTGTCATTTACACACTGAAAACTCTTACTCGGAATTATGACAACTGTCAATTCCCACATAATTAAAGAGGGCTTGATGTAGCAGAAAAAATGAATGTTTGCACTTGTGTTCGCTCATCTCTGCCCCCTCCTGAGAAGCGAATATTTAATTTCACCAGATTCTTTATGAGAGAAAAAGTGGTACTCGGAGACAGCTGGAATCTGAACCTTCAAGTTTTGCATGACAGCATGAAAAATAATTTTTCATTAAAGACAATAAGTATCTGGTTGATATGTCGGGCACTTTATAGTCATAGTCTGAAATAGTGTTAAAAATCTAACCAACCACAGGAGGTTTCAAGAGGAATCTGTATGTATGGTGTGCTTCAGTTGATGACAGAAATAAATCTTTTACATACAATGTCAAAGGCAGAACTCTGCAGCCTACACAGACACAATGAAAAGCAGGATGATCCTAGATGATATTTTTAAGTCTGTACCACTGTTCAGGATTACACAATCATTCATTTGACTTACGAATTACTGAGGTGCAGAGATGAGAGCACCAAAGAAAGGGACGAGGTCTTCACAGCTGTCTGGTTTATTAGAAGTACCAAAATATTGTCTGAAAAGGCCATGTAAGTAAGAGAACCAGAGGACAGTGAATTTAGTGAAAAATTTGATTGGTTTTTACAGGCCCCATAGGTCACTTTTAACAGTTGTGTGAAACAATTTTCTTTTGTGGGGGTTTTTAAGAATTTTTAATGAACGGTTACCATTATTTTTATTCATGGCAAAACCTGTGTGTCTTATAGGCAGCAAGGGCACAGTCTTGTCTGCAGGAAAGAATTACAAATGTTCACATGTTTCTTCTATAGAAAAAACTCAATCCTCCTTTGCAAAAACATTTTTAAAACAGGTTTTAGTGAACTTTGTTGAAGTCAGTGATGATTTTGTAGAAGTACTTTTTAATTTAGTCAGTGCCATCTTTCCAGGAGTGATGGGCAGCTGTGGATGCTGGAGAACATGGACTGGGCACTGCTGCATGGTGTGGGGGTGGCCTCATGGCAGCCCAGGAAAACACACACCTTGCCTGGCTCCCAGGGGTGCAGAAGCAGGATTTGGTTGTGTGAGATGATCAGAGGGAAGGTTTGGTTTGTTGTCTTGGTCCAGTGCTAAAGTGCAGGGTTATCCCAGATGGTGCTGATCCTGTGGTTTGTACCTTAATAACCCTTTTTCATTTCCCAGTCTTTTTACCACCTACTTCCTCTGCCCTGGTCTCCTCTACAACACTCACCCAATCCCTTCTTACCCCACTGCTCCCCGTTTTGCTACATCCATCCCAAATTTGTCATTTCTGGTACCATTACCTATGTTTGTCTTTTGTGGTCTTAGTGATGCAGTTACCTTGGTGCCTTGTAAGATGTCACTCCCCCAAAGGTCTGCAGAACACTTCCCTGATTATCTGTGAAGCTGGGCCTTCTGTTCCATTTCTCATAAAACTCCCCCTTCACACCTGTGAAACCCAGCCCTCCTGCGTAGTGCTATCTGTAACTTTAGTCATTTTCTCACTTTCTTATCAATCATGTTCAGCATTTTCTCATGTAATGTCCAGTAATTTTCCACATCTTGTTCCCTCACCTAACATCAGGCCAGAGCTTAGTCAGTGACCCAGTTATTTGATGTAATGTTGATACCCCAAAATAGGTTTTCCATATCCCTTTTTTTCAATCCTTCACTCAATCCAGAATGATCCTCTTCATTTTCAAATCCCATTGCATTATTTACCTACAAACTTCTTCCTTATTTATCTTTCCTCCTGCTCAGCTGATCCACTTGTTCCAATGATGAGGGATGTTACAGGATGAATATTTCTTTCTCTTTACCTCCTCTATCAGTCTTTTATAATCTAAAGACACCTGCTGGCCTGAAAGAAGTGGAATTAACCACAAAGATCCAGCAAAGAGAGGAGTCAGGGGGAAGCAAATGCAAGTGCTGATCTCTAGAACAGTGGCATAGCCCTATCTCTTCCTAGTGCCCCTGCTCTCTGTTCTTGAGGATAAAATTACAGACTCTGAGGTTAGAGGAACACATAACATTGATTTAAGATTAAAATTCAGGTGTCAATCACCTGAAAGCATTTTGAATCCTCCTTTTTCCACCCTACAAATTTCTAAATTTCATGTCTCTTCGGAGGACTTTTGAGTTAGAAATCCAAAAATGGATATATCCAAAGCAACTTGGGCTTTAAAGATTTTGTTGATAACAGTGAAGTATTAAGACTATTGTCATGTACTCCCAGCACAGTGCAGGACTGGGACATCACTGCACTCCATGCTCCAGCTTTTTGTGGCTTTGTATTTACTGTTGAAGCTGGATCCAACCAGAGCTGCAAGCCTGTGCTGTGCTAAGCTGAACACAGCACTCCAGCAGCAGGAGAGGATCTGCAGAGTAGGAGGAGGCAGCACAATGTGCTTGGAAGTAGATGTCATCCTGATGGGACTACTTGGGTAATTAAAGTGAGCAGGGAAGCTGAAGTGATAATATAGGCATCAGGATGACTTCAGTGAATCTTAGATTGTTATATTGTGTTGGGATCCATCTTGCAATTTTCTCCTTTTCAGTGCTCCCTCTCCAATTTATACAGTGCAACAAAGATTTGAGAAATTAATAATTCAGTTTTCATTAATTTCTTTGGATAAAAGTGCACAGCTTGAAAGAAAAAAATAGTAACTTTTGGATGGCCTGTAATGTTGTGGGTTTTGATGATTCATAACTTTGAGTTGGTTCCATACAAATTAAATCTCAACATTTCATGCACAACCACATATTTCATTCCTTCACCATGCACAAATATTATTTTCTTGGGTTTTTAGGAACCAGTGCATTTTTTTCCATTAGGTGTGGATTTACCACTGCAGCACACACTTCCTTGTGTCATGTCACAGATGAGTAGCCATGGGAGGGTTCTGCTTCTTATTCAGAGGCAGCTGCATCCTACTCTGTCATTAACTACCCAGAGCTACGAGAACATCCCCTTTTTAACTGCAGTGTTAAATTTTGTTATATTTTGAACAAAACTGCATTAAAACCCCCACTCAAAATGCAAAGTAATGATGCTGTCTCTTAAATGTTCTTGGAATTTCACCATGAACTTTGTATCAGTTAAGATCTCTTATTACTATCCTTTATTTACATTGGGCTGGGTGATAAAAATGGAATTGAAAAAGAAGAATAAAATAATTTTTATCACCTTATCTTCAGATTTACCAGCCCAAATCTGCCTGTCAGTTCTCTCAGCCTGCACAAGAGAATGTCGCTGGTATACAGGAAGGGAAATTTCCTGAATAGGAGGCCTGTTATGTACATAAACAAATCCAGAGGCACATAAGGCTTTCAAACTTCATGGCAGCACAGTGTTCTGAGACACCTTGCATGGGGTAACCACGGCAGGGTAAGGGGATGGTTGCAGCTTTGCCTGCAGCAATCCTGTTTCTTGTCTGAAGTCAGCTGAAAGCTAGATCAGGAAACACCAAGAAGTGGCTCATTGGTGGGTGGGAAAACTGACATCAGCACTGAGTTAGGGGCCTTGGATGAAACAATCTGCCACCAGAGGTTAGAGCGGCCAGCAGGCTTTGATGTAGCTGGAGCAGGGATCCTTTGTTTTCTGTTTGCAAAAAGCTCCCCTGTGGAGTTTTTGTTTGGGTTGTTAAAATCTGTTTAACTCAAAGAGCTGACAATAAGCACTTGGGAGCAAAACTGTCTCTTTGAAAGTCTTTTTGCTGTTCAGTTGCATTGGCCAGCCCTGCCAATTTATGGCTCTGCTGGCTCCCATGGCTATGAAGGCTGCTTAAGCAAACAATTAAGCTTAGCTGAACACTCTGAGCACCCCAGTGGCAAAGTGTGCACTTTTTCTATGGTCCTAAAAGATACCCAAAACAAAAACATTTTTTATAGTCAGTGTTTTCCAAGTCATGGCATTAGACAGCTGGAGGTTCCTGGGTTTAGTAGTCAAGGGCAACCTGTACTTAGCAAGGACTTAATTTCAGGTGTAGCAGAGCCCTGAACTAAGAGCAAAGCAATTATAGCAAGTATTAAGGATGGGTGTCATTTTACACTTGGTGTTCCTTGAGGAAGGCCATGTCTGCTCAATGCCTAATACAGTCTGTTTTGATCTCTGATCAAGGTTGTTACACCCCCACAGCAACTGATTTGATCAGTGTTACTCATTATTTCCAAAATAAACCCTGAGGTCTCTGCCTCACGCTTGAGGCAATGAAGGCTGCCTGTTTCTTTTGCCAGGGCCTGTGTGATGGGCACAGATGAGTGGGTCACCACTGCCTGCATCTTGTGCCTTTAAACCTGAAGCAGGAGACAGGTGTAGATGCAGCACAGCAGCCAGAGAATATGTCAAAAAGGGTCAGTGCAATCAGGTGCCCAGTGTGGGGGGACACCTGCCTGCCATGCCAGCTCTCACACTGGACACCTCCAGCACAGGACTCAACCCATGAGCACAAGCCTGTCCCATCCCCTGCCTGCCTCAGGCAGCCTTCGAGAATAGGATCTGGATGTCTGTACAAAAATAAAAATTTGCTCTAAGGTATATGCCATATTATCCAAATTTACTAGATTGAAATAGTCCACAGTTTTTTCTAGGTTCAATATAACAATACTAACAATACAGAATTCAAAGATGGTCTCAAGAGTTTACTGTTTGTTCTGTTCTGGAAAGCCTTCTGGGGAACTGGTGAAAATTTATCACTGTAAAACCAAAACAAAATAAGGTCTATGAGAGCACCTGATTTTACATGGGAAAACATATTTGGAAGAAAAGCAAGTCAAACTTTGACAAGTTTTTCAATCATTTCTAAACAACATGAATTTAATAAATTCAGTCTCTGCTAGATTTTAGGTTGGCTTTTTTCTCTCAGCCTGTTCTATTCTCTCAGCAATAGTACCATGGCAGCCTCTTCTCCACGCACTTCCCTGCTCCAATTTACTCAGGGTGCCATGGCTAGAAAAAATGTAAAGAATGAGTAGCATCTCCTGCTTGCCTTGGTACTAGGGCCACTTTTCCTCTATAAACAGAAAGAAGTGATTGAGAGTGAACTTTCTATGCTGTAATTCTCATGGAAACAAGCAAAGGGCCCCTTAGAGTTTGTCTGTGCTCAAGTTCCTGTACAGATTTGTAAGAACACTGCTTTTACTCTCCTCATGGTTAAAGAACCTATTCCCACTGTAGCAGACACTGGATGGAAAGTCACTACATAGCAGTTGTTTGAAAAAGAAATAAAGAAGGAATTTTGCTTAATAATTTTATACTGCTTTTATCTACCAAGAATGGCAGCACTCTTTAGAACATTTGGAGAAGGCAGGAGGTGTTTTGTGGGAAGTAGTAATGAAAAATTCATGAAGGATTAAAAATAGTTGGATTTTTTTGGGTTTAATTCAGAATCTCTTTATATTTCCCTTAGTTTCCTTCCCTATTTTTATTGAATATAAACAAAGAACTTGTTCTAAAAAAGTTAGATGAATGGGAATGAACTAGAGTGAGATAAGATATAAATCCAATAATTCCTGAAGTAGGTGGTTAAACTCTAGACCCTATATCTGTGTTGAAGTGGTGTGGTTTGTTCAGATGTTCAGACCATCCACAGATTTATCCACAGTTACAAGGAATTTGTAGGTGACAAATTCCCTGACAATCTGTCTATTTTCACTTTCTACCTGAGGAATGATGGCCTAAGACAGTGCAGTTGCATTTAGTTTTATCTGAGCCTTTCACCAAGCCTACACACCCTCTCTTCCACACTGCTCAAATAAAATGTTCTTATAACACAGGGCTGTGGAGACTATAGGAAAGGGTGGAGAAATTCTAGAACAGAGATAATTGATGTTATTGAATCATGTTATTTGGAAGAGCTCTTCAACTGTAGCCCACTAGATGATACCAAGAGGAGCACTTAAAGTGCCATCCTCCAGTGCAGGCACTCTGACACACTCTAACAATTATTCCTCCCAAATTACTCAGACAATTCCAAGCCTTCAGCAAAACTGCAGAAATGAGGTATTAAGGGAATGGAGAACACATTGCAACTCTTTAGAGACATGTAAAGCCCCTGTGAGAAGAGTGTCTATCCCTGCTGAGCCAGGTTTAGATAATGCAAGAGCACAGGGTGACAGGAAGATGTTTGAGGAATCATTTCCAAACTGGAACCTCTTTCTATGACCATGCCTGGGTTTCTGCATCATGCCCACTGTGGTGAAGTTTTAGAGGAAAGCAAATATGTCATGTTTTTTCTAGTTTTCTTCTACTAAAATCCAATTATATTGGGTCACACTGACCCAAACAAAAACTAGGTATTTGATCATTTCATATAAAGCTGAGGTTAAAAGCCTACCTTCAATTCTTATTTCCCTGGTAACATGTTCAAGGATTTTTACAGAAAGCTACAATCCCCTTCCCCCAACTTAGGTTACTCTTTCAATCTTTAAATTTCAGAAAGGTTTCAGGGTTAATATTATTTTTGCTTGTTTTCTTTTTCTTACTATAAATATGATGAGCAGGAAGATGTTGCCATGGTGAGATTTTATAACGTACTTAAAAGCACTTGTTGCAGTTATGTGCCACAAAGCCACCTTCACTTATGTGTGAATTGTAAAGACACAGGAAAAACTACCCCAAAGAAGTAGAGTCTACTATCTCAGATGTTTGCAATACATACTTAAAGCACAGATGTCCCAAACATTTTAGCAGCCACTATATTATTTAGAAACCTATTCCTTTACAGAGAGAAATGGGGAAAATGGTTGAACCAAATGAATACACCTTACACTTAAATTGTCATCATTATCTGTAGTCCATCTTTGTAGTAAGCTAAATGAGAAATTTCAAATTAAAATTAACACAGAGTTTTTTGCAATCTAAGTTGCCCATTCCTAAACTATGTGCTGGAGGAATGTTTGCACAGAGCCATGTGAGATGCTTTGAGCACTATTTTGCTGCTGCAAAAGGCAGAGCTCTGACAAATTACTGAGGTATAGCATCATAGATCCTTCTCCCAGCAAAGTAGGAGCCTGGGGGCCTGGGCTGCACTTCAGCTAGGTCTGTGCTGCTCTGAAAATAGCAGGCTCTGGAGGCTCTGCCTCCTGCCCATTTGACTTTCTTACTGACATCTGGAAGCAAACCTGTGGGCACTTTGCCCAGGCACTGCTGGTGGCTCCCTTGTTCTCCTGGCATGCTCAAGATTTCCCTTGAGTCTGAACTTGAAGGTTCACTGTCTGCTTAGCTTTCAAGTCTGAGAACACTCTGGGGCTCATCTTAAACAGATAACATGGGCTTGTGCTCTGGAATTTCTCCAAGAATTTTAGAGCACTAAACCTCTGGCATACCTGCAGCATGTCCATACTGCTGCTTTGTCTGGGATAGAGCTGAATGGCTCCCACCAGAGAAGATAAACTTTAATTAACATCTATTTTAAACAAGCACTTTAAGCAGACACAGGAATGCTTTCTCACTAACTCCAGAAAGAAATCCTGAGCATATCACTAGCTAAAATTGAATGGTTACTGGTGGTAACACCAGTCTGAATTCAGCTGGGGAAGGGGAAACAAAGCTCAAAACAGTTTCTGCAGAGCTGGATACAGCTGTGGTCTGAAGAAGGCCGTGCAACTGCTTGCTTGTTATGTGTGTGCTAGTGTGTGCCAAGCAGTGCTATTGGAAAGAATTAATTCCCAGAATTTCCAAAGAAGTGCCTCTTCTAAGGTTATGGACTCAGCTGTGCGTCCATGTGAGTGGGGCAGCAGCAGAAGGCAGCAGTTCTTGCACAGGGTACCTTCACCTGGGATTTTACATAGGCCAGATCAAAAGGATTACAATGATTCCCATCCTTTCACTAGCACTAACTCTTGGCTCCACATTGTCAACAAGAGTCAGCCAGCTCAAAATGTCCAAGTACTGAAGGAAAAGTCCTGCAGAACCCACAGCCATTCACTGTCAGACTCAGGGGTTTCAAAAGCTCCAGCAGAATTCTGGACATTTGTACAGTATTTGTGGATGAAGCATGATGGCCTCCTGTATCAAACTAAAATAATATATACACACCTGTAATACATTGTTATCTACTTTATGGTCTATCACATTACATATATATTTCTGGAATTTATTCAGTTTTCAAAAGGTTTCATTGATTTTTGAAGCCAGCATTTCAAATGTAAGCACTGCTTTGGAAAAGGGAAAGAGGTGCTAAACAGACTTAGAATACCAACCTAAAACTATAGCACTTTGCTGATAACATTTCTAAGGTTGCCTGGTCTATAATAGTTGAATTAAAGAAAAAATAAATCAAATCACTGGTTACATTCACTTTCAATACTTATGAATCATTTAGTTCAAAAGCAGGCACTCATTTAATGACTGTATGTGATATACCTACTGTGAAGATAAACTTAAACACCAATTGCTGTTAATAAGTGGTGTTGCACAGTAAGGTTAAATATCCACCAAAGGCTTACAAGCAGGTGTAACACTCCTGGATGTCTGTGCTCAGATCTGGTTCCACTCTGAGAGCAACAGGGATTGTACTGTTACTGCAGCCCAGTGACACGAGACAAAAATGTGCCCAAAAGGTAATAGCAGGAAAGAAGAAAACAATCATTTTAGAGGTAGGGATTGTTTTACTTGCAGTGCTGACTCTGTGCAGATGCAATAAAGTCATCACACTGGTGCATCCATCCAAAGACAGCCACTGCTGCAGCTCCAGCCACAGGGAATGCAGCCCTGCTGCTGCACTTCACTGGCTCTCCTGCATATGAGCAGTTGCTTCTTTGCTTGGGCAGAACTTTGGATTTGACTTGCTATGTAGCGTTTGGAATCTGGGAAATTACAAAATATTTCTATAATGACACACCATGGCCTTTCACCTTCCTCCTACTGGAATCAGGGTGGAACAGTTCGGAGAGATGAGGGCATAAGATGAGGTTGTAAAAGATCAGTTCAGATTCTACTAGCAGACAAATATGAAACATTACATTTAATAACAGAATTCTTCTGACAAAAATGAGAGTGCCAAACGTGCCTAGAAAAATGACAATTACAACTCCTTTTAGCTTTCAGAACACATTAACACACCAAATGTGTTTCAAAATATTGCCAGGACCTGCCCAATTTGAGACAAACTATTATCTTCTGTCTGTTTACTGATGATAATGGAGTGGCAATTTCTGCATAGTGAGTGAAAGACATTACCTATAGCAGATGTTTATAGCAATTGTTTGTTAAAATCTTGTACATATCCAAATGAACTGCTTTGAACATTTAGTATAGAGTATAAAAATTTTCAGGAATAAATGAGTTTCCTGTCAAACCAAAGTCAAGAATAGTATCTGATAACATGAAAAGAGACCACAATAGGACCACAATTGTCCTACTTCACCCAAATCTACTCCAATTCTGATAAAAAAATAAAAAAGTTGAGGAAATCTGGCTTATAGTTGTGCATTGTTGAGTAATATTTTCAGATCCAAACACCCTGTTATGTGATTATCTGCAGCTCTTTCTGATTATGTACAATCTATGTTTGGTTTAAATAAGTCAATTTCTACAATGTTATAGTAAAAACAATAGAAAATTGGATCATGTGTTTTGAAAGAAGAAGGAAAATAATTTTAAAATTCTATTTGAACATATAAATGCCAGCTAACAAGAAGAAAAAAGCCCCACAGATTAATAAATTTAAAAAAAATAGGAAAGATTGGGACAGCAATGGTTGTGTAGAAGAAAACTATGCTTAGGAGGGTAGGAAGTTTTCAAGAGTTCAGAACTTTGTATTTCTTTATGAAATATGTATAAGCTGTAACAGCTCCTTCCCAGCTACATGCAGCTGTATTTGAAGTATTAAACCAAGGACACTTCTATTCTCTACAGGAGAACAAAAACTGAACAGATCTTCAAAAATGTGAGTTGACGTATTTTATTTATGGCCATGATTCTCAGGAATGACTGCATTGATTTTTTATTTCCCCAAACTTTTAAAATGAGTCACTTTTGAAAGGGAACCTTCCACCAGCAGCAGAGTTCAGCAGTCCCAGCAGGCTGGAGGAGGGTTATGTCCTCCTGCAGCTGCAGATCTGCATGGTGGGGCAGTGTAAAACTGGCTCTCCTTTACAAACCACCTGCAAATTCTGCCTTTGTGCTCAGAGGTGGAATTCAGTTACAGGTTGGGATTTAAATAGTCTGTAGTTTTTGTCTTCCATTTCCAACTTCCCACATAATCCCTCCAACACATACTTGGCAATGTATCTTTGTCAAACTGGCCGTGTGTCCAGCTCCTTGGGAAGAGACATCTTGGCACATCTGACAGCAGATGAAAGGACATCTCCCTCTGTTTTGCTCAACAGACCCTATTTTTCATCAATGCCCTTAGTCCTTCTGGCAGAGCCATGAATGTGATTAGTTCATTCACGGTCCTAGAATCATAGAATCAGGGAATTCTTCCTTACTAATCCACTGTCTATGAAAGCCTAGCTTTCTGCCCTGAGCAATGGACTCTTTAAATGCCCTTTTTCCTCTGTTGGGGAAAAACAGCTCCTATACAAGGACATGAATACAAGGAATAACCTTGTGGAACTAATAATAATAATAATAACAACAACAATGATGATAGTAATAATAGCAAAATGGAATATAAATATGTCCTCCGCTGCAAAATGCAAATCATATTTTAAGGTTACTATCCTGTTGTTTTAAATCAATAACCTCTTTCAAGCAGACCAGTGAAATAAGCACATACAGACATGCATTCAAACAGATGCAGAAACAGGCAGAAGCGAGAAACACAATATATGTAAAGAAAGAAACCACTATCTTATTCATTCGCTTCTGCCAATTGCTCAGGCTAAATCGAAAGCATGAGACCAGGCATGTTATACACCAGTATTTGTGGGTGCACTCTCTAGTCTCAGTGTGACGTACACTCACACTTTTGTGCTCGTAATTTCAACACATGTATTAGATACGTGTCCTATTTTTATCCTGTCGTACAAGCAAAGGAAAAAAATAAACACGGAGCCGTTTCCCTGACAAACCAAACAGTGGAGACAGGACCATTATCTCTGCGCCATCCATCTCCAGCGCTGTTTGGCACAAATGGCAGTGGCTTTCAATATTGCCTGTTTTGCGTGCCCGCTCCCCGCGTTTCAGCAGTTTGAAGTGTTTTCCCCAGCGGAGGAGCGGCGCTGCTTCCCGGCCCCCGGGTTTCCATGGATGCGCTCCGCGCCGTTGCCGTGGGGACGCGGCGCTGGGGGTTCGATCCCGCTGGGGGGCGGAGCGGGGGGGTCTGGCACTTGCAATGGGTGAGAAGTTTAATTGAAAATTAAGTGGGTGCTTCTTTTGAAGTGAGTTACTTGCTAGTGGATTTATTTTGCAGGAGCAGAAGAGTCCTGACCGCAGGGATCAGGAGGTATGGGGAGATGAATTGCTCAGAAGTGTTGTGATGATTCAGACTCGGTGCAGGTTTCTGTCTTGAAAGCCTTGCCCGTTTCTGTAGTAGTGCTTGAAAGGATTACAATGGGATGCTGCTTCCAGAATTGGGCAAGTGAGCAGAAGCGTGTTGAAAAGCATATCAAAAAGCAATACTAGAGCGTAGGTTGCACTGCAGCAGCCCTGGGAAACAAAAAGGCTGTGGCTGATGCTCTGCCACTTGTGCAGAACTCATCGGGATTAATCTGCAAGGCAGCAACGCTCCCCCTGAGATCACCTCCAGAAGTGCACCAGGCAGTTCAGCTGTGCTTTTGTACTTTGTTGTACAATGCACTAAATATTTGGGATCTTCAAGAAATATCATCTTATCAAAACAGGGTCATGTGATCCTTTCTTTGCCCTGAGGTTTCTCTGTGAGCAGTTCCATTGCTTCCACTAAGTTTTAGTGGATAGTAATGTGTCACTGGATGGGAAACATTACAAAATCAAATGCAATGAGCCTTCAAAATGGCTTGGCACTCCTAATTGCTCTGACAATACTTCTCTTGGTGTCAGGATAAGTAAAAGCAACAAATTAGAAATGCTTTTGAGCAGAGCAAGGAAAGATAACTTCTGCAAAGGATAATGAGGGCTGCCCTTAGAGGGAATATCTCAGCTGCCGCTTCCTGAAATTGAAAAAAATTATTATACAATTTTACCTTCTTACCCAAATGGATTGATTCAAATAAGAATTTGCATTGGCTAACAACAGTAAACAGTGTTTTCTACAGGTGTTCCAGAGTAAATTGGGTAGTCTTTAACTATCCAATTTATCTAGATTTAGATAAATTTAGGCGATCTAAATTTAACTCTTACTAAGACTTAAAAAAAATTTCCATGAGATCATTGTAAGTCATTATGAAACAGGATTTTGCCAGCCTTCCAGCCAACTCCCCTAAGCCCACCCTGAGTCCTGGCACAGCTGCATGCTGTTGGAGAAGTATCATAATATTTAACTACTTTTTAATTCTTGCAAGCACCTCCCCAGTGAAATTTCTGGGATCTTCTCAATAATCTTATAATTTCCACTTTGAATTCAAACTGCTCCCTAAGTTGTTTCCAAAACATACAAAAAGACTGTCCCTATTTGTGGCACCTGCAAGACAGAGCATTAATCAATTTTAGAGGAATCAACACTGAGCAGTTAATGTAATGTAACGATTTTATTATAATCCAGTATGAAACAAGAGTCAAATGAATTCCTCATCAATAAAGTCCAGCACTACCATTGTATCTGTGTTCTAAAGTTGGAGGCTTGTTCTTTTCATACCTCATATTTGGTTTGACAAGGCAGCCCAGCCCTTAGAGCAATATTGCAGGTGTCCATCGTGCAGCCTCCAACCCTTGCACTGCCTTTGGCACTCAACAGGGAAATAAATGCACTCGTGACTCAGAGTTGTGCCAGTGCCTCGTGCTAACCTCACTCACTCTGTCTGTCTGTCTCTCAGCAGTATTTCTAGGGCACCACACTATGGGAATGCTAAAAATTGTCATTGACAGGAGCCGAACCCACACATGCTCTGTTTCTGAAGGAGCAGTGTAATTTCTGGTACCAGAATGCCACTTCTAATTCTGGAAGAATGAATCCTGCTAGATAAAGTAATTGACCAGCATGGTAGCCCCACACTTGAAGTGGGCTTAAGCCAACACTCTGTTCCACTCTTCAAATTCTGGTAGTTGATCCAAATTTTTTATTTTTCCTCCCACCCCCACAAATCATTTTTCCGCTTTAGGATCAGGGAAGGGACCTAAAATACCACCAAATACACATTTCTCAGGACTGGTGGGCTGCAACTCAGATCCTCTAAATTTTACATAACACTGCACAAAACTGGGTATATCTCTGGACATTTTTTAGATTCTCATATTAGTATTTCTTAGCAGTATATGCTCAGAAGCCTATCCGAGAATAGCAACTACAGGAAAATGAAGCAAATACCATGCATTGCAATAAAAATTATTGGCACTTTATATACCATACTCCCCTAAGTTCAGATAAGTTCATATTTTGATGATAATGGAAACATGAATGGAAAATGAGCAGAGGCTTGTGTTCTTATAATTTTAGTATGCTCTAAAAACAGTTATGTGAGTGTCATTACAGAGAAAAATGACTTGGCTTCACAGATCTTGTCTGCACTCAAAAAATATTTTTTTATTGCAGGGCTAACAAATTAAGAATTTTATGTGTTATAACATTTCTAGAGAAGCAGGCATTCTAAGTCACTTGAAGAAAAGTTAATCCTTGTGGTTTACAATTTAAAACCACTGCACAGATTCTAATCCCCAGTTTGACTGAAAGTATGGGCTCTTTCCCTATACAACAGAGAGGGATGGAATCCTTAAAACTCTGATTGGAAATTGGAGCCTTTTGTGGAACATGCATGCTGGATGTCTGAAGTGATTGCTTTGAAACCAATCCTGATTTTTACCAGTGATGCATGTGTTGGTATTTTGTAACCCTTTGCATTCATTCCTGCTGGTATGTTACAATAGTAGCAACAAAACCACTTCAGAGACCACAGTTACTATTTTCTAGTAGGATTTGTGAGAGTGAGCAGGAAATTTTTTAGTTAATAATGCGTACCAGTATAAACTATGGAAAGAAAATTCAGATTTTGAGGTCAGGGCTAATAAACATGCAAATGTCAATACTAGAGGAGAAGAAGCTTTTCTATAGACACCACAATGTATTGCCTTAAAATGGTCTGAATTTTGGGAGAAACTGGCTTCCTGGGTAATCAGGAATGCAATCTTTGCATGGAACCCACAATATTCTATTGCTACTGCACTGATAAAGTGCTTATGTGCTACTTCTGCACACTGGGGCTGAAACAGGTCCTGCCTTCTTCCCACAGCTCCAGGAAGAGCTGCCTGTAGCTGTATCTGTCCATAGCCTCAATTCATCCCTCCCAGGCTGCTCTTTTCTAGACTTGGCACAAGACCAGGGCCCAGGGAAGCAGCTGGGGTTACTTGTGCTGGTACCAGTGGGTTTTGCTGTGGGTCTCAGGAGGAAAAAGAGAATTACAATAGACAGAATTTACCTCCTTTCTTCACCTTCCTAATTTCCTTGCCATCATAAGTTACCTACTTTTCTTTCAGTTATGTACTATAAACCTCCTAGGAGTTCACAAAATATTTTCCATTTCTCTTGAAAAAGAAATAGTAAAAACAAGCAAAATAAATAAACATTGCCAGTCAGTAATGAATGAGGTAAGATTTTAGGCAGCACTCTGAAGCCCTGTGGGCCAGGTTCCTATCAGGACCTGCACTAGGGGGAATGTTACCAGCTGGCAGATCAGAGGAAACTGAAAGGGATAACAGAACATATTCATTGCACTAAATTTACATGTCAGTCATACTGGCATTCAAATACATCAAACACACTTATTTGTACAAATATTTGACTGCTTCATATCTTCTTTTTGTGGAAATATGATCAATTCCACCATTATTTAAACTAAGACACAGAATAACTCCCAACCCATTGGTCAAAGGAATGGAGTTAAAAACCCTTGTGTTGACACAGTAGTGGAAAACACTGTGCTACATTTTACATTTCTGTGAACAGTAATGGAAAACACAGAAATGAAATGCATTTAGCAATTCTGCTATGTGTACACACCATATTTTGCATGGCTATGAAGTCTGGATGCTACAGGATGTCTGGATGCTAAGCTAGGTTACTGTGTTGGTCTGGCCTATCCCACCCAGGCAAAGATCAGAGGCAGGAGCTCATGCAAATGTTGCATTTCCAAAGAGGCTGCATAGATAGCAAAATTAAAACCACTTGAAACAATGACAACATTATAATATATATAGTGTTACAGGTCCCATTCTTTCAATTGAAGTTAAAAGGCAATCTGTAAAAGAATGAGCAATAAAGTAGCCAGTATTTTCTTCTGCTGGAAGCAATTGCTCCATGTGGCTCTGAGTCCCTTTCAGCACTTCTGCTCCATATATTTAAAACTTATTTTTAAAAAAACTCTGCAGCTTTCCCTGTCCTTTGCCAATGGAGACTGAATGATGAATAAAATAATTGCTGAATAAAATAATTGCTAATATATAATAGCCTCAGCTATTACTTAATTAATAGAAATTTGCTGATGTTATTCTCTACTTGCATATCCATCATATAAATATTAAGGACTTCTGATTTTTTCCTTCTAAAAATTTTTTTTCAATTTGCCTAAAATCTGTATAAATGTAGCAGATATTTTAATTACTGACCATCTTGAAATTGAAACAGCAGGAAATGAGTAAGTAAAGAAGGATATAGATGGGTAAGATGGTCAGAGAAAGGTAGATAACTTTATGCAAATACTGCTCAAAGGAAAAAGGAGATCACACAAAATTACTAAGCAAGCTGCTTCCACATTTGAATGATGTACAGAGAATTGGCAACAATCCCCTTAATTTTTATGCCCATTACATCACTTTGTGAGCAATAAGGTTTTTTCAGAGGACTCAGACTCCAGTCAATATTTATTCCAGCTGATATTCGACGGATCTACTTAACATGAATGACATGTTAGATCAAAGGAAAGGATAAATACCCCGAGATAACCAGACTAAATCAACCTCCCACTGATCAAAGAACAGTTGTGGCAATACAAAGTGTCTTGCACCAGGCTGTCAGGAGGGGATGCAGCCAAATCCTGCCTGAGCACAGCAGAGGTGTGGGTTCAAACTGCCCCAGGCTGGCAGCTGGAGCACAGGGCTGCCCTGGGCTGGGACTAAGTGAGCACTGGTTTGTGAACCCAGGGACATCCTGCAGCACAGCCTGGCTGCAGTGGGACAGGCTGCTCCTGCATGGCACTCAGCAGCTCCTGGACTGAACAGGGGGTGAGTGTTGGGGTCCCTCATTTGCCTGTTGGTGAGGAATGACTCCTCTTGGGATGTAACCCCTGCAGGGAATTCTGCCACAGCAGCTGAGCAATAGATGGAATGGAAATTTTCCAGTGTTCAAATGAGAAGACTTGAAGTGAATACTCTTCTTCTGGTGAAATAATGATCTGTTTTTCAGTTCATGCAGAACTGAAACGATATATTGAATATATTGAAATTGAATATATTGAAACAATAGTAATAAACTCATAGAAGTGATAGATTAAGTAACAGAGCAACATCTAAGCAGTTCTCAGAGCTTCCCCATGCCATGAGTACAATACCTCCCTTGTAAAGAACCATATTGTATTTTACAAACAAAGAACCCACTTAGGCATGGAAAAGGAAGAAAAATGCACATTTTTACCAGAGAAACACTCATCTTTTTCCCATGAAAGCATCAAAAATCTCTTAGACTTAGCCACACATCTGGTGCTGACACACCAGGTTAGAAGAGACTGCTAAAAGGAGCTGGCTGGAGTTCCAGTGAACAATAACCAGACACGGGGCTGACAAAAAGACAGAAGGTGACTTCCTGAGTTGTATCTCTTGAGATGCATCCACAGCAGCAGTGGCTGAAACTGAGCAGCAGCCAGGGCAGTTGTGAGAGCCCATCCAGCCCCAGCACCTGGGGAGGCTGCAGCAGCTGGCAGGGCTTGGTGGAGCCTGGACAGCAGCAGCCTCCAGCCTTTGGGACACTGCTCTGCACTGAGATCCACAGGGAGCACCAGCAAACGAGGGAATGGGAAGGTGGGAAGACTGGGAGCTGAATCTTTGAGGCAATTAGCATATTATAGACAAGTTATTGTGAAGGGAAAATCTGTGTGGTGGAAGGGAAGGACAAGAATTCCTCAGATTAAGTCTTGGTGGAACATCCCTGGATGATTTTCCTGTGGTGGGTGGTGGGTCAGGCCTCCAGTGAGCTCTGTGTGTGTGGCATTCCTGCAGGGCTTGACTTTATACAACCCCTTTTCTCCCAGTGGCAATGTCACACGTCTTCTCTCAAATGTACACTTTACAAAAATGAGCATGAATCTCATAGTTCATAATTGATTACAATTCCATTAGGAAACAGCAATATCTGCAAGTCTTACATAATCTAAAGATGAATCAATTCTAAGTATATTAATGCTTTTAACAATTCCAAATTCTGAGTTAAATGCCTTACTTATTATGAAATCTTCATTTAATTACTTTAATAAATCTTGTTTACAGATTACTGTGAAAATCAGTGAAAACTAATTCACTTTGACTGTTCTCTGTGCAGTGCTGACAAAAATAGAACAATTTTTCTTTTTACTATGGTCTGGAAAGTGGAAAAAAAAGCTTTAATTGAATATAATCACAATATGCTAGCAGCACATGTTATTTTCCCACTATTATAACTGGATATTTTTAAGTTTGAGGAAGTAATGCTTTTTATGGGAAAGGACTTTAGTCTCATTTATTATGGGAAACAAACATTGAATGTAAATCTGGTAACATATTTTATTTTAGTTTAAAAGATTTGAGTTTTGAACACTCTTATCTGTCTTAACAGATATCAATGTCCAAGGCATTTACTGCATGAGTTCATCTGTTGTAGTCATTTGTTGATTGTTAGTGATCAAAATACAGAAGGATTTGGTCTGGTGTGTTCACAAAGCTCTGGCAGCCCCCCATACAAACTATTTAAACATTTTGATCCTGGCTGTCCAGAACCAATCTGGCACAAAGGCAAGGATGCCACTGAAGCATAGAGGAAACACAGAGCATGATTGTGAGTTGTTAATGACAGAAATCAGGAAGTTCCCACTTCACCATTTCTGTCTTGTCCATATTCCTAATTGCCAACAGGCTTCTGAGAAAATAATCAGTTTCTACACTTTTAATTAAACAAACATGCAGGAGAGGAGGCTTCTTCTTCATAGGAATGTGACTCAGCCTTTGGGTGAGGTTTTCTTCCATTTTAGGGTCTCATGTGGAACTCACTCTATGCACCTCACTCTGTACAAGGACTCTCACTGACATTTCTGAAAGAAATACAATTATCTAATCCTTAGAGGATTACAGCACCAAGTTAAATGTTGGTTATAAAGCACAAGGACTATTTTCCATTTTGGCTCACTAGTGATTTTCCTTCTGGAGCCCAGTTAATCTGAAACAAACCACACATGGCAGAGCACAAGGGCAATAACAAGAGTTGGACCCCATGCACATCCACAAATCACAAGGATCAAACTAAGAAAAATCAAACACCATCAGCATTCTTTTCAACTTCCTTCCTGATACATGAATTAACAACTTGCCCAGGAACCCAAAGGATGCCAAGCCCCTCTCAATTGGGTAGAAAACAGGCTTAATCAAAACTAACATAGACAACTTCTCCACTAAATACCAATACAAATCTCTTGGGGTGTGAGGTATGCCTAAGGACAGGGAGCTTAATCATCTGTTTGTACTGACACCCATCCAGAAAATACCTTCCAAACCTCTCTCTCAAAGGGTATAATTTCTGTTGTCATATCCTTCAGAAAGGAGGATCTCCATTGTAATAGCCTTTGTCATTTCACAGTCACGTAGACACTCTTAGAGTGCATAGATTCAGAAGGCTGAACCTTTCAATTATTGTCTTCTGATTTGAAGTATTCAATTATTTCAACTATCGACTTATCATTTCTTTCTGACCTAGTTCCACCTGAAGCAGATCTGTTGCCAGCACTGTCTTTATCAGAAGTGCTCCTTTGGAGAGCTTAATAAGAGTAGTTACGAATACAGTTGTTTTCTTTCAATGTATTTGGAGATTATTTCAGCACCCAGAAGATTGTTTCTATAAATGAAAACAGTATTCAGTTAATAGCTGACACCTTTTTGTATGTAGTAGGGCACAACATATACACATAATAGGTTTCCTAATTGCTGCACAGTACTATTATCATCATATTAGCATGCACAGTATTACAATTCAAAAGCATTTTAAGCAGTATCATTTTCTTCAGGCTTGGCACAGCTCTTTTCTTTTGATTCCTGAAATCTGAACCCTGATGTGAGAAAGTGAGGGCTGTGGACATTTCCATTGTTCAGCAGCAGAACAGGATTTGCATTCAAATGAACCAAAAAAAGGAAGAGAAGAGGTCTGTAATTAAGACAGTGCATACAGAGTTTCGTTGATAAAAACTCTAAAAGCTGATGGTATTTTAAAGGAATATGTAGCCAAAGATAGGGTTTAAGCACACTAGAGCCTTTCCAGTGAAGCATTTGACAGGATGACCATCTAAAGTGACCCAGCTGGAAGCAGCAGGCCTGGCCAGGCTGACTCATGGTGTAGATGAGGATGAGAGCTGGGTTCAGTTAACATGGTAACAGAAAGTACCTGCACTGACCTGACAGCAGCCTCAGTGAGAGCTGCCCCTGCTGCTGCTGAAAAATTTGCCTCTGCAAATTAAGCAGTATTCTGGTATTTTAAACATCTGGCATTGATAAGTATCTGTACAGAAGAAGGGAAGTTGGAGCTTTGGGAAATAAAGGAAATGAAGTTCTGAAACTTGATGTAAAAGGTCATTCATATAAAAAAATGTTAAGTCTGAGAAAAAAACTCCATGAGGACTCTAAAGCAGGAGGACTCATTATCACAAGCCTGAGTGATCAAAATTGTCTACAAAACTATATTTCTTGGATATGTTATATAAACACCCCATAATTTATGGGAACAAACAGTTTGTTCCAGCAGAATTCCCACCAGTCACACTGAGGAAAGGAGACCATTATTTTTAAAACTGAAATTTGTCCTGAGAAACTGTAAGTCTTCTTTGCATTTGGGAGGAGGAAGAGTTGCTACTGGTCTGCAATCAGTCATATATCAACATATTACCTGGTGCTGTGAAGAACATTGTGCCAAGCTAAGACTCACATTCAAGGAATTAAGAAATAATGAAAAGAATGACAAGAGCATTGGTATTTATTGTTGCTATTTTATAACTTTTTAGTCCTTTTCTTTCCTAGGAAGACACTGCTTTCTGCCATAGGCAGTGTGGTGTCTGTTTACATGTGATGTTTTGGTGTAAGTCTGTGAAAATGATTTTTATTGCATCAGCCAGAGGCTATTAAACTGTCATGACAGAAAATTGGAGCATTATATTTTAAAAGCATTTTTTCAACCATTACTCAGGTATTTTCATTCTCCTTTCCATCACCAGAAACACAGGATTCTCACATTTAATCAGTGATTTCCTATAGAGTGGACCTAGCTAGCTAAAATGCCATGATTATTTTCAATGATGGGCTACAAGGCTTCTGAAAGCAATAATATCCACCTGTTATTCAAGGATTATGTTGGCTTGTTTGATCTTCTTATGGAGACAGAATTGAAATGCTTTACATATTAAAAGACATTATCTCTAATTTCAGAATCTGCAATACACATAATACTGGCTGTATTTCTTAGTGATTCCTCAGTTTGTGTATTGGGTCTCTGAGCTTATTTTGTCCTTGTATGGTGGATGAGAATTTGGTATTTTATTCCTCAAATAAAATCCTCCAGACCTGTGAATTTCATATATTGCTAGTTGGAAGCCCAGGGGGTAGATCTCAGTTCCATCAGGTTTTGTGAAGCCTAACAAAAACTTGGAGCATCTTCCAAGACGTTTGGAAGTGCAGGGATATTGATCACCATGGTTTGCTCAGAGATGCTCTGTCATCTGCTTGAGGGCAGGCCTGACCCCGCTGACTGGAGCCCACAGGCCACAGTCCAGCCTTTATCTTGCTCTACCTAATAAATAAAAGATACTACTTTGAAGAGAAATGTGTGAAGGAAATGATTAAACACATCCTTTGGCAACCTCAGAAGTTCTCAGTCCTCAACAATCTCACTTGGAATAATGATTATAGAAATGCTCCTGTATTTCAACTGGATCAGATTATCCTATTCCTAGTCTATAATTTCCCAAAACAATACCACATGTGTGCTTTTTCTTCACTTTGAGACTCTGCATGAAAATATTGCAGTGTTATAAATTACATGTTTGCAGTTTGAGAAAAGCATTATTTGCACCCCATGTATAAGCCAAAGAATTACTCCATCCAACTAAATCTCAATTATCAGTGTTTCCTGAAAAACAATATTGAGGAACTCTGTGTGAATTGTTTCTGTGGTCTCCTAATTTCAGTTACAAGCTGGGTTTCTATCTTTCTGTGCTTTAAATTCAGGCTATGATGTGTCTGTTAGGTTTTTTAACTTGATCCAGACTTTAGAAGAAAAAAGTTGTTTTAAACATAACATACTGTTTCTACTGAAAATGCATTAGCCAAAATAGCACTCAGTTCTTTCTTACAGATACATGTTATTCTGCTAGGACTGAAACAAATAACATGTGGAAACAGATCTGTTTAAAAAGTTCACAGCTTTGCTTGGTTATTCAGCTATCTTTGACTGTGCTCTAAATTCCTGGAGTTTAGATAAAAACTGATCTGCAGAAAATTTGAATTTGGGTGAACTTGTGTATGTTGAGACATCAGGGTTCCTGGTTTCTCCAGAGTACCCTGGAATGGGTCTCAGCTCAGGTCTGGTCAGAACCACCAGTGAAACAAGGACCATGACAAAGCTTTCTTCTGAGTGATGTGTTTGCAGTGTGCAGGAGAGGAAAAGGACCTCTGTGGTAGATAAATGCTCCTGCTAAGGATTAATATTCCCTTGTCTGAATTGAAGGAGCAGTTCTGGCTGCTTTGTGCTGCACTGTAAATAGCTCAGGTGCTCTCCAGCTTGGGCACCAACTCAGCCCCTCACAGCCAGACTGGTGTTTGTCCTGCCCACCTACAGCACATACTTGGGTTACATTTGAGAATGCTGAATATATCAATATATACATATTCACTATGTTAAACAAGCCTGTAATCGTTTCCACTTTCTAAAGAAACAAGTGCTTTCAAGCAAATGTTATTTGCAAATTAGTGCTGGGAAATCTGGATATAGGAACATTAAGTGAATAGTCTGTTCCCATTAAGTGTACAGCAAAGACAGCAAAGAAAGTGGTCTGATGTTTTGATCACAAAACCACAAAACCATCCATCTGTTCTCATAGTATACCATCACTTACTCATCTAAATTTGGCTATTAGGAAAGAGTAACTCCTGAACTTCAAATGCTTCTTCCTGACCTCAAGCCTAACCCCCAATTAAAGAGCAGTGGAAAACACTGAGACAGTTTGTTCCTTTAAATCCTTTCCTAATACATACTTATATCTGAATTATCCTACTTTTCATTTCATTCAGCAGCTCTCACAGATACTACCTGTTGGTGGATTTGTGATAATCCCATACATTATTAACAAATCCAGAATTTTTCAGCAAAGGAAATAGTAAGTACTGTGGTATTTGAAATAGCACAGTGCAGTGAGTTGAAACAGCCATGTCTTAGGAGCTGTTGGTCTTTCAATGTGACATTGTTTATTCCATTGATATTGATATATTCCATTGTGGACAAGTGGTCCACAGACACTATCTGCATTTAGTTGATATGAACACATTTCAGTAGCACAGTGACACTCAATCCACTCAGATAAGGAACACATACAGAATTACCAGGAGTCCTGTGCATTTTGCACCCTGTTACTCAGCTCATCATAAGCAAGTGCACAGAATGTGCATCCTACAGATTCCCTAAAAATTGAGCAGATTTTCATCTTTATCTCTCTCATTCCCTCTTACTTGGTGTCCTGGTGGTTTATATCCCTAAGTTTCTTTGTACATTTTCCCTGCATTGTGAAATATTTCCTAAATGGCTATGAGACAGTTCTTAGCAAATAATTGCAGTTGTACTTTTAAAGGGCAAGGGAATTATTTTTCTCACTAAAAACATGGACCTGAAGGTAACTTACCAGCTCATGTAAATTAGTCAAACTTTATTAAAGTCAGAGAAATTGCATCAAACTGGCCAAGCTGAGGACCAGACCCTTAATTATTCTCTCAGTAACAGACTTTGACCCTCTACCTTAAAACTACAGCCACCAGGCACTTTTAAACCTCAGCTTTTCATAAGCAACTGGAATTGCACTCAGAGGAACTCAGATGTTAAATGAAAATTATAATGTGTATTGAGGATTCTCAGTGTACACTTAAAAGCATTTCATGCAGCATTTAGACTTTTCATTCTTGGTTGAAAATAATTTCTTTTCTTAGCTGTATAGTTTCATTGAGGTTGCTTCTTCAACCTTATTATTGAAAGCAACAGTAACAGTTTTGGTGTGCATAGATTTAAAATACTTGTTTACAAAGAAACAAATGCTTTTGTCTGCAATTTAAAATAAATTATCACAGTCATATTTGCTTTTTAGAAAAAAAATGTCTTCTTGTATTCCTTAGGGGAAATACCCAATGCAGAAAATGTAGGTAGCTGGCAGTGGACAAAAGACTAAGTAGCTCCCAAGGGAGATTATATTTTAGATTTTTTCAAGATCTAAAAGCTGTGATGGAATCAGATCAGCTTCCAAAACACCAAGCTGGTTTGGTTTCATAGAATTAGAGATTACAGAGCGTTCAGGTATTCCAGACATCATCTGAGTGGGACATGTATGTGGGAAATGGTGCAGGCACTGTCCCCTCTGCACTGCCAGCCTGCCCTGCTCCTTCCTTGAGCCAGGACCAGGTCCCTGGGCACCCACACCACCCTCATGGTAATTCACTCCCATTCCTTTCTGAAGTCACCAACTGGTTTTCTCTGAAAGGACGCCCCAGCACAGCTGCTATAGTATTTTTCTCTATCCTCCACCAAACAGGCACTGTGGATACTGATCCTGCCCTGTTCTGCTCAGTTCTCCACGGACAAATTCTTAGGAACAGCCCTTGAGCCCTTGTGTGCCCTCACAGCAGAGTGAGCCCATTATACACACCTGCCATCATAGAATAAGAGCAAATCTTAAGAGCTGTTTAGGCACTTTGAATGCAAAAGACATATTAAACAGTAATTATGTTCCCAGGTCTTAAGGGAACTTGCACAGCAAGCACTTGATCTGCTTGTGCTGAATAAATGAGGTCTGAGGACTGATCCCTGGAGCCAGAGCTGGCAGCACTCAGCAGCTCCTGGCACTGCTAAGGGATCAGAGGAGTCAGAGGAAACTATCTGGGATGGGATGGCCTCTGAAGCACGGAGCAGCATGATGGCTGGAAATGGAGCCAGCATGGGCTAATGCCTGACTGCTTCCAAGGGCTGTCCAGGGCAGACAGTGTTGGTTTAACCCTGTGATTCCTGGTGCTGAGCACGGGGTATAATTCAGCAGCAGCAATCCCAAAGGAAAATCCAGAAACAGCTTGTAAAGGATCAGAGATGTGACACATCTCCTAGAACCACGATTTACACTAATTTAGGGCACATAAGCCATGAGCTTCTACTGTGCCCATGAAAGCAGTTACTCACTCTTCCAAGAGTGGTGTGCACTAAAAACTAATTAGTGGCATGACGCATTTTAAAGCAAAGTCGTCATTGATGTTATGGAGGAGCACAGGACAGCTGTTTCTTTTGCAAGTTATAAACATGATTTGTCTCTTTTTCAGTTTGGCAAGGCAAAAAATAAAACTATGAAAAATGTTTCCAAATTTGCCTGTTAAATTCAGCTAACATTTCTAAGACAGGATAATTAATTTTTTAGAAAAAGGAAACTGGACTTCAGCAGGGCAAACCAAAGTTCCTGTATGTGCAAATACTATTTGAGATGGACAAGTCAGGACCTGTAGAAGTGTAGCATGGATAAAAACTGCTGGTCATCCTGGAAGCTATTGGGCTGCAGGGACTTTATATTGGCAATTCCTCAAGAATCCATGTGAAGGATGACTTTACTTGATCTTCTCATTACAAAAACATAAAAAGTCTATGGGTGCTAATTGAATCTGCAGATGACAAAAGGTGAGAAATAGATGCCATATGGGAGAGAGCAGTATCATGCAAGAAGTGTGATCTTCAGGTTTGAAATTACAAAAATCAGACAGATTCTGCCAGTATTAAATAGAATGCCACTACCTGAGGACTTACATAAAATTCTGCTGAAGTCTAGGAGCTATTGATGACACATGATGTATTCATGCTGTGGCCCAAGGCACTAAAAGGTTTGCTGGTTATTTCTGACATAGCTCTGGTCATGAGCAAGAAAGATACAACAATATAAAGTGCAGCAATGAGGAGGAGGACTATGAGAGAGCTCAAGGAAAATAAAAATCTCCTTTACAGAATAAGATTTTAGAGGAGCTGGTGTGGCAACCCAAGCAAGAGGACAGCTGAACAAGAGACAAAGCTGCTTTTGCCATGACAGTATTGAAAGGAAACCTCAAGCAGAAGTGCTGTTAGGGCTAATGAACAAAACTGGTGCAAGTACAAATGGTACAGACTGGTTTCCCATATACAGAAGTTGCAAATAATAGTTTTCTAATCAGTAAAGGAGTTGCCAAAATAATCTATATATTAGAGTAAGGAAAGCAATTGGCTTCGAAGCAAATGTGAGCCATTTATCCCACAGTTGCCCTAGAAAGTAAGCAAAAGGATTTCATAATCCAGAAAGTCCTGTCCAATCTTACTTTCATTTTCCTGCCATGGTAATGCAGTGATGAGAAAGATGGTTTCATTTCAATGCCATAGAGTATTTGAGATATATAAATGTCTAAGGATTTGGTCACAGGAAACACAGGAAACATCCAGTTAAAAGCTGGAGCTCACTTATAGATACAAGGATATTTGGGTTGATACAAGGATATTTTACCCTAAACTGAACTGAACATCAGTAACTTGTGAAGACAAATCAAACAGTGGCAAAGATCTTCTAGTTTGTGTATCAGCTGTGTACATGTTTCTTACTGACTTTATACTTACTAAAAGCTAAAATAGCCCAACATGAAACAGAAACTGTCAGGTGGTTTATGCCCAAAATTCAAATCAACCTTAAAGTTTGTACAGAATGTCCTGCACATTTAAGCTCTATGTATTTTAAGTTCATAGCCTGCTTGGTGAGGGAGAACACCAGTTGGCAATAAACACTGCTTGTATTTTTTATTCTACTACTGCAGTTGCTGCAGAAGGTACCTTGATTAACTATAAAAACAGCCCTGACAGCATCAGTGTAAACAGGAAAGCAAAGAGCAATTACATGCACTTCTAAACAGCATCTGACACCAATTCTCTGCATGGGAAGAAACCCCAAGAGATGCCTGTGGCACAAAGGTCTTGAATCAGTATAAGCCCTGGGACTAGCAGGAGTTGTGGCCAACTGACTTTGTGAGCCAATTCTGCACAAAAGCAGACAGAATTATACATCTTTGCACAGTGCCACACTAATAGAGTCACACAGGGTTAGGGTGAGCTGGTACTCAGAGGTGCCTCTGAAGATGGGGGACTGGAGCCTCAGTTGGTGAGGGAAATGTGACTACTAAGTTAAAAAAAAAGAAGTTCTGCACTTGGATTCACTTTCTGTTCTTCGTTTGAAATGTGTAGTACAAATTCCATTCATGGATCTAGTTGTCTGATTAGGAAAAAATATTTTTTTGAAATATTGCTCAATCCACAATAGAGAAAGTGGAAATAGCATTGGTGACTCGCCAGGCAAACCAGTCCCTTTTTTGTACTGCAAATGTTTCTTAGGAAAGTTGTTACCATCAGACTTCTATTTTACCTTCCTTATGCTGAAAAAGCAATTTCCTATACCTGCTTTGGGAGCTTTGGAAAGTATGGATTCAGTTAAGCTGTTAGTGAGAAGCAGGAAGAAATTCCTGCTGTCCCTACAGCAAGAACTCCTAGGTCAGGACAGGGGCAGACTGCAAATAAAATTTCTAGCATAGTATTTTTTATGTTGTGTTTAAAACAGCAATATTACTTCCTCTCTTGCTTCAAACTTGCTGAGGAAACAGTGAGAAAAAGAGAATGCAAAAAAAACCAACCAACCCCCCAAAGTTTTAACCATCCTTGACAAATAAATTTAGGGACAAACTAAAAGAAGAACAGAGGTATCTAGACTCGAACTTTGGCACTCTTTCAGCAATTAAAGCTAAAGGAAAGAGCAGAAAATATAAACAGAAGAAATGAGCATTTTTCAAATGGAAATATTTTTATCACCCGTATTCTGAGACAAATTAACAGACACTTGGTTTCTACTTCATTGCAATGCTGAATTAATCAATTGTACCTAAGTCACCTTCAGCAGTTCAGAGTACACAGATCAGGAGAGGGACACTTGTTCTCCCTCCTCTTGGAACTGTGCACTGTAAATAGGAAGTGCAGATTCAGAGGGAAATCATAACAGTGATTAAATGTGTAAGTTCCACACTTTGCAGTAGGGAGCTGTTGATGTAAATGGTGCTGGATTTCCTATCCAAAAGGCTCAGTGCAGATGTCCATGTGTGAAGTTAAACCAGAACAGGTTCTGCACTGCCTGTTCACAGTGTAAGGTTGGAAACATTCACTGAACAAGCCAGCATCAAGAATAGCAAGAATAAGGAAGCATTAACAGTCTTAATAATCCAATTTACAACTATTTAAAAGACATTTTCTGTTAACAGAGCAGTCCAAGGGGCCTTTAATGTATTTCACTATTTCAGCTCCTGCATCTGTACAATAATAAATACTTAATTACCTCCAGGGTTGTTTTGGGGCCTAATTAATAATGTGAGTAAAGTGCTCTGAGATCCCTTGGATGAAAGATAGCACAGAAGAGCAAAGTACAAAACATGTGGTGTGAAACATAATGTTTCAGAAACCAAAATAAAGCAAAGCCAAGGATACCAAACCAGCCATTACTTCCTTGCTGATTCTCATATCCTGTTGCCTTCTCCATTCCCCTGTTCACTTACATGGATGAACAACCATGTCCAGGTGGCAGCTGGACACTGTCACCTCAGAGGGCAGAGAGCAGAGGAGTGGCCAAGCCTGCAAGCACTGCGTGTGAAGTTCACCCTTCAGCATTGCTCAAGGCTTTTGCTCTGCCTGTTCTCACAAACTCGTGCACAGTCTGCAAGAGAAAGAGTCCAGTGCCCTGGGCTGGCACCTGCCTTGGCACTCCTGCTGCACTCAGAGGAGAAGAGATGTGTTCTCTTTTCACTGGAATCTGGAGAGGAACTGCCCTCCTTCACCTCTGGTGGGAGTAGAAAGTCTCCCTTTGATATCCAAGTGTGGTTTGCTTCCCCGTCCCTCAGTTTCTTTGTTGCAGTTTTCACAATTTGAATTAATAAATATTTTTATGACCTCCTTTCTCACAAATGTAGCAACCTTAAGATATTTTCCAAACATTCTTAAAATTAAAAGATGATTTAATTTTAAGAAACAAACTGTATCACAGTAATATAGGAAGACAGACAATTCTGGATCACTCAGGCCAGGATGGCTATCTATCTAGAAATCCACCCATCTAAAAATTACAGTTCCATAGAAGACTGAATAGTAAATGAAAAAAGCCACAAAACAACAAAACAAACAAAACCCCCAAAACCAACAAAAAAATCCCCCATCTTTTATTTTTCTGTATTTTAATAAATGTACCTATCTTACAGTGTAATGTGTATAAAACCAGTCCCAGTTATAAATGATCCCTATCAGCTCCTGTTAAAAGCACATCCCTGTGATTCAGCAGAGGTGAAGGGAACAGGGAGTGCCAGGCCAGAGACTGTGCAGAGGTTTTACATCACACTGCCAAGGTCAGCCCCCCGGGTGCTGTTCTGGCAGCACTGATGCCATGTCTACATGGGGAAAGATAAGCAGGAAAGCACACCAGAATTAATTAAAGAGTGTAATTTTTAAAGTATCTTCCATATAGCCTGCAGTTCATGTGGATACTGTAATTCAGAAATAAAACTTTAGTTTAAGTAAAGTGAAATGAAATTTACTTAAAGATAATTAGTTTCTTTTGAGAATATCCTAGAAAGGTATACTTAAAATTAATGTATGAATAATGCAGTAAAATAATTTGACTTAGTTTTGCTTATGTGTCCCTGTCTAGACATGGTTTTAACTTACACCCCTGCAGTAAACTTGTAGAACATATTTTAAAATATTTCTGTTTATTTCTTTATCTTTGAATATAAAAACAGGAAAAGATAGAAGTACAGTCATGTTCAATGACCACTGAGGAGGTCAGATTTTTAACAGAGGACTGTAATTTTGGAGCTGAAATTCTGTTGCCAATTGTATTAAAGTAAATCAACATTTCGATTTTTCAACTAAGTGTGGATTTAATTAACCAAAAAAAACCAACCCCAGCTGCCCAGAAAGTAACACCTGAGTCACAAAAAAAGGCAGCTTGTGAGTCCCCTCTGTGAATCAGAATAACTGCAGCACTTCTGTTAACAAGGTGCTCTTTTGTGAGAATGGACAGAACTCTCCAGCCAGCAGCACGACTGCACATCATGAGATAAGGTTGTGGTAAAGATTTAACACTGGGCTGCTGCTTAAATTGTATGGGCTTGGCCATTTAATGGCTTTGTGACCCTTTTTGTAAGGCAAATCTTCTTTCTTGCCCGTAAGTATTTATTTGTGGTGGTATAAGGAAGGGTGAAGGGTGAGAAGGGAGGAGGAGCAGGACTCGCAGGGGCAGAGCCCCCGGCACAGCCAGGAACCCCTGGAGGCAAAGGCTGCTGCCAGATCGGTGATGCCACACATTTAGGACCAACCTCAGCCAGACACACCTTTTGGAAGCTGACACAATACAGAGTAACTTTTTGGAACCATTTCTGAGTTTTGAAGAAACTATTTCACAATGCAGAGCAGGTGCAGAATACTCCAAGAAGCAATGATGTTAGCCTTAAAAGATGAAGCATTCTTAAATTTTTTCGGATGGGCTGAGTATTAAAGCTTTTCTCTTGCCAGCAGTCTGATCTCATGCTTAGTGAGGCTCACTGGGCATTTTATATATTCATAGGGAATGATCCTTTATAAAGAAAAACTCTTGTGTTCTCATTTACATCGATTTGAATGAGAAATAAATATATCATGAAGTCAATTCAGAACTCTGGACAAGTGTGTGGCATAGAATTTCTTTTCTTTTATTAAGAAAAAAAATGTTTAAGACATGTGGTGCTAGGGGACTGAATCTTAATGTAATATACTGTATGTTGGCTAGACAACCAAAGAGAAAAAGGGAAGGAAAGGAATAGAGAGAATGATCCTTTTGGAAGCAAGGTCATTATGTGTGATCAATGTCCAATTGGATAACTCACAGATGCTCCAGTGCTCATATAAATTATTCTGAGTGGTTTAAAAGACAGTTGAAAATCAATACCTGAACACTTTGTTAAGTGCTTAAGTGGATGTAGGGAATGTGCACTGTTCTCAAGCATTTGACATGGTAAACAGGCAAAAAAATTGCTTCACTAATGTCACCAGGAAGGGGTGGACAGTAATTTCACATGTGGTTTCTTTTGGTTATTGAGTGAAAATGATTAAACCTGCAAAATCTGTGATGAAGAAATGGCACAGTACTACATCACCTGCTACAGAGGGTGTTAAATTATTGAGCAGTGGAGTTGTCAGAGAGGTTTTGTGTTAACTACAAGGGAGCCATGCTATTACTATTTTGTGGAAGATTTGGAGTAAAAACTGCTCTATTTATTTACCTTAGGCTATTTCTCTCACCACAACTGCAATGACATGCATTTTCTTTTCATCACGAAAGAAATGCAAACTCACAACATGGCAATTTTTGGCAAGCTTAACCAACTACAAGAAAAGATTTTTTTGGTCACATTTCCAGGTCTTTCCATAGAGTTATCTGTATAGTAGATGATAACAGTGTGCCACATGCAGGTGCACCATACAAACAAAAGCATTTTTTTAACAGGAATTGTATGCTGAAAATTTTTGGTGGAAATCTCTTTCTATTCAGTTAGGCTGTGACAAAGAAGATGATTGCATTATCAACTTCACAGAAGTATAACTGTAATATCTGTGGACATCTGAACTAGATTTATAGTGTGGATCATTACCTGTAACGTACCTCTTAGGCACCATTGATTCTTGTTGCAGCAAGGCTCTCTTTAACTCTCTTTGTTATATTTTAAACATTAAACAAATTGCAATGGAATCCCCAAATTATTTCCTTTGGTAACAGAAAAATAAATATGTTTGCCAGTCAGTGCACAGGCTCTTAAGTTTAGCTTGGCTACAGTACTCCTTGAAGAAGTGTAAGTCAAGTGATGAACAAGAATTTTCTCCTGCAGTTGTAGCTCAGATATGAATGTGCCTGGATAAGGATGAAGGCAAGGCTTTCACTGCCCATCATACAGCCCTGCACAGTGAAATTTTGGTATTTCAGGTGCTGCTGGTGAAAGGGTCCTGAGTGCTGGTTCTAGTGGGTGTTGTGGTGGCTGCTTGCAAGACAGATAAAGGGGAAAAAACTAAATATCCTAAACCTTCTACTCTCAGAAAAACTCAGACCTATAGTATTATAAACATTTAAAAAAATAAAATCAACAGTATCTTCTTAGGATGACTGTTTCATTCCACATAAACAAAAATGAAGAAGTCTCATCTGTCATACAAAGAAGACACCAAAAGGAATTGATTCCATGCAAAGTTAACTGAGGGGGCTTGAGGATTCTGTGGGCATTAAGCACAAGAAAGTGAACTTATGCAAACGTTTACTGTACAAAAATTAACAGACAAACTAATGCAAAAGATTCCCAAGGGCACAGAAGGGCTTTCAGCACTGGGCTGTATATCATGAGCACTTCCATAATCCAGTATGAAGCTGCATTGCATTTCTCTCCATTTTTTTGTAGACTATTGTAGATGGTCCCTGCAAGTGTCAAACAGAGCTCCACTCCACTGCCAGCTTCCATGTGTACAGTACATGTGTACATGTGCCACTTCTGCCATTTGATTAATTTTTGTATTCCTAAAAGTAAATGTATTTTTCTACTTCAAATTCTATAGCAGAAGATAATATTTTAAAGGATGGCAGTCCTAGTTGTTTGTAGTTACTAAAAGCATTGATCTTCATTTTTAAGGAAGGATTGAAATGTAATAATGGTGCATAGTGGGAACTGAGAGATGTATTTACTTCATTAGAAGTGATTTATGAAAGTCTTGTTATGGGAGAGAAACTGAATGCAGCTGAAGGTGAATTATTGTTCACGGTTTAATCACATAACATCTTAAGCACCTGTTAAAATATAAATGACAGCTTTAAGGTTCTGATGGAAGGAAACATAGTTGGGGTTGTCAAACCAGCTGGGAACATGTCAGTATTTTAAGTCTCTCCTGAAGCTCAGACTAAAGCAAAACTTTTCTTTAGCATTAATTCAATGACTGTTCTTCCTATTCTCCATCTGTTATAACATGGAAATCTTCCCTTCTAAGTTTCTAACCAGGACTTTAAGACAGATATATTCAGATGAAATATTTCAAAAGAATGCTATATCCATGGTCATTGGAGCAAGCCAGCACTTGAGGAGTGCTGAAATTCAGACCTGAGATTATTTCTGGGGCTAGCTTCTATACAACTCAAGGAGTAAAGACAGATTTGTTACCATTTCTTATCAATTGAAGACTGAAACAGGAGCAACTCTAAGCTGGAATGCACACAAACAGAGCACAATGTCAAAGGTAGCAGGTATCTAAGAATAACCCAAGCACCAGCAGTTCCCAAGCCTGGCAATCTGTACCTCGGGGAATTGAGCACTAGGGCTGCCAGTGAGGGGAGGTGACAAAGAGGAATCTCCTGGATTGAGATTGGGAAGAGCTGGAGCAGATCACAGTGGGACAGCTGTGGGCTGTTATGCAACAGGAGAAGAGAAGAGTGGTGCAATGCAGACACTGCTGAGCAAAGCAGTAATCTGGGAATTTACAGTCCTAAGGATTTCACTTGTTTCCTGGCATTTGCTGATAGAACTTCATGTTGCTTCCTGATTAATTAAGGTCTTAAATAATTAATTAACTTCCCATGTAATTATTATTACCTTATAATAGTATCTCATTTATGCTTTTGAGTGAGAACAGGTAGAAAGTCCAGGAATCTTCATTCTTGGCATTTGCAGCTGAAACCAGCAGTGCTCATCCTCCTGAGGAGCACACAGCAATCACACCAATATCTTGGTGCCATCCACGACCACTCTTGGAAGGGATGTTCCCACCTGCCATCTCCTTCTTTCAGTGGGAAATGGGAACTGATTGCAGCACAGCAGTGCCAGGTAAAGCTAGGTTCCACATAGCACATGAGCATTTGCTTCTGTTCTTATACTGATAGAGGTTGGTTTTGGGTGCTGAAGACCAGCAGAGGCAAAAGTTTGTTGCTGATGTAGTTCAATGACTTGGAAAGGACAGCAGAGGGAGTTTTGTCATCTTAAAGTGTACTTGTACTCCTGTCCTTGTGATGATAGCTGTTTTACCCCAGCTGCTTGTAAGGGTGAAGAAATTCTTAACCAAACATTTTTTCAGGGAATATAAGTATTAAGAGAAGATATAGGTGCTGGAACAGAGAAAGAAAAAAATCCAGACTAGCCTCTGTAATGTATGTGAAGTTTGCAAGTCAAGAGTACAGATTGTGTTTTGAATAATGCATTTTGTATAGAAAGTGCTCTAAATAACTCAGCAGAGAACACAGTGTGTAAGTAAGACAATTAAGCAATTTTACCAGTTAGCTATGGTCTACCTAAAGATGAGAGTCATTATTTACAGCTGAGACTGAACACTGTTTCACTGAACAATATTCACTGAACACTGAACAATATTTCAAAAACAAGTTTAAGGGGACTGGAAGAAACCTACTTCCTTTAGTTCATGTAAAAAGTAGATCAGCCTTGGTTATGAAATAAACAATTGGCCAAAATAGTCTAACCTAGAAAAATACAATGTGTTCACATCAAGGATCCTACTGTGTGAGTGGCCTAATTGCAATTCATGGATCCCAGGGAAATAAAACAGGAGCTGCACTCAGCCTCTTTGAAAGTTATATCATTTTTATTTAGGGTTCCTAAAATATTTCTACACTATGACGAGAGCTTCAGGATTGGCATCTGGAGGGAGTGGGGTCAGGCTAACCAATAGTGATGGAGCTGGGACAGGACTTCAGAAAGACACTATTTCTGTCCTCTTGTGACTGCAAAGGTGTGATTTGGAAATCAAAGATACCTTCTGCTTTTATTGCTAAATATAGACCCAGCAGAGTAGAAAGCTTAGAGAGATGAAGTCTCAGGTATTTATTAACTTAAGTCATAATCAGAAGGGGTAAATATGTTCTGGCAGAGTTCAGCCAGAGTAAAAGGGAATGGCAAGACAGAACTGCAAGGCAGAACCCAGGAATTCTTAATGAGGCAGAGAGAGTGGGGAGTGGGCATCTCATAACTTTAGATGGGGAAGAAACAGTGCTGAAGACAGGTTAGGTGGAAACCCTGAGTTTCATCAGTCAGTACTAAGTATCTACTGGTATTGGTTTAAAAAACATAAATTGATATTTAACTGCCATATAACTATCATATGACTGCATATAGCTGGGCACATGAATACTCCACACCACTGCTATTAACATGTCTTTAAATAGAGAAGATGGAGCATTGAACAATTCATATAAAACCTAAAATTATGAAATTAAATAATGAATTCTCACTTTTCAAAGTATATTCTTTAAAATTTGCTGCACTTCTTTCCTTTCCTATTTTGTTTTCTTGCCAAAGCTAACTCTATTTTGGAGATCTTTGGGTTTTGATGCAAAACTCTCTTAAAGAAAAAAATTCCAACTAAGTTCATAACCAGGATTCCAGGAAGAGAGATGAAATTCACCAAATACTGAGATTTAGTGAGCTGTACAGTTTCAGAAAATTTTAACTATTATATGCCCAGACTACCTTTCATGGTTTACACAGTAGCAAAAACTGGAGATAAACTAGTGAAAACAAACAAGTTGGAAATGCTTGAGAACATTGTCCTGGGTCTCTTCCTGAGCTCTAATTATTGCTTTGAGATTGATTAACTTGAACTAGATTCCCAGATATAGGAGTCCTTATTGTCTTATTGATCTTTTGTCCTATTCTGCCAATCCTAGATAGAAAATCCATGTAACCAAAGGAAGAAAGATTTTTTCTGCTGAGAAATTATTGCTTATTTCTTCCTGTGGCTGTGAAGGAATATAGCGGAAGAAGAAAAGGCATATCCACACTGTCCCTGTGGCCTATGGATTACAGACTGCCTCTCAAAGGATGATGACAGAAACTTCAAGTTATAATTACTCTCGGGTTGCCAATACACTGAAGGGTTTCACTGGCAGTAGCAAACTTCTGTTTGCATGATCCTAAATTTCAGTGGAATTAAGAGAATCATATTCTCAATATCAGAAGGGGGCTGAGTCCCTCTTCCATTCGGATCCTTGTTTTATAGAGTATTTTGTAAATATTTACTATCCATATGTTAATAGCTAGCTTACTAAAACATACCTCTCTGTTAAAGTGGAGTACAGGAATCTTTTGTACAGCAAATATCTTATCACAGAATCATGGAATGTTTGGGCTGGGACCCTCCAAGTTGCAAGTGCTCTGCAGTGAGGGATCTTTCATTCTTGGTGGAGGGACACCGGTGAAATATGAAAAATGTATTCCACTGGAATTTACTTAAACACTCCTTGAATGGAGGATGTAAATCCTTTTAGCCAGCTCACAATATAAGAGACTTCAAAAGGTAGTCTTTGAAGTTCAGAAAAGACCTTTGAAGTGGCTGCATATGCAAAAAAGAAATTAGTGTATAGCACAAAGTACCGAACTTCATTAAGTGCTTTTGTCAATTAGAAAATACAGCAGATTTTGCATAGCAAAAGAAGAAAATTAGGGCATCCTGTTAACAAAGGCTTTGGCTGTGTCCTGACAGAGGCTCTGAAGTTACCTAATGCTACAAACTACCAGGTAGCCCGTGGGGCATTCACGGGCTGGCCACAGCTCCTCCCTTTGCCTCTCAGATCAGGACAACGATTCGTGTTCTTGGGAATGGGATGTGCTCCTGCCCAAGGGACAGAGACACGGCTTTGCAGAGCCCTGTGCTTCCCTTTCTGCATTTGCTTAGATCAGGGGAGCATCTGCAGCATCTGGCACAAACACTTTGAGCCATGAACTGTATCTGTGGTCATGCTCTGATAAATGTGGAAGTCTGAGCTGATTTCACTTTTGTTAACTCCCTCTTTAGGCAGGAAATGTTCCTGGAGGTGCATTATGTTTTGCATTTCATTATATACATCTTTTCTATCATTTGTAAATAATCACCAATAGGCTGAAAAGCCCCTTATCCTTTAGGTTCCACGTGCATTGGAGAAGGGGTGCTGGTCACATCTGAGATGGAAACTGCCCCTGCCATGCACAGATACAGAGAAAGCAGGAGTGGATGTCTCAAGGAGCAATCCTAGGGATTTGTGCACAGACTTATCCCAAGCTACTGGGGTAAGTCTGTGCACAAACATGTTCCATCTGCTAATCCTGGTCTGCAAAGTCACTGTCAGCTCTCAGGACCTGAGGGACATTGCTCTGCCTGACAGAGGTGTAGTGAAAGCTCAAGCCCCAGTAAATCCTCTTGCAGAGGGCACCTGACAGTCCTTGCTCATCCCACTTCTTCAGTCCTAATAATTTTGGGGAAAGAGGCAGAACAACCTTCCTTCAGGAAACTTTTAAAGCAGAACCCAATTTACATCAACAGTTTCTGTCCATACCTCATTAGTAGCTATGAATACACAAGTAGCTGGTGAATATGTTATGTTGAACTGGGGAACTTTCCAAACCTGGTGTTTCTGTCTGCTTGGCCAAAGCACTGGTTTTGTGTTTGGAATGCTTTGGTCTGCTTGTTTTACAGCTTCTAATCCTTTCCCTCCTAAGACAAAGTAACTAAAAAGGCACTTTTTTTGATGAAACTGCTTCTATCAAAAAAGAGAGATAAGAATGTTGTTATTGTTGATGTCTGCATTGTATTCCTGTAGCACCTATGCAGTCATGGTCAGGAACTGGCATGGGGAATATCACCCAGGAAGAAGAAAGAGGAAACAGATGGATTCAGGAAATAAACTGGGTGTCAAATACCACAGTGAGACAACATTTAGTGAAAAGAAAAGGAGAGGTCAAAGCATACCAGCTGCATAGTCACTCAAAATTTTATGTCATCATATGGGAAAATGGGATATGAAGGCAGGCAACAGTTAGGTCTGTGAATGCTGATAGGAAGCTCATGTTAAGCATTAAGATCTGTTTGAAAACATAGCAGAGTAGTTATCAGGCTGATGTCACTGGAACAGGAGAGGTTGGGAGATGATGTATTAAGAGCATCAGTGCTGACAGGTGAGACAAGGATACAGCATAAAAATTATGTGATACATGTTGGAACATTTTAAGGGTTTCCCAGATGGGATCCCTTGATAAATAAAGAAAAAGGTGTGAAACATGAGTTCTAAAAGGGGGTAAATGACAATGTAGACAGGGATAATACCTTGTTCTAGCACTGAAACAGAGAAAATGGCCCTGATAAAATGAATACAGATACTTCAAATTAATTTCTTGCCCAGATAAGGATATCTTTTAGAGGGCAGCCAACATCTATGGAACACTTGTTTTGTCTGTCATAACACTTTAGGCTACAGCTAAGAATAGAATTGGCAGCCTGAAAGGAAACAATAAAACAAATGGTGTATTTTAATGGTATTTTAGTTCAGACAAGAGCAAAAGGCACTAAATGCTCACAATAAAAAATCATGCCAACAATTTCAAACTGATAGCTCAGATTAGTTCCTGCAGATTTGAGTCCATGACAGAACCAGAACTTGGAAAGGTCAGATACAGAGGTCTAAAAATCTGAAGCTGGAGATGGCAGAGGGTCCTCTCATCATAGGCACATCTGCTAGTTAGAGATGAAACCCAAAACTCATGAAATCATCAAGCTACAAAGTTGTGCAACAGCCAGCAGAGGCTTTTAGGCCATTGCTACCACTTAAGCTTTAACACCACCTACAGTTAAACATGGTCTTATAAAGCTAAATAAAGATCAGATAAAGAAGATATTGGAAAGTAAAATCAAAACAAAACAAAAACCCAAAAAAACCAAAAAAAGCCCCACAACCAACCATTACCACTACCACCAACAAAAAAGGCTATGGCATATAAATTTTGACTTATAGGGCCAGAATTTCATTTAATGTAAACAGTTTCAGCTTTGGTGACTTCATACATCCTATGCTGCTTTGCCAATGGACCAAAAATGAGTTCCACTTGCTGAAGATCTCCCCTGCACTGTTCCAAACTATTTGGAGGAGTCAGAAGTGTAAATGCCCAGCATTTAAATTTGTCCAGTGGCAGCAAATGGGTATTTAGATCTTTCCAGGCACTTGGATCACAGAGAACATCATTTGAAGGACATGGATGATATGTTTTCAGTAATTGCCATCTAATTTCAGTCTGTCTCTCTCCATTTAGTTCTTTTTTTATTACTTCCTCCTCCTCCTGTCAATCCCACCCTCAGCCTCAGGGACCTTTATAATTCTCTCCTTGGCTGGTCCCCTTTAATAAGGCCATGCCTTGTTATTTTATTACTCCCTAAGTGGTCCCCTGTGTTTGGGAGCATTTGCTCTGCAAATCTGACTGCATCTTCCAAAGCTGAAATATGCAGGTCTTTGGGCAGGATTTTTTCTGAAGAAGGTTAAGAGGCACAGTTGGACTGATCATCAGCTGACTGTCTGAAAAGCAGACACTCCTCATGTCACACAGTGGCAACCAAAAAGGATTTTCTGCACATAAAAACCTCCATTTTCATCCTGTGGATTTTTATAAGCTCGTGCTTGTAGATGTATCAGTTGTAGCTGTTCATAGTATTCAACATTCAGAATGTTATAAGAAGTTAGAGTCAAGTCCTTCTTGCATTTAAGCTATAGCAGATATGTCAGTGATTTTAATAATGGCAATATCAGACCCTGGAATATTATTTTGGTCAACCTGTATGCACTTTTTTGTAAATGTACACAATGCATAACAGTTTCACTGAAATTGCTTTATGTTTTATGCAGTCAAATTATTATCTCTGCTCAGTGTCTCCAATTTTCCAGTCAGCTATGTCTACTTTTTGACTTTCTATGCCTGCTGAATCATTGCAATGCCTGAGTCATGCTGGCATTACTGTATTATATTGTCAGATGTGATAAAAGAAAAATAATATCATTTATCATAAACATTTATCATAGACATTGATTTTTAAATCTATCATATACAAGCAATGGTTATATGTTCTCAGTAATACTGCTTTAGACAATAATCAGTCACAAAAAGATTTACTGATTTGTATAAACTAAAACCAAATAATTGATACATTTGTAGGCATTATTCCTCCATTTATCTTTTCACATCTTAGCCAGGAACATTTGAGATCAAATGTGCTTTATGAGGAACTGAGAGTGTGACTTGGTATCCTGGGGCACACTTCTTCCAGCTCTTATAGATCTATGCTTGTTAAACTTTATCCTTATCCTAAAGGTGACTGCTGAATGTAGTGAGGGAAGGGAGTGTGACTTCTCTACAAACCCAAAAAATTAATGAGATTATTTTACACAATTGTCATACCTAAAATCTGGCATTTCCTTTTGAACTGAAAAAACAGCCTTTGGAGAAAAAAGGGAAACAGAAAATATTTACTATGCATTGGGTGATTCCTATGTCTTTAATTCCTTCCTGTTCAACTTTAATTTTAATATCTTGTTACTTTTTTGAATTTTGTTGATTCAGGCTGATACACAAATCTGATATAAATCAAGCCAGTTCTCTAATTCACATTAGAGTCATAACAACTCCTGTAGAATTTAAAAATCCCACTGAAGAAATATATTAATCCATTTCTAAGAAAGAGACAGCAAGAGGAAAAAAGAATTTGCTTCCCTCCCAGCATTAAGGTAGGTTAAACTCAGGTTTATGGGGACAACACAGCACTGAATGAGTTAAAAGTTTCCTTCCTGTACCCTCAGAGTCTCTGCTATTGAATTAGCAGATGTATTACACACCCTCACTTGAAAAGCTGACTGAATTGTTAGCACTAAAAAACACAGAAAACACAATGTGTTTGTGTGATTAAATATTATCTTATAATACCTTCAATGAGCTAACTAGATAAAGGGTTCTTCTTCATTTTCTTCATGCTTGGTTTTTCACCCTTAATAATCTTTCAACATCTTTGCCTGTAGTCTTTTCTGAAGCAGAAAATGTCCTATTGAGTGATAATTTTCAAAGTGAGGATGGTATTATAAACATTTATAAGGTAAGCTTACAGGAGTGTGTCCTATACTTGCTGGTCACAGTCACTGCATCCCTATTATGCCTAAACCAGCTTGATATTTATGCTATTCCTAAATTGTTCTTGCCTTTCACCAATAGACAACCAATTATTATGAACCAGTAGAATCTTTTCAGCCTCATGCTTCTAAGAAATATTTCCAAGAAAGACATTTAGTCACAGCCTTGTGTGCAGCCCCGAGTGATGGTTGTAGCAGAAATCCTGAGCAAGCTTCTCAGACTTTGACTAATTGCTGACTGCTGACTGCTCACTTTGTGAAGCTAGAGCTGAGCTACAAACACACACAGCTCTGCAGGGATATGAATCAGAGCAGGAGCAATTAGTTGAAAATAAAAAAATCAGAAGTGGTTAAAAATAAAACACGTGATATTTTTTGAACTTAATGGTCCAAAATTATGCATCTTCAATCTTTGCCCTGTATTTAGTCACTAGTGGAATGAAACATGCATCAATTTTCTTTATGGTAATAGGCACTTGTGTCTAGAGTCTTGATTTGCACGTGCTAGTGAAGGTTTGTATGTAGAAAATAGAAAATGTCACGTGAACACTTGGGGTACAGACTGTGATTTTTAGCTCCCATTATGACTATAAATTACTGAAGTTGAACGTAAGATGTGATAAAGAGCACAGAAATAAACACCAAGATATCCATGAAAAAATATTCATCTCTTTTAGAAAGGAGAGAGGATTAGGACACAAGGAATCCATGTGACACCTCGCCACACAATCACAAAAAACCCAGAACACCTCATCAACTGAAACAAAGCCTGTTTAAAATGTCAGCTGAACCCTTTGCTGCTACACAGAAACCCAAATAATATTAACAAGGCCCCAGCAGACATTTGTTCTGTGTAGTCCAGGGAAACCCTTTCAGAGTGATAATGTGAAGTGAGGCTGCCCGAGGCAGGGCAAGGGTTGGGATGGAGCAGAGACCCAGCAAGGACTCAGGGGAAGCCCTGCACTGCAGCCAAGGCTGCTGGAGCTGTGCTGGGACCATCTGGGGGTGCTGGGACCATCTGGGGGTGCTGGGAACATCTGGGGGTGCTGGGAACATCTGGGGGTGCTGGGACAGGAGGCACAGGGGGAGCAGCAGACTGGCCCCAGTGCCCAGCCCTATGGACAGTGGTGCAGAGCTGTGACTTTGCCCTTGGCTCAGCACTTGGCAGCCCCCAATGAGAGCAGCATCCTCCCAATGTACCAAACACTCTGCACTATGGCAAACAAATCTGCTATGCCCAGAACAAAAAAAGAAAAAAAAAAACCAAACAAAAGAAAACAAACCAGAAAGCTTGAAAGCTGCAAAATATGAAAGTGTTATTTGAGACACGAACATTAATCCCTCAAGGTATTTTCCTACTTCATCCTCCTTTCCCCTACTTTTCCTCAGACTTTCGAACAGACTTTATGAAAAGGATGAAAAAAATCTTAGAAGTTCTATTTTGGACTGAAAACTCCTTTCTTTCTCACTGCCCCAGGATATATTTGATTCCAATAAACTACATGAAAAATCTGTTTGGGATTTTCTGATATTCTCTCTGTCCTGACCTATTATTGTATCCTCTTTCAACACTTTGTGAGGACAGCAGTGTAAGAAGGGGATGTTTGGAGGCTCCCTGCATACATGGAGCTCAGGTGCAGCTGCTTGCTAACCAGCAAAAATCACATTGCTGCCTGCAGGGAGGGATGAAGTTTTTTTGGTGGGTTTTTTTTGGGTTTTTGGGTTGTGTTTTTAGTTACATAAGGAGTATTCATACAAGGATAAAAATTGTTCAACAAACATCAAGACTTCAAGATCTATACATCGAGAGCTTGTCTGATTGGGGGACAGAACAGAGGCAGCCAGAAATTCTGGCTGGAAGTTGGCAAATAAACCCATTACTTGGATTCTCATCCCAAGGCTTGCTCTAGGCTCTTGTCAGGGAATCTTGTTGTTAATTCTTTGGGATTTTTTCCTCACAGTATTATTCCCACAATGCCTCTTCCCAGCTGAAGGTCAGAAGTTAGTTTTGTTATTTTCCAAAAGTGTTTGTCCTCAAACAAATACTCCTTGCCACCATCTCCAGTTATCATGAATAAAGATAAATGAAGCTGGCATGAGAGTGTAAGGAAGGACAAAAGTAATAAATAATAGAGCAGAAAATAAATATATTTAAGCACTGCGGTATGCAATAGGTTAGCAAGGATTTACAGCATTTTCTTAAAAGATATGCAGCTTTCCAAAAATAGCAGGGTGGCTACTGTCATCTGATTTTTCTAAACATTTCCAAATTAAGAAATACAAGTTTTGTGTCACTTGATACAAAAAACCCTAAAATTTCCTTTTTAAAATATTTGTTTATTGAAATTGACTTTTCTAGCTCATTCTGTTGAAGTTTTCAAAACTTCAAAATTAAAAAAAATAAAGTGAACAAAAGACATTTATTCTCCAAAGATCAACATTTGAAATGAAAGTGCTTTGTATACAGATAAAACTGTTTTGCTGCATTTAGTTCTCCCAGCTAAGTGCAGATCTGTCTGTGGCTCCTGCACTTCATTTCTCAGTGGCAGAGCTCTGCAGAAATTCAATCCAAATCTCTCTATAGGAAATTCCCTGACTACACTGGAGCACCACAGGAATTCCATGTATAAATGTTTTAAAGTTCACATTATGGCTATGTTTTCCGATTTTTTTTTTTTAAAGATCTATTCAAAGTCTTTGTAAGGCTAAATATGAAGCAGTCATCGTTAACATCTTGATTATTATAAATCAGCTCATTCAGTTCTTGTCATATACATGTATGTATAATATGCATTGCATAAACATGCATAAACATGCATATACACCCATTCATACAAATCCTTTCTAGAAGTACTTCTGGAGAAAAAACAGATTTCTTTAAGTCTTAACCCCTTTAAATTTCCTTTGCATTTTCATAGGCATTTGAAATGTTCCATTTTTTAAAACCCCTCTTTGAACTCACACAAGGGGATTAGCTCTTTAAATTGAAATCACACATTAGGTGCATGTGAATTAATTAGCAATGAAGGGAGCACCTTTCAAAGGGAATTAATTCCTTCCAACAGAAATCAAGCTCCTTTGGAACAGGGTTGGCTTTTTTTACTTCTTCATATTTTTCTCTTCTTGGCTTTTGCAAGTACTGAGCTACAACTTTCTGTAGTCAGCACACCCCAGTGGGGCAGGAAAGTCCTTTGCAGAGAGACTTGACAATTTATAACACTGCATCAAGCCAAGCTCCTGTTTGCAGAGGTGTTACACATCTCCATGTAAAAGTCTCACAGTTTTGAAAATATGGCTGTATAGGTATACAGATTTTAGCCTATATTTTGAAGAAAACATTGTGACTTAATGTACTTTGAAAACCCTCTTATTTCTGGAATTTGCAATAAAGATTAATGGGTTCAATTAAAAACTCAATTATTTTATTATAAGTATTCAATCCTGAGTACATTATTACTTGGAATGTGAAGTATTTCATGTAAAGGGAGTCACAGAATGTGCAGGCACCAACTGCTGAGAATGTAATTATTAAGAGGCTTGATCTGTAACTTGTACAATTAAAAAACCTTTTTCCTTTCCCTCAAAACACCAAGTTTGGCTTCCACTGAGAACAGAGTCCTAAGTCCATGTTCCCCTGCATTCCCTTCTCCTTGAACTGCCCCCAGAGACTCACTGACCAGAGAGAAGGGGCTTTGCCTTCCATGGACTTCTAATCCATTCCACACTTCTGATTTCACTGTGGAGACCTGGAGGAAAGTAGTTTATCTAGACAGTGACGTAATAGTCTACCCAGACTACTCATAATAGCTCATACTAATTTACCTTAAAATGCACATATGTATTTTAAATTACTTTTGACTAATCTCTCATGTCCTCAAATATTATTCTTATTTTTATTATTCATTTAGATATAAAACTTTTATGGACTTTTATTCACAAAGAGGTTGTACTCAGAACATCTCTTCTCAGGTAAGGCATGACAGTAAGAGAAAAATGTTAGTTCTAATTTACTGAGCCTGAGGGGGTTTACAGGTCAAAGCAAGCACTTTTAAACTCAATTAGAGAGAGAGTTTTTAGGATCCCTGACTGCTGCTATGCTATAAACTCGGGAAAAGACTGACTTTACTTTCACCATTTCTGTGTAGCTGCTTCTTTAAACTCACTCTAGGTCCCCTGATCTTTGCTGAGCAGGACATTGGGGACTTCACCCCAATATTTACTGAACAGTGTCTGAGCTTTCTCACCAGTCTCTGCCAGTGCTGACCAGCTGAAGTGAAATCTTCATGGCACAGCTTCCCAGCACTTTTCCAGCTGGTAGCAAAACCTGGCAGGTCCATCATGACCACACCCAGGCTATGCCACTGCAGCTGGGCTCCTGATAAAATAATGTACCAGGCAGGGCTGAAAATCCTCCCTCCCTCCAAAACCCCACAGGAGGAATGAAAAATTTAATCAGTCAGAAAGCTCCTTGAAAAGACAAGTATGAAAATATTCCAAAAACCCCCTTCAGGTCAGATGAAAAATTTACATTCCAAAAATGGGTGAAAGAAAAGGCATTTGTGAGGGGAGTTTGCCAGATAAAACAAAGTGTTGAGAAAGATGACATGGCATTATTACCAAAGTTCTAATCTAAGTTGGAGCATAAGTAAAACTAATCTGACCTGCTTTCCTCCTAGCCTTGCTCTTGTAAGTTTGCTTACCACTAAGAGGTTCCTGGTTTGAGAGAAAGCCCTGTTTTGACACTTCATCCTCGATTAATGTCACTTTGCCAGTCAGTCATATTGTTTCTACGGCATGCTGTGATAAAATGTGTTGGGAAGACATGAATTTTTAAAATAGAAATAGACATCTCCCAAAACTAGTCCCCTTCAAATTCGGAGGAATCCTGAATAGCAAGAAACTTGACTTTTTCTGAGAGGGATGACTTATCCTGGCTTTGCTGGATTTAGATTTATGTTTGATTTGTGGCAGATGCAGGTCCCTGCTATGGTTCAGTAGAAGTTATTTAATGCCCTCAGCCTCAGTGCCTAATCTGATGGAAGGGAACCCTCACTCAGGCAAGTTTAGAAACAAGTTTAGAAACTGCACTGAGCAGAGTGCAGCACTCAGATAAATGAGGCTGCAAACCAAACAGTCTCCTAATCAGTCTTGCCCTGCTTTGGTAGCACTGCTTTTGACCTAAATATAAAAATATTTCAAAATCTAATGTTGTACAGAAGATAATTCTGAACTGTCTTGGTAATATCTTTTGTGGGACCAAATCAAACCTGTGCCATGGATAACCTGCCTTAGTGTACTGGAAATATTGCAGACAGAAATACCTGACTCTTTGTCAGAACAGGACCTTATATTAGAGAAGAGGCTTTTTTCTTGTGTGGAAGCAGCTGTCAAGCTCCAGGATGTGGTGAAATACCCACAGCCCCTAAATAAACCAGATTTAAGGTAGAGGGGTAACATATAACCCTTCTATATATAGCTATGGTATATAGACATGTACAAGTAAGGGTTGAGTGCAAATACAGCAATTTTTTGTTAGCCAGATTAATGTTCTGAAGAGCAAGGTGAGTAAATGTATTTCTACAGTGGAAGGATTCCATGGACATTGCTTTGAGGACAGCTGGTGACAGGAATGCCACCACTCTCACTGGATCCCTACTGATTAAAAATTCAAACAAAAATTTGAAGCAAAAGGAAGCATTGAAAAATTACAAGATTTGGGATAAAAAGAAGACATTCAGGAAAAGTTGGTGTCCTGCTTAATTCAGGGACAGCAAGTCCACTCATGCTTATAACAAGAGATGTTCAGAAAAGGAATGGATAAAGTAGGACTATATGCACAAAAGGATAAAAGTAAAAGGGAAATTGAGAAATAATGGTGATGGACCCAGTGACCTTTGCTGTTCCAGTAATTATAGTTATTATGTTCCTAAGTTATGCAATTCTCTCATGGTTGTGGCTTGGATTCTATGAATAGGACCCTTAGTGTTAAAGCAAATGAGGACTTGCACTATTTTTGGTTCTAAGCTAATAATTAAACAAACTAAAATAAACCCCCAACATTCTACATTTAAATCCTGCCCCTATGCTTGAATAATAGAATGAGATACAAGCTGCCAAAAATGGAGATACTCAGACATGAAGCTGCTACTTTGTGCTAAAATCTTCCCCTGTCTGTGTATACCTCAGCAGGAGGGTAATTACTGAGCCCTGGTATTTATTTAAGAGCAAAGCCAAGGTTTCAAAAATTAGTTAAACCTCAAAAAATCCAAAGAATGGTACTAGATCAATTTCAAATAAGATTTTTTTAAAAACATACATTTTAAGGGATTTTTCCTATTTATATTTTTAATCTTTAGGATATACTTTCTGTAACACTTGCAGTCCCTTTGTGTAAGTAAGACCAAAACATCTGTGCAACTGATCCCTCCTCTTCCTCACTCCTCTTTAGAGGAATTTCTTCTGGACAAGAATTTGAATTCTAATATAAGTGCAATTTCAGAAACTGAAGCTTTGGAGTTGAGATTTTTGAAGATAATTAGCACCTCAGTACAAAGCCCAACATGCAGTGTGATTTTCTGCTTCTCTGAGCACTTTGATACTTTAAAAACCTGTCCCTGCTGCCTGTTGCTCTTATCAGGGATGCTGCAGCTACAGTGAAAAGACAAGGGCACATCAGACCAGAGCAAATAACTCCTGATGCAAAAGAGTGAGCAGCAGCAGGTGGTATCTGCATTCAGCAGAAGGCTGAAATGCTAGGGCAGTCATCTGTCTTCTGGATTCCGTGTTGGAAATCATCCATGTTGGAGCTCACTGTGAGGCTCTGCTGGCACAGCCAGGGCTGGGAACTCGTGCTAAAGGGCAGCAGGGGCAGGACAGCACCTCTGGCACCGTGCTGGGAGGGACCAACTGACCGTGCAGGATCAGGACAGGCTGGAAGGGACATCACTCAAATGGAAAGAAGAAATTTGGATATTTTAGTTGAAGACAAGACAGATGGGCAGGTACCTCTCCTGCTCAGCTTGCTGCCTCTCTCTGCTCCACACAATAGACAACAGAAAACATTTTAGTACATGCACTTTATCCCTGAGTGGATCACTTATTCTTTCTTGACATCAATTAATCAAAGTTAAATTCCTGGGATTAAGCTACATAACACAAAATTAATTTTAAATGACAATAAAGTCAATTATTGATTTTAATCTGTATCATAGCACTGCAACTCCTGCTTATTTCATCCTTGTAGAAAGCTGTAGGTTTCCCATTGCACCATCCCCACCTCAAACATATGGCAAGGTGCCTGAGGCCAAGACTTTACTGGGAGAAGGATTAATTGCCAAGCAGCTTTGAACAGTTACAAAATATGGGCTCTGCTGAGTCATATGTAACCTACAAACAACCTATTTTCCTTACTACAGTGTCTTCCTACTATTAATATATATTCTTCCTGTTTTATAAAAGGTTTTGGAATCAATGGTGCAGAAGCTCTATTCATTTCAATAGGAATGAGTAAAAGATTGAAAGCACCATTTAGAGTGATGGGTGCTCATGGAAGGGTTGAAGAATCTCTCCATTGAAAGAAGATTATCCCATGGTATCCATCAGTACCACCATTAGGTTTTCAGGCCAAATTCTTATCATAGTTTCCTTGATATATATATTGATATATGCACTCCTTGTAACTGTAACACAGGTTCTCATTGAGTATCTCCAAAGGCTTTTCTTTACCACAACCACCTGTTACTTGATATTTACTTTTGTAGTTATTTGCAAGTGGAGTTCTGATTCCCAGAGAAGATCACAAACCTGATCCCACCAATATCTTTCTCCCTTCCTATCAGCAAATGCAGCACTTGCTAAAAGCACAGCAGATGCTTTGTCTGTAGAAATTGGATTAGTTAAGGGAATTGACAGTCTGGAGAATTTCCATGTTGACAGAGCTTTTTAGTTTCACATGAATGACAAGGGTCTGTGGAACAGGGCTTGTGCATTTGGGTGAGTTGAGACGAAGAGAGAAAATGGAACAAGCACTTCATATCTTCTGTTTCCATGCAGTTTAAAAGCATTTGGACTGTTTTCAGGGCCTGTATAACCCATACTGAGAACTCTTTTAGGCAGCAAGTTTAAAATGCAAACAATAAGCTGTATAGTGTGTATTACTATTAAGCAAAATCCTACTGAAAAGCAGCAAACTTTCCATTAAATTCAATTACAGCTTTCCATTTACTACCAATCATTTAGAAAGCCACTGTGCCAAGGTGTTTTGTACAGTCACAGAGGCTGGCAATTATATAATGTTACACATGAAACCCATTTCATCAAACACACGGAGTCTTTCAGGTGACAGAAAGAGGCACAGATAGTCTGTGAGATAGACTGAAACAATTGTGAAGGCACCAAGCTCCTCTGAAATATCACAGTTCATTTTGCAAAGTTCTTCGGTGTTACTGGAATATGTTCCAAAACCCAGGAAGGCAAAACTCTCCTCCCCTGGTAACCATCTCAAACAACATAATTCGTTATTGCTTTGATTTTAGCTTATCTAGAATGCACAAAGCATTCCTGAGAATTCTGTGTTGAATCAAGCAGTACATCAAAAAGTGACTGCTTTAACATTTTTGTTAAAAGTTGGATGCAAATTGCATCACAATGACAAGCTGCACAGAAATTTCAAGCTGTCATGAGATACTCCAGCTATGATATTATTCTACTTCCACTGTCACAAGAAATACCATACAATATAATGCCATATTAACTGACTCCTTAGTGCAGCAGCATTTACAATGGGTGGCACTGTAAAAAAAAAAAAAGGTTGTAAACTTTATACCATGGCATTTTCAAATTGACAGAAGTGATGATTTAAAAGAACTGCTACAAATATTACAGCTGTCCAAAGACGTCACAGTCAGGGAAACATTAATACTGGAAGATTGTTTATCTGGATAAAGCTTGACATTAACTTCCTCTGGCTGGAAAAACCAAAATCTCTTGAGATGCTTTTCTTCAAATCAGGATCCAGGCTTTCCAAACAGCTCAGCTTTTATCTAGACTTTCAAATAAACTAACCAGATAACAAGGACTTATTGAGGAAAAAGTAGGCAGGTTGCAAAACAAGACAAGGTGCTTCTCCTCAAAAGAACCTTTAGTCTGCATTAGGAAAACTTAGGAACCAAGAATAGAAGAGGATCAGATCTTTGTGAAAAAAAACATTTATAATGACATTAAAAACTTCCCTACCGTTGCTTTTTTTCAACTCATATTGTTTCTTGGATTCAGTTGGATTCAAAAACACATTTTGGTATAGCAGATGAGCTGCACTGAGCAGCTCCTAAGACTCTAGGATGAAGACTAGGCCCTGATTTCTTTTTTCCCAACAGCCAAAGAAAAATAAAAAATAAAAAGGAAAGCAGTAAAGGTGAGCAAAAACATGAATGAAATTTTTCATAATTTCTTAATTTTGTGAGCTGTGATTATGGTACAGCATGAGAGATTAAAGGAGAAACAAGGGTTGAAAGAGGCAGCAGTTCTGCCAAGAACAGCAAGCCCACCCATGTTTGGAAAAGTAGGGTAATATTCAAATTATACTAATTTATTTTCTAACTGAACATTACACTGAGAATGGGGAGGTTTAGCTCACGTGCACACAGAAGATGTAATTTCATTCCTAAACTCACAGCTACAGAAAATAACCATGATCCACAACTGCACATTGAAAAATATTCTTCCCCATCATTTCTTTACTTTGATGGGACATCTCTGGATCACCTATCAAACCATCACATAAACTAAACAGATGAAGCCTTTACCTTTAATAATACATTCTGTTGTTCTGTAAGAGTGCATTGGTAATAAGAGGAAAGCAGCTGGGAATTGTCAGTTCCTGCCAATTCAGAATTCGTCAAGATTTCAGCTTTGTTTTCCAGAAGACTTCTCAAAGACTCTGCACTGCTCTGTGTCAGAAACTCTCCAGGATAAAGCAGAGCTTTGAGAAGATGCTGATGTACTGAAGGAGTTTAGAAGCAAGAAACCAAAACGTTACAATAACTGTAGCACAGTGATTCCTGTGCGAGAAATAAAAAATTAAAATATTGAAGCCAGCATTCCCCAAGTCAGAGGAGCTAATCAGCTCCCTTTCTTTCCTTAGAGCTGGAAGGGATCCAAGAAAGAGCAAGTATGTTACTTCCATATTCTACACTGGAGCATCTTATTTGAGAGTCAGAGGGTGGGAAAGAGGAGCTGATTTATTCTAGAAATTGGCATAGGAGAAAAATACTTTGGAGAAGTTCGTTGTCCTTCAGTGACCATATCACCTTCTTGAGCTTAATGACCAGCATGTGATCAAAACTCCTTCTTTGTCCTCTGCCTCCCATTCAAATAAACAACCTCCTCCTCCATAAAGCTTGGACAGAAGTGCCTCTGAGCTGATGAACTGCACATAACTCCAAGACTGGTTCAGCCAAAACCCATACCCCAAATTCCCAGAATCACAGAATGGAAGGGATGACAGTGGGTCATCTGGTCATTTTTGAGGTACAAAATAAGGTACATAAAGTGTGAGTTGAAATTACCAATTAATTTTAAAAGGAAGATGCTTGAAATACCAATGTGGGCACAATCTGCTCTGGAAAGTTAGTGATGTGGTAGATTTCTGTTGCTATTACATTATAAGATTTTTTTTCATCATTTACTGTATTTATCCTATTGGATGTCTACAGGACTTAATATTATTGCTTGTTCAGCTACAGCAAGTGGTGGTACAAGATTTATTTCAAAATACTCTTGTACCACTTAAAGTGCCTCAATAATTTCTGCAACATGAGCTGAATTGGCCAGGCCAGTGAAACTCATAATGGAAAAGTATCAGCAGAGTTTGTTTTATGTGGTGTGATGACAGCTGAAGTTAAACCAGAACTCTCTGAGCTGGTCCTGGGGACTTTGAAATTAAGCTGGCCATCACAGGACATGGATATTTATGTCCTTTGAAGACTAGCTGGTATTGCTGTCTTGAATGTCTTCTACTCAAAAAAAAGAAGCTTTTTCTGGGACCAGATCAAAATGTTGCCATGAAATGATGAACGGTTGAAATGATGGCATTTTTCCCAGAGAGTGATTATTCATGGATTTGTCCAAGCAAAGGACAAATAAATTATTTCCAAAATCTCTGTGAAAAACTCAGTCTGATCAGAAATCTCAGGATTCAATTTTTCCTTTGTGAATGACACATTTTAAAATGAGAAGCAAAGCTCTATTTTTCAAAATCTGAGTGACTACACTTAAAATGTTTTAAAAATGTAAAAATGTGGAGGCAATATAGCTAATGAACCATGCAAAAGCATTTGACAGATCTCAGTTACTTACTGCTGTTTCTTTTGAAGAAAAAAGAGAGGTGTTGTCAGGACTCATATATTTGAATAATAGTGGTATTTGTATAGATTTTCTTTTGCATTTCTCAAGTGGTGTTTCATTTTTAAATCTAATATTATAGAAAAATGATCAGATTTTCTGGGTTTATGTCAAATTTGGTACAGTGGAGAAAACCACCAACTGGACATTACTTCATATAAAAAATGTAGCCAACTCATCCCATGCACTGTTGAATTATGGCCTCATACTATTTATGTGACTTCTAAAATTACCCTCACAATTGTGAATTCAAGATTAGAGATTTTTAGAGATTATGTAAATTTTCCTTAAAATTAAGTGCTATCAAAGGTACTTGATGAAAACATTTCTGAATAAGAACAATGGGGCAAAATTAAGATTTTGCCTAGACAGGGTTAAAGCAATGGTATAAGAAAACAAGTAGGAGTGTTCCTTGACAACATCCACCAAGGAAATGAACAAAAAATTCCCACCCTTATAAAATTTGAATTGAGTTTGACTTGAAACTACAGTTTATAACACTTGGGATAGGAACAGTTCAAGATCACTGTAATGGGGAAATGCTGCACTTCAACAATGACACAAAGCATTTTTGTTCTTACTTCTTTAGGATTTTAACTGAAACAGAAGTGTTTCTATTGAACTGCATCATGAACAAGACAGGATTGAACTGCATGAAACACAAATATTCATTAAAACCTCATGGAAACATTGCAAAAAGCATAGAAAACACCCATGGAAAGACATCAGCTGCACTAAAACTGTGAAGTCCACTAAATGCAAGTCCTGATGTTTGTATTACTGATTCACCCCAAAATTTTGAGTCCTGAGATCACACATGAAGGGACTACATGACATAATGCCCCTCTGAGAGTCTCTGAAGGAATCACAATAGATTTATTGGACCAATACACATGTCACAGTTACTTAATTTCCCAAGTGAGCTCGAGCAGAGGATTCTTATTTGAATACACTGACAACTTGGAGCTTTAAAAGCTCCAGTTCTCAGTGGTTTACCTGGGAAATTCAGTCAAAGAATGATTGCAATTTATAGTCAAAACAGTCCTGCAACAGTTCTGATAGATCCTGAAGGTATATTGAATTGTGCTTGGGGCTCAGATTTGATTAAAAAAAAAGGAAGTGTGCTCACAGGCCTATTCTTATTCAGGTCAGTGATTAGAATTCAGGTTAGAATGACGTTGAGAGCTCATACCCTGTGCCCAAAGCAGGGTGAACTTGAATCCCACTGCTCAAGACCTTGTCCAGTCAAATTCTGAGCTACCTCCAATGATGGAGATTCCACAGTTTCTCTGGAAATCCTCCTACACTACATCCCTCACAGTCATTTTTTTTTCATAACCAGAATATCTCACATCGCTACTTGTGCTCATTGCCTCCTGCTCTGTTTCTCCACTGAAGAGCCTTCACCTTCTCCCCCCATCAGGGAGCTGAACTCCTCCTCTTAGACTCCTTAATCTGAACAATCCCAGTGCATGTCTGCAGGTCTCCCCAGAGCCCTGTGCTCACCCTGCTGGCCTCCACTGCATTCACTGGCAACTCCTGTACTGGGGAGCCTCAAACTCTACATGGTGGTCCAGTTATACTTTACAAAGTGTGAAAAAGAGGAGAAATAACTGCTTTTAAAACCCATTTCAGTCTCTGCATCTTTCACAGATTTGCAGGAATTTGCAGATTTTTAAGCCAGGCCTGTGGTGCTTCCTGAACAGCAGAGTGGGTGCAGCAGATTTTGCATTTTGTCAGAGAGCAACAGAAGGATGAAACTCTGCAACAGGAGAAAAAAGGCTCAAGGTGTGACTTCTGAAATGGATTCCTTTACAGGAAAACTGGAAGGTCAGAGCTACAACTACTCCCCAGCTATGACATCTGAGTGGAATTCATTTTCCTGAACATATGCATCTCTAACTTTAGGTATCTTACAGTGGCTGCCACACCTTCATGAGCCTGGCAGGTAGACAAAGGCTTACAAAGACCTTGGTGTTTTTAGGGAGGGAGCTGGAGGCAAGGCAGGAAGCCCATAGCATCAGAGATGGTGCCTGCAGTGAGCAGCTGTGGAGGCAGTGGCCACACAGCCCTGAGTCAGACCTCTCCTTGTACCAGCTGCACAGCTGCTCCCAGCCACGGCTGCCTTTGGCACAGCCACAGTCTTGGAGCTGGTGGGGAACAGCAGCACATGGCAGGCAGTACCTCCAGGTTCTGATATGTGAGAAACACCACAGCTGAACAAACAGCATCAGATGCACAACCCCAAAATACCCTGGTCACAATAAATATCACAGCTACTCAACAGAACAGGGAAAAAGGAGGGGAATGGCTTGGAGGGGCTGGTGTAACAGGGATACTGTCAGCTTGGGAATTCACTTATCTGAGCTGACTTTACCCACCAAGCCAAACCTGTGTGTCCTGCATGTTCAACCACTGCTCCAGAATCACATCCTGAAGACAGCAGCTCATAAGCACCTTTGACATTTGCTTTTCACAGCAATGTGAGTACTCTGACTGTTTGAGTTGCTGCTTTTTATGCTGCTTTAAATGACAGTAGTATCAGAACTGTGCTCTGAATATATCCATTTACAAGAGAATGTTACCTCAGTAGAATGAAGACTTTCAAAAGGCTTACAGCAATCTAAGAATATTATTATTTATTCTGTGTAACTTATTGTTTATGCTCAGTTCAAGAAACAGTTTAGAAATGGTTACTCATACTAAGTAGTTCAGACAATATATCTCAGTCTACACATTCCTGAGTAAAGTCCCACCAATTGAAAAGGTAAGCAATGAGTATAAACTCAGAGACAAAAAATAAAAGCCCACCTCTATTCCTCTACCTCCAACCAGGTGGTTATACCTGAGAAACTGCTCTGTAACTGGGGATGGAATACAGAAGTCACAAACCTGAGAAAACAAACAGTATTTCACAGACTTATCCGATTGCCACATGAATAAATTTTCCTGGGTGCACCTCAAGGAAAGCATTTGCACTTTTAAAGTCTTAATTCATTTTAAAATTGTACAAAACCTACACCAACCCTGTTGTGTTTTCAATTACACAAAAAACAATTATTTATAAGCATTTAAATTTCAGAGTTTTAGTCCCTTTGAAAATGATTTTTAATCAACATAAGTCACATCCAGAATATGTTTTGAGGTGAGTAAACATGAGCAGAAAGGTGTATGACAGAGAAGACAGGAATGTGATCATAAGCAATTTCCAGAATCAACAAGGCAGCCTGTAATGACATTGAATGACTCCAGTGCCCTGTCCCTCCTGAAGGGACACAGCTGAATTCTAAAGGCACTGAATTCTAGATGGTTCTGTACAAATATTGGAATTCTGATAGGCCTGATGTTTTCTTCTTACTCCAGCATTCCTGCAGTGACAATCTTTCACTAGTCAATGACTCTCTCCAGAAGGGATTAGTTAGAAATAGTGATTTTTCCATTAGCTAGGAACACTTGCTAAGTGTAACTCTCTTTAGGTGTATCTTCAGACACTTTGGTTTCCCTGTCAGGATCATATTTACAATCAGCATCTTTTTAAAACAAAACATTAAATGAATCAAACATGAAGGCAATGACATCATTTAAAAAAGACAAGGATCAATGAAACTCCTGAGAGTTTTGCTCACTCCACTTCACTTAAAAAGTGAATAGGTTTATTAAAAACTCTCCCATCTGAACATTTGTCTCTCTGAGGTTTCTAGTAATTACTGAGTCACTTCATATTAGAGTGTACAAAATTCTCAGGGAGGGATTTTGAAACTTTATTAATCTCCTGGTCCCATCTCTGCCATATTACAGATGTTTAAGGGCTGGCAGCCTCCTACAAAATAAGGAACTCTGAAACAAGGTGCAGTTGCTAAATCTTGTCCTGCACATTTTGTAAGATGCTGGAACACAATAGTGAAAAAGCAGTTAGAGAAATTACATTTAATGTATTGACCATCCCATCCACTTCAACCCTTCAGGAAATTCAGTGGGATGCACTGGTAGAGCTGCTTTCCAGGACACATGAACACCAGCCAAAGAGAAAAAGGAGTTCTTAAGCTCAGACTTGGGTCTGGGACCAAGCTGTTATCATTTCTCCTGGCTTTCCTTCTTCATGTCTCAACTGTTTGTTCCCTTCATCAACAAAATGCCTCTAACATATTCAAGTGATGCATATAGAGAAGCACATGGACACAAAAAGTGCAAAGAATCCTTTCTCCCTCTTCCTGTCTGTCACAGGAGAACTAACATCAGCAATAAATCCAGTAAATCTTTGTCTGCTTATATGTCTCTTGAACTACTGGGCAAGAATGCTTTTTCTTTTTTCCTTTTCTTCCAATCCATATCTGAGGTTCAGACAACATGCAGCCTTATGTTTTCAAATGAACACTGTGTGAAAGCTCACAACACAAAGCAAAGTGCACAAGCTTTTCTTTTCCTAGCCCCATGTCTTATTCCAAACCCTAACATTTTTCTTTCCCCACATAAGATAGACATAATCAACTTTTAGCTGTGAATGAGTTATAAATATCAAACAGACTGATCAGGCTGCTATTCTCTAAACACATGCACTTTGAAACTCTGCTGACCTTTGACAAGGAAATGGATTTTGCTAAGCCACCAGTTTACTACACTGCTTGTGCTTAGTGACACAGTGAAGCTGCAATTTGCTTCCTAGAGTTCTGTCAGGAGCTGTTGCAGAAATTATAGCTGCAGGGCTGTGGTCAATGAACTCCAGCCCATCCTTCCCTTGCTTTGTTACAGGAACTGTGAAACTTGCTGTGTGGAGCTTGAGAAATGCATGTTGTTGAACCTGAAAAGTGGGAGGTTATTCAAGCACACTCCCAAACAGTACAGTGACTATCCCAGCAGCAGTGCTGCAGGAAACACAAAGCGATTCCAGGCAAGGAAAGTTTGCTCAAACCATGGCAAGTTGGAATGACTGCTGGCACCAACTGCATGAAAAATGTGCACAGAATTTTTTTTATCTGCTTAAAAACCCTCAGTTTTCATAGCAAACACTGAGTGGTTTGGACTTCACTGCTACTTGAGCAGCCTTTTTTGATACTCATTCAGTTAAATACTGGCAGAAAGAAGAGTAAGAGAAAAGCAGAAGATTAAATGTTAAATAGACTTGGTACAAGGGTGCTTGACCTCTCCTGCCTTATGGCTATGTCATTTTGCTTAATGCCACCCCACACCTCTCTTGGATCACTTTGCTTCTTCCCAGTATTTCCAGTGATCCCACAGATATTCCCACTTGTCAATCCTGATCTCAAACTCAGACCACTTTTCTGTGACAGTTAGTTCCAGTTCTGCTGCCAACTTTCCTGTTGCCTCCTTAAGCCTGTGCAACTATTTTTAACATTCAAGAAACAGAACATCATGGAGGAACATTGGTTAAGTTTGCTAGTCCCAGAAGAGACCTGTTGTTAGTTACATCTGTTTTACTTTTTCCTGTAGGTTTCTCATCCTATTATTTAAACATTGCAGAGACAAATTAGCTCTGCAGAGTGAACTTGGGGCTCTCAGCTTCCTGTGCCTTTTTGTTCTTCAATTCATCTTCCTCAGAGTTCTCACCAGCACCCGTCACCATAGAAACTGAGCACGTTTCAGTAATTATGTTGGGAGTGTTATATAAACTTCAGATATAGAAAGGGAGCTTTATGAAAGGGTTGTAAGTGGGCCTCAAAGGCAACCAGCATGTGCAAGTCCCCAGTGAGCCCAATTGTCTGTGTCCTGCCATCTCTGGCTCAGGCCTGGCTGAGGTGGTAAAGTGAGATCTGCTGCTTAACCTGCTGGTCACTGACAAGATGAATATCAGAAAGGAGACGTGGCTGGGAGCCAGGAGCTGGATCAGAACTCAAAGTGGGATGCATGTGGAAAATATCTTAAGAGACATCAGGCCCCTACCAGCTCTTGAAAACACTGTAGCAATAGCACAAAGGGCTTTGTGGAAGTGAGTAGTGCTGTGACTGTCATCAGCATGTTGACAATCCTAAAAAAAGGTGTTTTCTTTTGGACATGGGGGAAAGCAGCCACCCAAGCAGCATTTCTGCTGTTACTGGTGTCCCCATGGCTCTCAGTGTGAAAAAGTGCTGTGTTCAATAGACTCAGATCCTATCTCAGTTATCAGCCCCTCGATGTTGCTAATACAGAAGCTGTCCAAAGGTCAGGCAGGCTGTGCTGGTATTCAGACTCTTATCTGTAGCCAGGAGGATTTTACAGTGGTATCCATGCCACAGCTTCAGTTTAGCAACATGCTTGACTAAGCAGGTGATTAATACCACCAACTTCAGGCTCTTCAATGACAAAAATGCCCCAAAGGACCCAGCTCTGCTAGTCCTACAACCTGTACAAAGCATTTACTAGCAATAAAAACAATTAAAAAAATATATACTAATGTTAATATTAATTGTGCAGTCAGGCTCCAGGCAGGCGAAAGAAGTGCATGGAAGAGCAATTGAGTCTGCTCTCACAGGACCCTGATGCTGCACATAGGTGCTGCATTCCTGCAACTTGCCAAAAGCTGTAGGAGTAACACAGCTGCTCATATATTTCAGCTTAACAAAACAGATAATCTCAAGACTATTATTAAAGTAATTTGAAGTGGATGTAAAAGCAATCCTTAATTAATGAGAATGATTCAGTGTGTACTTTTGTGGAATACCAGTCTATACTTATTTTTTAACCATAAGAAGAAAAATTTCAGCGTTGAGGAGTATGTTGCTCAATTCATTTTGTATGGAATATATTACTTAGAACAAAAGGGAGAAGGAGACAGAAAAATATAAATAGAAATGTATGGCACTGTTTTCTGGCCAAGCACATGAAACTCTCCTGGTAAAGAAAAATAGGTGTAGGAACACAAAGCTGATGTGCTCAAAATTTTTTATTTGGGACATTTTAACATTTTCACTTAACAATTTTATATTGTACTAGCAGCTTTGATATTTTTAATATCATTTCTACATAGACAGTTTTCCCAAGGCCACTATTGAGTGAGCCAAGAAAATGCTTCATAAGCATCAAGTAAAAGCAATGGAAATAAAAAAATATATATTTTTTTTTCTCAACTACTAATTCCCAATAAGTTACACAGAAGTTTCATTTCACGTGGGATGGTAATCATGTCATCAGCATTTATGTTATTCTGTGGGCTAGAATCTGACTGGCTGCAAGTGGGAAATAGGAATCTTAGTGCAGTACTGAAAGAACTAAACAGAGTGGAAACACAGTATTTTAGTGCAGAATCTAAATTACACTAAGATAAACAAGCCTCTTTGTGTCCATTAAACACACATCTGAAATTTCAAAGGTAATTAGTAACACTACGCACACATTAACCATTTCTCAAAATAAAATATCTCAAGCAGTTACACGTTTTGATCATTTGTATTAGTGAAAGAAGTTAATATTCTCTGCAGTTGAATTAAAACATCTGTCTCCAGGGAAGAAGGTACTTTAGACATAAGCTGATAAATTGTCCCACCAAGCAGTAAAACAACAAGCCCTGGGTGCAAACCACTGCCAGATCAGTATGTGAGATGTGTTCTGTCCTGGCAGACTTCACAGGATGTAGTGCAAGGACAGAAGATGTGCCCAGCAGCCCCTGGCAGCAGACACCCCACAGCAGGCAGCACTGCAGCCTGGGCTGACTGACCTGCTGCAGTCAGAACCCCCAGCCACGGGCCAGCACAGCCCTGCTGGGGCTGGGGCAGGAGGCAGTGCTGGGGCAGCCAGGGCAGGGAAAGGCCTCCCCAGAGCAGGAACACCCTGGCTCACTGCTGCAGGGCAGCTCCTGCCCTGCTGTGCACAGTCCTGGCCTGGCTGTGCCTGCCCTGTGCTGGGACAGTGTGTCCAGAGTTAGAGCTGTGTCAGCTGATCCTTTTGGCTGCTTTTCCTAATGAGATGTGAAACAATAGCTGGGAACTACCTCCCTTCTAGAGATGGAGGAAACAGAAGGAAAGCTCTCCTTTTTTACTTTCCTTTCATCCCTCATTCTCCAGTTTGTGACATGGGGTGAGGCGAAGCTGCTTCAACTTAAATTGGACCTTAGACTGAAGCCCAATGCAATTGTCAGTGAACATGAAACTAAATTCCTTCTAACAGAATAAGTAGGCTTCAGATGCCTGTTGGAGTGCAACGAGCCCCCAAACCTGCCTGCAGGAGTTAGCACTGCAGAAGTTACAGTGACGTGGACTCCAGTCTGCCACAACAAACTACTGCAACCATTGAGGCAGATAAAACTAGCTTGTTTACAGTTCATAGAGGTCTAGTGGATAAAAAACCCCAACAACTTCTGATTCATACTGCAAGTTGGATACAACATATTTGATATAAAAACTGAGGCAAAAATATTGGATGTTGTAGCAGCACCTTTCCAAATACAACCAGCTATGAAGTACCTTTAGTAATTCAGTAAAGAATTCAGAACAACAGACATAGACATTCACAACAGATCAGTATCTCAGAGTGCTATTGCTGTTGTTACCTTAAAAAACTTACAGGGCCTGAAAAAGGATCAAGAGAAAGTAAAAAATCAAAGCAGGATGAAGACTAAATAGCAGAGAGCTGCAGTCTCTTCTCTGTGTAAGGGAAGATGTAGGTCACTACACACAACTCAGGTAAAAAATGAGCCCCCTGACATCTGAAAAAGAGGAATAAAAAGAATGGAATTGCAAGGCACTGAGACTGGGTGCTGGCAATGCAAATCACCTGTGAATTAAATGAAGTTGGATTTCCTGTAACAGCCCAGAGAGTCTTCTGCATTATGCATTGGGAGACAGAGGGAAGCACAGGACATAATTCAATTGTACAGTCCAAAGCAGACTGAAGCAACTAGAGTGAGTTTATTGATCTAAAGAGAAAGATAAAAACAATAAGGTTAGATAGGAACATTTCTTTTTGTTGGTGTCATGAATCCAACACATTTAGTGACTTAAAGACTCTTCATTATCTCCCTAACACCATTCTACTCACACTCCTTATTCACTTTGATGCAATGCACTCTAGATGCTCAAAACACAAGGAAATATAAATATCCCTTCCATGCAGCCATTTCATTTGACTGCCTAATGGGAGGGACAGATTCTCCATTCTTGCTGATTGAGGAATGGAACAGTAAATGCACAGCAGTAAACTTGGCACTGTTAAAAGTCTGGACGCAATAGGGGTATTGATGAGCCCCCTTTTAGAATCCCCGTTTTTGAGTGTAACAGTTTAAAATCTAATGTAGTCACTAACCCAGACATTTTATCAGCATTTAAGTGCAAGTCCACCTGTGACAGCATTTTGTCTGCCAAGAGCACTTGCGTCATATGATTCACTAGACAGAAGAGAAAAGAAAGTTATAAAAGGACAGTGTCAGTATTTTCTGAGCAATAAAGCTCAGTGTCCTCAATAACCTGCACCCAGAGCTCCCAAAACTCTTCCAGGAAACAAATAAAAAATCATTGGCAGTTAAATCAAAGCTTGATGGGATTGCCAGAGAGAGCACTGCAAAGTAGAGAAGCTAAAGAAAATCAGAAGTTCACAATTACAAGGATGAACAGAACTCACTGGGGTTGGGCTGATTTGCTGCTGTCTTCCTTATCATAGGAGGATTCTCACCACAAAAAAAAAAATAAAACCTCATTAGAAAGCTCTCTGTGAAAGAAAAAAAAATTAAAGCAATATTCTATTTTTAAAAAGGGAAATGACTCAAAGCTGAATGAATCAATGACACACAGCATGATAGATTCTGTCCTGCAGGTATTTTGTGAGAACTTGTGATGGTATGCAGCACATAAAGCACCCCTGGGAACATGCAGTATTTACATATACTGGAAAGTGAGAAAGAAAATAACAAAATAACAGAAATGAAAGACAGGAAGCAGAGCTGGAAGGTGCAGTTCTTGTGGTCACCTTCTGCTTGGAGCTCCCCATGAGGCCAATGCCAGGCCCAAAGTTAGTCATCAGCCCCAGTCTTGTTTTCCCCTGGGCTCTACAACTGCAGTGGCTCTTCCCTGATAAAGTGGGAGCTCAGTTTCTGCCACTAAGAGGTTCTTGCTTAGCACAGGGATGAAACCTGCTGATGCTCCCCTAAGCCCTGGATCTGTGGAGTGCAAACATGCACCAAATAGCAAGTGCTTGTTTGGGGGCTCTCAGGAAGGAGTGACTCTGCCATCAATACACAGGATTTTGTTGTGCCATCATTGTATGACACTGTATCAGCCTTTATGGCACTGTCTGTACTGTGGAGCACAAGAGGATGGTTATAACTCATAAGAATGGAACTTCATAAATAATTTTGCCCTCAGAAGCATATCCGACCTGCCCTCATCCTCATCACTTCCTCCTCTCTCTACTATTACTCTTCAAAAAACATAGCAAATCAAAACAAAATCAAACCCAAAAAATCCAAACAAACCTAGAATGTCTTGACTCATTTTACTGAGTGCACCCATAAACAGTTGCATCTTTGCAATTGGGTGGCTGATGAGCTGCACCATGCCAGGACAAATAAGGGACTGACAAAGAGTAGAAGCATTTGAAATAGGCTTTGGTGGCAATAACAATTGCAAGAAAACATAGTAAATACTACATAATTTTGCTTTTTTTTTCTCCTTTCTACTGAAATTAATTATAATAGAAGTGAAAGAATGAGTAGGTGAGAACTTCCAACTATGCCAAAATGCAAGTATTTGAAATCTGAACCATGGAAAACAGGTAATTATGGTCCTTGTGCATGGGCTGTGACAGCATGGTAGATCCCAACACCCAGCTCAGGGGGGAATAAACAAGTGCAGAGAACCCAGATAGAAACATTGCTATAGGAAGAAATGCTTAAGAAACTGAAAATATATCAGTTCATTATTTGTTCAGAACAGATATAGGATAAAACTTGCTTTCTCAAAAGATATTGAGAAACTGGAACATTTTGTTTCATAAGTTCTGTGGAAGCTAAACTAACTTTTCTAACTGATACTGAGGACCACTACTAGAACTGTTACACATGCTGAATTTCTCTTTGCTGAGATGAACTGACCTCTCTCAGGGAGCACATTGATTATCTGATGTATCTTCCAGAAAACCACAGCTCTTTGGAAATTAATATAGTTTCCCTAGTGAAGAAGTTTCAGACTGAAGAGGTTATAGCCCAGTAGGTGAATGTCTTTCTCAAATGGGCATGAAAAACAAATCTGAGAAGATATGCCATTTATTTCTGTTGCTGAACAAATACATGATCTTGGTAATTTATGTTGATTATAAGTTTTCTACCACCACTTATGATAGCTGTGCTTGGCAACTAACAGCATTTGGGGAGCAGTCTGTGCACATTCTGTAGCAATGTTATGAAATTTGTAAAGCAGATGGACTCTCTCTGCTGCTGCAACTTCAACACCCCTGTGGCCCTTATTTGTCAAAGACATACATTGCACAAATATCCTGATTGCCTCTGCCATCAAGGAAATCAATAATATCCTGAGTGTTCATCCAGAGCCCTTCTCAGTCTCATTTCTGTGATGGAGGCACATGAGCAGGAGATGCTCACAGGGACACAGGCCAGGTGCTCCAGCATCCTATGGATGAACAAATCTGCTCAACAGATTTGTCAAGGAACATTTTCAATAACAAGATAATATGAACAAAGAGAAGAAACACTGTGGCTCTACTGTAAATTTGGGTAGTTGAGCAAATGAGATGAAGGTCCTGTAGGTAAGTGTATTGCCATTTTATATGCACAGCTCTGTTGCTTCTTAATGGCTCTGCCCTCCACAGCAGGGCTTAAGATTTCCTGGTTGACTTTATTGCTATATTTATCCTACTAAATATAGAGAATGCTTGACTCAGATTAGTAGACTGCCAGTGCACTACTTCTCACAAGACATCCGTGCTAGCAAATACAATTTATGCCCTGGAGTAAAGCCATATAGAGTGTCTGGGGATGTAACCCTGGGAATGCCCTTGGGATTCTCCCAGCAAAGTTTTGAGGGACACAGAGGCATGGACAGGGCACTTCCCTGCCCTTCCAGACACTCCCAGCCTCCCATCACCAGGGACACTCTTATTCTATTAAGTGAAATTTCCCTAATTTAATTCTGGTAGTGACATTTCCAACATTTCTTACTGTATAATTATCCACTAGACTGGTGACAGGGGAGGGTTATTTTTAATTGGATGGTAGCTTTTGGTGTATTTATTTAATTCTGATTAATATTTCTCACTATAGTAAATACAGGTTTACTGGAGCAGTTGTTGATTCCTTTCTTGCAGAGCTGAGGCTTCTGCCTCCCAATTCCAACTCCTAGAGATCTCTAGCAGACATTTGTTCTTTTAGGGTGGAACACCAGGCCAGCTGCTCTTTACATGCCCCTTTTGGGATGGAAAAAACCAGATTTGGCCAAGAAGGCAATTTCTGCTCCTTGGCAATACTGAAGAGAGTTTGTTCCTTTGCCTTGCTTGGGTTGGAGCAGCACAGGAAGGAGTAGCACTATAATTATTCTCTTTGCTACAGGTTTCCTAGAAGAAGCCCTAATTGTGGTAAAGTGATGTGCATGGGAAGTACCCTAAGCAACAAGAATTTGGATTATAAATTTGCTTTCAGCATTAGGCCCTTGAACTCTGGCCTGCTTCATGTCTTTGGACATAGGCAGGCAGTAAAACTTCTCCAGAACTGTGAGAATTAAATGCAATTCTTCCTTGAAATAAATTTTGTCTTTCAAAAAAGAAAAAATAATTGTTAAAAGCACTTAAGACCTGTCACAGTATTCCCTTAATTATAAATTCAGGTTTTCTTTTTATTTTTTTACTAAAGCATTATATGTAAGCTTTTATTAATCTGTGGTAGTTTCTAAGCACACTAAAAAAATTGAGGTATCTTTAACAAGTCATAATACCTTGCTGTTCTTTACTTTTCTTTAAAAATGAGATAAAAAAGAAAATATTAATGTCTTATCTGAAGTGTGTACTATACATTAACATTAGCACAATTCCAAAGCTTGACACACCCTTAGGGAAGACACATGCTTAACAAGGTAACGAGACTTTTCACACTCAGGCTCTGTAGAAAGTGTTGATTCTTTTAGCTAGAAAAACATTACATCTACAGATATATGGCAAAAATGACATCAACATACAAGGGACACCCATAAAGTCCTATATGTGATGTTTTTGTGGTTTTCCTAACTCAACTCATAAAAATAGAGGCAGCCATAAAATACCATGAAGCCATTAATTCAAGCACATGAGCATAAAACTCTGCAAGCACTTAAGCATAAAAATTCTGAGAAAAAAGCTTTAGCTCTTACAGTACTGTGCCTCCTGTCCATCCATTTGTCCAGTAAAGAAGGGAAAGTGCTTTATAACTTGAGAAACAACTACCATATTGTAGGCTGTTACATCAATCATTGTTTCTTTGTTAAAGTCCAGGTACTTGAGGGCATTTGTAGAGTTAAGTTATATACCAAAGGATAACGTGAACATACCTCACAATATAAGTTCTGAGAAATTGCAAGTGCCAGTATTTACTTAGCTACCAAAATATTACTGTGTGGTTCAGGGTGGGATCTTGACTCATAGGAGCTCAGAACCTGAGGGATTGATTCCAGGACACTTGGAGGGAGAGGTGACAGAGCCATGCTGGAGTTGAAGGACAGCTCAGGAGGGCAAACACACTGCAGAAAAATTCCTCTGCCACAGAATCACTGCCTGATCAAAACTGGGAATCAGCATCTGAACACTGGCACACCATTTATTGATTGTTCCTAGTTCCTTTTTCTATTCAGCTTAGGGAAACTGATAACATTTCTCCCCACATGTGACACAAGGTAATTCTTCTAAAAATAATGCAAAATCCACAAAACCCTTTCCCTAACTCAGGGAACAAATCCTCAATGCCCAACTGTGGGTGCTTTGATACTAAGATACACCTCTCCAATATATAATATACATTTCTCAAGAACAGATTTTGTGAGAATAGCAAAGGCTTTCTCTCAACCTGTACCACTATGGCAATTACTAGTCAGAATAGGTGGGGATGGCTCACCATTTCCTGGTCTGGTCAAGTACTTCTTAAGTACTTAGGAATAATTTAGCAGTGGTTTAAAAATTAAAACATCTTTACTTTTTTAGAATAGCAGATACCTGAGTGTAGTGTGCCACTTAGAAGCAGGAATTGGAGCAGAGCTGAAGTGGCTGCGCTGCTGGAGGAGATCACAACGTTCACAGCGGCTGCCAAGCGGGAGACAGCACCAGCTGGGAGGAGCTGAGCACAGCCCACTGGGGACTGCAGCACTTTGTGTCCCCTGGGCTTTCATCTTCACAGCTTCCCTCACCCTCTAGAGATCAGCAGTAATGGCTGGGAAGTTTGCAAAACTAACACGCTTTTCTCCTCTCCTGGTAGGAACAGAAAAGATTCACCAGGAGCAAAGGACAGTCACGGGGGCACTGCCTGCTTTTAAGCAGCAAGTGTTTTCACATCCTTCCATCTGAGTACATAAAACAGCAGCCAGACTAAAGCAATTAAGCTTCATTTCAGAAGTAGTTATGTGTCTCAGAAGGAAAGAGCATTTCTGAAGGAGCTCATGTGGACCTGCCTTAGGACCATGCCCACAGCCTGTCACAATCCAGGTAGTTCTGACACAGAACCTCCCTTTTTAGTAAAGAGAAATCAGGTAAATAGATTACAGAGAACAAATTTAAGAAAAATCAATGGAAGAAAAAAGAATTTTAAAAATGCCCTAGCAAGTTTATAAACTGCCTGTTCCAAAAAGAATCAAACAACTGCACTCTTTTGAAGTCTGTTTTGGTTTAAGCATGTTGCCATCATCCTGCCCCTCTGTAGTCTGTGAACAAGCACACACATAACCTGCAGTTCTCACTCTCCCCTTTTCTGACAGCCAAGAAGGAATTTTTTATTTAAGAAAAGGTAAAATATTGTCTAATGTTGAATGTTATTAAATACTTTGTTAGAAAAAAGCAGAACAAAGTTTGAAGCTGAAAAGATATTTTCCTTTTCAGGACTCTCATATAAATTCTCTGTCCACTCATAGTCCATCCTGTGCCTAAAAGATAATGGATCAGATAGTAGGATAAACAAAAGAGAGGGAGTTATTCCAAGGGAGACAGTTATCCAGACAGTGTAGCTGCCTGTCTCTGTGAAGGTGTTCACTTCAAGAAATTCTAAGGAATCGCTAATAAGGATATTACATAAATTTCAATATTTACTGTGGCCAAAAAATGGCAAGTGCTGATACAAAAGAGTAGTTATAGGGCACGTTTCAGTGTTTCTGGACTGTGTCTTTCACATGCAATGGTTTGGTATTTATTTATCTTCTGAGACAGCTGTCCCACTCTCTTAGAGACATGCCAAGTCCCATATAATGCTCTTCTGCTGTGTGTCAATTCATACAAAGATGTGAAGTTAACCTCAGTTCACTGTGTCCCTTTATAGATGCTGTAATTCCCCTTTTGGATATTTTTCTTGGCTTGCTACCTCACACGTACCTTTACCTATCAACTCCTATCAAAGAAGTGTAAGGGCTGCATGTGCCACTGAGGAAAGTGTATACAGAAATAATAGAGAATACAGATAAAGGATTTAATATGTGTATATATACACATTTATAGGTATTAACCACCTTTTTCAAAATGTTTTTTTTTTTCAGCATTTCAAAGCTGCAAACAACAGTAGAAAACAGGGTTATCTTACCAAGAACTACATTTTTTTATCAGGTTATGATGCTGCACATAGATGAAGAATTCTCTTATCTTTCCAGTTACAAGGATTTAGTATTCTATGTGAAACTCCTCCTTAGATTGACTACTCAGAGATTATATTCTGTTATCATTAGAATAATTATCAATAAACTCAAATTTTAGACGAAATGTGGGCTTTACACAATATGTATTAATGGGGATGGGAAAGGCTGGTCTCACATCAACATACCAACATTTGTAACCACTGATCTTAGCTGAAGGGACACTGTGCTAGAACACACTCACAGAACTGCAGAGAATATATCTTTTCAGTTTGGCTAAGACCAAAAGATACATACAAGTATAATGATGTGAGCCTAAGAGCCTTTCCCAATGGAAAAAGTCATGGAACACCTCTCCCACATACCCACTCCTCCTTGTTGAGCACATCTTTTTCGTCATTCTGCAATATTTCTGTACATAGTATCAAGACTCAAGCTTCTATATTTAACTTTAGGACGCCAGCAGCTCAGCAACTCCTGTGCTCAAGTTAACACTGGCAGCAATGTGCATAAGCGACTCCTCCCGGCTGATACAGCAGATCCCTGCAGTGACAAAGAGCCTGTTCAAGCTGTGGCTGGGGAAGTGGTACCTAGCTGTGCCAAAAGAAGGGCAGCACGGTCCAGAATGAATGTGGGAAAAGAATCTGAAATCCCCTGGGCCTCTGCCCGTGGGCTGAGCTCACTGAGTGTGAGCACTGGACAGGTTGTGTCGGGAGAGCTCCCGCTGCAGGGCTTGGAAAAGGGACCCAGCACAAATGCAGCAAACCAAACCTTGCACTCTGGATCCTCTGTGAGGGAGCACTATTCAGAGAGCCTTTTTAATACTGAAGAACATTTCTTTCCGGGAATAATTTCTCAGGAATAATTTTGTTTTTTGGTTTATGCTGCAGCAAGCTTCCTATTTCCTTCGAGTCCCAAACTTTTCCTAATCTTCTGCTGTGGGCCAGGCGGTGCAAAAATAAAAAGGGCAAACTTTTTTGTGTTGCTTTAGGTACAGGTGTGTATAGGGCAGAAGATTATGTTTTTCCCCAAAATGCCTTTCTGTTCTAAGACAAGGAATCCATGCCAACTCCATGTCCAGTGGCAGCAATGATGGGGCAGTCAGACCATTTATCAAAGGATTAAAGCCAGTTAAAACTTCCAGGCACATCCATATGTTTGCTATCATTGTTTGCCCTCTTTTAACTTCAGCAAATTACAGGTGTTATGGGGGAATATTTTCCAAGGAGGAAGTGAGTTGTGCAGATGAATCTCATTTATTTGCTAATGAGATGTGTAATTCCTAAGTACCATTTTGCAAATGTATCTCATGTTTAAAAGTATCCCTGTGTTCTGTGAGAGAGTTCCCCTGAACCTTGAAATGAGCTGGTAGAAGAAATCAGGACTTCATGCTTTCTGGGGAAAACCTAAATCACACAGAACTGTATCAAAGTAACAACTGGTGTAGGCAGGGAATGATTATAATAGTGTGAGGCTGAGAACTTTATTTCAGATTCCTGAGTAATTGAAAAAAAAAAAAAAAAAAGCTGACATGAGGCTGAGAAAAGGCAAAAGTGGATAGGTTGCCATTTATATATTTTTAAATGGAACAGACAGTTCAGAGATTGAACAGTTGTGCACAGCTGGCAAAGTGTGTGCAGAAAATTAATCAAAGAAAACAAGAAAGGGAGGGGAAAGTGAGGGACAGAGAAAGAGAGGAAGATTACAAGTAAAATCAGCATAATGGAAATACAGGGGAACTAATCTGGAAGATGCACGACCTCATAAAAGATAACTAAAGGAGCTGGAAATAGAAGCAAACAAAAATAAAGGAATATTATTAATAATCTGACAGTAGTTATTACTTTGCTTATTCATTAGTGGATTTGCATAATAAATATAATTTTATGCATAAACAAATTGAAACATTTTGGCTTGGTAGTACAAGGAAAAGACAGTAACACCTGGAAGCTGAATTTGACATGTGCACTATGCACTTCATTCAAAGTGTCTTCTCTTCTGATGTGCCACTGTTGCTAAAACAGCTTGCCCAAAAATGGCAGCAGTCACAGGAGAAGTGATAATAATTAATAGCACTGATGTAATTACATGATGTCTGTTTCTTTAGTAAGAACTAAAATGTCAGGAGGAACAAAGGCTTTACAATAGCTGTTTAAATGAGTTAAATAAGTTGAATTAAGAATGCCTAGAAAGAAACTTCTGAGTATGAGTATTATGGGAAATTATACATGGCTTGAGCAACTTCCTCAGTTCCTGCATCACCCCAATGATTCAATCCTGTGAGCATGGCCTCTCCTAGAGACCTGCAGCTGGCTTTGGAGGTTGCCCTGGATAACCATCCAGAGAGATTCCAGAACAATCAAGAGATTTTGGAAAATGGAATCAAGTATCAGCAGATTTGAAGCTATTTTGGGGATGAGGCCTGAAGGAATCTGTCTCTGAAATCACAGCTTCCTTTCAGAGTCTGGTATCATCATCATCATTATCATCATCAGTCTTTAGTGAGTTCCCCTCACAGAATTGGTCTTGAGCATTGTAACAATTTTAGAGAAACAGTATTGCTGAGACAGTTTTCTCCTCTAATTCACATTAGTCCAAGTCTGCCCACACAGTAAAATTAAGTAATGATATGTTTTTAAATTACATAAAAGGAAAAAAAACACAAATCAAAGTTATACTTGTGAATTTGGAAATGATAAATGCAGTAGATTGAAGTGAAAATATGTTTTTCACCTTCTATTTGCCATTTGCTGACTGTTCTCATACATGTAACTTACCCTGATGGAAATTTGCAAAACCAAAGTCAGACGTGTTTTCTCACAGCACACCTTTTAAAAACAAAGAACTGTCGGAGGGTTAGTCCTTCCCAAGGGCTAATTAGGAGTTAAACTATGCTGAGAAGTTAGCTTTGTAAATTATAGCTATTGTATGCTATTAAATACCAATTACTAGGGTATGCTGATTCCTACCACTTCTTTATTAAGGTTAATTTAAAAGGTGTACTGGAGAAATTACTGAACACTTAAAAAAATGGAGCAGCTACGATTATTAATAAATGATCCTGACAACAAAGAAATCCCTTCTGTTCTTCACTAAGACCATGAAGTTCATTAAACCTTCCCAAGAAGACTGAGACTGTTCTGGCAGAGACAGCAGTAGTTTTTCAGCTGTTGCCCTGGCACAGAAGGGTCTCAATTGCAAAGGGATGCTGGACAGTGGCAGTGGGGAATTTTTCCTATACAGTGTGTGGAAAGGTCTTTCCCTCTCTCTGGCTGTCACTTCTGCCTTCATTTGGTGATATTTTGCTGCCTTCAAAAGTTCATATTTCTGCAACAGGTAGGACTGGTCTGAAGGAAATGCCCTAAAAGTTAGCTGACAAGTAAGGGCTTAGGAAATTCCAATGTCAAAGATAGAACCTTATGTCCAAAGTCCATTTTCAGAGCAGATTTTCAGTATTGATTCAATTTACACATGATGATTTGAGGACACAGATGACTTTGCCATTTTGTCATTTACAAGCAGCTCCCAAGACCTACCATAGCTGTTCACAAGAAAACACAATTTCAGGGAGGCAATTTTAAAATTTTCCTGTTCATTTCATTCTTCTTTTGTTGTTATGACCTTTAAAAAATATTATTCGTATGGTTTTCATTTGCTCCTTCATGAGTTGTCCTCTCATTTGCTTTTCTTTCCTTCCTACACCCTTCTCAGTCTCTACACAACATTGTCAGTGGGTGCATTCCTCTCCTTTTTTTGTTGGCCTTCCTTGAAATATATTTTCCTAACATTTGGTTTGCTATTGGCCTATGTCCCTGAAAACACCAGCAACATGATTAATCAGCTACTGATCTTTTTCTCCTGCTCCCTTTACTAAAACATTTGGAAGACTATTCTCTTCTGCTCTGGCGACTCCTCTACATCTTGGAACTGGCAGCTTGAGTTGTTTTTCCAAGGGAAATTCATCTCCTTGCTTTCTATGTACAGTTACTAACAAATCAATCAAACTCCTGCCTCTGAACTGAGGAGAGGCCTGGGACACTATTTCAACCTGCATCAAAAAGGGACATGCAAGAAGGAGACAGAACTGCTGTCTCATTTTGTTTGAAAGGAAAGAGCTATTTATGAAAGTCTACAACTTCCTGGAAATCTGATACATACTTAATAGAAATACCACCATTTCTTTGGTGTAGTAATACCTAAATTTACCACTACATTTTTGGAGGGCCTGGACAGAGAGATGAATCCCTGAGATGAAAGCTTGGCTATGATAAACTTGTCAAACAACTGGTGATAAACATCAGTACAATTAGGGAACATGCAGTCTACCTGCACATTATGGTGGGATGATTACTGTAGGTGACAGAATATGTTTCTTTTTTGACATCAGTCAAGTCAAAATTGCAGGGAACTTAATGTATTTCACTATAATATTAGTACTCTAGCATTAAGAAAACATTAAATAAAAACATGTCTCTGAGGTATTAATTAGAGAGGCTTTGATTTATTCTCCTAGACCCTTTTATAGTTTTTTATAAAGGTCATTTTGTTAAGAACTGAATGTTTTCAATTCTGGGTATAAAAACCTGCAGCTAAGTGGAGAAAGAAACTAAATTTTTTTAAAATGAAGAAATAAAAAGGTATTTTCCAGCACCTTTATACAATGCTTCTTTAAATATACAGCATGTGGGACAAATAAATACTGTTCTTCCCTGCCTCCTATCAGCTATTTGTAAGTGCAAAAAAATATGATCTCTGACAAACTTAGGACCCTTTTGCTCTTTACAGGCATTCCAGTGCCCCAGCAGGCCTGGAAAAGCTGCATTTGCCTCCTCACCACAGCAGCCACTGGGGCTGGGCAGGCAGGGCCATGGGCAGGGGAAGGGCCAGGAGAGGGGACCAGGAGAGGGGACCAGGAGAATGGGCCAGGAGAAGGAGCAGGAGAAGGGGCCAGCAGCCCCAGAGGGGCTGGGCACCTCTGCTGTCATGCAGAAGTCCTGCTGAGGTCCCTCCACACCAGTGCCAAGTGTGGCAGTGGTGCTTCAGGGCTTTCTGTCCTTCCACTCCTATTATTCCTTCCAGAGAATTGGAGGGAGGCAATTGGGCAGAACATAGCTCCAGCTCACTGCAACAGGCATTATACTTGTTCCTGTGCCTGTGACCTCATGGAACTCACTCACACTCGTGTTCTGGTGCATGCCAGTTGAAGAAAGAGCCCAGCTGGCTCCCTTCCCACCCAGCCCCTGCAGCAGGGAACACTCCCCAGCAGAATGAGCCACCCTTCCAAGGCTCTGTGCCAGCCACAGCCCTGGCTGGGGCTGCTGCCACTGCTGGCCTCGAGCTGCCACACAGGGCCAGGTGGCTCTGGAGCCATGCAGCCAGGGCTCAGGGAGCCTGGAATCCCCTCCTCTGCTCCCTGAGCTCTGGGGTGCAGAATTCTGCCAAAACACAGCACAAACCCCACGGGCTGCCCTGGGCGTGAGGACTGAGCTCTCATGCAGCGTCCACCCAAACAGCCACACTGCAAAGTGCATGTGAGCCCGTGTCTGAACAGGGCTCCTGGCCTGGGAGGAAAAGCTGCTCCGGCTTAGGGCATGCCAGCAAAATATACTGAGAACTTTTAAACAATGTATACATAAAGCCTAATTGCCATAGATGCTACCTGTTTGATCCATTCAGAAGCGAAAATCTCACCCCTGGTGCGGGAGGAGAGAGAGAAGCTTTGACTGCTCTGCCTACAAGTGCAGCATTTGGGAGTCAGTACCAGTCCTGTGCCTCAGCTTGCCCCACCTCTGGTGTCACAGCACATTTCAGAATAGCAGGTTTCAGAGGAGCAGCCTTAACAACAGCACATTTCAAGTAGCTGCCTGCAGGATGTGTAAGTCCAGCTGTAAACAAACAATGCAGGGTGGCCACCACAAGAAGAGCACTACATTAGCTCCAGAAAAGTAATTAAGTTTATTGGTCCAATTATGCCTTTACCTTTAAGGAAATACAGAAACAGGGGTTTTATACTTTCTCACCTACATAAACATTCTTTTGAAAAGAACTGGTAATAAATAGAACTAGAGAATTAGTTCTAGAAATTCAGTTCTGTTCAGAAAGTCAGTTACTAGTTTAGAATACTCTCCATGACACTTTTTCTGCTGATTATTGTCATTATTTGTTTATAATAACAACAGGGTCCTTACATGCCCTTTCACACGTTTTCAGTAAAATTTGATTTGAAATATTTAGTTTCTTTCATATTTATCTGTGTCATTCTCTGCTTGGAGGAGGCCTGGCTGGTCTGAGGGCTTATGGTATCAGACAGTCTGTCACTCCTCATGTTTCCTTCCTCTGTCACAACTTAATGTATTTTGTCCTGCTAGATGTTATGAAGCAGGAGCTCAATTTGATTCGAAAGGAGTCCAAATGGGTGAGCAAGTGGCATTACATAATGACCAGCTACAACTGCAGTCTGGGTTGCTGTTGCTACTGAGCTCTCTGGGTCATAAATGTCTCATACCATGGCTGTGCAGCAGCACTCTGCTCTGCTGCTCCCTATCAGCACATGGATCAAAAGCATCCCTCTGCCTCCTGGATCTATGGAATGTGCATGTGAGCACCGTTCTGGATCCTTCTTCACCCACCAGCTTGGCACTGTGGGATTCCTGGAAATGAGACAGGGTCTGCTTTTTGGTGTGTAAGCACAAGAATTGCCAAGATTACCTTCCATTATCATCTTCATTATCTCAGTCACAATACATAGTTTTTTCAAGCAGCCTTTAGTTTGTAAGGAAATATATAGATGTGATCAGGCAGCTGAGAACTATGGGAGACAGCATAAGACCAAACTTGGTGCTTGTGAAAAATCAAAATGAAGCCTCAGCTCATGAGAAAGATCAAGCACATTCTGGTGCCTGTTTGTGACAACTGAATTAGAGACATTTTTCAAACAGTTCATTCCTATATAAAGGCTAAACTTGTAAAGGTCAGCAGAATACTGACTTATTTCCTATTAAAACGTCAGTTGCTGAAGGATGCTTTTCTAGTGTAACTAGATTTTAAAGAGATTTTGCAACTTTGCTGATAGGATTTTTTTTTCTGCTTGTGCATTTTCCAGAATATGTTCTGCACTTTGGTTTGTTTTGGAGACAGTAGTTTCAGGACAGAGAAATCCCAGATATGTATTACTGCTCATTAACAGCCAAATATACTTCCTTTTATTTTTTTGTTAACTACCACAGGAAAACACTACTATAGGCACAACCTGGAGCAATGAAGCAAGGGGAGCAGATTATGCTTTGTGCTTTAAAGGGTTTTGCAATTTTGGAATTTGGTTTGTTTCTGGTTTGAATGAAAATGAAGTGTTTCAGCAGTCCCTGCAAAAGGCCAGTCCAGCACTGGCTGTCCTGTATCTCATGGACACAGCTGTGGGGCTGCACAGCCAAGTCCTGAGGAGCTGCAGGCTGGAAAGCCAAAATCCCAGTGCCACATGGGTGCCCTGCCCAGCAGCCAGGAGCTGGAAATATCTCCCCAGCAGCTCCTCAGATGTGTGCAGAGGCTGAGGGGGCTGAGAGCAGCTCTGAGCACTGGGCAGGAACAGAGCCAGACAGAACCTCCCAGCCATGGCCATTCTTCATTAGCCTTTGGTTAAAACCACACTTTGATCTGTGCAAATCAGCACTCTCCCTCCAAAGCTCTGACCAGCTTAGCTGAGGCTCCAAATCACAGATCCCACAAAAGCTGGATACCTGTCTCCATCAAGCTCCTCTGCAAATCCACTCTTCTGAGAGCAGCCCATTGTTGGGATGCAGGCCTGATGCCACAGGCTGTCATGTGTTTGGGATCAGAGCCCAAGGGATTTCACACTAAGAACAACCAAGAGATAAACAACATTCCGTGAGACTTGTGAAGTAGTCTGTTTCTGAAGACTTGGGGCAAGAGAAAAATGTTGTATTTACACAAATTTACAATATTTAAATTTGTAGACCTCATTTTACTCTTCTTAAAGAACAAAAAAATTCTCATAGTTCTATGCTATTTAGGAGTGTGGAAAAAACACATGAATAATAAATGTCATTAATGCCAGCAGCAATTATAATTTAATTGCCCACAATTGTTTATTTCTGCTTATTTTTCCTCTTACTGATACCACCACAGAAAAACATGAACTCACAACTGAATTTGATATAATTTTACACAGCTAGAATTAAGGCTCAATAATTTTTCTTATATGAGGATTATGATACTTGTAGTTATTTGACTATTTCAAGAGGCTGTTCTTGTTGTACTTAGTTTTGAAATCAGAACTATTCATTCAAGACTCATTAGAATTAAGGCACGGGCCTTAACTTTTACCACAGGGCTTCAGGTCTCTGCACAGACTCCTTTAGCTTCAAATGTTTTGGGGAATGAAAGTGAATTCATAATTTAACAAAACATAAATTATATTTTCTCTGAATTATTACATTTTATTAACACATTCTATTTTGCATTTTAAATTTTATTCTAGCCTTGGTGCTTTCAAAAAACAAAAAATATACACCTCAATGCAATCACTGGCTACAGTATAACCCACTTATGCCCTTTAGTCTTACACAGCTCCAAGTGCTAGGCTGTCCTGGCTCACATGGAACTGCTGCTGACATTTCATTATTGCCCAAACTTTCAAGCTTTAGCACATCTCTGTCCATTCTGATCTTGAAAACAATTACAAGAGTGATAGAAGTATTTAAGTTATTAACAGGTACTGTTTCTTATGGCTGTGTGCAGCTACATCATTCTGTGCTGCTGATATGGCTCTGATAATGCTTAGTTGAATTCCCCCTAAAAATAGGTACAAATGAAAGCTATTTGGAGGAGGATATATTAAAATTTTATAACATGTTTTCCAGTGCCTCATGCAAATCTTGGCTATTTCCCTGCATAATCAGCTTGCGTGGTTGAAGGTTGAACTGCAAAGGGCTGAATCCTGAAAACAGCAGTTCCTGTGAATGATATTGCTGGAACCTGGGGTTTTCTCCAAACCCCCCACACAATGAAAATGATCCACCATCAGGGACTACACTGAGGATATGTGGTCCTCAGCCAGAAAAAGACTAAGGTACCTGCAGAGTAACATTGTGTGGGATGGCTTTAGATATTCAATATGTTGTGCTCAAGCCCTTTTATCATATGGGTCCCATATGGAAAATAAAATAATACAGGTTAAAACCTGCTCTTGTGCCTTCTTACCCTCAACTGGTCTAAGAGTCCTCATGAGTGTGTCCAAAGGCACAAGGTGATTATATGCAGTACCTGGTCCAGGTGGGAACAGGCTGGTTTGGCTTTGCAAGCACAGAGCTGGGCTGTCCCAGACACAGCTGTGCAGAGGGAGAGCAGAGACGCTGCTCACTCAGTGTGCTCCTGCACTGAGCTGGGATTGTACAGGTTCAGATTTAAAATGCAAAGCAGTGCTTTTCTTCTTCCTTTTACATTGTTTGTGTTATTGTTTCACACACAATATGACATCAGAGGCTGAGAAATGTGGCTCCCCAAGCAAACTGGTATGAAATGAAACAAAAGTCAGGAACCCGCTGCTGGCAGAATAGTTCACTCATTCCAAACCACAGCACCTGTTTGCATCTTTGCTCCCCAGAAAAGCCTCTTATTTTAATACCCTGAAGCATAGAGCACGTGGTTTACTCACAGAAGAAAAATACTTCTGAAAAAAACCGAATTAAATTGTTTAATTCATTGTCTCTTTCTCAACTTTTGGCATAAAATAACAGAACAGAATATAGGCTGTTCCAGTTGGAAGTGCAGTGCTCACTGCACTGCCTGACCAAGTTAAAGCAGGTTAAAGGCATTGTCCACATGCCCTCAAACACTTCAGCCCTGGGGCATTGCCTGCCCCCCTAAGGAGCTTGTTCCAGCCTCCAGCCACCCTGCTGGTAAAGAAATACTTCCATTGACCTGCCTAAACCTCCCCTGGTGCAGCGCTGAACCATTCCCACAGGTCCTGTCCTGGATACCAGGGAGAAGGGATCAGCATCTCTCTCTCCATGTCCCCTCCTCAGGACCCTCCCTCATCCCTCTCTCCTCCAAAGCACACCAGCCCTTATCTGCTTGTCACAGGGCTCTCCCCAGCCCTTTGGCAGCTTTGTTCCCCTCCCCTGGGCATGTTTAAGCAGAACTGTCTTTAGCTAAGCAAATCTCTCAAGCCTTTGTTTTAAATGCACAGTAGGAAGTCCAAGTATGCAATGTGAACAAGGATTATTCTATAAGGAAACCTTGCCAGGAATGACAACAGTTATCATTCTAAAACAAATACATGCTCATGTACACCTAAAAGACAGAGTGCATACAACATCAAAATTGTTCCTCACTTATATTCCCTTTATCATGATAAAGGTCAGGTTCTTTCACCAATCTGTAGTCAAGTGGACTGATGCATACATAATAAATTACAAAAATGCCCTTTGAGCCTCTATTATTTTGTGAAAAGAAATAGCTAAGCAAAGGGTGTTCATCCACTCATAAGGAAAAAAAAAAAAAAAACCACAATAGAAAAATCTTTCTTCTTTTCTTATTGTATTTCAGAGAGACAGAAAAGTCCTATTATATTTTTTAGTCCTTCCAAGGCCAAACAGATTCATAATTGGCAGTTAAGCACATATTTATCTGCCTTCTGGGTCTGTCTTCAATCTGAAGGGAGAAAGATCTGACAATCTATTTCAATCAATGCAACAACTGTTGACACACAAGGAGGAATTCTGGCAGTATTCATCTGTGGGACAAGTCTCAGAGTGGTACAGCTTTCTCTAGCTTATGGTGATAGCATGCAAACCACAGAATTTTGGTACAGCTTGGAAACACACCTGAGCTGCAAACATGTAAACAAAACCTAATAAAAACATGGGGAGAAGCTGGACACAATTCCAGTTTCCACGTTCTGCATAGAATGAGAAAATATTGCATCGTTAATACCCAGAGCAAACAATGAAATATGTACAGCATATAAGTAAATAATCCTTTTTCTTCTATAATTTTCTGAAAGAAATTAGGACAGCTGAATATTTGTTAACTCAAAAGGAAGTTCAGAAGAAGGTTCAGAAGAGAAGCTGTTCTGACACCTGATCCTGTGTCTATGTGTGTAATGCTCTCTACCTTTTATAGTCAGTTCCTCACTCTGAACTGCAAGGACAACTGGTGTTTAACTAAAGACAAAATCTGTTTCAAAGTTCTTTTCCATTTATTTGGGGCTTTTTGATGTGAATTCCTGTAAGCACTAGAGGAAATAACAAAACATTAGTGGTTCTTCATGGATATAAGTGATTCTGCCAGATATAGAATTTAATCAAAAAGATCTTGCTACAGAGGTTACTTGTCCACGAGCTTTCTGTGCATTAAGATCACAAGTTCTAATACAATTTCTGGCTTCCATATTACATTTTGTGTGGATTGTACTGGATGTGGCAAAACCCCATACTGGATGTGCTGGCATAGAATGGCAGATGCATCTCTCTTGGAGACATTATTGCTATTGCCTTGATTGTTATGTTTTGTCTAACTTCATTTTTGTTTCCACCTATTTGGTAAAACAAGGCTGTAGGATATCACCACACACATTTCAACAATTTTTCCTGTTGAAAATGAAACCATTCCTACTAAGCTGCCTCATACTTATACTTAGTTTTCCAGCCATAGAGGAAACTTTTCTGCCAGGCCAATGCAGTGAGCAAACAAAAACTCTCAGTCTGTACAGACCAGTTTAAATGAAAATAACCTCTTTTTTTCTGTTATAACAATTTTCTAACTGAAAATGCAAGAAAATCCCCACAGGCAGAAGTATGTGAAGGGTTTCCAAAGACCAGTCTTGGTGTTAACACTGCAAGTCTTCTGGTGATTCCACCATGAGCACACAAAGTCACTGTGGTGGAGCTGGGAATTGATGGACTAGACTCTGAGTCCATGACTACTGTTTAAATAAACATCTATTTGTTTCCTCCTAGGAAAGATGGAGGAAGACAGGCAGGTTACTCTACCAATCAATCAAAGGGATCACATCACAAGAACCACCCTGAGTGAAACATGGCTTTTGTTTAATGGGGCATAGACATTCCATGTAAAAGATTAAAACATGGTCTAAAAATCCATAGATACAGAAGACTAAATGATTGTTATATGATTTATCTTTTATTTTACTGGAAAGGAACTATTAAACACAGTATTTCTGGCTGTAAGTACATAATACAAAAAGAATTTTTCTGAGGTAGCATTGATTAACATTGGACGTAAATTATAATAAATACAAAGGGAAAGCCACTTACAGCATATTGAATTTCTGTGGGAAGTTTGAGTAATGATCCATTATTGTAAACAGAAATTATTTACAGTACCATGCTGTGAGAAGCAATAGTTCTGACAGAATTAATACATTAATACAAGGACATTGCCTTTGGTCACAGAGGAAGTTCACAGGCATGCAAATATCAGAGCTTCCAGCAGGCTTCCCTTAGGGCAAGGACTGTGCCTTTTTCTGCCTGGCAAATTCTTAGCACATCAGGAATAAATAAATAAAAACAAGACTGCATGGAAAAGCATTCCTAATAATCTCTGTAACATTGAAAGAGTTCATTGCTTCAGTCAGCTGAGCAGGAAGGTTCTTGCCCAAGAGCAAAAGCCCTTCAGGCAGGGATGAAAACCTGACCCCATGCTAAGCCCCTGTTGATAAGGTTGTGCCCCACATTTCAGTTTTCAGGGACTCGTAATTTAACCTGTCATAAGTGCAAGTTCCCAGAAAACAGGGCCCTGAGCACCTGCCTGGATTTGACACTAAGGCAGAGAAGGTTGAAACTTTGGCTTCTATGAATTCTAGAGCAAGACAAGATTAGCAAAGCTGCTGCCAAGACAGTTTTGCTCCCAACAATAAAAGAAAAGGACAGCATACAAATCATACGTGTGTGTGCCTGGCAGGAGTCCACAAAGCCTTGTTCTTGGAAGGCATTCTGAGAAAGCTAAAGCATTCTGCAATCCATGAAAAATAATGTATGCAAAGTAATGGGTTATAACTAGAAATGCCTGAGAATAGAAGCATCAATTTTACTTTTCCTTCTGGGCCTGTACTAAGTTTTTGAGATGAAGAACTGTACTGTGAAAGACCAGTGAGTGACAACAGTCCAGCTAATAAGGAGATAAAAGGCTATGAACTTTCCCCTATTCAGCCTGACTTCAGACACATTTTACTTCAGGCAGGTACTGTTGGGCAGACACCCAAAATCTGTCCTGGGTGTTCTCCTGCCAAGAAGCACTTGGGTTCAAAAGCACTGTTAATTAGCATCATTAGCAGTCCCCATTCATCATTTTCTATCAGCTAATCATGGTTCTTAGAGGAACCTAAATTTGATGTAGTGGCACTGTAACAAATTATTGAAACCCAAAACCCAGTATTTCTGTTTGAGTATAAATTCATCAGGAGGGAAAAGGTGCAATTTTGAAAGGTTCCTCACATTCTGTAAACCCATCCAACTTACCCTGCTGAGAGGTAAAGGACTGTAAGATATCAGCTGCCTATTTGGATTGTAGCTAAATAAAAGAAGAAAAACCCCCAAGACAGTGAAGTCAGTCCTTAGTCCATTGTCTCATTTAGGAACAATAATACTGCATTAATACAAACACCAGTGAGTGGTTCTATTCCAGACTGGAAATAAGTTCCTGTGACTTAATAAAAGACAGCTGAGGGAAATGTCACAGGATAACAACCACCCCACCTTCAAGGTTTCAGGGCAAAAGCAACCCATGTTCATTTGCAAGGGACTAAGGGTTAATTTAACAACTCATCTTTATTCAGTGGCTTTTGTGAAAAGAGTTGTTGATCTCAGTGATGTTATAAAACTCAGCTCTGAAAGAGAAACAGTGAGTCTTGTCAGGAAGGTCAAGGAGATGGATGGGATGAGATGTGCTCACTGGGGTACTGGGTTTCTGTGTGCAGTGGGGCACACTGGTCATGAAAAATGCAAATAAACACAGGCAGTGCACTGTGCTGAAGAGGGAAAAGGTTCTGTGAATTTAATTCAGTAGCAGCACATTTGTTAATTGAGCAGCGCTGAGGTACCACTGCTGAAGATGTGCTGAACTACTGAAATTCAGTTTATAAATATTGGCCTAACTCCATTAAAGTAGGTGTTCATAAAACGCTTTCAGACAAGAGCTTCAGAAATGTTCTACATTTCACTGATTCTGCCATTCTCAAAATGTGTCAGTTCCACCAAGAGCAAAGTAAAGCTTGAGAACTGATCAAAACTTGACTCTAAATAATATGGTTTTCAAAATATCAGAGCTACATTTTTATACTTTTGCTTCAGCTTACCAATTATTCAATACTCAAGTTTGTAAAGAAGTAGAGAAAAGAATGAAGATAATAGTAAGAAAATAAAGGGCATAAAAGAATTAACCTACTAGCAGAGAGACTTATGCTTTTTTTTTTTTTTTTTTTTTACTGTTTTCAGTAAAGACTGCTTAGAAGAAAATATTTGTGTTTTGGCAAAAAGATTGCAATTGGGTGGACAGTTTCAATGTGTGTTCAGGTGAGGGAAGTCTTTTAAAACTCTCTGAAATTTGCTTCTCCAAAGCAGTAGGGTTTTCTCATTTATTGAGACATGTATTCATCATTGCTCTTTAAGAGTAGAGGTGTCACTGTGCAAAAGGCCATTAAAATGCAGAAATAGAACTAGGCCATCTTTATGCTGCACGTCAGGGTTTGTGCAGGGACGTTATTGATCACAGAAATTACACATAAGAGGTTCCTAAAATAACATGAGGGGAGAGGCAGCAGGTCTCACAGTTGTCTTTTAAGTCTGGAGGTTCAAAATAAAATGGGATCATTATTGAAATGTAAAATAGGAATATAAAGTTCCCATTGATAGAATTGCCTGTGTCTTTATTATGGAAAGATTTTCTGTCCTCCTTTTCCTCCAGTCTATCTACCTGGCACTTCCTTCAAAAGGATATGTACATCATCAGTAGAGAAAAATCAAATAATCTGAGGGCTGAAGTCACTTACACTTTTGAATGATCCTTAAGATTATTTTTAATATTAAAAACTAAATGGTACCTTGAAATATTATACTGATTTCCTTTAAAAATTGCAATATAAACTCAAATAAAAAAATAAATAAGTCTGCTCTCCTAGTTAATTCCTGGGTGGCAATTTCAAGGGGGGAAAATGGACAAGTATTTGTCCCCTGTTCCTGAGGACAGGTTGTGAAATCCACAATTTTGAGGTGCAAAAAGAAAAGTATATCTTACAATCAGTTTCTTCATTTTCTAGAACTTCTTGTCTCAAGCTTTAAGCATGAAACAGAGTTATTTTACCTCTTGCTGAAATGTCATCAGTGGCTGCACCAGGAAACTTTTGAGAATAAATGAGTGACAGAGCAGAGAGCTGCTGTGTGCTGGGCTCCCAGCAGGAGCTCTGGCTGAGCACTGGCACCCCCAGCAGCAGCTGGGCTGGAGGGAGCAGAATTTACTTTTACAAACAGCAGCTGGACACTGCTCAGCTCTGTATTTTCTCACACAGGACATACCCACCTGCTTTGCTTGCAGTGTGAGATTTGAAGATTCACCCCAGTGGCCAAAAGCAAATGAGATAGGTAAAGTTTCAGAGAGACATCAGGAATACACCATTCTCCCCACCAAAGACTTCCTTTTTTTTCTCAAAAGGAGTTATTTTATTTGTCTGATGCTGTCTTGACTAATTATTTTCCCCTGAAACTCTTGTGCATATATTTGAATTAAACAACATTATGTAAATAGAAAGTAATTCAACTCTAGAAATTATTGCAATAACAATGTGGAACACATCATAACTAAGCAGCTAAATGTTAGGATATTATTCTACATAAAGGGCCAATCCAAATTACTGGGGCTCATATAAATACCTGCTTAGATAGGGTTTGGTGTTGATTAAAAGACAACCATGCACAGGGCTCCAAAATACTACTTCTAAAAATTTTATTTATTTTTAGTTATTATAAGTTATCATCTAAAGATTCAATGATTTAAATTGTCCCTCTTGGAAGACAGGAAAAATCTTATCCTATTTCTGTTTGATGGCCCAGAAGGATTCATCTGCACACTGGGAAAAAGGACTTGGGCCCACCATGTATCATTATCTTTGAGAATTTACCCTATGGATGAAATTCTGTAAAACACTCAAAAACAAGGTGTGATGTCAAGCCTTAGAAAAGAAAACAAAATAATTTAGTATTCATTTAATTCATGAATTAAAGGACAAGGGAAAGGAAGGGAGAAAGGAATAGGAATTGATGTGGTCATGAATAAGCACTAATGCAGATTTCTCAGGAATAAATGGAGCTTAACCTGAGCAATTCCTCTTCATGTCAATTGTAACAAGCCCTTTAAAATGCTCTAGATATAAAAAAATCCTGATTTTTAATAGGCTTTCAGAAGCTGTTTCTAAGAAGTTGGTGCAAAATTGTCTGAAAACCGCTTCCAGAAATGAATCCCAAATGATTCCTGTTTTTAATGGGAGGATGCAGTGAAAGGAGTTCTGTAGTGATTTATTCTGCCTCCAATATTTTCAGTAATGAGAAGGACAATGGGGCATGTGAACAGCATCAAGCTGGAAGGTGTTTCAAAGATTTTGAAGGACAGAATTGGAATTCAAAAGATTGTAAAAAGCTGAAACATGCGGTAAAAAACAGGGTGTGTTCCTATTAAGTGTGTTTAAAAATAATCATTGTGAAGAGCAGTCTGACATAAAAGGATTTCTGGGCTTTAGGGGATTGAAAGGCAAAAAATGGATCAACAAACCTCTGCTGATGCCAGGAAGAAATTGTATATTAGGGGACATAATTAAGTAGACATCCTGCAAGATAGGAGACATATGAGAAGACATGAAATGCCAAACCTCAAGAAAGATGTGTTCAGAAATGCTAGATTTCTGAAACCTCTAATCATTCTATGTGACAAGAATTAAAACACATTCTGTGGTGCCGAGACTTCAAAATACATAAAATGCTGCAGCACAAGGAAAAGTCATCATCCTTTGAAAATCCAGTCATTTGTATTTCCTGTGAGTCTGTGCAACAGGAGAACATGTAACCTACTTCATAAGCAATAAATTTTGTTCTCTGCTGTTTTAAAAGATAACAAATTATGACTATTTATCTGAAAACAGATCTCTAATTCTTCCCTGACTTTCTGTCTTTTTTTTCTATGAGCTTTTGATTGCTTATTACAGACTAACAACCTGACATTAACAAGACTGCACATGTGGGTTGGGAAAGGAGAGATCCATACTTGGATGTTATAGCTTCACTGTAGTCCCTGACAGAATTTCCTGTTTAGAGAGACTCTAAAAGAATAAATTAGATTATGCCAGAAAGTAAAAAGCACACTCATCTCCATTGCTGGGCCAGGTATGTCAGGACAGAAGATGCCACTGGGATGTGCTTCAGGAGATAAATATTGAAGCAAAATATTTCTTAAGCCTCATATTAACTTCATATGATTCACTAGAGAAATTTTCCTCCACTTTTGCTGGCTGAATGAAAACAACAGTGAGCAGCTTCCTCCCTATTTTACATCTTCCTTACATTTTACTATTATTTGCTTTTGCCCTTGAATGGTGTGAGACTCCTGCAGAGAATTTGTTACCCTAAAGCTACAGGCAATGGACTGCTAACTTACTGCTTAGAAAAATCAGTAAATAACAAAGGCTGAAGTTGACTTCTATAATTTTATACTGTCTTTTTCCTACTAAACTGTTACTACATGGTATATGGATAGGTAATAGACAAATTAGTGGGATGCCTGAAGCAAGGAAATTTTTTATGTATTCAAACCATTACAGTTAAAACAATAAACAAGGCATACAAATATTTAGAATAACATTATAATGACAGGCACATTCCCATTGTGTCAAAGTATACTAATTGCCATAAAGAAAGTAAGTTCATTGCAAGACAAAGCATCAAAACAACAAACCTGAGCTGGCTGGTACATCTTAGCAGTCTCTTTATTTCTGGGGAAATTTACAGGAGTGTTTGATTTGTAAAACAACTTCCACCTTATGGGAAAAGAAATTCTGTTGTGTAAGTCAAATTTGCTGAATTTATCTTTTCTTAATTTGCGTAGCTAAGGTTATTTGCAGCGCTCAGAGTGTGTATAACTGGTGGGTTTAATTAATTTCTCAACTCTGCTACGTGAGGCAAAAGAAGATGAAGAAAACCAGAAATGTGGGCAGGAGTGAGAGCACAGCACTGCCTGTGCCCTGCCCTCCCACAACTCAAGCACTGGAAATTGATATGAAAGCAGGGTCCTGGTATCTCCAGAGTTCATCTGCTTATTGCCTCCTTAGAGGTTATAATCCTCTGTTTGTGAAGCCACAATGGGTAGCTGTAGAGAAGATTACAATGTCACAAATCCTATCAGAGGATTATAAGTCTGTCAGGCTGTGAGTAATTATGATGGAAAAGCAAACCTCCAGAGGACATAAAAATAACCTTCATAAAAGGAGATCCCATGCCACATAATAAAAGTCTATATGGAAAACCAACCTCAGACTGCAGCTCTTTTGCAAAGCAAGAGCCCAGAAAATATTACAAGGATGTGAGTGGCACAGCATGAGCCCAGGGGAAATGAAAAGCAGAAGAGAGAGGCTTCCAGCCAGTTTAGTCACAAGGCCAGTGATATTCCACTCCCACCTTCCTCGGATGGCAGTAAAACAGCCAACTGATTTCACAGAACTCTGCTCCTACACACTTGGAGCTGAGCCAGAAACAAGGAATCCAAACCTGAAACATGATGAAGGCCCCATTTCCTAAATGCCTGTGACCACAGAGAATTCAGCACCCCACAGCATCACAGACTTCATCTAGAAGACAGTGGGAAGCTTCTGTCTACAGGTCCTGATTTTAACTGATACACAAAGATGCAGTTGTCTCTTGCCCCATTTGCAACTTGTCACAAAGAGTTCAGAAGAGCTCACAGGCATAAGATTCATATATATATATATATATATATATATATATATATATATATATAATTCCCATAGATTTAACCATAAAGTGATAGAAGCACATTTAGTAAGAAAAAGGAACACTGAGTGTTCCTCCTTGGCTGGACACAGACACACCTCTTTGGCCACACTGCTAATTGATTTTCCTTCTTTTATGCTTCAACTCCACTAGCACCAATTCACCCACCCCTTATATCATTATTAAAACAAATACAATCTCTGACTTTCACATAGGTAAATGCCTGAAGCATGTAGATAGCAAATTTAAAAGGTGGTGGAGGGGGAGGATTTGTATTGTAAAATTAGTGGTGTCCTCATTTTCACTTCAGATAAAAGTAGACTGAATGAAGAGGTCATCTGGTTTTGAGTGTGTAGATACCATTGCCTTCATCTGGCAGAAATTCCACAGCACTGGGAGGAAACTTGGCAATTTTGACAATTAGAAACAGACATAGGGCATTGTTTGAGCAACAGCAGCATTGTCACCACACAGCTCTGTGCTGCCAGCACAGCCCCAGCACCAGAGGGAGTTCAGTGGCTCCACCCTGACAGTGGAACTGGAGGTGCTCCTGCATCTCCTGCACAGGTTATCTGTGTGTGAAGGACCACACAGCCTTTACCATGGGAGACATCAGCACAGCAAGAGGATAAGTGTGCAGGAGGTGAATTTAAAATAAAAGGCATCAGCAGTAAGTCTGCAGATCTTAAGGGACAAAGATATACAGGGATGACTGACAACAGCATTATATACAGAACAACACAGCTCTGTGGGTTACTGAGGGTACAGTCTAATCCCAGAAGTTGCATTGCAAGCCCTGAGAAAAGGCAGCAGCAATGATCAAAGATTGAAAGCAGTGAAATTATTATTTCAGGCAAGAGACAAATATTTGAAAAGTGGTAAAAAAGCATTTAAAATAATGAATGATAAAGAAGTTGGATTGCAAGAATCTGTTCTTGCAAAAATACAAAATCACTTAAATTGCAAGGCAAAGAAATTAAGATTGGATGAGAGGAATACTTTTCAGTTTAGGACTTGTACTACACTGTGTAAAATGTTGCAGCAGAATGCCATTAATTTGTTAAGAGCTGAAATACCATTTTTCAACTGTGTGGAAGATAAGGGATATTTGTAACAGCAAATACAAACAAAAGGGTTCAAGTTCATAAATTTTTAACTTGTTTTGCTGTTTCTGGGAATAATCCCTGGAGTAAGGGATAAGCACACACCTCTCAGAGACTGTTTTGCATATCAGCACAGGCTCCTGCAGCCTCCTGTCACACATTCAGTGTGGGCAGAGAGTGGCTGTTCAGCTGCAGGGACCACACACGTCAGGAGTGTCTGTAAGTGCATAAACAGGGCACTGTCCCATGGGCAGGGCACTCTGGTGTTGATGCATCACCTTCTGCAGAACAATCCCTTGTATGGGCTGGGCATGAATAAAAATATCCTTTAAAATACAGCATTTAATGCCAATCTGAAGGAAGGGGTAAAGAATGTAAATAAGGACAATGGTATTGCAATACCTACAAAGACACAAAATACTAAAGTTATAAAGGTGTAACAAAATGCACAAACACAAAGCCACTGGGAGGGTCAGTTCAACTGCAGTGGGACAACCCACAGAGAGGAAAGAGAAAATACATAGGGCAAAAGTAGGAGTGTCACTCCAACAGTGAGTCCTAAATGGACAAGTCTCAGTATCCAGGATGAATCTGAAAGGAATTACTTTACAGCCACAGTCAAGTTGTTGAAATCCAAGTCGTAATCAAATGTGGGACTTTTCAGAAACAGCACCTGCAGCTTCTCTTGGTGAAGCTTGTAGGAACACAAGAATGGATTTGCAATGCTGGATGAGCTGGTCTTATAATTCAGTACATTACATTCAAGAACAAAAAGGCAAATATGCTTCTTGTGACAGTGTAGTTATGGATGGGAGGGGGAGCAATTTTATACTGATATTCTCTAATCATCCAGCTCCCTCCTGTTTTCATAGCTGTTATTTTCAATTATAGTTAGTTCAGAGCATCTTTTTCTCCTGAGTATCTGAAAATGCTCAGCTATTATTATATTTTGCTCTGAATTTTCTCTTTTTTCACCTTTGACATCCCAGACTTCTTTTGTCTGTCTTGTTCTCATTTCTTTTGTATGTGTGGCTGCAGGTGGCTTTTATAGCAAAATCTCATTCTGCTTTTCTGGCCTCCCCCCACCCTCTCCTGTTCTGTTACTGCATTGCCTTTCTCATTTGTGCTTTTCCTGATGCCTGTAACCACTCATTTCCTAATAGATTCCATTCTGTGCCTATGGAGTTTGTTCATTTTCCCTGTCCCCAAGCACTGAATCATTGACTTCATTGTACAGAAAGGAATGAATACCCAGGCCACTCTGCAGAGCAGGTTTCACTCTCCCCTTGCTGAAAAGGAGGAGGGAAGTGGCTGAGCTCAAGGGATGCCCATGGCAGGCTCTTGGCTCTGGAGCAGTGAACAAGCTCATTATTGCTGCAGCCTCCTCACAGCCCTTCCTCTAACCCTGAGTCTCCCATAGGTCTGGCAGCTCCTTGTCAAGATTAATCAAACTAGGTGAACACACAATGCATGCTATAGAAAATGCAGAAATCAAACCACTCAGCTTTGAGGCTTTTGCCTTGTCTTACCCTGTTTGTACCTGGGACTATGATTGATTCTACATTGAGTTCTTGTTTGTATTTAATACTTGCTGACATGCCCATTGCTTGGTTCCTGAATGAAGTGCATACAACAGATATTACACCATCTTAGGTGGACAGAGTGCAGAATAATTACAGTGACCAATAATACTATTGCCACATGATTCACACTAGATTAACTCCAAAATTCACAATCAGAGGGGGGTGCCAAAAAGCACTTTCACTTGAAAAATGCAGTAAACAGTTAATTGCAGTAACTTCAGTTGCTGAGATATAGGTCAAGGTAGCAAAGAAATAAGGTAATGATCAATATTTGTCAGCTACTGGGAATGTGACCACGACCCAATGCCATTTCCAAAGGCTCACTGTTGGTGACTGGGATATAAACCCCACATCCTCTAACTATAAACTGGTTTGGTGCAGCTTCCTTCCAGTTATTTTTTTCCCCACGTCTCCCAGCAGCTTTTCTATACCTAGAGGCCTTAAGGGAATTACAATCAAAAACATTCCAGCATAAAAAGAACATTTTCATTTTTCATTCTCTCTCTGTCTCATTTTCTGCCCATCAGACATCTAGCTTGTGTGTGGTGAGCTCCAGCATATTCCAAACTCTTCCTTTTGTCCTGGTAGCAGGAAGACAGAGAGCAAACCACAAACACTTCATCCACAATAACCCCTCAAAGTCTCAGAAGGTTAGAGCAGGCTGGCATTGCATTTCCTCATTTCAGCAGAAAATAAGATAGGTTGGGAATATTGCAGGTTTTTTACAATGTCACCATTGCTAATCAGGTCTAATTATTCATGCTAGAAGCTGTGGCTCAAACAGTTTTTTGAGTCTTTGTGATGTTCATACTCTCTGCTTTTTAAAAATAAATCCATAACTTGGCAGGGGCACAGTGCAGCTGATAGTGTGGAATACTGGGGTGGACAATACCAGTGTCACATTGCCAGAAATAAACCATGAGCACAGCCACAGCTTTCAGTGACCCCACTCTGTGAAGCAGCTATTCGCAAACACCAATCACAGAATAGTTGGTTTGTAAGTATAAAGGACTTCACTTGGTATAAGGGGTCACTGGTAAAGCTTGTAGGAACTTTTCTGGTTAAAATTTCTTCCAGTTGAAACCAATCCTTTGTTTCACAAAGTATTTTGAAGTATTCAAATTATTTCATCCCTGAAATGTAACACTATTTTTCCAACTTCAGGGAAAAAAAAATAAAAATCTCAGATTTTGCACTAATATCTTGTGAAGTAGTTGTAGACAAATGTCTACAATTTCCTGGGAGAATCCCTATTCAGTATTGCTGAGACTGAAGGAGTGTTAAGTGTGATGGCACTACTGAGGCCAAACCCTTTTTTAGTTGTAAATTACTGGGCTCCTGCAGGGCTTGGACTGACACTGCCCATTGTCCAGACTGCTGCAGGATTTACACTGCACCACTGCTGCTTCAGTTATGAACATTTCCTAAGTAGCACCCAAATGCAGGTGAACTTACTTACCCACATGGCCATGGTAACTACATGGGGAGAAAATGACACAAGTGTCATGTTTGCTCACTTATTTCCAGAAAACCAAAGGTAAGGAGTCAGATCACACACTTTAGTGAGCTTGTGAACATGTGCAACATTCACCAACAGTGGCCAGATAGACTAAAATTTAGTTTGATTCGGGTTTAGACAGATGTGTATATCAAGCTGAGATTTCTCTTGCAGGCCCTAGGAATTCATTCCAATGGGAGACTCTTTATGAATAGGAATCATACTTCAATATGTCTTAATGCACTTTGCCAGAGGTGGCCTTCTGCTTAATTCACTTGGTGCAAATGACCTAGTGAATGAGAAATTTGACCTGTGTCCTGTATGTGATGACTGAGTGCCAGCATCTGCCTGTGAGTGAGGGGCACTGTGTTAGTTAGTGTGGCAGTGTAAGAATGGCTGTCTTTGATTCACTTGAAATTCATACATTAGAAGAGTTCTGGGCTTTTAACAAGACAGGAGAGAAGTCAAAGAAGATCAAGAAATTGAAAACATAATTCTTTACATCTTTATAAACACTCAGGGGAGAAAACCCCAGCACCATCAGTAACCCAGCAACCGAGAAGCAACAGAGTCTGTCACTAAACACCAGACAAAGCCCAAGTTCACCTCATTCATCTTCCCCACTTCATTCCTGGGGCAACTTTCTCCACTGTGTTTAGAGAGATGACTGAATAAAACTGATACTTCTAAGTGAGAAACACATACAGAATCCAGTTCCAGTTAGCCACACCTTATTTACATTGTTTTTACAAGTCTCCATGGCTAAAAGTCATTTCAGCAGTGAGTGTGATGCTCACATTTTTAATGCAGTGAAATCATGACATTTTGACATATTTAAAAATTATTGCCACAATGGAACTTCATAATACTAGCATCCAAGTACTGATTTAGCTCTACTCAGAAGAAAAATTAATGAGTGTAGGGTTAAAAGGTAGACACTTTCTGTACAGTGAAGGTGCCACCCATGCTGGTACCTTCAGTGCTGCCCTTTACTGAAACACATCTGTGCTGCCTTTCCTGCTCAAAGTGCACTCACAGATGCAGCCACAGCAGAGAGATATTTGGAAGGTGTGGATGGTTTGGAAAGAGTGGTCAGCTGTTCATTGGTTCAAACCATTCTATTAAGAGGCTTTCCTCAGCTGTATTCTTGAGGTGGAATGGGAATGGGATTGCAGAAACTCCTGCTCTAAGAGTCACTCAGTTGCCTCAGACATGCCAGTAACTAGAACTGAACAGAAACATACAGAGAATTTTTACTTACTACATTATAACCATTCCTTAAAATAACAATGGTTTCTGTGAAATTTCTGACTTAACAAACTTATCCTTTCAAGGTAAACTATTAAAAAAAAATTCAAAAGATGTTCCAATAGTTTTTGGGAATTCTAAAACAGAAAAGTTTCTCATTTTCAGTTCTTTTTTATTACGAACCAGTAACAGCAAGAAGACTCATCCTTTTATTAGATGATAGCACTGGTACTGTTTTTGTTCTGTTACCTCAGGGTCCCCTCCTAACTTAGGCACAGGTGTATGGGATGGACAGAGCTCTGCATGGGCAGGGGCAGCCCCAGTGAGAACAATAGAGGCTGCACCAGGCACCACAAACAGGGGAGAAGTTAAAAGCCACCTTTGGTTTCTTTTCTCTCCCAGCAGTAAATCTGTTAACTGACTTCAGAGCTCCTGCTTATTAATGAGCTGTGGAAAGCCAGGTGGCTCAATGCCCTTAAAATCCTGGCAAACTGCAGGGACATTTGGCTCATGCCAGATCCTGTGGGCACTTGGAGGATGGTCCAATCCATCCATCCATCACAATAAACTGCCTTTCCCATAACTGAACAGCTTTCTGTCTACATGGTCTCTACTCTGTGCTTGATGCTGTGGGTGTTACTGTATTGTCACTGAGACAGCACCATGGTCTCATTGCAGGGGAAAAATGTGCTTGTCTGTGATTGCAGAAGCCATGAGAAGGTTCTGGAATTGCCAATCAGCTCCAAATATCTCAAAATACATGGCCTAGAGAAAGACTCAGCAAAAAAGATACCCTGACCATGTTGAAATCCATTGAAATTTAGGTTTGCAAACTGAGTGCAGCATACAATTATGATCAAATGTTTTAGGGACTAGAATTGAACTCTAGAAACAACTAATAAATTTTATGTTAGAAAGAAAAGTATACAGGCTCTATTCTCTACTATAAAGGAACAAATCCATTTCAGAAGGTATATAAGGTGAGTGGTGGCATAAAGCAGTACATAAGCAGTGATTAGTTCCTGTTTTTATGTATGTCTGCTACAGAAATCATGATCTTGGAATGATATTACAATACCCAGCATCAGGGGAGAGGAGAAAACACAAGGATGAAGTGTGTGCTTTGAAAAAAACAACCTAATGATAGTCATGAGGCAAAAAACCACATTTTACACTGTGATGCTTGTCTACAGAACACAATATAATGCTGTGCAAATAATGAAGCTGCTCCTGGTTTTAAAAGCAGTGTAACTGTGAATGTGCAGCAGCCTGAGCCAATTTCAATGAGTCTGGCTCTTTTACTGCAGAGAACCACTCTACTGCCCTGTATTCAGTCTAACTTGGAACAAAGTCTATGTTTGCTTTGTGTCTTAATGCTGAACCAAATTCAGTATTGTTGGTGTTCAATTGTTTTGAAAACCTATTTTTTAGTTCAAAGATCTTTTTATACAAAAATTATTGTGTTTGCCATAATTATTTGCCAGCTTTTAATCATATCATTAATTGTTCAAAGTACAGGTCTCCTGTATTCAAACTCCCACTTTGTAATAAACACTGTTTTATTGCATTAAATCTCAGGGCATATTCTAATCTTTACTCAGTAACAACATGAAAACCTTAAGACTAATTTCTTTTTCATTTAATGCTTGTCGATTTTCTTTGATACAGATCCACCACAGATGAATAATGTCATGCCAACATCTCCCCTCCTTCCTCAGATGGCACATCAACATTCATACCCCAGCCTGGGACAGATCACAAACCCATATGAGCAGCAGCCCCCAGGCAAGGAGCTGAACAAGTACGCGTCTCTCAAGGCAGTCGGTAAGTGAGCGACGCCACGCACGACCTCCTCTAGCTCAGCATGCTGCACTTGCTGCTGGCAGCTGACATTCTGCCTCAAAGCTGAAAACAAGGTCTTCCTCATCTGGACTATTTCATATTGAATAGCCCCTGGTAGAATTTGATATGGAATATCACGTTGGTTTGGAAATGCAGCAAAAATTAAGATGAGGACTGCAATTAAGGGATAAGGAAACTACATGCAAGAACTGGTGATGATATGATGTGAGCTCATACATGCACACAAAACCATCCCATGCCCCTGCAAGATATTTTTCAGCAGGTTTCACCTGTGTTGTACACACAGGGTTCAGCCCCAGTTCTTTATGCCCCAAACCTGTGAGGATCAGGGAGTTGGACTTGATGGTCCCTGTGGGTCCCTTCCAACCTGTGATATCCTATAATATGCCTACATATGGATTGTGATGTGTATTTCCTACAGCTTTCTACACAAATGAGAGAGAAAAACATCAGCTTATGATTTAGACACCTGCTAAATAGTTCCAAAAAGAGAAGCCAGTCACACAGTTCTGAAGTAAGAGTTTTCACATTTCCTGCAAGATGTACATTAGTAGGTCACTGGAAGAATGTTCTGAGATCTTGTGATTTCAAACAATTAGTGCATGATAAAACTCCTGATAAAGATCCCAGTGGTGTCTTGTTTCTGTGCCTGATTAATATTATTTCAAGTAAATGAGAGAACATCCTCAAAGAAACAGTTGTGGGGAAGGAAAAGACAATAGTGAGTAAAAAAAATCAAAATAATTTTCATATTGAATGTCTAAGCTTATAATAGCTTTCAGAGGTTGTAAATACCTGCTGGACACCCTGTGATCACAGAAAGCCCCTTCTAGCCAATAATAGATTAAGAACAGGGGGATCTTTTCCCACTAACCCTTCCTTAGCCTTCACAAATGGATGTTAACATCGTTTCCCCATAAATTCAGAGTAACACCACTCTCCCTATTTTCTGAGATACGTATCTAGAAAAAGAACAGAACAGCTCAGAGCTTTCTGACTTGAGAATCAAGTATTCATCATTCCAGAAAAAATTTTCATCACAAATGGACATTCCTTTATCTGCACTTCAGGACACCAGAACTCTAACAAAATGTACATCTCAAATTTTTACTTCAGCTGGTTGGTTTTGTATTTTACAAGTGGCATTTTAAATCTGTTTCTAAAAACAAGGGTTAATAGCTTTCTGCTGGGTTTTGAATACCAAGCAGCTTCACAATTCCTTCTTCAAAAGGTGCTACTGTGTAATGATGTAGTGATTATCACAGATTTATGCACTGATATTGAGCTTCTTTTTCAGATGTCAATTTAGGTCAAGCCAGTCATCAAAGCTGAAAGGTATTTAAGCATAACAAAATGAAGGATGAAACACTCCAAGAAACTTCTCTCATCTGCCCAAGAGCCACTGAACATACCTTTCAAAAAAATATGAAATTAGAACCTAGATATTTCTTGTGTGTCTGAGTACAAGTTTTTAAAGCAGCTAGATTATAACCATACCATTAAATCAACCTTGAAATATTGTGCACTTCAGCTCCAGAAGTTGTATAATGCCTCTCAGAATCTTAAACTAAATTAAACATAACTTTCAGGGACATTATCTTCCAGGAGGATTGCACTATCTTCCCATGCTTTCCTCCTGTTCTTCCTATCCCTTCTCTGGTTTTTGCCCTCACAGATTTACTAGTCCAAGACCACATTAGCCAAATTTTAGATGCAGGTGAATTTTCACAGTGCTGCATTGTGATCCAAACTTCCCAGCAGAAAACAAGAGGTTTTGAAACTGTTACACATTCACACCTTCTGTCTGGAGTTATGGAATGAGAACTAAATACACTGAGTTTTCAACCATTTTCAGACTCTCAAGGCCCTGATTCTTCCCAAGAGTATCTCCTGAGTACATCCCAAGGTCACACAGAGGTTTTTCCATGATGCCAGCCAGACCTAGGTCCGTGACCACACTGACATCCAGCTGACATCCAGCTCTCCAGACTGCAGGGTTCATGTTGGTTTTTGGAGAGCTCTGGCAGGAAAGAGGAGCTGGCCAACATCAAGCCCACCAATACAAATTTAACCTGACAACATCCTTTGAACAACCAGACACAGACTGAGTTCACCCTGACCTCATGTCACAGGGCAAAGGCATTTTTTGCCTGCCAACATTCAGATTTCTATTTATGGATCCCCTCAGCAGGTTAACAAGGGTTGTGTAGTCCATTCTCTTTTGCATTCATTGATTGTAGCATTCATTTACCACAAGAAAAACTTAACAAGGGATGTGTTCTGTATTTTTCTATGCATTTGAAGCAAACCCTATTCATTTAAAACCTTACTCTGCATTGTCCCATTGTTTGGATGTAATCTACTGTGCTTAACCCTTTTATTTAATAAGGGATTGGAGGAAGAAGCATTTCTAAAGCATTTGTAGCAACTGTAACTAGAGTACATTAATATCCCTCATCAGAATGTGGCCATAAGTGGTAAGAAGTTTAGATAACTGAAAAAGTGAACCTTTACCAGAGGCAGTATAAAATTAATTTCTACACAGCTGCTTTCTTCTGAACTACAGATGTCCTAAAAAACTGGCTAATTTTAGAAGTGAGCTACTCATTCCTCAGTGGCTGTCTGCTGTGAAAATTCAGTTTATGGAAAAGTAGTAAGTCACATTAATCTCTGTTTTGATCATGTTCAGGTTCTCCCTTAACTTCAGTAAAGATTCAAGCACTTGTGAAAACAAGAGACAACAGTGCCCTTGCTATTAATTTGCATTGTGCTACTGAGTAAGAATGACCCAAACCTTGGTAGTGAGAACAACCTGATCCCCAGGAAGCAATTTTAAAGCTATACCTCATACTCCAAGTGACAGAGCTGAGCAGAGTGTGGTTGGACACTGGACTGTTTATGCATGTGTGCAGTGCAATGGGGGCACTGCAGTGTCTGATTCAGCACCACAGGGGAGAACAGAGTTGAAAAGGTTGCTGTGGATGTATTTTATTTAAAAAGCTAAATATTTTTGCTTGAAGAAGCTCAAAGTGCACAACTAAACCCTTTTCCAATCAATGAAAGAGGATGTTTTCCTCATTTCTTGTTAGGAATTCCTATATTTATTGCAGCCTCCAGAATATTTTATTTTATATTCTCAGATGAATGCCTGGAGTACAGCAGTGAGTTGAGATGTGCTCACTGTTTTCCTCACAGCACTACAATTTTGCTTTCCTTCTACCTTGGCACACACACCACCAGAGAATAATCAGCAGAAGGCAGAGGACCACTTGGAAATGAGATGGAGAGCACACATTTCCTGAACAAATAGATGTTTGCCTTGTAGCATCTCTAGCCTACCTGGCTGACTGATCTGACTTATTGTTAGGTACACTCTGTTCATCCATTATTTTTCCATTTTCAAGCCACAGAATCTCTTTTCAACAGTGCTAAATTTTTTCCCACCTCAGAATGTGAGAGACTGTCTGAGGGAAAAGACTCGAGCTCCAAGGCCAGTCCCAGCACAAGTGGCCATTGAATGTCATGTCCCAATAAACATCCAGTATTTAGAAATTCCAATTTTTTTATCACCTGAGACTACATGATCCTGGTTTCCTTCAGTGATTTAAAAGTATTTGATTATTTATGTGAAAAGTGCAGAAAGAGCTTTTTCTGCATAAATTATTCTTATTTCCAGTTCATCAGCCATGTTTTTACTCCATGCTTAAATGGTTATTGCTCACTTAAGCAATACTGACATGCCCAAAGCTACAAGTGGATGGAGATCTTGTAGCTGAACACCTTTATGAAATTAAAGTCCCAGGACATGCAAAGGTAGCTCATCACAAATTTTTATGCACATCATTTGGACATTAATTTGGAAAGCATGAACAATCCAACCTCAAATTACACTCTGCTAAGCTGTAAGAGTTGTAGTCCATCCTGTTGCTTGAAACAACTCTTGAAAGAGTTTCCAAGAGCTCAAACTGGCCTCATTATTCTGAGTTGTTAGTTATTTATTCAGTCACACTGTTCTGCAAGCCTGGCTCAGAAACAGTTAATTTTCTTTCCTGAGTTTCAGGGAGAGCAAAGTCTCTAAATATCTTTAAACCTTCTTGCAGGAATGAAAAAATACCCCAAATCCAACTCCCCTCATGGGACTGGGAAGATGGTCACTCAGCTGCTGGATAGGTGCACAGACATGCAAGTAAAAACTGAGAATGCAAATATTTCTATAATTAAACATGATTTTCTATTTCTTTTATACATTTTCTTCTTCCCTTTCTCACTCACACAGACACACAAACATTTGAGGAACTGACTGGACATTGTCAAGAAAAAAAGAAACAAAAATAGGACAGAATTCCTTCCTGAAACAAAGCCCCAGAAAGCCTTCCCTGACGCTGGGGGTTGTTAGTCTCCTGTGGGATTAAATCAGATCTAATTGATTTGATATAGGGAAGCTGGGAGGATATAATTGGCAGCAGACCCACCATCACATCTCTGAGTCTACAGCTCCCAGCATTTCTTGAAGCTGCACAGTTCTTTGATCCCAGGGGAAACGTTAGACAGCGATCCAGCTCTGCTTGCACTTGCAAAACTGCAAAGTGAGATTCTGTAAATATGACACTCACAGAATAAATATCTCCTGGATAGGCCCTTGCAGAATGTAGTGCAGCCACAAGTGTGCCAAGGCACCAGGCAACAACTCCCCCAGAAAGGTGAAGCATATGAGCAAACTGACCTGGTGCTGTGTCCTCTGCACAGGGAGAGGGATCCAAAGGGAAGATCACCCCAAGGTTTGCTCTGGGCTGTTATCTTTGAACTGTCTTCTTGTCTGATGGGAAATTTGTTGCTCCCTTCTCCAGAGTTTCAGACCTTCAATTTCCATAGAAATGACTGTGACTCTGTGCCAGTACAAGATCTGTCTCTCACCATGAGACTCTGCACCATTCCCTGTAGTTCATTGTGCTCTGGCCTGGAAAGAAATGCTGTAATTGGAAAAATGGAAACACACAACATGCCTGCCCATGCATTCACAGGGTTGATACAGTCCACTTTTAGAAAAAGTAGAACTAGAACTTTATTGGACACAATATTTTTGTATTAATTTACTTTCCTATACCAAGCACATTGTTACACTGAGTTGTAAATATTAATGTTTCTTTGGAAGGCTTAAAAAGGAATTGTGCTTTCTTTTCAAAGACAAAAGCAATTTTCAGTTACCACTTCCATAAGCAGTTACACAAAGATGGATCAAAAGAAATCTGGGACATAGGAGTATCACACTGGATTTAATATCTCAAAAAACTGATAGGGAAGCACAGTTTAAAGCATCACTTGTAATATCCTGAGGGTGACTCAGATGATTTCATATATCCAGAGGTATGTGCTGTGTCATAAATAAGGCTGGACTAGGCTATCTGCCCAACTCAACACTAGAACTACAGATCTGGCTCAAGGAAATGTGACATAAAAGCTGGGTATCTTTTACTATTATCATTTACTCAGCCCAGTGTGGCTGGAGAATTTGGAGCTTTTGAGTGTTTATTTGTTAGGGAAGTCTTTCAGATTTTCATCCTCACTTCTAGTTCAGGCACAAGAGAAAAGCTGAGCAGCACTCAGGAGCAAGCCTTACTTTACCATCCCCCTGCCAGCACCCTCCCCCAGCCTTCCCACTCCCCAGCCTGAGGAAGTGGAGCATCACTTGTTCCACTCACATCTTCTGATGAGACCCAGCAAATTTTAGAGCCTGCCCAGTGCATGCAGATGAAATTATAAGACCTTTTCTTGCTTCCACTAAATATTTTAATTATTTTCTCTGTTATTTACCCAGTTGGCTTCCGATACCCACAGTCATAGGTAAATATAAAATGCTTGGAGAGTCTTGATCAAAATATTTTCCTGTTTCATCATCCAGAACACTCATTTCTTCTTCCAGTGAAGTACACATATTTTAATTATAAATATGGTGTTTGTACAGAGCCTCAGTATCTTGAGCTAAATCATCTGCTTTGCTGACATTCTTTTTCTGCTTTTTAAAAATATTTTACTGTAAAATCCACAGGAGGATATTCTTCCTGAGGATGGGGAATTGTGCTCTAAGCAACCAGACTTCCAAACAGCCACTGTCCATTCTATCCCTTAGCAAACAGATGGATTTGTGAGCTTTGGGAATATGTTGGTCTCGGCAGAAGTGACATCATAGCAGGTGGAAGGAAACTTCAAATAACCCTTCTTGTACAAGAAACAGTTTTAGCACCAAAATAGGATTTTCTTAAACACTGCCATCTATGTTGGCTCATTTCTTAGACTTCAGCAATACACTGAACTTGGGAAAGAAAGGAAATCTGACCTTGAGGTGTATTTAGTTTAGGTTTAAACTTTTATTTCTGTGGGCTGGACTCACACTTACTGAATTTAGTTTTTCTGAACTTGGTCCACTGCCTGGTTTTGTAATGGCTGAAGAATATTCATAAGAATTTATTAAATCTTATTTTTCATGCCAAAAGAGCAAATTTAGATTTATGCATCCTAATTCTTGTTCTTGACATAAACAATTCTTTACACCTATGCTTCCTGCCATAGAGAAACAACTTCTCTTTTTTATCAGCACATTAAAATAGTGAAAACTATATCTTCATCAATCATTCATAGAAGTTCAACTTACAAGCACCACTCCACATTCCATTAGTTAGGCACCACAGAGAACTCACACCCTTTCACTGAAAATTGGTAGGTTCTCTGGAAATGAATTGATTTTAAAAATCCTTATTATGTGATAATGAATCAGAATGAAACAAACAAGTTATTTTCTCATTTTTATGAGACATAATGGAGAGATCTAAAATAAGAGTACCAGAAACCCAGCTGACTGCTAGGGAATGGGGGGGTTTGCTCTCTTTTTCTTGTCTCTTGGCCTGGAAGACAGAGCCTTCAGAAAAAACAAGCTTATAGTAACCAGGTTTAGTTCTATCCATTGAGATCAGTGGCAGCCCCAGGAAGAAAACAAGTAAATCTAAATCAAGCATGGGTTATTCCAACCTATTTCTATGAAATGCTGATGAATTATGCATGAGAATTTTTTACACATTAAGTGATGTGAAGACATGAGTGGATCTTTATGCTCAGGCAATAAAAGTGAACCAATAAAAACAAGGCTGAGCTCACGCGATGACAAAGTCTAACAATGCTGAGCATTTTCACTTGCAGCCCTTCCTAAACATCCCTCTCTGCAACTGTTTTATTTTGCAATGTAAATATACTTTTCATTCCACAATGCAATTTATTTATCAATTATTTAAGTGCAGAGATTGTTCCTAAAGATATGAAAACAACTCTGAATATTTGCAGATAAATAGCAACACTGTGGGATCCCAACTCAAATGTAGATTTAATCTGAAGTGTAGCTTTTAAGAGTTCCCACCATGGATCCTACACATTGCACTGCTTGCTGTTAACATACTCCACCCATTTTCCCCTCTGGACTATTACCTTTGTAGATAATGCATGGCAGTATTTTTGCAGGAAGAGTTTCATATCTGTGTTCAACATATGATAACAAATTCTATGACTTTTCAGCTTTGTACATGGATGTATGTCAAAAGCAGACTGCAATGTTCTTCAGGATTACCCATGAACACAAAAGACAGACAACTGATAGGAATGAATCCCTTATTAACAATATCATATAAATAGCAGTTATTATCTGCATGCTATTTTGGTTCTGCACAGGGGGCTCTAAAGAGAGTAAATGTGTTTTTAAGAAATTGCAGACATAAAAGTCACAGAGACAATTACCTTATTCCTACACATTCATACTATAATAACAAAGGGCTTGAGGCATGGAGGGAGTAGCATGATGTGCAATGCACAGTTAATTTCTCCAAAAGCCCTTCCCTAACAGCTTATTTGAAGAAGATAAGGAGAAAAGAGAAGCTGAAAAAAATAATCTGATAGTGGTAGTTACAACACTACAGCATCAAAAAAAAAAAAAAAAAAAAAAAAGTCACCACAAGGATATAATTTGGTTCCATTCTAAGGAAAATATGAAGTACAACAGGCAGTTATTTTAGTGGGAAGGTTTGAAAAGTTTTCCAGGCTATGGAAGGTGCTGCTGTGGAGAGCAGCCAGGGCCTGCCACAGGGGTGGAGGGAGAGCTGCAGCTCAGCACTGCTGCTGCTCATTTTCCCCAGCAATTGATATGATTGCAAATCCTGGGGAAAAGGGAGAGAGGAGCTGTGCACTCCTCTGTGGCTGCAGTCTGGTGTGTCACTATCAACTATTCATGGCAGGGGCTGCGTGCCCAGCTCCTCCTGGGCTGGCTGTCAGTCACTGATGCTCTGCCTTGCACTTGGCCCAAGCTGCAGGAAAACCTGGAGAAACTCATTTTCTTCTGACAGGGCAAGTTTGGGAATTGCCAGGGAACATAAATTCCTTTCAGTTTGACCCACATCTCTGGTTTGGAAACCTCTGGCAGTCATGCTCACGAGTTCAGTGATACTAATGCCATAGAGTCTAAAAGGGAGGGAGACAGGAAAAGAAGAAAAGGAGAAGAAAAACCAGAACTCAATATGTATAAGTATAGCTATGAAATTACTTCATTCTTTCTTTTTTCTTTTTTTTTTTTTTTTCTCCTGAGAAAAGAGTAGAAAAAGATAGCTTTCTAATAAAAACAACTCATGTCAGAGCTATTTTGGGAAAAAAATCCATTTCAATCCAAAACAATTACTAAAAATCCTTTCAAATTAAAGCAGTTAAAAAATAGATCAAATAAAAATAATATAGGCAAAAAACCAGCTATTACATCACTGGGACCTTTTTTAAAATTTTGTTTAGCCAGTGTAATTCAAAAAGTCTGCAGGCCTTTCTCATGTTGAGAAATCATAGTGTAAATCTAGTATGATGGCAGTTGAAAGGCATAAAATGCAAGTTTATTTCAGCACTAAAACGACATCTTAATTATATGTTCAGCCTCTGAATTGGGTTCTCTATGCCATCACATCTGGTATTTGCAGCTCATCTGTAGCTGATTCAGACATATGTGTGAGAGTTATAACCAGCAGTACACTAAAAGAAACAAAAATATCAATCAAAAGTATTAAAATTGAAAACAAAATTGAGCACACGGAAAAATGCCAACAGCGACGTGTGAAAAGAAAATTCAATTATGTTCATGCTAAGAACAGTTATTACAAATAAATGTGGTCAGGAACAGCAGAGCTTTTTCAGTCAATGTTAGATAGGGTAAATTGACACCTGAAGGAAAGCCAAATAGTTTTTTTTTGAGATGCTAAACCCCCTGCAGAGCAGGGGGAACTCTGTTCTGCCCTGGCTGCAGGGGCAGGGCTGGGGTGCTCTCTGCACCCTGATCCTGCAAAAACACACAGAGCAACCCCTGCAGTCCTGGGCCCTTCAACAAAAGGAAGGTCCTCACCAGCCAGAATGGTTACAAACAATTTCATATTATTGTTGGTGTATGGAAGCGTTGCAAAACTCCTGTCACAATCAGATTTATCTTGAGAAGCATTAAAAAACCACCCAGTGAAAAAGCAAGCAAGATTACTGGAGGAAGAAGTGGAAGAAGCCTTTTAAGCAAATCTCCTAAGTGTAACCTCTTTGGCTTTGGACAGCATTTTTAGAAAGCAAGCCAAACCCTCTTTCCTAAATCAGTTTATGCTGCAGTCATGCTTTATTCAGAAGTTAAGCATGACAGCATGACTCCTTAGGTAGTTTCTATTTCACAAGGCAAGTTTTCATACCATATATAAGGTTTCCAGTAAAAAATGGATAAATATGCTTAAATGAGATAAAATGAAATAAATATTTCACCGTAAAAGTTTTCATATTTATTTGCCATTGTAGACGCCATGAAAGCCACAAGCTTAGAGGCATTTAGGAAAAAAAATAATGAAAAAACAGATTTATAGTTGCAGGACAGCCACTGGCTGCATTTTCAAAGAAAAGTCAGAGATTTTAATACACAATTCTCTTAGACTTCTTTCAAAATCTCATCCCTTGGATCAAGAATAGAATTTGTGCTGTTACTTCCTTCTAAAATATATCATTCATTGTACAGTACTTAACCAGCAGTTTAGCATGTTGGTGCTTGAATTTAAAATGTTAAATCACTTGAGGATACAACCAAGCAGTGTGAGCTTTGTCAATCTGCATGCAACAGATTTCAGGTTTCCTAAAAACATTTACAATTCTAATGTTAATTTAACAGGAATCAGCCACCATTTGTTTTTAGGTTAACAGAGCCTATATTCTGGTTAGTCAGAAAAAGCCTTATTTTTATCATACTGGTTAGATGCAAGTATCTGCATACCACTGGTCCCCAGGTTAGGCAGAATGTGTGTGTGTGTGTGTGTGTGTGTGTGTGTGTGTGTCTGGGGTATTTTGATCAAAACCAAATCACAATATCACTGCAGCACTTGGCAAAATTATATTATAAATATTGCAATGTAATACTATGTAAATCAATGCAGGCAAGTATACAAAGCCCAGCTGGAAAATCTGTTCTACATGTCCAAGGGGAAACCTGCCTAAACTCACACAATAAATAAACATTTGGAAAAAGAGAATGAAAAACCAGACTTTGCAGTGCTGTGCTATTGGGATACTGATATCATGAGAGACATTGCAAAGATGATTTGTTGCTTTGTTATTATCAGTCTCACAGAGGGGTGAGACATTAAAGGTGTTGGCTCCAATGCCATTACATCAGAAGCTGCTTAATTCCTCATTACAATGCCTTAAGTTAGTTTTTTAGCCAAATACTTTTGTGAAGTTTGCTAGTGTCTTTTCTCACTAATCCTTCATTGCTTTGTTTCCCATGCATCATTTTTCAACTAATCACAAAACATTTCACAAACCCACATTGATACATCTTAAACTCCTAACTTTATAACAGGTTCTATTGCTAAACCTTAAAATCTTTTTCTGTCTTACTTAACATACTGCTTTGCTTATATAATACATATTTCTGATTGCTCAAAACACATTTCTACTTAAATGATAAATTTATATTCTTGTTTTATGTCTATTTCACTTTAATTCTCCGAGGCCTTAGGTCAAACCTTGTACCCATCTCTGTCTCTGAGCCTGGGTGTGCTCTGTGCCTGCATTTTTCACACTGTGCTTTTTGGCACCTTGTCAGAAGAAGGGCACCTCTGCTCCCAGACGTGGCTACTCTTGTGTTCCAGGGAATGGCAGCCCTGCTCCTGGTCAACCACACATCCTGTCTGATGCCTGAGGAGTTCATCAAAATCTGTCTCAGTGTTCCCAGCCAGGCAGCAGACCTTACTGTGGGGGTTAAAGAGCATTGCTGAGACTGGAGCCTTCACTTACCCAATCTAATTACATTCCTATCCTAAACCATTCCTAATGTGTCTCAAAACCTGTTTAAAACTAACTCCTCAGCCTTTCACAAACTGTCACGAAAATAATCAAAAGAAGAGAAGAAATATTTTGGCCTTCATATTTATCTCTTTTCATGTCTCATATCTTGAAATAATTTTATTTCACTGGGAAAACAAAATGTAGTCTTGTGTCTGGAGGTGGACAAGCTCTTTTCAAACAATGTCTGAAGAAAAGGTTGATACGGTTTGTCTTTTCGTGCTTGGTCTCTCTCCAGATCACTTTAAGAAATCAGTAAAGATGAAGTGGTAAAGGAGAGGAATAACACTGAGCCACAAGAAGTAGGTTCTACAAAACTTATGTGGGATTCTGTGCATTATATGTTTTTCTTTACTTCTGTCATTATTAGGAAATAAAAACCATGGGACAGAAGAATACAAGAATGAGAAGGAGGGCTGCAAAACTGATTTTAAATGGCATTTGCTCTTTCTTAAAATTTAGTATGGTTTAAAATTGTCCCAACTCTATAGAGCCACTCCAGTGCCTATGAGATGAGAACAGTGATCAGCCATGAAATAACCACAGTCCCTCCTCTTGGCCACAGACAGATCTCTCACATCATCCTGCCCCTTCCCCTGTCTAGCTGTCCAGCTGAAACCTCCCCATGCAGTCTGTTTTCCAACCAACTTCCAATGATGCAGAGCAAATTCTTCTATGGTCCAAGATAGTTTGTGAGCCCTATAATTCAAAACAGATGATTAGTTGTATGTTTTACTGTATGGAACACATTTTTCTGTGAATTTATCGGATCCAATTCATACCTAGGGCCAGCTAATACAACCTCTGAGCTTTTCCCCCTTACCCAGGAATAAACTTGTGCTGGGGTACAAATGATACCTCTTGATTTTCAGATGAAATCCTGCAAGAACTCTCACACAGAGCTGGTTTATGTCCCAGAAGCCTGTGAACATATTGTATTAGATGCTAGCTTGGAAAGGTAAATGAATAAGCAATCACACATTCAGAAAGCATCAACAGCACCACCAGAGGCAGCAGCCCAGCATTTCCCTGAGCACAATCCTCATGTTGTCTCTGAGCCAGGATTCATTACCCTTCTGTCTCTCCTTGAGTTTTCATTTCCATTACTTAGAGAAATAAGTGTTTCCCACAGCTTCAGGTAACAGCACCATGGTCTCAGCAAACTCATGGCTGTGGGAGCAGAGCCTTGTAACAAACTGCTGTACATTACACAGGGACAGGCTCCCAGAGAAACTCCCCACAAACACAAACTCATTCATTTCAGCTCTAATCTGGTGTGTCACTCCAGCAATTCCATGCTTCCACTGGCTTGCTTTCTGCATCTCTATCCCTTCATTTGAAATAGTCTTTTTGGCTAGAATAAAGCTCTGCATTTCACGAAGTAGTTCTTAAAATATGTTCAGATAACAAACAATTCTGTAAATATCTAGTGAGAAACTGTCCCTACATATTTTTATAGCTTCTGACTGTGCCTGTAAGCTCACACAGAAGTTTTGATTTGGGGTTTTTGTTTTGTGTTTTTAGTGTCTTTAGAGCTTTTATAGGGGCTCACTTCTATGTGGATTCTCTTCTCTCACTTCAGAGACTTCTTCTCACTCCTAGGTGCCTATTTTCAAAAAAATTGTAGGACGGAATTGTCTTTCAGGATTCTACATTCTCCCACAGCTGTAAGAAGTGATGTGAGCATTCAGAGCCATGTATGGATCCATAGAGATAAGGGCATTAAAACTCCCTGTAATAGAGTTAAATAGATAAATAAATAAAAATAGATTTAATTTAAATATTAAATAATTAAATAATAAATAAATATAAATTTAAATTTAAATTAATAATTCATAAATAAATAGCGTTAAATAGAGAAAAAGAGTTAAAACCCCCTGTAATATTTTAAAATAAAAAGAAAGCATTCACAATGAAAAGGCATGGCCACATGACTCTATGCCACAAGTGCTTACACAGTGAACTTGAAGATTACTTACACTGTGGAACAGAACATTGCATAGCTTCATAGCCACCTCTCAAATATGGTTTATATTCAAATAATCTCACTTAGAAATTCTGGCCCTCTGGCAGCCACAAGGATTTTTGCCACTGATATTCAAGAAAACACATTTTCATCCATGGTATTTACTTGGTAAGAGACTCACTGGTTTCCATACTTTTGTTACACAACTATGGATTATGAAAAAATATATGAAACTTCCATGTCATGCCAGGCTCACATTTAAGGTTAGGAAAAAAATCCATATTTCAACTTTTTTTCCCAGATGAACAGTAAAACAGTAATTAAATTGATGGGTGCAGTACCTTAAAGAATAAAAGCCTTACATGAATATTGAAACTGAGAACATTTTTATAATTAGCTACCAAGAAGAAGGAACACAATAACACTCAAAATTAAAGCCCCTCTTCTGTTATTATTTGGCAATGTTGCAATTTCTTTACTCCTTTTTCAAACACAATAATGATACCTTTAAATTTTTTTTTTTTATCATGATAGAGAAGCCAATGCAAAAGGCACTATAGCACCTTTAATCCAAAATCTCAGAATACTCTACAAATAGCAATTCTCCTTCCTAAGACAAGTACCTCCTCCAATGTGCTAACAGCTCATTTTCCAGCAGGTGAAACCAAGGCAGAGGGAAGTTGAGTCATGTACCTAAGGTCATTTAACAAATCCAAAATATCTCTTTGCATGTTTAAAGTCCCCAAAATATTTATAGGGTCTGCTTTAAGAAGAAAAACAAACTCCCTCAGATTCACAGTTGATTTTTAAAGTAATTGGCTTCAGGATACTATTAATATACTTTTCTTGGTAAAACATTTGTTACAAAACTGTGCTCAATATTACTGTTCTGAATCTTTTCTGCTTTGAAAAGGAAAAGTAAAAAAACCTGTTTCTACACTGTAGTAGCATCAGGCTGCTCACACAGGGCACAGCCCACTGCTGTTATGAAACCAGCATGAAAGAACAAGGACAGCACTGAGAATTGCCAAAAGTCCTCTTGAACAACTGAATAATTCAGTTTTATTACTGCTGATTTTGCCCATATTTGCTACAAGGGTATCCCCTGCTTTTGGTACCTGTGCCTATGTGCACACCTGCACGTGCAAGCAGAAAGGAAACAGGATTAAGGGTGGTTCAAATATTCAATGCAGGGCTGTTTTTCATTGCCAGCACAGGGAAAAGTCCTCAGGCAAAGCCTGCAAAGCATTACTTGATCAGGACAAACAAAGAGCAGCTCTCCCACCCTGCCACTGCCACACAAAACACTCAATCAGCCACTTGGCAGCTGCTTGCCAGATTCCTGCCTGCCTTTGCTGATGAGAAATTACAGTTCTGGTTTGTTCTCTTCAAGCCCAGTTTCCAGAGAACAGTTGAGAAGTCCTTAGAAAGGTTCCATGGACTCTATTAGTTAAAGCAACTTTAATGGAACTAAATTTACAGAATTAATAGTTTCACTTTCTGTGTGGTTTTCCATAAGAAACAAAGAGTTGAAAATCTGACATTATAACATGTCATAAACAAGAGCAAAACCAACTTCAGGCATGCCAGAGGCAGAGTCCTTGTGAGGCTGATTTCTTTCTCCCTGTTTCAACAGTGAAGGTCTTCATTATATGTAACAGAAATACAATTTACTCTTCTTTAGACATTATCCTCAGTGTGATTGGAGATCTGAGTAGCATGTCTAATAAAAGTCAGAGACCCAGGACCATTGTAATGGGAAAAAGTGTGAGTGAGAAAAAATTAGAAACTGAAGACCTAGCCTGAGCTTGTTTGGCCTCAAAGAGAAAAATGGCAGGAGAAGCAAGGCAATAAAAATATCTGCTATTCTTGGTCATTATTTACATAGCTGCATCACCACTGCTATTTCTAGAAAGAGAAGTCATTATTTACCTTGCAGCTGATTAAAGATCTTGGCTACAGAAGGCAAATTGCTGAGCATAACTAAGATAAAATTAAAACTAAAAAATGACACATTTACTCTAGTCTTATGTTAGATTAGCTAAAATGTTAATTTTTGTATGCAAATTAAACTAACTTAAATGTGAAACAGGCATATAAATGTATCTCTATTAAAAGCTGGACATAATTAACTGTGGTGAATTTAAATTATATAAGCTAGTGTGACTCTTCATAAATAGCCAAGGTCTAAGTCATACAACATGGAAACTCACTCCCCAACAGCTGGCCTGCAGTGCCTTTGATGTAAAAATTTATAAAAGTGAAGGCTTGTGTGAATATTCACAGGGCATTTTCTGCAATAATTTTTTTCAATTATTGATAACAGATTAATGAGATAATAGTAATGCAAATGCATTTCCACCCCATTTTTATTCATAATGCTTCTGTGACATTCAGAGAATATTAACAAATTAAAAGGACAAGCCACATGTAGAACTGGAAATAGCTCTTTCAGGGAGAAAGAGATACAACTTCTTGATTATTCAGATTACAGCTCTCTAAATGAAACAACTCACTCCAAAATCAAAGCAGAACTTCACAGACTCTCTTTGTAACACATGACAGGTCTATCAGCAATAGCAACTTCACCCTGGGCTGTAATGAGAGCAGGCCATTATCTACATTCTGTGATTTCTTTCAAGCAGAAGACACCTGTATGCTATAGAAAAACATTCACTCAATGACTGAAAAAGGAAACAGATGGAGTTGGGTAAAACACACAAAGCCCAATCTGACCGCACAAAAAGGAGCAATTTCAGTCCATTGGAGAGAAAACACCTCTTTAATGACAAAATTAAGGATTTAAGAGCAGAGTCCAGCTGCACAGTCATTTATACAAAAAATGTCATGAGATAATAAATAGCAACTGCCTTTGGTAATATTCCTCCCTGTTGAGGGGCTGGGACAAGGAGGATGCACAACTGAAGCTGATCTTGAAGATTAATATGATGCTCCTGGGAATCTCCCTGTCTTGCATAAAGATCCAGTGCAGAACTAGAGACAAGGAGAAAATTCAAAGTGCAACAAAAACCTCCCAGGAATACTCGGGTGAGAGCAAAACAGGGAAGCTACACAAAAAACAGTGCAGGGAATTAAAAACATCATGAAGGCAAGAGGAGCTGAGCTGCACAGACAGCTGCATGTACCAGACTTCTGCAGAGAAGCCTTACATGGCATGGCTTCAAGGAAAAGGGATGGATCCAGCCAGGGCACAGCAGAAGTCAAATCTAGGCTGACACAATATATATTCTGAGCACACCACTGCTGATTAACATAGGACTAGTTGATCTGTGTATCTGGCACTATCTTAAATGAACATCTAAATTTTTGAAGGGGGAAAATAAACACTCTTTACATAAAAGGAAAGATCTTAAAAAATGTAACTCAGTTAAGCTTCCCTCAAACCTCAGTCCCAAAACTGAAATGAGTTGCTGGATGGCTGCAGAATGCCTTTAGCTTCCTAAGCATGGTTCATACTTTCAAGCAAGGCCAAATACATGCCAGCAATAAAAACAAACTTGAGCATGCACTGGAAGACACTTGCCTAGGAAATCACAGAGGGCAAAATCCCAATCTGAGAACTGCACTGCAGTATTTGTTGGCAGGGCTGTTGCTGTATTTATTAGTGCTACTGACCCCAGAAAATTATGTCAGAACCTGCAATTTAGGATTTTCATGGTCTGTAAAATCACAGGGTGAATACTCAGCCTTCAGCAACCCAAAGTATTTTCAGCCCCATAAAGCATTAGTGAACTTCCAACCATTTAGGAGAACAGATCTCATCCTTAGTATTGCTCTGAGGCATTATTGAGCAAAAATGGGTCCATCTCATCACACACCACCAGACCTCACAGCTGGCTGGGCTAAACACCCACGAGTCACTTTGCATTCAAAGGGATGCGCTCTCACACTGCAATGCAACCCAAGATGCTGCAGTATTCCCAGGAAAAGCTGTCTACTTCTGTAGACTTCCTGAATTTCCTGTGCTATGCGACACGAACAGTGATGAGATTCATAGGACTTCTCCCCATAATGCAAATATCAGCACAACCTGAGTGATTTGGGGCAGGGACAGTCTCCTCTTCAAGGGCAACAGGATTTTGTCTGCATGTATGAAATTCTGGCACAATGACATCCAAAACTCTGCTCCAGAGCGAAAATAAGGGCCGGGGGGTGGTGTGAATTTCTCTTACTGATGTACCTGTAAATGTCCTGGTCTGCAGATGGAACTGTGTAAGACCGACTGTAAACCCTTCACCATTTTTCTTGTGTCCAACTGATTCTTTTTGTCCCCTCCCCGTTCTGACCCCAACAGCTGACAAAGTCAACGATGACTTCTACACCAAGCGCCGCCACCTGGCCGAGCTGGCGGCCAAGGGGAGCCTGCCCCTGCACCCCGTGCGCCTGGACGAGGAGAGAGCCTACACCATCGACAGCGGGCTCACCAGGCAGAACGGGAAATCCAGGATGGGCAAGGTACACACACACCCCCTGGGCTACAACTCCCACTACAAGACCTGGGATCCCAACGACCCGTCCCTGAGGCGGCAAGCGTTCCCCAGCAAGGGCAAGCACGGCATGGGAGACCCGACGCTAAGTGACCCGCTGACCACCCGCAGCCAGCACTACTTGGGCCCACAGCCATACTTCATAACCAACAGCAAGACTGAAGTAACTGTTTGAGTTTGTTTTCTTTCTCTATTTTTTTTTCTTTTCTAAAGAAATCCTTTAAAAAAAAAAAACACATGCGAATCTATTCACAACACAAACACTCAACTGAAAGGCAAAAAAAAAAAAATCAACCCCAAAAAAACAAAACAAAAAAAATAAAAAACCAAAAAAAAAAAAAGTGGAAACAGAAGGAAGGAACTTCCACCTGGACACTCTTGGTATCTAGCCAGCTGTAGGCTGAAGAGTGGGTTAATACCATTCAGCAATACACACTGAAGGTTGAATTATAAACTCCATTTGTATTTCACAATGGAACACAAACCCTTGTGACTAAATTTTTTTACTTGAAACTAAAATCCATGATGAGAAGTAGCACAATCTAGAGAAACTTTATGTCTGCTTAAACATACACTATGTTCCTGCCTTGAGACAGAGGAAGAGAGAGAGAACAATATACTGTAATATATTATTTCGGAGAGGAATTTTGTATAAAACTTATTAATAATCACTAGACCTGTGAAAAACCGAGAGCAAACATCTTGGTACGATCCCTAACATCTATTATTGTACTTTCACATCATCCTATAGAGAACGCAAAAAAATATATATACAATAAGGGGCAAAGACACTTTCACATGGAATTTATGAAGACTGTTATGATTTAGTGCATATGAGACCTTTCTGGCTGGTAGAGAATTCTGCAGGATGATAACAGCAGAAGAATTCATTTCAGTTTACTTCGTTTGAGTTGAAATTTTTGGGAATCTCCAAAATAAGAAGAGAGACTTCATATGACACAGAAAGCTGCTGGGGGAAAAGGGCATCAGAATATTCCCTCTCAGTCCTCCTGTTTTCAGGCAGATGGTAACAATTCTCACTTTGCAGACTGTCAGGATTTTTTTCTTCACCTAAATGTTTTGCCTATCTTCAACTGCTTCAGACTGAAATTAAGCGTGGGTGGTGCCTTTACTGTATTACTATTGTTCAATGACAGTCTTGTTCTTCAAAGTGACCCCTCTGTTCCTTTAAGCTAGTTCCTCATGTTTTGCTAAGGATGACAAGGGTTCTGCCCTGCTCAGCCTCCTCTGTTTGTTCCAAAAGGAAACTGGACTACATCTCCATGCAATGGTTGCACAGTCAAGACTATTTTAGTTAGTCCCTTCATTTACCCAATTTCAACTTTTCCCCTGTAGTCTCTCATTTTGTATTTGCTTTTAGCCATGGTAGTTCTCTGTAGTTCAAGTAAATGTTATCTGGTATATTGTCTCTATCGTTTGGCTTTCTCTAGTGGCGTTCCCTCTTGGTGGGCTGTGTGGTGGAAGAGGCTGGTCCAGCATCAAGCATCAGAGATCTGGGGTTAAACTAAACAAACAATTGGACTCATGGTCTTGACTGTGGTTCTGATGAGCAGGATGCCTTGTTTATGTGAGTAAAATCACTCCTGAACTGGGGACTGGTAGCAAACTCACAGTCCTGGACCTGTAAAGGCTTTGACACGTCCACAAAGAGACAGAGTTGGGATGGGGTGGCAGGCAATGCATTCAGTCTTTCAGTAAATTCCTGCCCTTCCCCCAGCATAAGTCACTTGGCTAAATCCCAACTAGCTGTCCTACTACAGTTGCATTCTCACCAGCTGTCAATTCTTCAGGAGATTAGTTTTGGAAGAGTATTCAGGGAGGAGTGAGAACTGTTATGTTGTAAGAAGAATTGGAAGTGGCATTCTTACTGTACTCAGCTGACTGTCAGTGCTTCTGCTTATCCAAGGATGCAAGGGCTAAGATTTTGAACTCTGGTTAAATAGAGATACCATTTTTTTAGCTATATCAAGATTGATTTGCATCCTGAGAGCACCGGTATCTCTCCATAAGCCTGCTGCTAAATTTTATGATCATATGTTTTAAGACTATCAGAAGTGGACAAAGCCCACAAGACAAATACTTTGCACACAACCCAGACTCTCCACTATCTTACTTTTATTCCCTTAATCTTTATTGCCTTCACAACTGGCTGACTTAATTTGACCCTTTATGGAATGTTGCTGTTAATCCATATGCTTTAGATACACATTACAGCTGCACTCTAATTCACACAGGTTTCGTGTAACTTGAGCATATTTTATGTGGAAATATTTTAGTAACTGTATGTTCTGTAAAGTAAACCCGTGTTAATACTTGTTAACTACAGAGTTTATGATACCAATAATAATTCCTACAATAAAATGTTTGTTTGTTTTTAAAGAATGTTTATTTGTAAACATATGTATTCACTATATTACTATGAATTTCTTACCTGGCAATAAAACTGATTCTAAGTGAATCCAATTTGCTGGCTCATTCCTAAACTTGTATAACTGTGCCAACTTCTGAAGCGAGCTTTTGGAACAGCCAGTGGGGTTCATATCAGCACAAAGGATGGTTTCCCTCTGCCAGTGAGAACAAGGGGTTCTTTGGAAATCAACTGCATTACAGAGAAGCTGGGTGAATTTTGAGGGTCCTTCCAGGCCTAACCATTCTGTGATTTTATGACTGCCTGTTACATGCAATACAACACAAGATACAGAGGGATTGCCAGCCTTGCAAAGCTTCATATGCCCTGTAAGCCTCCAGGCACCACACACACCTTCTGCCACTTGATCAGTTAATTAATGTTTTGAGGAACAACAACAAAAAGATAAGCATGCCCAAGGGCAGAGGCTGATCCTCATGAATGCTTGGGAGTTTTGCAATGAGCCTCAGACACATCCAGGGATTGCAGCTATCCAGTGAGAGCAAATGAAACACTGATGTATACTGCTTCAAAAATTTTCTTTATTCATTAGAGAAGATCCTGTACACAACACCTGTGTACCAAGTTTGCTGGAAAAGAAAGTCCTTACAGTCCTTGGTAGTGCTAATGGCTCGTAAAGCTGACAGAGCCTTGGTAGAGGATTTGGGTGGCTTCTTTCTTAGCTAAAATGATAATGAATAAATTTCAGAAGAAGAAACAGGGAGTCAGGAAACCCAGCTTCAGAATCCACTTACTGCATGACCTGGTGCAAATTCTTTAGACAGTTTATGAGCCTTTGGAAGCCATGACATATTATCAGAGGGAAAACATCAATTCAAAAGTACTCAGAGTTAGCCTTTTTATACAGTAGAAAAAACTAATTTTCAATATAAACCTTTATGGGTGCCAGGAAATAGCTCATAAAAGCCCCATTTTCTGTTACAGGAGCATTTCCCTTCCTCAGGTACAACTGCAGAAACAACCCCTTTCTGCCATAGGGCTTAGGAGAGACAGAGAGTTCAGTCAGTACCAGGAAAATTCTGGGCAGCCTTGCAATCCACAGGGAAGCCTGGGGAGCCAGTGGAACACTGGCCTAACTTGCAGTAGACAGAACTTCCTGTTACAGCTCCACCACCAGCCCATCTATGCACATGTTTCCAGCAGCAAATTCCTGACTGGAATCACAGAAGGCAAAAGGGCCAACTGCTTTGCTACTCAAGTGTGTCAGTATAGCTTGTGTTCTGTCAGGTACATGAAAACCCCCACTGGAACATGTTTTTGTTTTGCCATATGTTTTTGGTTTTTTTCTCTTATGACAGCCTGACCCCTTTGACACCAGTAGCAAGAACTGCACTGGGCTCCCATCAGCATTTCTTCCATAAAGGTTATTGATCTTAGCACAGATGCACTGACTACAAACAGAAAAGTGCTCTGTCAAGAAAGGATGATGACCCTGTACAGAGCTAAGGAGTATGAAAACCCAGAGGCTTAGAGCCCTTTACCCTGGAAACATATGTTCTCATGACTAAATCTTTAGAGCATGATCCTTAGCTTACACAAACTGAAGATGTGATGGCTTATATAAATAGAGGATCAGGTCTCATGAGATTTCACACTACAAGGTGTCTCCACGACTCACAACTTTAGATTTTAATAGATCTGGGAAAAGATTCATGTTTTGCTCTGTTCTTATAGAATGGTTATTGAATTTTGGGTACTAAATAAATAACTCTAGTCCACAAATCCCTTTTGCACACAATCCCGAGCACTTTATTTAATCCTGGTCTCTATACTTGAATACATGAAGGACTTGCAGTGATAAATATAGTCTTCACTGTAATTATATCATCTTTCTATTTGGCATAGATAATTTTATTTTGCTAAAAACAGTTATGACAGGCAATATTATTGTATTAAACTATATAATCTCATATATCATCTGCTGCTGAAAATGTGATCATAGGATGAGTACAACATTAGCAAAAAGTGAACATTGTTATTTTTATCAGTGGGAAAGTCATACAGCTCTATTTTGAAAAGTGTCTGTAAAAACAATCTTGGAATTCATGCTTCATGCTTTAGACACTTTTAGACTCAAATTTTGCTCAGCCTGCAAGCCAGGTGAGTCCTCATACCTGCCAACTTAATCAGTAACATTAGCATGAAACTAGACCTTTCCTCCCCACCCACGTGCAATAATGAAAGCCAGGACCAAATTAGGGTCCTGGTTATACCCCACATCTGCACAAAAACTGTTGCACAAATGCAACTATGGATGAAGGAAACATTCCTGCAGAAGATGCACCATGAAGAGTTTGACACACCTCATTCAGCTGTGCAGGCTCTATCATGTTAACAAAGCAAGAGAGAGATGTAGTTGTCCCCAGTGATAGCCCTTTGTGACAGCCTGACCCCAGTTCTGGGCATTTCTTCCTATGTCAGAATCTGCCAAATAAACAATCCTGAACAGGCCATGCTCCCTGAAAAGCCATTCCCATCCCACAGCCACTCTCCTAACAAGACAATGGTGTTGTTCAACAGCAAGCTGTTCTCCTTTAAATTTCATTTTTCACCTTCAGGGCTAAGGGACCCATTCAGGGAAGGGGAAGCTTTGGATTCAAACTAACCTGAGGATAAGATCATAACCCCAATCTGTTACTGCTGCTCCCATTTCACATAACAAAAGAATAAGATACAATTTGTACCTAATTTAATGAAGCACTGCTGTACTAAGTCAGGTCCTTCATGGATGCATGAAGAGCCTATGTACATCTCTTTCTCTGCAGGGAACTTGAAGCTAATTTTTCATCCCCAAGCAATCATTCCATGAAAAGTTTTATTTTTCATTAGCAGAGCTAGAATTCAGAGTTAGAATTCAGGTTCTCTGTAATACACTGCTACATACAGTTGCATCTTGTCTATTTAAGTCAACTCTCACTGCCTTCACTTGGCAAATTTTCCTGCATTTACATGGTAAGAGGCATTGTTGCTTATTAATAGGGGTTGATATGCTGGCAGAGTTCATCCTCTGAACCTGCATACCAAGCCTTGTGTGCATCCCTCACAATTAATAAGGCTGGGAGAACAATATGTTATCAAGAGAGAACATCAGGTAGTGTTGCTGCTGTTTAATCTGAGGTTGAGCTACAAACAAGAACTGAAAACCAGTAATAATCACAAGCCTTTCAGTGGTCATTGGCATTGTTTGATAAGGAAACAAGTTCTCCCCAGCAGTAGGTGTGCCAGTGAAACCACTGACACTCCCTGAGCAGAAGCACTTCATTTTTACTGCATGCAGCTGTTGGCCTCAAGATCACCCGCTGGGATTTGGGCTTACACTGACATTTTGATCACAGTAGTTGTTATTAGAGAGACTTTGGCCAACTTCTGTGAGTATATTCCTGGAAGTAATTGATCCCTAGAAGAAAGAGTGCTTCACCTGCTACTTATTTCTTTAAGCAACAGAAACATTGCAGAAACTTGGATAGGGAGTTGGAACTAGATGATCCTTAAGGTGCCTTCCAATCCAAACCTTTTTATGGTTTTTCTGTTATTAATTCTGCTTTTTTTTTCTCTGCCACAGGTGAAGAGAAGCTAGGCTTTGCTTTGTCCTTGCAGGGGTAAGAGAGCTCAAGGATGGCTGCTTTTCTTCCTCTTTTCGAGGCAGAGTTACAAATCAGCAGGAGTTTTTCATACACATACTGCAGGAGACTGCACTGGCTACTGAGCACAGAGGCAGCCTTTTGACTCCCTCATACACTGGGAGTAAAAAAATCATGCAGTTGAAAAACATAAAGGAAGACTGGACTGCTGTGGCGTCAGTACTGGCTTTGCAAGTTGGCAGCTACTTTCCACCACCCCTTTGAAGGTCAGGAGAACTGTGTGGTATTTTCACAACTGGTGCTCTCCAGGGAACTCCTGCAGCCTTCCTGAGCACCCCCTCACACACAGCACCTCACCTGGGCTCTCACCTTCCTTGCCAAAGGAGCAGACTTAGGGAACAACCCTGCTTTGTGCACACCTGCGTGCACAGACACATTTTACATCACTTGAGCTTTGGAGCTTGACTCCCTAAATCATTTTTGTTTGCAATGCCATCAAAAGGTAATAGTGATTTGGAAAATCCACCTAACTGCCTCACTACATTTTAGAGGCTTTATTTCAGTTCTGAAGATGGGGTCTACATCCCTCATTTACTTTACTGCTTTTGAAAATTAAATGCTAAAGAACGTGACATTCCAAAAAAGAGACAGTCTAAAGTTTAGGGCTGAAAAGTGCCCTTTAGAGCTGTAATGTATTTTGCCATTACTGCTTGGGGAATAATACTAAGGATGATAGAGAGCAACTTGACAGTATTCATTAAGGCAGAGACAGCATGTGTATGCTGTGATGCACAGGACTCTGCACAAGTCTCCCTATGCACAGCAAACTGTTCTGGTTTTTATTAACAGTGATTTATGAGTTTGTTTTTGTGGTTGTCTTTTTTTTTTTTTTTTTCCATTCTAAAAGATGAATCTAAAAAGCACAACGCTGAGAGTGCTCATGACAAAGGTGCCCTGTTGAACACAGCAAGTGGCACAACATTGTGCAGCACGACTGTGACAGCAAAGGCCCCGAGCCAGCACTGCTGAGTTAGTGGCAGGATTGTCAGTGTATGAGAACCAAAACCCACAGACAACACACATTCACTCTTTGATATGCAGAACTTTTAGATTCCACTACAAGTGATTTTTCTAAAGCTGACATCAACTAAATGGTATAGAAAAGGAAGTGTTGCAGATACACCACAGGATTGCACAGATCTTCCAGACTGAGTTACAGCTGAGACTGCAGTTCAACAAAATAATGGCTGCAGCATTGTTTGTAGCAAACCAGTTATCCTGCCAGCATCTCATCTCATCTCCCTGGATGTCTCCTACCTTTGACACAGCTCATAATGAGTGGGGAAGACTTCACTCTCAGACTGTTACTTGGCTTCAATGTGCACATTCAAAGTCCTTGTGAAAGACAGCTACTCCAGCCACTAGGATACTGAAGTCTGCATAAATCCAGGTATAAATCTTATCACTTTCTACAAACAGCAGCAAAATACATTGAATTTTGAGTCCCAGATACAATTCCCTTATAAATTTCTGCCTAGCTTCTTCACACCATAGCACTCTTCAGCTTCTTTGACTTTTAGTTAATATTTAGCTGCTTACCTACTGAGATGTTTTTCATGTTTCTACACAAAATGAGCATCACAATAAATACTGGTATTCTACAGGATGTTACTTCACTGTGTAAAATGTATTTTATTATTAAATGATAATTTTATTAGGTGAAATATTCTCCAAAGACAGCAGTATTGGAAGAGAATTAGCAGGAAATTTCCCTATCACCCCCAGATCTACTGATGATCACTGTTCAGTTATTCTTTGGGGCTATACTTTGTTGACAGGTGAGTAATATAAAAATTTACTTTTTTAAAAGATCAGACATACATTATAAAATCTATTCTCCCATTTTAAACATGTTTCCTTTCAAAATAGGAAGGCAATACACATATATTTTGAAAAGAGATTGTGTCTTTATAGACTGTGAGTAAACAGAAGACAGGAGATGCTACAGTTCAGTAAAGAGAAAATATTGAGTGTTTCACCAGCTCAAATCCCATTCCCCATATCTATAATATTCCAGCCACACCACTGTGTAATAATACTTTCTCATACAGGAATACTACAGAGGTTGAAGTGTAGCCAATGCATTTAAACAACTTCAGGGAAAGATAAAGTTGACTTTCTAATAATGATTTCCAGTATGTTCTATTATTTTTGTTCATTCTTCAACTGTGACCTTTGAGGATGGGTCAACCTTCTGGAAAAAAAAAAAAAAGAAAAAAGATAGCTACAAAACTGCATAGCTATTGTGTAAAATATTACAGTAATTAACAGCTGTTACACCTCTTTTCTATTGTTTAATCTGACAACGGGAGAAATATGTATTGCATCCCATATATATTATATATACACATACGAGGAAAGAACAAGCAAAAAAAAAAAGGGAAAAACATGAGAAAGACATCCCAGTGTGCAACTCCTCCTGTTAACACTGTCAGCACCATAGAACACTCCCCAGGGAGCAACTTACCAACACCAGCAGAAGTAAGCTTGCAGTGATATGGTTAAGCAGCCAGAGGACATTACTTCATAAAGATGTACTGTTTTTTCCCTTTCTCCCCTGCACTGCCTCTGGGAATTAGCTGGTTGATTCTGTTTGGCTGGTAAATTTTGTGTTTGTCATTGTCAGAATGGGCATATTCTTATCATCAAATGAAGTAGAGGGAAAAACAGATTAGCAAAAACAAAAAAAAAAAGTCCACTAGATCGAGAGAAAGGTTACAAAACTTCAGAAGTGACTTGGCTGCAGTAAGGAAAAACATATAGGCTTGATAGTGCTGCCTGCTAATAACTAGAGAAGTTTTACACCATCTGCTAATTTCCCCTTTGTCAGCTGCACACATGAGAGACACCATAATAAACAGAGGTATTTTTTCTCCCTTGGAGATCATAAGTCTCCAGAACCTGTGGCATATATGTTCACTTACACCCAAGCTGTTAATATATACAAGTGGGAAGAGAACCAGTATTTTTATCAATGTGGAATAGCAGCTGAGACAGACAACACAACCTCCGCAGAGGGACATATCCATATGTTACACAAGAATAGATGCCAGAAAAATAATAGTGGTTGGGGCTTTTCTTGGAGAAAGGCATTTTAACTAGAGGTCAAAAAATTGCTGTCCATAAAGACTCTGCAAAAACAGACATAGCATGAAATCTTAAGAAAACCCTCAAAACCCAAGACATCTGGCAAGTTCCTGCTTTACATTAAGCCCATACTTCTATTATCCAGTTAGGACATACCCTTGGTTCAGGCAAAAGCCCTGCTATGCATACACTATATTTCTTGATCTTTTCTGTTGCATAGTAAAGGTTTTCGAATTTGCTGCCAATTCAACCCCTGAAGCACAGATGGGAATAAAAAGCATCTTATCTCCTAGCATATGATTCCATATCATGTTTTCTACTATTTTCAAGCTGTACAATCTCTCAAGCTGCATGACATGTCTGTTTCCCTTGGGAGACTATCTCATATACACCCAGAATCCCAATTCCTCTGTGCATATCCCTGTATGTAAGGCTTGAAGTTGTAATACAGAGGATCTCTATGCTCTCACTTCTTTTTGTCTTCTTTCAGCAACAGGAGAATTGTCAGAAAGCTGTTTCATAAGGCTCTCATCCAAAACTTCTGATGAATGGGAATGTTAGCAGGGAAGGAATTTCTGGGGCTTTGCTGGTAAGCAGAGAAAATTTCTCCTGAGCATCCTGATAGAGGTGCAGATTTCTGCCGAGTTCACCCAGTGACATCTTAAATGTGGATGGCTCATTTCTAATGGTAAGGTCTCCAATCCAAAAGATGGCAAGTAGCAGTAGATATCATATCAAGATTTCTTATTCTGGCTTGTGTCATTCTCATAGTAAATTAGGGAAGTGTGAGTTAAATTAGCCTATGTAAAATATGACCCTAATGGAAGAACTTAATGATCAGTAACCTTCTAATAAACCACACAGAGGATTCAGGCAACATTCTCTAAAAATTTGCTTTAGACTATCAAAATACATTTATGTTTCATTGTCTAAGCCAGTGAGGAAAAGTATTGAATTTATATGCAACTCCTGCTAGCTTAAAAAAAAAAAAAGGAAAACAGCACAGGAATCAAAAAGTGTTCACCACATAGCATGGGGGCATGAACTAAACAGGCTGGAGCAATGAGGATACTGCACAGTGTCACAGACACACCTGTATTCTATATGGTGGGTAGGAATGAGAGCATAGACAAACAAGTTTCAGAATAACAGTTCAGGCAGCAGAACTGCAAAACACATGGCTTGGAACTCTAACATTGTGAAAGCTGCCTATGAGTCAAGAAATGCAGACAGGTCAAATAGCAAAATCACATAATCTTCCCACCCTGCTCATATGTAATAAATCCTCAGCAAGAATATTGTGCCAAGCCCGGCCGTAATTATTCCAGAGATACAAGGGTCAGCTGGAAAGTACCAGGGAGGAAAAAAAATCAGTAAGCTTATTATGATCAGTTATTACTTAAACAATCAGTCTGAATAAGCAAAGGTGTAGACAAAACTGTGAGGAAAACAATGGAAAAAACCTGCAGTTGTTTATGCTGCAGAACAGATAACTGAAGAGTGGTATTATGTACAGATTACATATTTTGTAATCGAGCCACTGAAAAGAAGATAAAACCATTCATGTCTAGAATATGGAAAGAGGTCTCATCCTAACCTTCCCTGAGAAGGAAAGGCTCATGAAGAACTTCATCATATTATTCCAGTACTTTAAAGGGTGACTAAAAAGGGATGAATGCTCTCTTCTCACAAGGAGCCACATGGAGAAGACAAGATGCAGCTGGGTGCAAGTTGCATTGGGAGAGAATTCATCTCATTAAAAGAAACTTTTTTTTTTCTTTATTTTTTTTACAGTGAGAACAAACACTGCGGCAACCTTGCCAGGGATGTGGCAGAGTTCCCATCACTGGATTTTCAAGACCTTGATGAACAGGGTGCTGATCATATCATCTAGGCTCCCTTTCTCATTAAAGGTTGGACTAGATGTCCACTCAAGATCCCTTCTGGCCTGGGTTATTCTGAGAGTTTTCAGCTTCTCCACTTATACCACTGGCAGTGCAGGTAAGGAGTGACATATATAAGCATTGAGGCTGACACTGATCCCTTGGTATTTAAAAAACACAGAGGATTATTTTTTAAGAAGAAAAATTATAGTCAGAAAACAACAATAAATCATTTTTTAGATGACATTATTATATCTATGCAAAGAGCTGCCGAAAAGAAGAAAATAACATACACCACTAGAGACAGGAAAAAATCTCTCGTTGGTGTAGCACAATTTAATCAAGTATTAGAAGAAAACCCTTTTGAATGGTGTGGAATGACAAACAATGAAATGCATTATATACAGAGGCTGTGGAGTTTCCATTGCTAAACAATTTTAAAGAAACAGTGAACTGATTCTGTCAAGAATGATTAGCTGTTTTTGAACCCTTCTTGAACAAAGATGGACCAGTCAAAGGCCACTACAGCTCTCCTATTATTTTCTCTTCAAGGCCCAAAGCAAAGATGGGGCAGAGTCTTCTTCCCTAGGAATGAGTTTTTCTCACATCCTTTTATCTGTTAGCAGCAGATGAAAGCTGTAATTAGAAGCATAAAGGTATCTGCTGTTTCCCCCAAATTCAGTGTTGTTACACTGCAATTGCAAATCAGTGCATAATGTTGCCTAGACAGATTTACACAGCAGCTAAAAGCACATATATTCAGACACGCTACAGACTGTCTGGGAACAAAGAATCCTGAAGCACAAACTACTCCAACTGTCTTATTATACATTACCAATATCAACTTCATTTTTACCTTTAACAGTAGCTCTTTCATTGCATGTCCTTCCTGGCAGCCAGCCACAGTTTTTAAAAGGTCAAAATCCTGATCTTCAATATAACATCCCACACAGATGACGTGATCTCAGAGGTAAGGAAAGAACCTGCCTCTGCAAGTCAGCTTAGAGCTACAATCTGAATAAATCCTAACTCTGAATTCCATGAAAGCATTTGAAAGGGCAGAAGAATAGAAAAGGGAGCTAGGACAGGCTTCCAAGAAGCAAGCCAAGTCTTCCAAAAACCACAGGTTCCATTTCCTGGCCTGAAATGGCCTTCCTCCTTTTCATTCAGGATGAAATAGTTCATTTTCTGTGCTATCAGTTCAGTTAAAAAGGAAATTAGTGCTGTTTAAAAGACCAGTTATTTGTATAAAACAACCTGTCATCAGGCTCTCAGTTTCCTGGGACAAATAATCTAGCCCATACTATTTATGGGGAAAAGGTAAGAAAGGAATACATCCCCAACTGCTCCCAGCAGAGTTCATAGGACTGTATGTGCAGTTCTATGATGCACACACAGGGTTAAAGCTCCAAACAGATAAATTCACTGAGAATTTAGGCAATGATATCACCATGACCAGAAGCTAGCCTTAAGATAAATAAATGGGCTTTCACTATTCCCTTCAGGCATTTTCTGTCCCTTGGCACCAAGATGAAATCATAATGCTTTGTAATTACACATAAAAGGGATTTGACATGAGAGCTCTCCAAACAAGCCAAACATCCTGGAAAGTGGAAAAAAACCCAACAAAAAACCCCCAACAACTTGCTTGCATGCTCATTCTCCATAGTTGAGAATAACCATCAAGACAATTTTCTTATTATTAGCAGCTGTTCAGAAATCAGTGCTGGATTCATTAGTTAAATCAGTGGGCTTTCCTAGGGAAAGAAAAAAATTTGGAAAGAGGAGGATTTGAGAATAAATTAGTCAGACTGCAACAATGTCAAAAACATGAAAATCTATAGTTCTGGCATGCAGAAATTACACAAACCCAAGTCCCACTAACAAAAGATAGATTCTAAGCATAACTGAATAACTTAAAATATAATCACACATTTTTTAGTCAGCACAGAGGATAGACTCATCTACAAAACTCCTCTGAGAAAGACTACAGGGATAAGGAAAAAGTATGAGGAAAAAAATAGGAAATGTTATGCACTGCTATGCCTGTAGCTTGAAAACAACTCTAAACTGTAGTTGAGGAAATGTTGCCATCACCCTAAAAAGGACAGAAAGAAAAAGTCTTTCTATTTTCCTTCTACAAGATTATAAGGCATATGAATAAATTCTTTAAAATTACCTGTGTAAGCACTGGTACAAGAGTGCATGTCAATAATATGTTTGAAACTCCTGCTATGGCATTTGTTAGCTGTCCATGTGCTCAGTGGGGAATCCCCTGGGGATTAATTCTGCAAGAATTCACTTTTTTGACCTGGTTTGGAGCTGTGGGCTGCTGTCAATATCAGACTCTCAGCTGCACAGAGGCATTTCTAAAAGCCAGTGACACTCAAAAAAGAGTCTTCTCTCCCCTGTCAGGAAACTCAACGATCCAGGTTATTGGTATTAACCCACTGAAGAGAAAAAGCACTATAAAACAAATGCAAGTTGAATTTATGTCAACAATACAGATGTGCATAGCCTGAAGCCATACTTACAAAGCCTGTACACACTTTTATTGATCAAATAGAAAAACTGTTCAAAAAATTTAATTGCAAGGATCTCACATTTGCAACAGAAAAACCCCAAGCATGTTAATTCTTTTCTCAGTGAGTTTACCATTAGCAAATGAAGACCATGCTAGGAAACTCAAAGTAGCAGAAGCAGTGATTATTTTAATGTTATCTACTGAGGCTGAATTGTTTCCTCCAAGGTATTTTATCATTAGAATGTAAAGCACTTTGGCCTAAATAACAGAAAACTACAGATGTGACTGCAAACATGCATCTAAAAAAAAAGTAATTATCTAGTATAGAACTTTGTATAAGTTTGGGCCACTAATTTTCTACCTGTTCTCAATACTTGCTTTGCTACTGTTTTGCCCTGCTAGTTCTGTTTGTATAGGAATCATTGTCTTCCATTTTGTAAACCCATATCATGGTCTTTATTAGTAAAGTGTGAGGTGTGTTGAAAGAAGGACATTAAAAAGGATTTTTGTTTTAACTTTTCTTGGCGAAGATCCCTCTTCCTTGACAGACAGTGCCAAAGAAATGCCAAATATCTTTTTATTTTGTGCTAGTATCACCATCCACAGGCAACCATACTCTGTAAACATTCTAGACCTGGTTGAATAAAATTATATATAAAATATAAATAACACCCTTACAATTCAGTCTGCAATGTAGAGATAGCTTGCTGATCTCATTAAACTATAGAATAGGTCATTTAGTATTTATAAATGTAAATGTAAAACAATTATTCAGCTATTTCACAGGGAAATTGGTGATTTTTGTTGAATATTGCTTACAATCATAATCTGAGAATTTTGTATCCACAAGCTTGAATACTGAAGAGAAACGAACTGCTAAAGGTATAAATTGGATCAATAGTCTAAAAATCATTGTAAACTCTAGAAGGAACCAGTCAAATCTTCAGCACAGGTAGCAGCAGGATCCCTTCAGAGGGATTAAATTCCAAGGGAGGCAGCATTAAGGCCAAATGTAATCCTGCCAGGTGCTGCCTCCCTGACTGGAGATGCTCTGTCCATGCCTGCCCTCCCTGACACCTGGGGGTCTCTGGGCTGGCAGCTGAGCTTGCTCTGAGCACCTTATGGCTCATGGAACCCGTGGGGATATCCAAATCCAAAGGATAACACCTGAACCTGCTGCACTACCCAGCCCAACACCACAACCTGCTGAGCTCTTTCTGCCCCAGTTGCTCTGCCCAATACTGACTCTGTAGCAAGTTTCTTCTCTAGCAGTAACAGTTCTCACCTCAACAGAAAGAGGAATTACCTAAAATCGTTTATTCTGTAGCCTAACAACAACATACTATCTGTTGCTGTTTTAGTTTTATTCATTATTTACATAAATATATATATTTATGTTCTAAAGTGGCATATAGTAGAAAATCCTAGCATGCAGATTAAGTTCTTAATTTTTAATGTGCCATTTCCCTTTTCCAATGCACTCTTATCTCCCAAGCAAATGAAGTTACCAAGTTGTAGGATAGTTGCAGACTCATTATAAAATATTTTTAAAATATTTTCCCTTTTATTTTTTATAAAATGCAATTCCTTAAACATTCTGAAAAGGTAAAACAAAACAACAAAAAACCCCAAAGGGAAAGCAAGTGTCTGACTGAAAAAGTAGACAGCAAAGTGAAGAATTTTTTCCAAGCTCTAGCAATAGCTCATGCCAGTTTTTGGAACAAAACAGTCACTGGTAGCAAGTGGTAGCAAGCAACTGAAAGGCCTGAGCAACTTAAGGTGACTTGGGATCCCTTAGTAGATCTTGATAGATGTTCATAATTTGTTAACATTTTGTTCCTGTTTCTATATAATTTTCAATTTGTATGAATTTTTTATTTTGGTAGTAGAAATTCAATCTAAACAAATTCATTTTCAGATTGGAAGTGCAAACTTTACTTCTTTAATGGAGAAAATTGTCACTATAATATTCATTATTCTCTTCATTCTCTGTTAAACTGCTGCATAGTAAGGGGTTTATTGCTAAAAAATATGTAAGGAAGGGAGTTTCATTTCAGCATGAGATTTTTTTTAAATTGTTTTTTGGCAACTGAACTGAAAGAAAACCTGTAGCCTACTGCTGGAGGAAGCTCCCTCAACTGAAAGTCACGAAATCATGTTCACTCAGGTCATTAAAAAAATTGTTTGCTTTTCCTCTCTAACTAATGATGAAGATAAACAGCTTGTTTTAACAATCCCCTAAGAATGACTTAGAGCCATCTGTGTCTTGTGAGCTTTTGGATAAGAGATTCCTCTTGATTTCAGCATTGGTTCTATGTTTTAAAACGATGAAAGATTGCCTTTAAAAACCTGTTTTCACTTCCATGCTTTATCCATAGATGAGCTCTTCATGATTTTCTCTCCATACTTTAGTTTTCTCTAAGTGACTTTGTGCACCTTGCATGCACCTCCAGCTTTGCAAGCAGTGCCAGAATACAAGTGGAAAAAACATGATCTCCAGTTAATGGAAATTTGCAATGAAGACAGATATTTCATAAATGTCTAAAAAGATGGATAGCAAGTCAGATAGAATTTTTTAAAAAATAGGCAGTATCAATCTACATAATATCATTCCCTGTCAAGGAATGGGTGATCTTAAGTGTGTGTAAACAGCAATATTATTCATGGTTACACCACAGTGTAATTGCTTGCTGGATTTGAATGAGATTTCTCTGAATACAAATGAAGAGACTAAGTGAAGATAAAGGAAGCATCTGAAGCTAGAAACAAAAAACCCTAAAATTAAAATGATGAAGTCAGATGCACTTCCTTTTATTGTGTGTATGAATACGAGTGATTATTAAACCAGCATATTTATAACAGTAGCCAGAGTGGAGCACAATGCAGGGAGGAAAGAGTTTCCCAGTTCCATTCTGCCAGCCTTGACACCCAGAGTTACTGCCAGTGGAACCCTAAGCGTCTTTTAAACAGAGGCTTGAAATTGCATCAAACCGTATCAGAAAAACTGGTGATTTTTAGGACGATAAATGATTGCAGAACCCTCACAAATCCATATCCCTTTGTGCCAAGGGAAATCTAATAGCGAGGTCACTGGTGCTAAGAGGCATCAACCAGGCCTGCCACATCTTCAGCATGTTGATTATCAACTGAAAATTATAACAAGGAACAGAAGGCAATTTAATCTGCCATTGTCAGTGTGTTGCCGTGACTTGGAGCAAACCCAAGTGAGCAACAACATTCAATGTGCAATTCCCTGGTGCCAGAGCCAGAGGATCAGGCCTAAACCCTGTGAGATATCAGCTGCTGAAAATGCCAAATACCAATAGGTGGTGTAATCAACCTGAACTGCAGCCCTGTGTCAGACTGGGACTGATCCAGCACACTGGCATGGCAGGAACAGGACAGAGCTGAGCGCAGGGAACACGGCCTGGGCAGCTTGGGGTGAGGGGGAACCTGTGCCCCAGCAGCCAGAGCAGAGGGGAGCAAACAGCACCAACAAAAACAGACCACAGAGGAGGCTGTCTCCTTCCAAATAGGCATCTCTGTATGCAGCAGGCAGAGTTTGGATTCCTGGGCCAGCCCAGGCTGCCTGCCTCCAGCACGGCCATTAGGACAATGTTAATAACAAAAGACAGCAGCTAAGTCTAAGGTGCAGGAGCCAGAAGGATTTTACTTCATCCCTGGAAAACTATACCAGAATCTGCAGTGCAGGCCCAAATAGTTGATGGATATATTGGCAACCTTATCAGTCTACATCACAGTCACATTTCTAGACATTAGCTGAGCTGGATACAGTTTTCCCTCTACTCTCCCACCTCCACCAGACAAAGAGCAGAATCCAGATTTTAAGAAAAGGCAGACTTCAACATTTGCCTATGAAATATAATTGCTTATGATTCAATATGTTGGAAAACTTCTAAAATAATTTTGAAATATTTCTGATACAGGCATTTAAACTTTTAGAAGTATTTTAATTTTCTAAATTTAAAAATGAAAATTTATCGTATGATAAAATTAGTTGTTCCTTTCTCTGCTCAATTGAGACTGATGAATCTGAAATTTAAAAAAAAAAACCTTAAGTTGAACAATTATTCTTAAACAGCATTTCCCCATGAATGTTCTGTTTTGATATCCTGGCAACATTTGGCTATAGCTTTTTCTTGATAAATGTACAATTAACTCTAGCTCCTGACACAACAATATTAATATCTGAACCTGTCTCCACAGGCACACTTAGTACCTGAGCAGGGTACTCATTTCATAAAGAGTAAAGCAGCTCATACCCATCCAGCCCTCTTTCAACCCTTCTGAAATACAAAAAAACTTTTCAGAAGAATCAAAGAATTTTAAAAGTTTTCATTTACAGTACAATACATAAAGGGCTCAACTTAAAATTTTGTTTTGCCAATGTTCTAACTCCAGCTGTAGTTATTTCCCTGTTTATTTGTATGGCAATCTGCTTCACACTGTTAGATGTCAACTGAGGTGACATTTTTTATTATTTAAAACTCCCTCTGCAATGACAAAGATACTTATTTAGAAGATTCTGAGAACCTGTTTCACAAGATGCTCAAATATAATGGGGGAAAAGGAAGCCAAAGACTTTTTACATCAATATTTGCAGGAATTATTCAGTGTATTTCAGACTCTATCTTACCATTTTGATCACACCAGATTAGTTGCATAATGTCATCTTCCAAAAATATAAATACAGCTACAATTGGAGCTTAAAAACATCTGAGATCAGTAAAAGAAAAGAAAGGAATTGACACCAATCTTACGGAGCAAAGTCACAATTTTGGCATTTCAATGCTTTCAAAACTTGCTGTGCTTGAAAAAAAAATTTATGGCAGATGGGATTCCCAAACTTAGTTTTCAAATGCTGAAGTTAATTTTAATTTTATTCACTCAAATGCTAAATCTTGGACAAACATTGTTAAAAAGATTAAATCAAATCAGGCATAAAAATTTCAACAGAAACACCTGTGCCATCTAGAGTACTAACGTTTGAATGAATGCATCCAGAGTAAAACCTATTAAAGCATTATAGATGGCAAATGTTTAACCAAGGAGATAATCCAGAAGCAGTCCAACAGAAAGCCAGGGTCAAAGAGAAAAAGCACTTGAATAGAAAAATAAGCATAATACAGGATCACCCTGAATCCTGTCTGTCATAATGGGTAAAAATCTCAGAAGTAGGAGCCAATCTGAGAACAGAAACAGAACAGGTAAAATGAACTTGTACTCCCCTGGCTTCCAGCAGTTTGCAGTTCAGGCTCTTCTGAGCCAGGTATGGCTTCTTCCTATTAAAAGATCCCCACTGGATTATTTTTCCTTCATTATATTTCCCAGTCACTTTTTAAACATGTAAAGTTTTAGAACCCTCAATACCCTCAGATAAACATTCTCTACCATTTTATATTGTATGAAGAACAAGCTCCTTTGCATCTAGCTCCTGTTAATTCCATTTGATGCCCTCTGATTATTTTTAGAAGATCAGTTGGATCAGGCTAAAATGAAGCAGTGAACCCAAGATTAACTATACTTCAGTTTTACATACATTTATTCATGTGTTATCCTAACATTTAACAGTCAGTAAGTGAAAATTTGTGGATTTTGTAGGGTAATTTAATTAAAGCTTCAGGTTACAGAAAGAGGAGTAAACACTAGTAGAGAACTGCTGAAGAAAGCCATAGAGAAATGGAGACAGACAGGGCCATGCTGGCTCCTAAACTGCTCCTGTAGGATCCTAGACCAGCACTTTTCCTGTCATGGCTTGCAGATATCGTAGGGTGCTTCTACAGCCTCAGAAAGAGTTAATTAAGAGCAGCAAGTCTCATCAAGAGTTTTAAATCTATTATGCAAGAGGTCCTTTTCTCTTACAAAATCTAACCTACAACTTGAAAAAGACTAAAAACCATATTGCAGTCAAAGCAGAGCAGACAACTGTGTAGAGGAAATAGACAATGATCTGTTGAGCTACTGGGCACTAATGAAAAATATTGTTCACCATTGTTTTAAAATAATCAGAATAGCTAAAATATGTTTTTTTTTTTAAAAGGAGTCAAACAAATCAGGCTGCACAATGGATCTTCCCCAATGTCAGGAAACTCACAGAGCTGGTAATGATTTCCTCTTCATTTTGCTGCAGGTCCCCTTCTGCTCTAACAGATGGTCAGCCCCTGGACAGTATTTGAAAACCAATGTGAATTTAAGCTTCAAAGCAAGGTATGCAGAGCAAGAGAAACAAGTTTAAGGCAAAGGGTATTGCCAGTTCCACTGGATAACTTCCTTAACTTCACCATTACAAGCAGAGTCACGTGGTTCTTTTAGAAGAGCTTCTTTTGCAAAGCAACACTAACATGAATGAAAGAAGAAATAAGAATATCCGAGTCAATCTTAAGATAATCACCTTTTAAAGAGCTTCAGGATATTTAAACCATTAAGATAAATTTTATCATTTTTCATTAAAAATAAAAATCTAATGTCATTGTTTCCAAGGATCTCTGATGGGAATGGGAGCTTGGCAGTAGTTCTATAGCTGTTAGCCAAATCGTCAGGCATAGAACGTGTCTTTAATAAAGGATAAATGGCAACAGATTTAAAGTCAGCAGGTATGTAACCTGGGGACAGAGAGGCATTAACTAAATCAGTAAAGGCAGGCAGAAGCTCAAGAGGAAAAACCTAAACAAGAATTTGGAAAGCACTGATAAGACTTGATTTTCTATCTGCATAGCTTTTGCCTCCAGCAATTCAGCCCTTGAGATGCACAAAAGCTGTGAAACGAGCTATCAGAACCCTTGTCAATCTCTGGCCAAGGTCTACAGTGGTGAAAAGGTACTTCTAAGGCCTGCAGGAAAATAATGGGATTAATCTATGATGTGTGTTTATCAGTAACTAACTGTAGATTTGATTATTGCAGCAAAGAAGCTTAAACAGAAGGGGGAGAGTGATAATGGATCAGTTAAGGATTATAATTCTTACTCTCTTTCAAAGACCATTTTATTGTTTCAATTGCATTTGCTAATTTGCATGTTACTGGAGACTTTCTGTGTTATGGGGAAAAGGGAGACAATTCAGCAAATTGTTTATTGAAACCATATCAGGTGGTGCTGTTCTTAATTCCAAGTTCAGGGGCTTGAACGTTCCACTGGCAGAGGTACACATTTAACCCTAGAGATGCCTGTTCCTCTTTGAGGAAGATGCAATACGCAATGAGGGAATAATAGCCTAGACTCAAAAGAAATTTGATAGTTGTACATTTTATTAAAATTTTAGTAAAAAGAAATTTGAAGTCTTAGGAGTACACAAAGTGTATAAACACATAAATGTGTATATATAGATATATATAGAAATAACATTTATGCACTTTGTGTGGAAACAACTTGTTTTACCTGTGGAAATAATATTTAAAATCCACCAAACAAAAACATTAGAGAAAAAGATTATAAAACAGCAGCTGAAAATGCAGTCTGGTTTTCAAAGGGTCGTTATATTATATTTCTTTGATTACCAGTAATAGATAAAATACGCAGCCAGTTTTCAAAACATTGTGTCTGATGTTGTCAGGAGGTGACCATGTCCTAATCTGCATTCTTAGTGTAATGAAGCCAGTCCAGATCTATAATTGATAATGGGGTCCTGTTCCCTGTTTCTTTTGAAGAGCTGGAACAGGGTGTAATGGGCAGAGCAGCAAAGGAAAGAGCTGAGTGGCTACTGCAACCACCTCAAGATACCAGAAACAGATGACAGATTTCCACAAGGAACATTTTCTAAGATGTTTGCAGCTGTTAAATGACAGATATTTTCCATTTGCTTCTCCTTATCTTAATGTGTAGCCAAAAGAGGATTCCTTTCAGTGTGTCACTTTTCTATAAAGCCCTCAAACTGAGGGAGAAATTCAGTGCTTCCTTCCTAAATGTCATATGTGCAAAAGCAGCACAGTTATTTAATTTCTTTATAAAATATTTTCCATTTCATAACTTCCCTCCCCTCCCCCCCCCCCCCCCCCCCCCCCGATTAACACAAGCAGAATTTACATAAAAAGTGGTGTTTGGAAAGGTATTTCAAATTATCTGCACTGCACTGAAAACCCAGCAGAATAATGACGTTCTCTTAGTTAGGCTTTGATTCCAGGAGTCTTAAAAGAGCTTTCTCACCAGTAGAAACCTTCTATTAGTGAAGAGTTTACCTAGAGAAAACTAGATCAAAACAATTCCAAGTGCTAATTATGTTCTGCATATGAAGGTGCTCCACCTTCATAAGCACAAATAATGAACAGACAGATTTTTTAATAAACAACTTCTCTAACAGGAAATTAGAAAGGTACACCTTCTACTGAAGAGAAAATAGCAGCAGGGGTCCTTTTTAGTTCAGTGAAAACAATGAAGCAGTTTAGTCAGAATGGAAGGACAGATCACTTACAGTGGACTTGTGCATTAGTGACATAACTAATCTGCATAAGCTTGGACAGATCTCTCTAGAGCCCTAGTCAGAGGAAACAAGATGTGACAAAATGGAAGGGCTGCAAAGGAAAAAACTGAAAAGATTTGTGAAAAAGCTCAGTACTCCTGCAGCAAACTAATCAATCACCCTGTAAGTACGTGATCAACACACATGGGAATTCCCAGTGCAATAATAATAACAACAGGTAGATAAATTGTGTGATGCTATTTTGCTAGTTCTGCTGCTATCAGTGGGAAGCAGCCATTCATTCTGGGGATGACAGATATACCCTCTGGCCATCATCACTAATTAAATCCCTATCTTTCCTATTCCATTTTCCCCCCAGATATAGATGCGATCAAAGATAGAACAATATAAGGAAGGAACAGGAAACTAGATTTAGGTAATAATTTTAAAAGCAAAATGAGATAGTCTGAGGTATTACTCACTCCCCCTGGAAAACAAAGCATGCTTCTGGCAGGAAGGCAGGTGCAGCAGAGTGTGAGGTGATGTGTGTATGACCATAATGTTGTAATCAAAATATTGTGCCTCTCACAACTCCTAAAACTGTTGGAAAAACACAGAGCACACCTGTGTGCTTACCACACAAATGGGGATAGTTGGATATGCTCATGTTTTCTATGTGGCTACAGCACCTGATGTCATCTACCTGGACTTGTGCCAAGCATTTGTCACTGTCCCCAGTGACAGCTTTGTCTCTGGAGTGGACAGACATGGATTTGGTGTGGGGGGTCACTTAGATAAGGAAGTGGCTGGATAGTCTCACTCTGAGTTGAGGGCAGCAGCTCAATGTCCAAGGGCAGGGCAGGGACAGGCAGCATTTCTCAGGGATCAGCCCCAGGGCTGTGTGACATCTCTGTTGGTGACACAGACAGTGCACCCTCAGGGGAAGGTGTCAGAAGGAAAAGTTGGAAGGGCTTGGAACAAGATAATTTTTAAGTTCCCTTCCTACCTAAACCATTCTATGAACCAGGAGTTGTGGCATTTCTCTATGATTTACTCAGTTTTTTGGAAGATGCTTCAGATTTTACCTCCTTATTAATAAACTCTGCCAAACCAGTGGCTCAGCAGATCTTTGTGTCAGGGTCCAACAGGGAGTCTGTCCATCATGAGGGCAATCTGTTTGCTTCAGCCTCATGGGTCTGATCCACTACAATTAGTGAGGCTTCAAGGAAAAGGGGCAGTCTTCAACTCCTGCAGCATTTTATAATGACTCATTATCTGCCATAAACTGCAATACTACATCTTATGCTTTAATATGAAGATTTATCTTGCTGCCTACTCCTTTGAGGAAGAGAATGATGGCTTCTATCCATGCTTACCCCATTTTTTTCTTTACAAACAAAATAAAGAAAAACATGGAAAAGCTCCTCACTGCACAAGCATGCAAAGTGTAGAAAATTAATATGAGGAACCAGAGGTCCAAATTAAAAGTGGGACTGCAGATCACCAATGCAACTTAAAAAGGAAAATAAAAAATTCAGTTCTCAGGGAGTAATTGAATCCCACACTTTAGTCATTTTAACTAGCTACCTGATGTCCTGGCACACTTTATTGGGCTAGATCCTGGAGCCCAGATTTAGCAGAATACAATTCCTTGAGCTCAAGCAAAAGGTAGAAGGCACATTCTAACTGCAAATGCTTGTTGCTGTGCTGGGTGCCAAAAAGCAGGGTCTGAATAATATGGAAAGGCCTTCCTTACACAACAGCCCTCTGACTGCAGCTCTTTGATCAGTCATCTCTTTCTCTGCTCATTCTCTAAGTACTGACATATCCTTGGAGGAATTTTGCAGCCTAAGACATTACTGCCCCAAGCTGTCAACCTCGACCTTCCACAGAGGTCATTCACAAGCACAGCTTAACAGGAGATGCCAGGCTGTCACCAGAGAGGCGAGATGTGACACACCCCTGCCCTGCCAGCGCTGGCACAGGCACATTAACCCACGGCACAGCAGATGGGGCACCCTGCCAGAAACTGCTGCAGCTACATTGCTCAGAGCATCTCTGCATTCTGAACAGCAGCCTTGTCACAAAAGGGGATTTCAAGCATTTTAGCTTCAGTACAGCAAGTTATTATACCTATGAGCAACATGGCTGAAATGAGAGTGACTGCACATATATAGAAAAGAAGATACTTGCTTAAGTACTTTGCCGAATTGGGGTTTTAAACTTTCCATATTGGTGTTTCTGCAACAAATAATGAAAAAAAGCTAGAACATACCAGCACAGCTCCCCTGGGAGCCAGCATTAACTGCAACAATCATGGAGTTGACATACGGTCTGTGTTTCTAACGAGACATGCCAACTAAACAGAGAATAAAGGGATACAAACCCTGACACTTCCAGATACAAAATAATCATTCTCAGGACTGAAAGCAGTATTATCCTGAGAGCAGAACACCCAATGGGTCTCAAGAGATGTCTGGTATTTGATGACAAGCTGTGGCCATGGCACACATGAACATCAGGTCTGACCCTCTACAGCAGATCCTGTGTTCTGTTTCTTTAAGGGACATGTTTAATAATGGCTTCATAATCCCTAGTAAAGTGATTAATGCTGAAGGAGCTCAGACTGCTGAAAGACAGAAGGTTTGTCTAGGTGCAGCTATTAGTCATCACCCTTTGTTAACATGGTGCAACACTCCCAGGGCATTAATGCTCAGGAAAACAGGGCTCAGGAGCTGGCCAAAGACATTCCTGCAGGACACTGGCACAGGAAACCATCCCAGACTCAATTCCCTGCTGCAAGAGAATACATTCTGGTATTTCCAGGAGTAGCTACAATACCAATAGATTTTAAGACATCCATTTAGTATTTTTTATTACCCTGCAGTGACAGCAGCAATAATTAATTCTGAAAGAAATAATGCCTGAGGAGCTGTAAAACTACACTGAGGTTTCACTGATCCTCAGTATGCATGTTATGATACATATCTATATAGGTACATATCTATGCATATATTCAAAAAGATATCAATCTGCAATGCAGATTTCAGAAAATGCAGAACTGAAAGACAAATTAAAGTGCACCTACATTTACTCCCATCCTGAAAGAAGTAAAATGTAAACATATTATTAAAGGATGGATTAGCATGTCTAATTCCATGGAAATTAGAATATAGATAAAAATTTAAAACTGTAATTAAAAGAATGAAGAGAGAACATTAATAGGATGAATTATACACTCTAGTGCAAAATGGTATGTAAAATTGTAGGCCTGTTTTCAAAATTAGGAAGTGAGGAAAAAAACCCCAGTCTGTTCCTGGGAAAAGATTGGTAATAAGCAGTTAAGAGTTATCATACAAGAACTGTTGATAGGTTCTAAAACTTGCTAGATGTCTTTATTATTCACAGATATGCAGAAGGTGGTTTTTCATTCTGTGTTTTACAAAAAGAATGAAAGGGAGTAAATTTTTTGTTACAAATTCTGTTGAATAGATTGAAAATTATGGTTTTTGTAGTTCCCTGGCTACAGATTAAAACCACAGCTTTATATTACCCATTTTACTCAAAGCCTCTCAGAGAATTTCCATCTCTAACTATAAAAGAAAACAGTTTTCAGTTTCAAGTTAGAGGTACAGATATTTCTCTGTTTCTTCATGTATTACTTTTTGGCTGAATTTCAATTTCAGTTTAGAGTATGATAAAATATTGTCATGTTATAGAATAGTTTGGTTAAGAGCTGTCCAAATCAATCAATAGTGAATTAAAAAATATCAAAGGCTTTTCTGTTCCTGATGCTGAGGTAGAAGGGCACTTCCTGGAGCAGAATCATCAGCTACAGTTCTAAAATAATGAAATCTTTTTGTCTTAAACTGATGTATAAACTCATTTCCATGGTAACTTTATTTGCCATTCCACAAAGCTCTAGCCCCAGAATTTCTCTGTTGTACCCAACATGTAATGATAATCTGCCTCTGAAGTCACTGTACATGAGTTGCAAGAGTTGTATTTTGTGTATTTACAGGTCCAAGACCTATGGGAAGATTTATATCCTCTCGACTTTGCAATTCCCTTCTTACTTCAGTTTTGTTTCTCTGCTGATTGCTTTTAATCAAGATTTCTTTTTTAACTAAACACAGACATGTATTCAAGTGATTCCCACAGTAATTGAACTCTCTGCAATACAATAAAATTCCTTCTGTGTGTCAGGTCGGTTTTCTTGCTGCTGAGCAAAGAAAACAGGTTTTGATCATTATCTAGTTAACTCCATTTAACTCCAGCTAAAAGATCACCTTGCTCATATATAGACAGGTATATTCACAGCTATGTTTACAATCTCAGTTTTGGAATCACTTTTGGGAATCATCCGAAAATACAAACCCATCAGAAATGCACGTGTGCTTACAAACCAAACCCACAGCCACACAATGGGAGGTAGGAAACAAGGATGATTTCAACCACTGCAGCCAAACCATATTCACCTGCAATGCTCAGGAAGCAGAGGCCATTATGTTTGGATAACTATTTACTTTATGAAGAAAAAATGACTGCTTTACTGTACAAACTAAAAATACAGTGTTTGGTTTATTTTTTTAACCCACTGAAGGAATAATTTCTGGTATTTTTTTATTGTTTACTACTTTGTTCCTAATAGATTTTTCTAGCAATAACAGTTTACATGGATGATTCACAAACAGATTTCAAAGATGAAATACAGGAGATACCTCATAATTTAGAAGTCATAACTAGATCCCATCAACTAGAATTGAAGTTTTTATCACTGAATGTTCACTGTTCTCCAAGGCACATTATTTAAGCAGCAATTTCCTAGGTACAACTTCTTCCAGCAGACTGTGGAAACCACAGTTTGTGAGCCTAAAACTCAAGTAATTGTTGCTAGGTGTAGGACAGCTTTGGGTGAGGTGTGGTGACACGCAGCCCAGTGGCGGTGCGACCCTCCGGGACAGCCCCAGGGTGCGAGCGCAGCTCCGGGCTGGGCAGCGCGCAGCGCCCGCGCCGGGAGCGGCATTGCCGGGCCGAGACTCGGCACAGGAGCTGCAGCATCAAAGCTGTGCCTTGGGCCAAGACCCATGAACCCATTTCATGGATGACTGGAGCCAAACTTTGATGCAGAAGTGACTCATTAACTCAGTCTCCCTGTGGCACTAGGATTTGTAAACCACCTCATATACACTGCAGGATAATTCAGGATGGGAGCTGGAGAGGATCTAGTCCAGTTTCCTGTTCCAGACTTCCTTTGCTCCTCTTTCCACACCTTATATAAATATATATATGTAACATACAAACACATTTCATAACCATATGTTTAAGCAAAAACCAAGTCAAAAAGGAGATTACATTCAAGGACACTATTTTGCTCTGAGTTAGGGAAAAAGCAAAATCTGCTGTCTTATGTAAAAGAATAAAACAACCAAATCTCTGAGGCAAAATAACAAGGAGAATAAAGCATTAACTTTAAAGCCATGTTGGCATTTCAGCTAGCAATAAAAGTCCACATAAGAGTTAACATTAAAAATCAAAACGAAATAAATATGCTCTCTAATGAACTAATATACGTGGGTAAGGTAACATCTGCTACTTTGTTTATAACAAATGTGTCAAACATTAGATATGCCAGCACTCATGCACATGTTCTGATGGAAGTTGGAGAATTTGCTTTATTTGCCCAGCAGAAAATGGAAGATTTTAGGTCATGGCAAAGTGTGATAATCAATCATAATACCACATTTACTTATTATTGAAGTACTTCTATATGAAAATACAGTATTAAAATATGCAAGTATGCTAAGATGTAGAGTATTAAAATTGCTGTGCCTGTAGCATATTCCAAGGTTATTGAAAGCTGTTTGGTGGCAGGAGGATGAGGAGATCACAGGCACTAAAAATTGCTGTTTAGAAAGTTTCTTGTACCAGCTCTGAATATTACCTGGAAGAGGTGATTTCCACTCATCACTATTCTCACTTCTTGGGAACTTGACCCTCCACAGCTTTACTGACAGTCTTTTCAAGTTAATATTGGAAATGCCTACAAGCTCCCAGTCATTACTGTACTTCAGTTCAGCTTCTTCAGGGAATTTTGTAATCAGTGGTGTTTTCAGAACACCAAATAAAAATTTTTCTGACAAAATATACCTGAGGAAAGATTAGTCAAATTATTTCAAATATGCTGACAGTACTAGAATACATACTTTCCTCTACATCTAAGCTGCACATGGAAATTATTTTACTATGAAAATATGTTCTTATTAAGGTTTAACTATTTTTTTATTTTCCAAGCCCTATTTTGACACCAGAAAATAACAGTGATAGTCCAGATAAAACATTACTTCAATTTGACTTAGTATATACATTATTTTATGTTTTTAATTATTATTACATATTACAGTGGTTATAAATGCATTACCCTTCTTTTTCCTCATACTTCCCCTACATGATGCTTTTAGTACTTAAATCCTCCACTTTTTCTTCCTTTTAACTTCAAGATTTCTGACAGTGCAATGGGATGTAACAGAGCACCACATTCCTTCCCCTGTCCTGCTAATTTGACAGGAGTACCCTGTGAGCTGTACCTTCTGTATAAGTACATCCCTATTGTAAAAGTTTTTCTTCATTTTCTGAGTATTTTCAGATATGAACAAATCTTTCATTTTAAATATTTGGGTTTGGAAGGTTTGCTCATTTCTTCTGAGTTTTGTTTGTGTTCATTGGAACTTCCCATATGATTCTCAGGAACCATCACCAACTTTAATTTTTTTTAATGTCAATACATATATTAGAGGATGGTTTCTGAATTCTTTCACATATTCACTACCAAGGTCAGCAAACAGGAGTTAAAGGGACAAGGCTAAGTTTCACAAATATCAGAATAGTTTGATGAGTCTTTGAAAATGCAGGTGGAATGGCTGTCCAGCTGTCACCTTCCCTCTATTTCTGCAAAACAAACTGGAAACTCATTTCTAAAATTTTTTTCAGCCCTGCAGATCACATACAGACAAGACTTGGTTCACAAACTATTTCAAAGGAGAAACACAACATGTCTCACACATCCTACATGCAAACACTGCATCAACACTTGAGAAAGCTACCAGAAAGTTGCTCAAAAGTTTACGTGATATCATTTAACATATTTATTTACATGTTAAAATGAAATTGTAGTGCTGTGAATCATCTATAAGATGTAATTTGAAAATACTAGAACTGAATTAATTAAAAGATTACTGCATATAGTGAAAATGAGATAATAAATAGTACTTTTATAGTCATATGTTATAGTTTTAGAAATTATCCACTAATTCTCCTCCCTCAACCTGAAAAGCAGACTATCAATGAGAAAATTGTAGGAGTGATAGACTATGGCTTCAAAACAATTATCTAACTATAGATGTCAGCACAGACTCTCATTATTATTATAAAAACATTCAAAAAGACATTTTAAGCTGTGATTCAGAAAAATTCTCTGATATTCAGCATATAATTTCATGGGTCCTGAATGTTTAATGGGGACACCTTTTCCAATCCTTTGCTGCATTTTCACTTAAAATTCTCAGCATAACATGCCTAACCCATATTTTCTGTCAATGTCTCCATCAATATCCGATAGGCTTGGGTGATCTGCAGCTGGTTGGCCAAACAAGTTTTAATTGCCATATGGCAGAAACAGAAATTCTCTGGTTTATGCCAGGGCTGCTGTGTTAAAATAATTTTTAGACTCACTTCGAATATAATTTGAAAGAATGAAAAAATATTAAAGCCCTGTGGGGAACATCCATGTTCGTATCTACTGAATTATTTCATAAAACCTGGAGGGGATGGAGGGGTGGAACTCAGGTTGTCACTGGAATGAATGATTCTTGAACAATTCTGAGGACACTTGCAAATAATGCAATACACTGGACTGCAGGGAGGACTGTATTTGTTTCATTTGTACTGCCTCAGCTCACAGGTGTATCTGGCATTGTAACTGCAGATTCAACACAGACACTAAAGTTTACTCCAACACAACGCTTGTGAAATGTTAGGTAAAAACATACAGAAGAAAATATGCATAGAAGCACATCACAGCCTCAACTGGCAGTCAAGTCTGGCAGAAGTCTATCACCTAGTGACAGCTTCCTTTTCTCTCAGCTGTTAGGATGGTATAAAGAGAAATGAGAAAAACTTCCTAGGCTTCATTACTGTAGGAAGAAAATGGTTCCCAACAGAAAAACGATCAGCACATTCAAGCATTTTGGTATAATGATCAAAAATTCAAACACTTTACAATGTTTTGAGGCTGTTCAAGTCAGTTGTCCATATTTGATTGAAAAACAAACTTGCTGATATAGACAAAAACCCACTCAGTATTAGAGACAGAGATTATTTACTGGAAGTGTAAAAGAAAGGACTGAAATCTAACACCTACCTCTTAATCAACCACTGCCAGATTAGAGGAAGGGAGATTTATCTGGTGTAAAAGGATTGTAATTGCAGCATCCTCCTTTGAGTTAGGTGTTTTTGTCCCTAAAAGTCGTGCTTGGCTATCTTAGTCACTGGGTATTTGGGAACACTGCAGATGTCAAAAGAAAATATCACTGGTAGGAACACCATAGGCAGCATATGAACAGCATTACTTGGAGGTAACACGCACAGTGGGAAATCTTAACTCAACTATGGGAATCAGAACTCTGCAAAGACTTGAGAAATGAATCACTCTTTTCAATGCTTTCTCTTGTCTAGGAAAAAAAAAAACACCCTCATATCTCTGTTCTTTGTGGTTTAATTTTTCTTTTGTTTATTTCCACTTGCTGATGCAACTGGAAAAACAACACAGACCAGTGGCTGAACACCTTCACTGTAGAGTGTTTGCTAAGTAAGGAAACCAGAACCAAGAAGCCCCTGTCTGACCAGTTAGCAGGTAACACCTTCTGGTAGGAGATGCCCTTACAAGAGATCTGGTGGCTTTTATAAACCAGCCAGGCAGCTGCACACTGTGGGCCCATTAAGACCGTATAATGATGTTTAGTGAGCTAAAGTATGGAGAGCTCAAGATTGTTTTGAATTTATTTCCAACATCAGATGGGTGAAACAAGCCAAAAAGGGAAAAAGATTACACAGAACACAGTGGGTTTGTTGTTTAATTCATGAAGTAATTCCTTCTAAGAAAAAACATGTAAGCACTGAATAAGTCAGTTCTCTTCTTGGTCTTGTAATGACTGAAATCTAGTGTGGAAAAACTAGTATGAACTCTAGCCTGCCATATAGTGATGTAAACAGTCTGCAGGTGTAAAAGCTTCTGAAAGGTTTCTATTTGAAGCTTACAGTTCAGATAACCTCTCAAAACAAAGGGCTTTGGAAAATACTTTTTCAAAAGGAATTTCTCACTTGGGAAAAGGGCAAACATTTTCACAAAATAAAGTGAAGTAGAACTGCTGTGAGATAACAGAGTCTACAAAGATTCAGTTATTAGTCACTGGTTTGAGCAAATCCTTGCTTAAAAAACCCAATGTCTCCACACATTTCATTACTCATAGGGACATTGTGAGGACACTTTGGGACTGATACTCAAAAACACATTTCCAGTTTGTAGTTCAATCTAAGTGAGATTTCTGTACACTGGGAGTGATTTCAGTTGTTACTGACTACCCACACGTGCCCTACTCCAACGCTCCAGCAGGAAACAAGGTGCTACAGTAAAAGAATTATGCAATAACTTGGGTTTGACTCCTTTAAAATAACACTTGCCAAAGCATTTAAGTTGTTTTAATGATAATTTATTGTGTTCTCATGTAAATTATCTTCCCTTGGTGTTTTCTAATAAAGACAGACATTGTAGTGACATTGTTGAGACCTTAGCAAGGTTCCCTCAAGCAAGAGGAACATGAGGAGAGAAATCAATTTAGTGCATTGGCAAATTCCTGCAGAGCCCCTGTGGAACCTTGCATCATAGATTTAATTCCATTTCTTCCCCCTTCACCTTGTTAAGTACATGCCCTACAAGTGCTACAATACATTCAGAGGGAGAAAAGGAAAGAAAGAAGAAATTATGACAATTAGTTTCTGATTTCCACATATAATAGGCAAGGGAAGGAGGTAAGGGTCAAGCAGACAATATTGGAAGTAATTATTAAAAAAAAAAATCAGAATACCTATCTGGTTAAATCAAAGCCCTATATCAAAGGGAAGCTATATAATACTATACATTTAAAACAATTTTTTATTATAGCAACCCTCCTGCTTCTGAAAACCAAGAGTACTCTGCATTTCTTGAGGATATAATTAAATGACAGATCTTTCTTTTAAATCAAAAACTGAAGTGTATAATTCAGTTCAGTTCCAATGAAGGAATCAAAACATTTTTAATTTTTATACTTCATTATCTTGATCTCTTAGCCTTGCCCTGAAGCATTGCCAAAAATATTCAGCCTTGGTAACAGAATTCTATTCACTCTAAACTATGATAAAATTGATCAGGAAGTTTTGCAGTTGGTGTGGACACAAAAGCTTCCACTGATCATTTTCCCTGGGTGCATAAAGCCACTTTCTGTCAGCTCACCACACATTCATTCATGTCTTGTTCAATATGACATTTGTCTGTAAAGATAATATATGAACTATTTAAATTTAGCCAATTTGATTTTAGATAGATATTGCCTTTGTAATCCCCAAATACTGCACCCCACAAGAGTTTTCAGACTCAAATTTCCAGCAGATCACTTGAAGATCTTAGAAAAGCTAACTACTTTAAGTGTCTGAATATGAAGGACATTGATTAAATTGCATAAAATGACATAGTTGGTTTAATTCAGAATTTAAATAACTCATTTAATGTGTCTTGATTCACCTTGACTGTAATTTAGATCAAACCAAATTGAGACCACTTTAATAATGAGTAAGGTTGTCCATACAGAGATTAAGCATTGCTTAAACTGCTGCAAAGAACTCAGTGCTTGCATTGCCATTCTTGCAGGATGTGCTGACACAGAAGATGCTCCCCAGTGGCAAAAACACTAAGAAATGTCCACGTCCCTCTGACATCTTTTGCCCCAGTCACTGTACTTGTCCCCCATGCTGCAGTTTGTCACACAGTTGAAGTGATTCAAAGTGAAAATAACTTTCTGGAGCAAAGTTGCTGCCAAGAGCAAGATGCAAAACAATCTCAGAGCTGGCAGTCACACAGCACAGCCAGACAAGCTCGGCTGACCATTCCCTGCATTTCCTTCTCTCTTCTGGCTGGCTTTTTCTGGGTTTTGTTATCCCCCTCCCTGCTGACAGCTTTCTCATTTCACTCAGCACACCCCTGAGACGTATTGGGAAACAGAGGAAATGCTACCCTGTTGGGCTCACCTGTGTTTAACCACAGCTACAACCACAAGCTGCTGTGCTGATGATTTGAGCCACTTTTAGTGCATGTGATCACTGGGAAATCATCAGGGCATGATGCACCTGAAACATATTGGATTGTCTGAACAAAATCACCCATGGCTGCTGTTAGTATTACAATTCTTGTGTGCTTTCAAATCCACACAGTTGAGAATCCTTTTACATACAAAGTAGTCATGATATTATAACCTGCAACTGCCAAAGATGCTCCAAAGGTCTGTTTAAATTAATTTTTCTTTGAATTGGGGTGCCTGCTAAAGTACACACATGTTTCACTGAAGTTATCTCTGATTTTAGCTCACAGCTTCACAAGGAGGAAAAAAATATATAAAAAAGACAACACGCTTGCCAGATTATGGGCTCCTGACTAGAGCTAAAAGAGTCAGATCAAAAGCAGATGGGAAATACAAAATACTAAGCTTTGATTTCTCTTGCAATAAGTACAGGAACTAATCTACATTCATAGTAGCCTCTTCAGTTTCATCTCACAATATATTCTACTATGCAGGAAAATTTTATATTCTGCCTCATCGTGTTTTTGTATTTGAAATCTGATTAGGAGCAGTGAGATTATCCTGATAATTCTGGTTCATGTTGGATGAACTTCAGGGATTTATATGTTTTATATTTTGCTGGAGTTGCATTCACACCTAAATTGAAAAGATGCTTTTATACAAACTTGGAGGGAAAAGTAGTAGTATTCAGAGTAATTCTAGAAATATATACATGAATGCCTGAATGTTTATCCCACACAGTTCTAGACCAGACCAGGCACAAAAATATTTTATGGGAAGCTACAAATTTGCACCAAGGCCTAGTGCTTTCTTTAGGTTTAAATAAGAGCCAAACTCTGCCTGTGCCATGCAGAGGCACATAAGATGTTTATAAGCTGAATGTGAGAGGTCCAGCTTTAAGGCCAGAGGCCCTTCCCAGCCTATACTGCTATACAATTTTACAAATTGCCATAACTGATGGCAGTATGTAATTAGAAATCAAATCACATCTCTCAAAGAGCAACTGCTCTGAGCTCCTGATAATTCTTTTAATGTTAGTTCAAAACTTCAGGTAAAATGCCACCACTGAATCTCCACCTGTAGCTACTTGTGCCATTTTCCCCTGATGGACTCTGTCACACTCACTGTGACACTGGGGATGGTCCAGTGAAGCAGGAGCTCTTTGTCCCACCATGCAAAGGGGGCTTTTCACAGACAGTGTCAGACTGCAGAAATACAAGCATTTACAAGCACAAAGAGACAATCATCCAGTGTTGCTGTTTATGTTTCTCCTTGTGCATGCCTAACATCAAAGAGTCAAACAGCGTACAAAGAACAGCATGACAATAAAAAGAATCCTTAGTATGTTCTGTATCAAAATCATCATGATATGTAGCTATATTCCTTTATTTATAGCCTTTACAACAAAGTGGTTATTAAATCTGACACCTCACTTTAACACTGTGCTCATGGAAAAGGAATTTTTAACCAATCCCCTTCCTCAGGTGGATTTATCTCTCAGCAAGTGTGTGAAGATGGATACACAAGAGCTACATTCAGGCTGTAACAAAAAAAACCCAAAAACAGTAAGATTGTCTAGTCTGAGTTTAGATATAGACACATGATGAAGGCTCATTACATCTTTGGGAGGTTTTCAATATTTTTGTGAAGTTCCTTGGGGGTTGGTTTGTTTCTTCTGGGGGGTGGGTTTTTTTTGCAGGCATTGTCACATACATGTCCAAAGCTCATTATTTTTCAAGTAAGTGGTTGCCTTTTCATTAGAACTTTTATTTTCTGGGAGATTACACCTAAGGATAAAAGGATGATCAGGAATTTGAGATTTTGACATCTCTGCCAATACAGATTCTTTATGAAGTACTAATAGTGCTCTCTAGATACTTATAACGTGCAATAAGCATCAGAGGAAACATTAGGTTGCTCAAGTTTTCTAGGGTTTCTTCAGGTTTTTTTTTTTTGCTATATACCTCAGTCAAGTTGCATTTAAGAGTGTTTTCTAATCAGAAATCCAGATATCTTTATTAAAAAAATAATATCAAGGACAATACAACATAATTTAACTGGAAGAGAAAGACAATTCAGCTGAATTTTGAAATCTATTTCATGTTCTTTTCAAATGTGCTCATTTGCAAGCAATGGGGTGCCAGTTTTTCCTCATTTCTCTCATCCATCGGAGCAAAATCATTAACAGATCAAAATTTAATCACATGGAAATTAAGATCACTAAGGCACACAAATGGACCCACTCCTCTGAGTAAGTACAGAAGCTTTTTATTTGCTAGGTTGCCATGTTTGAAAGAGCTTATCACTTAAGTTTAAAGTACTTTGAGTCAATTCAATAAAAATACTTTCCAATCATGGTACATAAAAAAAATAGCCTAGTTGGAAAGCAGAAATGGCAAACATCACATGCCAAGCTGAAAAAATTTCTAATTTAAATGCACTGATTTCTCCTTCTGAGTAAGACAGGTCGCTAGAAGTTTTGTAGAAGTGTATAGGTCCATGCAAAAAACCAGCTTGGTTTGTCACTCAAAGCACCCCAAACTGAGCTTCCTTATTTTGTACTCCACTACAGGAAACAGGAACAGACAAAACAGTACAGAACTGCATGTTCTATAAAATATAATTAACAAAAGTGTCATTTACTGAGTGAACTCAATCATAAAAATATGTTCCTTTCAGTCAGTTTTCTCTTTCCATCCCAAATAATGATTTGGAGATTAAGAAAGCTAGAAAATGAAGTTTCAATACACAGCATTCAAACACCAATACTGAGATCATCCAAAAGAAACCTCAGGAGACACTGCCCTCTCCACCTGCAGAAATGACTGTAGTGCAATTCAGGGTGTTTGCCAGTGTAGGCCATCATGAAATTGGCAGAGAAGTGGCAGATCCTGACATTTTAGATTAGTTGAAAACAGAGAATGAGACTAATGAAGAGGTGGAATGTGGGCAATAAAAATGTACCCACATCACATATGCCAAGTAAACAGAAGAATGCCTGGTACCTCAAGCTTTGGTCCTGAGAATAAGGAAAATGTGCAAAAAATTAGCTGGTGTGTCCATTGCAATATGCAGCCTTAAACTAGCAGACAACTCCCTGGAATAAATCAAGGTTAGCTACTGCTAAACCTAATTTAAAATAAACCAAAACCTAGGAACTAGATAAGCATGTAAATGAGGGAGGTAGTTATAGAAGAAAAAGGGCAATATACTTGAATCTTACAAGGTAAAGTCTGAGCAAGTGAAACATCCCAAGCAAACACAGAGCATCCCTGGCTCAGGAATTTGAGGCTGAGTTTAACCAACCTTCTTAAAATGGAGCAAATACAGTGGTAGGATATCAGGGTATAAAAACAAAACAACCACCACCCAACTACCCCAAGCACCACTGCCCCACCCCTTCCCTCCTGCCAAGCCCACATCAAATACGTTATCTGTGAGGTCATTCCTCTCTCAGTGATGAAAAAAAAATCCAGGAAATACATCAGTGACTGTACCACTGCTTGGGAATGCAGAACACCTTAACAATAGATGCACAATCCCAACTTCACATCCTTTTTCCCCCAAGCAAAGATGCCCTTCACTAAACTGCTGGAGACTCAGGTCTGTCAGGGCACAGCCAAGAACCCTTCCTGAGCAGAGGAATTCTTTTCTCTCACTCTAACCAGGGCTAAACTCCAGTCATCCAAACAGGTGAGATCTGATTTTCATACAGACTGCAACACTCTGTTCTCCTGGGGGCTTGCAGCAGTGATTGGACAGGAGCCCTCCTTATGGCAGAGTCCTGTTTACTGAACTTAGAGAAAACATTTACAAAGGAAAACAAGTGGGTTTGGGTTCTGGTGGTTTGTTTGGTCTAGTTTGGGGTTTTTTAATTGCTCCAAGTTCATCAGGCTGAATGTGAATTTATATTTTCAACTTCAGAAATGCACTGAACTTTCCTAGCATGTAACTTCTGGCAAAATATGATGCCTTATCACCTCTTGGAAACAGGATTTTTTAACACACCTGATGGAGTTTTTTGGGGTTGTCTGTGTTTATTTTTTAAATTTGCACGCATGCACAAACTGCCAGAAAGTCACTCTGTTGCTATTGAGCCTTACTTTCTTCTCTCTACCCTAAAGGGAATCAGGAAATTGCTTTCACATAGGGAGCTCCTATAAAACAGAATAGTCTTTTTTTTTGCTGACCCAATTACATAAGACATTAACAGAAGGGAGGTTATTGCCTAACAACATCAACTTTGAGTTACAACCAAAGTTACATAGTTCTTGTTGATGACTTTTAGTACTCTGTATTAATTTCACCTGTTTCTCTGAGATGCCTAAATTCTTATACATTAATACACTCAAATAATCTAAAATGTCTTCCATATAGAAGTCTTCATGTGAAAATTATTATTTGTGGGGTGTCAAGTGAACAGTATTACAGTTTTAATAGACTATTTGGTAGAGACATGGGACAAATAAATTTTTAAAAACTGACACAGCTCATTAATTAAAAATGCCAACATTTGACATTTTTATTCCCAAGTAAATTGATTTATTATCTATTAATTTAAATTTTGGGGAAAAGTTGATGCTGGGAATTCTGACTCAAAGCAGATTTCCAAAGACAGGTTTCAGATCACCTTCTGCAGCACAAATAGATATAAATGAATTGCACTGAGCCCCCTATATCTAAAACTCTGAGTAAGCACTGCTGCGTCAAAGAACTGATTTCCATCCACTTTCTGATTCCTCATTTCCCACCTGGGACTGTGCAAAGCACCTTTTAAGCAGTCTTCCCTGTAAGAAAATTAATTATTTCACTGCTCAGTAGAAAGAGCTCTGCCAGTGACCAGCTGTGGCTTTTTGTGTGTTTCTTTTTGCCAAAGTAAAAAAAAGATGATACATGAATACAAAAAGAACAGACACATTCCTGATTCTCAAAGTTATTTTTATACCTGGCAGTTCTATCTAATGAGGGCTGTTCATACACAGAGCAGACTCCCTTCAACAGCTGTGTAATACCATCCCAAATCTCCTGTCTTACTTGTTTTTTCCAGAAAATTCAGTATTTCCATATACTGGGGCACTTACATCATCAGAGAAAACTGCTTTCAGTATCTCTGCACAGAACTGGAATTTGTTTTCTTCGCTAACCAAGATATTTAACAGTGTCATGTGACCAACCTACAGCCTCCCTGGAAATCAGTCATAGTGGCTGATAAAGTCACACAACACAGCATTTGAGCTGATAGTGCCTCACGTTGTTAACATGGACTCACAATGGGCAGGAGACAGAGAGGTACACACCTTGTCACACCCTGAGCACACACTAGCAGTAAGAAGCTAAGTTTTTAAGTTTTCAGGGCAGCATTTGGAGGGTTTCAGGCCAAAATCCATTAACATTGATCCTTTTAGTCCAAGAAAAGCAAGTGCTGGCTTATCCACACAACTGTATCATAGCTCATACAAAACTTTATGTTAATTCACAGCAAGGTTGTGTGTTTGAGATTCTTTGTTCCTTCTGCAAAACCTGCATACCAAAAGAATTCTCCTTCTCAGCTCTTCGTAGCAGCTGGTTGAATAGAACAGGATAATTAGATTCCAGCACTCAGACTGCTGAAATTTACTGACTACAAGAGGCAATATTGCCCCCAGTAAAGGAGGTGACATAAATAGCTCTAACTCAAGGGGTGCCTTGGACCTGTTGGCATTGGCTTCATGAAGTATCAGTATGCCAAGTTCTCCCTGTGTGGAATGCACAGGCAAACCTGCTGGGGTGGGGTTAGTGTGCCAAGAGAGTCGTGGAGAGGCTATATGAAGCATCTGGAGCATCTCTGAGTTTGAATAGAACACAAAGAAGAAATGGTTCAAAGGAAACATGCAGTAAGAAAGGAACAGCAAAAACAAAAAAGGCAAGGAAAAAAAACCAAAGAAACCAAGCTTGAAGAACATTCTAGAATTAGCAACAAAGAACTAGTCTACAACTTTTTAAAATCCAAATCATTGTGGACTATTCTATAAAGAGCTGCTGTGCTATGGCTGTGCCCAGGCTTTAGGTTTCACCTGTGTCCCTACAATATTTTTGCCCAGGTTACCTACAGTCCATGAGTTTATTCTTAAAGGGCTTGTTGTCATTGGAAGGCAGGAGATATTAAATGTCCTTCTGTATTTGGAAGGAACTTTGGCTTCCTGAGGGCCAAAATTATCCTTGGACATTTGGCACAGAGAATGTTGCAATCCATCCACAGAGACAGGTGAGAATAGCCCGACTGCCAGGGTGCCAACAGGATGGGATCTGCTCAGAGCCCCTGCCAAGCCCATGGCCTAATTGTGCAGCAGGCTCACCTTCAGCTGTATCTCCATGGTTGTTTCCCAACAGCTCATTTTGGAAGAGGTGCAGGGAAACATTACAAAAATAAAGCTTTGTGTGAGTCTTTCTAGACACCACTAGTATCAAAAACTGCTGAAGGTAAGTGGAAGATCAAGGCAACAAAGAACAAAAGGCTTAGCTTGTCTATTTTTCCTACTGATGTTGAGATGCCATTTCAAAAGGGTTATCTCAAAGAATACAGACACGTGCTGGGAGCTGGGCATAATTATTTAGACTGAGTGACTCACAGATGTCACCTTTAACTGGTTTGTCAGTTGTCATACACTGCCTGACAATCCTGCTCAGAGATGAAGTACAAGCAAGGCTGCACATGTACTAACAGAAGTGCTGCACATGGCACCAAAGGCACAGTCAAAGACAAATCTAAAGAGAGCTCTTCAGGCAGTAGTTACGCAGTAAGACATGAACAGAAGTGCCACATAACTCACCCATGAGACACTGGCCTTATGCTTTATGTACTGGGGTCCAAGATCAGGGACATGCAGGGCTGAGGTGCCAAGCTATGAAGCATTCAGAACCATTAAGAATATTTTGCTCTCAGGGCATGAGGTCATATCCCAGAAACTTTTGCACAAGTCTGACCTCAACAGACAGTTAATCTAATCTTAACAATGTGGAGATTTCAAGTCATGATGCATTTATAAAGCTGTAGATGTCACTAATCTGAAAGAGTTTGAAGGCGCTCTGAAGGGACAGAATAAAAATTGTTTTGAAAGCTTTTCACTGGAGAACTGTATTCTTTCCATGTGTTGCATGACAAAAACAATCAAGACTGACAGACTGGAAAATCTCTGCCTTTACTGCAAAAAAATATTGATGCTCTGTATCTGCTAAATTAAGCCCACCTCTGCAGGTGTTTGTTTTGCCCACTAGCAGGAGATAAAACAGTCAGTGACATGTTCTAGGCAGCACTGAACTGTATCTCAATATATGCAGGTTTAGTAAATACAAAGTAATTAATTCTTTTCTTTTATAGTTGATACAGATTTTATAGTGACAAATCAGAGGCTTGTTCAGAAGCACAGCAATGAAGCATCACTGCCTGTGACAAACAAGGAGACTGGAATAGTGCAATATTCTTGGGTCCATGTAGTGACCTGAGCTGTTATAAAACAGCACAGGACGGACACTCACACAGCTGTGTTTGGTCATGGTTTCCAGGCCACTTCAAAGAACTTCAGAACAAATACTTCAGTTAAAAAGCCAGAGGAAAATCCTAACTATACAGATTATATTTACAACCAAGACTTGTACTGCTTCTGCCATTGTTCAAACTTGAAATGACAAAGACTAGAATTAAATGAAGTTTTAAAGAACTTGCATGTAATCCAAATATAATTTCATGCTTCTCATATATTTCCTGAAAGAAGCTCTTGAAATTCTTATCCACTTTTTTAACACTGCAGTTATGCCTAGTCACTATCATTAAGGGACATAAACATATTCAGAATAATTCAGCTCCACTAAATCCCTTAAGGAAAATAAAATTTAAAAAAAAAATATATATATATAAAAACAACTGCATTTTTAGTGCATCAGCCCCTAAAATGTGTTAGAAATTAGAAAGTAATTACAGTTGCTTAAAATGTCTGAAATATTGGCTGAAGTATTTTAACTTTTTAAGACTCCAAATAATCGAAACCAAATTCTCTGCTCAGAAAAAAATAATTCAATGTCTCTCCTTGAAAACAAGGCTTGAAGGTGATAAAAAGGCACCCTTTTAGTTATGGTACTTATAATTTTTTATTTAAGAAAGAGAAGCTTCTGAAATTGTGGCTGAGATAGACATATCAAATGATCACAGCTAATTATTTTTAAAGCTTTGAAATGTGTTGATTGAATCAAACTTGAACTTTTTTATTTGACTAGATTTTAGCTTTTCCTGTGTCAAATCAGGGAACATTTCTAAAAAATACATTTTTCTTCCATAGACTGGTCTCTAATGCCTGAGATTTACACCTGCATGGAGGACAGACACAAGGCAGTACCCCACAGAGGATTCCAGCCAAACAAAACAACCACATTACTGGAGCTGATAGCAGAAAAGAGGGACACTGAGATCCAAAACTAACAGTTTAAGAGTAAACATATCAAATGCGCAAACAAAAGTATGGGGAGTCTTGGCATACCCCCAGATTAAATCCATGAGACACTACAGACACTTCAGATTATGCACCTGAAGGGGTACAATACATAAAACTGCTGTTTTATGGCACAAAATCACATTCCTTCAGACCACGGATCAGGTGGAACCTTTGGAAGGGAAGAAGAAAAATGTTCTTCCTCTGCAAGCTACCTCAATTTCAGGTAGGGAAGCTTCAGTCTAGTATACAGGCAGGCAGAGAAAGAGACAGACAACAAAAAGAACTCAGCAAGATCTGAGAGTCTGTAGTTAATTCAAAGACTAGAAGACAACTGAGAAAATAAAGTTATTAAGGGTAACAGCAGAATACCTGCTCTGAGATTGACCAGCAAAAATGGATACCAAGAACTATGAAGGAAATTTGAAAACACCAACCCCTGTAATAAATCTGGAGAGATCTAACACAGAATTAAACCAGAAAGGCTTCAAACATAAAATGGGATAGTGAAGTACCAAATTCTCACTGAAAATGTGTTTGAAACAGGTGTCTTAATCCAAAGGTTTCCCTAAAACACCTTTTCAGTCTGTTGTTTCAAATTAACACTTTAAATCAATTTCTTCTCAGGAAAATCTCAGATTAAAATAGGGTCCATCCTATTTCAGATTGCTTCCTATTCCCACCTTCCTTCTAGTTATTCAAATGAATGTTACCATATTTCTGATGTAACACAGTGGAGAAAGAAAAACAGAATTTGTAGCCTCATCTTTATTTTACTTCAGGCTAAAATTTCTCAGTCACAAGTGATTTCACCTGCCCCAAAAAGTATTTACTGAAGGGGAAAAAGCCTTTCTGTCACATCTGTGACAATAAAACATTGGTATGCATTAGAGAAGCAACAGGACAGGCAGAACATCTGCCAGAGGCTGTTTGCCTCTTCCTGCCAGAAGTATCAGATACTCCTATCGCAGAGCTTAAGCCGGGCTACAACAGTACCAAGCTTTAAACACAGATGAATTCTTCCCAATATGTTTTTCAATGTAATTTCTAGACTTATTTTACATTTATATTGCAAATTCGATTTTCAGAGGAGCTCAAGCATTTTTGAAATTGTGTGAAGGGCTGAACTTCAACAGACTTTAACGTTTGGAGTAAGAGGCAAGGAAATATTTATTAGTAAGGTGGCTTCAGGTGTGGGTGAAGGTAACCTGGGACAAGGACTATTGGAGGGGACTCCAATAGATGCAATTTCATTAAAATGGTATTCAATACCACCAGGGCATAAGCCATGGATTTTTTATTTTTTTTTTTTAATGTCATACTTCAGCACTACTTGTTAGACATTTTGTAACCCCACTGAAGTTTCACAGTAGGAGTTGTGAAGTTTGATATGTTAAACACATCTCAACATATATTTCCTTACATTTCCACTCTCTGCCATATGAGCATGCCAGGTTCATAAGCAAAGGATAATTTAAGAAGGCTAAGAAATTTACCACATTTGGATATAACTACACATTCTAAAGAAATACTTAATACATCCAGTCTCCTCATGTGTGACAGATCTTCCTCTAGCTTTCCAAGTAAAGATCTCAGCCAGCTGACACAATTGCTATTTTAATATGAGCTTTGGCCATTTTCTGCAGCAAGACATTCAATGCACCCAGCCATGCTGGATGCACCTTACAGATATTATTAACACTTGAATCATCACAAGATATCTTTGGATGGCTGTATAAAGACACTGCATGAAAATTAACCAGCTGTTTTCAAATTTTTAGGAGTAACAAAGTGTCCTGCAAAATAAGTTAAACAAGCAGATTCTTCTAGGTGCATACTTAAAATAATAGTTCATCCAGCGAGTTTCATCCTAGTTGGAGACATTTTTGTTAACATGGGAGTTCATTCTGTGTCATTCTGCCTTACTTCTAATGCCACTGCCTCTTGTGGGCTGCTTTTATGAATGAAACTTTGAATTCTAGGAAGTACAACATCCTCATGATAAAAAAGTAAGTAGCTTAAGCATTTTATTATTTAAGGTAATGAATTAATGCTATATTCTGATAATGTATTTACAAAGACCAATAAAAATGTATCCTAGAAGGTACTGGAAATGTCATATCAAATTAAATCAAAGTGCAAAAACTCTCCTGCTTTCTAAACACAGAATGATTCTGTGCTAAAAGGAAAAAAAGCTGACACAGGAAACCTACGTTAGGAACAGAGAAAACAACAAATTAAAGACTTAGAGATTAATCAAGATTGGGAAATTGGATAATTTGGATGATTATCTTTGAACTTTTCACAAAAAGGAACATAATGAACATATGGAGAACCAGTGTCAGGTCAACATCTACATGTGATGAGTACCCCTGTACCTTTCAATACAGTTTCATCACACTATGCCCACGAGGCACCTTCCCAATAATTCCTATAAGAGAATTAACTAATTAACTGAGCAGAAAGACAGTCACAAACTCCTGTCAGTCTAAGCCAAGGATTAAACCTGGCAACATGGCTTTTAATGTTTGTGAAAAATGGTTAGGTAAGATTTTCAATTAAGTATAGATCAAGTAGAGATTTACAGATTTCAAAGGCTTTCTAATGTTTCAACAACTGTTTCAAATCTTCAGTGAAGCATTATTTGATAACAGATGTTAGTGTCCTTTGTTTCTAAATCCAAAGGCAAGGAACAATACCTTCTAAAACAAACTGAAAAAGTGTTTCAATAAAAAGCAATGGAACAAAAGAGCTTCCTATTCACAGGAGTTGACTGATGATGATTACATGGATCAAAAAAAAGAATAGGAAGAATAAAAATAAAAGGAAGGAAAATCTAGAAACTACTCCCAGTAAAATGCAAATAGTAGCAGCAAGAGATAAATAAAAACCCAACAGAATTGCTTTTTGGAGACAGAGAAAGGAAAAATGAACAGAAAAAGTTGCTTTCCATTAACACAGGAATAGTATTATTGCAACTATCCAATCAAGAAATGAAGAAAATGTGTAACTAGGGGAGAGTGGCATAACCAGATTTTAGTGACACAGTGAGAAAAAGAAGATTAAAAAGCAGCAGAAAACATGGAAGCAAACAAGTATTTGTAAACAGCAGATAAAGAACAGCTGAAGGCAGTAAGTCAGGCTATAACATGGGTGATAAAGCAGCTGTGCAACTCTCTAATCACCTCAGTCCCAGAACTCCTGGTTTTGTGAGGAACAAATAGCTCATTGTTTTCATTGAGCAGTAAATTCCACGCATAATTTTGAAGTACTGAAACATGATGCATCCCCTAGGAAAGCAAACAGTTTGCAACTAATTGAGAAATGGACACTGGAAATGGAATATCAGTGCAGTTTGGATAGAACAATTCCCCTATGGACAGATTCCTGAAGAGTATGATGTCCTTATTATCTGACTCCTCCTGGTGCCCAGAAGCAGCATCACTTGTACTGTTGGAATGTGCACTGGGAATTTCTGATCATCCCACCTGTGCCAGGGAAGAGGGGATGTAATATCAAAGAGCAATCAGAAGCAGGTTGTAAGAAAGGATGCCTCCTACAGCCATTTATGGATGCACAGAAACTCCAATAGATGATTTCCAGAAGGGATTTTATCCACCTTTTGGTGTATGAAATATACATCTATATATACAAGTTATACATCTTTTGGTGTATAAAATATACATGTAAATACAAATTAACTTTACCATTTTATGTATAAGATGGTAAAACTGAATTTGCTTCCTTGCTAAAAACCAGGCAAGTCTCAAACTGGTTTTACATCAGCTGGGTTCCCATCCATTCCCCTTGCCTAACAAGCCCCTCAAAAACCATGAGGGAATGTAGATCTGACTAATAAGAGTATGGCCAAAGCCCAGAATGAAATGTCAACTCAGTGATATTAAAAACTGTCTGCATGTATTTTATTAATTTTGTTTAAGTGATCCTGAAGTACAGGGAAATACCTGGAGGGACCTTAGGCCTGTATTAAATCCAACAGTAATGAAGCTTAAGAATGGAAATGGATGACAAATGTGTGGGAAACAAATTAGACACAATGAAGTAATTGAATATTATTCTTTGTCTAATTGATTTGTTGCTGACATTGATTGTACCTATCCTTTTGGATTTCCATGAAGCTATTCTTGATCACACAGTTTCTAAGTTGCCTGAGGCCTTGTGAGGAAGCAGCATGTGCAGTGACACAGGGCAATACTTCCTGTAGTTCCCTGCTGTTACATTCTAAATGATTCCTCTTTGCACAGATTATCCCTGTTTTCTATACATCTCTATTAGAAACAGAACATTTAGACTTGCTAAGGGCTTTGGAAATCTACAAGTGTATATAGCAGTTTAAAGGTGACATCAGGAAAGACTCAAATTTTAAAGCTTTGAGAAGACATTCTAGATTTTGCTGTACATAAAAATATTCCTGCACACTCCTATTAACAATAACAAAAAATACAAGTCTCCTCTTGATCCTTCAGCTCTAAGTTTGTCCCAGATTCTGACAAACAGCATGCAATTAAAGATCAGAATGAGAACAGAACAGAAATCAGATTTCTAAACCTCTCTGGAGGGTGCCATATCTGCACACATGTTGACAGGACTATTGCCTTTACTTTGGTGATTATACTGCAAACTGTTTATAACTCTGTCCTAGAGAGTAAAAGCCACACCTGAATAGGGCTTTACCCACTGAGCACCTTTAAGTTCTTTATACACAAACTTTCCCTTTCAAAAAACAGATTCCCATTTCCACTGGCCTGATTGACTGGGGCCTTGTGTGGGTTGCTGCAGTCAGGGTGGCTGTGACAAACCTCTAAGGTTCCCTGACTTCAGGTGAGGGTGGCAAAAATAAAGAAGCAGGAACTTTGGAGTTGTCCAGAAAAGAAACTCTTTAATTGAAAACAAAACAGGGACAGTGCCCAGAAACCAAGTGCAGTGTAGGGACGAGCTCCAAAGACCAGGAAATGGGGTGAGAATAACAATGTATAAAGCAGGTCTGGGGAGGGGCTGAGGGTAAAGGCTCAATCACAAATTGGGATTAGGAATATGTAAAACAATGCAACAAATGACAACCAACCAGAGGAGAGAACTGGGGCTACTTAGCATAACAACCTCAAAGACTTCTGGGAGGAAATCTCAGGCTCACCCTGATTTCAACAAATGTTTCCAGGGCTTGAAGTTAATGCCTGGTTTATTACAAGTGAAGTCCAGTTGACTGTCAGTCCCAGCCAGGCCAACTCCTACAGCAGGTTTTTTGAAGGCATATATGACAGAGCCATAATTTATTCTGCATCTGATAGAAGTGCATCAAACATTAAAGATGACACGACGGATGAAGGTTTTTTACCAGCTAGAGCTATGTCATATTTTGGTCACCCAAAAACTCTTTATAAATTGACTATCATGTATGAATTCAGCTTTTCACTCCCTTAGCTCTAATTAATTCCAAGAGAAGTCAACTAAAACAATTAGATGGCAAGAAGTAAATTTTAGAGACTTCTAACTTTTTATTGGAATTTTGATTCTTAACTGCACCTAGGAAAACTGAGGAAAAAACCCAACCCATAGGGATGCAAATTTAGGTCTTTAGGCATTAATCACTTATAAGGAGAAGCTCTGAAATATAGCAGCAGAATTTCCTCATCTTGAGCCATTTGGACTGGCAGAAAGACTTGGACATGGTATCTACTGTTGTTCAACAAGTATTAGTTTATAGGGTGCTGTGTATGATTAAGTGTTCTTTGTTACCTTAGGTATTTTTCTGTAAAATTTGTGCCAATTTAATGTAGTAGCAAATCTCCTGTAGCAACTGAAAATGGAAAAATACCCTTTTTCCTCACTGGTACTTGTTAGGCTCTAACAGAAGAGAAGATGGGTGAGAGAATCTGTAATATTTAAAAAATAAATGTTTGTAAAATTCATTAATCTAAAAAATAAGCTTCTGACATTCATTCTCATCACCTGAGCTTCATAGTTTTTTTTAAAATATGAAATCAAATTTTATCACAAGGACAGCACTGAAAAGAAAGAACTATGATCATTGAGCTGCTAAAAAATGGTTGAATATTTTCAGATACCTAGGCCTGAGTCCTATTAATTAATTCCTATTAATCTTAAAGCTCAGGCACCTTATACTCTCATGCATCTGAGACCTGAATTCTTAAAGCCTTTCAATCATGATGAAAAAATGTATCCTATCACTTGCTAAATAAGTTCACTCTAGGTTGTATTTATGTCAGCTTTCATATGGGCAAAGAGCACAGCAATCATTTTCACGTAGCTTGGGGCTTGAAACAAGCTCTCACTTATACAGGAGTAAATTCAGAGTAATTCCATTTACTTCATTTGATTGGATCTGGCCTCTTGCTTCTGACGCTGCCTGTGGTAAGGAAAATCTGTACTGTAACATTTTTTCCCCTCCAAAATGAGATTGCATTTTAAGGAGAATGCTTACTAAGAGAAATGTCAAGGTTTTGCACCACTTACAGAGATTGCTGGCCTCTCTACATGGTTATTTGAGCTCAAGCAACCAAGATTATTTTTTGTAAGGTGAGATAGGGAAGACATGCACAGACAGCACCTGCTACAAAACACCTTCCCCTTACACACACAATTACTTTCCAATCCACTTAATAAACAAAATGGAAGTCTAAACACACAAGTTATGGCACCACAGAAACTGTATTCAAAGGGCAGAAAGACACATGCTTTGGATTAATGCTGTAATAGTTCAGAGAAGAAGATAAATCCGATCCTAAATTTCTTTTCTGGTAAATTATTTTTACTTTTTTTATTTGTTCTGGCATAGCTATTCCTAGCAGTCACCTGCAGGCAGGAGCAGGTGTACAGCTGCTACTGTGCCAGGTAACACATCAATGAAAAAGGGAGCCAATTTCCAGCCCTTGCAGAACATCTTCTATCAGGTCTGCAGCTGAGTTTCAAGTCTGGCACATCTTTGCATCATTACTCTTGAAAATTTTGGCTTTTCTATTTAAATACATAAATAGTCCATAATAACCTACTTACAGTTCCCTGTGATCATTATTCTTTCCACTGAAAATTACGGCAACTGGAATCCTCTGCACCGCAGCACATACTGTGCACACCCAGAAAGAAATCAAAATGTGTCATCATTGTTGATAGAAGGATAAATATAGTTGAAGTCAGATTAATATTTCCAAGATTACTCATTTCTACTTCAAAAGAGAAGCAAAGATCATGTGCAAAATGACAGCTACCCATCTGGGACTGGAAAAGTCACCATATGGATGCCTTTTGCTAATTATAGACAAATTTTTGATTTAAGGGATTTAAAAGTAGGGATCTGTCAGTTCAAAAATATACTTCCTCTCCTCCCTCATTCAGACAATGCTTTGGTGCTTGTTAATTAATTAAGCAGAGCACTGGATCACACAGATTTGTTTCACCTTTAAGAAGGCACTTTTCTCCCACTTCATGCAATATGCAGTCCCATTTGTAGCTCAACTAAAGAAACTACAATAGTTACAATAGTTCAGTTTTTCCTCCTAAATCAGAGTAGCCTCTATAATTTTGTAGCCCAATAGCCCACATACTCAGAGGCCATGACACTGCCTTTTATTACTGCTCCACATTTTATAACTCTGCTTAAACTACAGTATATACACCTGAAAAGCATCCTAAGTGGACTACAAGATGTTTCAATAATATAATTATCACCCAAGGTAAGTTCTTCCAAGAGCAATTAATTTACATAAATTATAAAGTTGCATTCCTAACTTTGTGCAAGCTGCTTCCTGTTAGACTGTAAAATTAATTTTTTCTTCTATTTTGTCTGCTGAATTGACTGATTAATTCTCTATCAAATTAGTAAACTGGCTGCATTTATTTATAGACTGCATTGTTCTTCAGCCTTTGCTTTGATACACTATTAGGGTGAGTTTGTCCTTGGGACAAAAAAAATACCTGTTCCTCTAAACTCTCCAGTTTCTGGCCTCCTAGAACTGCAAGCACTAGCTGATACTCCAATAGCAATTATATCACTACCAAATGCAGAGGCCGCAGAGTCTTTTCACGCCTGCTTAGCATGTTATAGCATTTAACATGGACTGCATCAGCCTTTTTGTCACTAGAGTAGAACTTCATTTCTGCATGTAAAGGTAGCTGATGTGAAAAAAACCTGCATCCCTAATTACTGGGAGAAACAGGCTTTTCCTTAAGAACCTTGAGAACACTCACATGCTTACAATAAAGCCTGGTTATCCTCCCCTCTGCTGAGGTCAGTGAAGGTTAGACAGGGCACATGTCTAACCCTCTGCTTCAGAGGTGTTAGGGGTGGGGAAGAGCTAAAGTAGTGCAATTAAGTGGAGTTCAAGCCAACCATTGTGTATTCACTCCTCTCCAGATGAGTTTTTGACACATCATAGCATCTTGAGCTGTACTTTAGCCACACAAACCCAGTATGAGCTCATGCCAAAGACATTTTTTCACACTCACCCTCTCCTGTCCCTGTAGAGTTTCACATTCTAACCATAGTGAAACCAAGCACTTGCCACTGTTATGCACAGTTAGTCCCTCTACCTGCCCTTGACACACCTGAGTACTCCTGAAGATCTCCAACATCCCCCTATGGCATGTACACATCAGTGAGATTGAAAAGGCAGATGGAAAGGGTGGAAACCCGACTCACTTCGCTTTTAAACACAAACTGAAGCTGCATCTGCCCCAGGCGCTCTCCTCACGCTGCCCGACAGCCAGCGGAGCTCACAAGCACCGCCTGCGCTCACACGGACACCCATGGAAGGGAACTTTTCCCTGTATTGTTACCCGTGGAAGGGAACTTTTCCCTGTGCTCACACGGACACCCGTGGAAAGGAACTTTTCCCTGTATTGTTACCCATGGATGGGCTTTTCCTTGTACTGACACCCATGGAAGGGAACTTTTCCCTGTGCTCACACGGACACCCGTGGAAGGGCTTTTCCCTCCCTCACGCCCCTGGAAAACACGGAGCAGTCCCTGCAGAGCAGCTCTGTGCTCACAGAGTCCCGGGGTGGGCGCAGTCCGTGTTTTGGGTCCCCACAGTCACTCACCGCCAGCAGCAGCCGCAGCGAGCCCCGCACCGCAGCCCACGGACTCCTTCTCGGAGATCCTTCTCCCGAGCCAGGCTCCCGCTTTCTGGGCTGACTTGTTCCATGCCCTTGGACAATGTCCTCGCTCTGCCTCTTCACCTCAGCTGCCCAAGGTGCCCCCGGGCCCCCTCACAGAGACCCGCCGCCCTCCCTGCTCATCAACATCATCGTGCGCACCTGTGGCTGCTAACGGCTCGTGATGAACACACAAATTAAACGGAGGCCTCCCTGTTTGTACCTTCACTTTAACAAAAAGAAATATATCCGAAACAAAAACCCCAAACAAACCAAAAATTTAAAAAAGGGGTTGGGGGAAGTGGATTCAGAAATTTTAACATTTCAACTTTCTAAGCTTCTAAATACACAGTTCTGAATTGGGTCTGGAAACTTTGTGAGAGACACACAAAGGCACAAGGAGTCACAGGCCTCACACAATATCCTTAACTTCTATGATCAAAGAGTTGCCTAAAGGCAGCATGAACAGAAATATTCAGAATAAGCTCCTAAAAAACTTACCTTTTGTGAGACTCAATAGTTTACAAGCTACTGAAAGGCAGCATCTACTTCTACTTGAAGTCTGCAAGGCCAGACTTGAAAGAATGTAAAGGTTTGTTTTGGCTTTTAAAAAATCTGCGGCTGTGCCCTGTTGTGCTGAGGAGAGCACTAAGCTGGAAAAAGGGAGCCAAAGTCAAGTCCCTTGCTTATTTGAGGCAGTAATAGCAAAAACTCTGTTTTGTCATATTTCTGAAGAACAAGCTATTTTCACAACTAACCTAAGCCTTTCTTTGCCCCTTCCATCAAAGCCCTACCTCTCTACAGCAAGAAACAGCTGATTTATGGGGCTGGAGAAAAGCAGAACTTGGCCCTAATGATGCAGAGCATGTTCAAGGTCGGAGGGGATGGCGAGGCAAAAACTACTTCAAACAGCTCAAACCTCTGTATCCTTCACTCTGGGATTTTGCTCTGCTAGGCTGGATTTTAAACCTGATGACAACACAGTGGGAACACGCTTTAAGAAATTACCTCCAAAATGTACAAGCATTTTAGTAAAATATTGAATACTTTTGCCAGCTGACTTGTGGGATGCTGAGGTCCCGTGTATGTGTTTCCCAGAGGTGTCAATGTGTTCAAGCAGGTTCAGTTCTTTGGTGCTTTCACAAGTTTAGCTTGCTTAGGATGGCTTCATTTGCATTTAGCTGAAGGAAAATTAGGACTAAAGAAAAAATTTCACATGTCATATCTACTAAAGATAATAATTCTCCTAATTCCCCAATGCAGTTCATTGTCTTAAGGGAAAGTCAGGAGAAGAAAGAAGGAAATCTCTTAGCAGAATGAACACCAAGAGAGCATAGCCTGTCTGCTGATAAAAAAATTAATATTAATGGACTTGAGAGATTGGACACAATCAGGTTGTTTATCTGATGAAAATATTAAGAACAATGTGAGTCATGACAATTTCAAGGCAAAGAAGACGTATTTGAAAATGAATTAAAAGAAGATATGTTTGAAAATGAATAAAGTATATGTTTAGGCTTTCTTAAAAACAGCTTCAGGCCTTTTGTTAGTATCCCATGATAATACCAAGCATGAAACAACAGAAGAAAGTTTCTATATTTTAAGTGTCCTTTAGAAGTATCTAAAAGTACATGGGAATTCAGTGAGCACTACTTGGGAATAAACATATCCAAGGTTCTGTTCTACCAGAACTGCTTGTAATACATTAAGTAGAAGGTTTTGTGGATTAAATGTAGATCTTCCCCATGTAGGGAACAGACAATGTGAATTTAGGTCCTTTTGATAAAGTGCTAATTTTCTAAATATACACAGCTATATCTAGGAGAAGCAGATGTAAGGTAATGATCCATTCAGAGAGTTTAATAAACAGGTACTTCAGAATAAATGAACATTTGTGTTGTGGGGGCTGGCTTGCGTGTTAAAAATCCACAAAATTTTAATCACAGAAAAATTATGAATTTTGATGTACTGGCCCAAATTAAAACAATTAACATATACCCTAACAGCATGTTATACTGCAGAGTGAATGTTATTACATATATCTACATCTAAGGCAAAAATTGTTTGTAAACAACGATACACTGAAATCATCCAATTCTGAACAGAATGTTGGAATATCAGCCCAGATGAAAATCAGATAATGTAATCTGAAAATACTTTAATAAAATAATTTATGAATTCATGGCATGTTTCTTTGCCTTAGCACAGACCAACTATTGTCAAAATACAGAGGTGTTTGTTTCTCTGCTCACTATAACTAAGATTTTTGCTAAGTTTTACAAAGGGAATGTTTTTCTCTTTTCCTTAGTTGGACATTTCTTCTCTAGGCAATATTCACAAGTTTTATGTTCTTACTAAGTAAAATAATTCTTATGTGACATCAAAAATGTCTCATGCTTTGCAGACCTGTAAAGTCATAAAATGGAAAGTAATGTCCCTAAGAATACTGACTGAACAACAGGAATTACCTTCAGGCATTCTGACTCTGCTTAGCAAAGAAAAAACAATAAATCAAGGCAAGCTGGCAGCTCAGCAGCCCATTTATACTCTGTGGGGACTCGGCTGGCACTGATCAAGAAAAGGTGGCCTGAGACTTGTCCCCTGTGTAGAGCCAACAGAAGCAGAGCTGCTGAGGAGGTGATAAAGCTTCCAAGGTGGCACTACCCTGGAAATGCACTGACTGCAGCTGCCACAGGGAGTATCAGTCAGGAAGTGTAAGGTGGTGTAGGAGGGCTGGCAAATGAAGGCGTCTCATTAATCTCTTACAGATGAATGATGTCTTCACTGCAATCTTACACTACAATCTCCAACTTCTCTTAGGTTTATTATCCAGAGTACAAGGACCTACATGGAACTCAGAGAAGCTGCCACTGGAGATGCACTCCCTCTCTTCTCAGTGGAAGATGTCTTGATATCTTCTCTAGCATAGCTAGAGGACAGGGGAAACATCAAAGAGAGAACCTGCTTCTCCTATGCAGTATCTCAGAATTTGATAGTTCGAATAAATATTCACACAAACTTTCTATAGAAAAAGCATAAAAATGGTGGTCCCTCTGATTAAGAACTATGAGAGTTTTAATTTTTTGTGTGCAAATGTATTATTACAGCAATTAACAACACCTTCAAGCCATGGCAGTGTACAGCAATTTCCCTGGCAACACCATGCCAGTGCATCAGTCTCCATGCTGCCCACTGAACAGAGGGACCAGTTCTGGAGTAAGGTACTGCCAGGGCTTAGCCATGATACCAGAAACTCCTCCTGCTCTTGCACTCATTAAAAAATATTTGGATATATGTGTGTGTTCATTTATGATCTTTGCTTTCACCCAAACCTCATGACACTCATAACAGGTCAACATAGTTACAATGTATATCCATTGTGTATTACAACAATACATTTTGAAAAAATCACTTGTGCTGCTTATTATTGTACCAAAAAACTAAGAAATACTGGCCTGGAGGGTGCCAGGAGTTGATCCTTTCAGTTTTCTTTGTAGTTGTTTCCTGATACTATTTTACAGAAATCGAAATGCAATTGCATCAGCAAATCAAGATTATGAAATCTTTAGAAATAAACATGTTTAAATATTTGTTAATATTTTAAATGAAAATAATTAAGACTTTTAAAGTATTTTTTAATCTGCATACACAAATCTATCTGTGGGTGTATTGGTGTTGTTTCCTGGGTAATTGTTGGAAGTGATATGTGCTCATGTAATGGAAGCTTATCAGAATGCAGAATCTTGTGCAGCAGCAGCTCCAGACTGTAGAACAATTTCCAGCCTGAGCTGGCACTATTATAGTCTGAGATGTTGCTCCATAGTAACAGAGTTTAACCTGGAAAAAAACCTGCTGTTTGACCTGGCACTTCTGTCCCTGCTGTGCCTGGATTATGCCACGGGGAGCTGCAGGCCTTTGTTTATGTGTATAGTCCAAGATTTCTACAAGAAGCTCAGAGAAGATCAGTACAGTTTTGCAGCTTCCTGGAGCCAAGGCTGTGGTTCTGAAGACTTCTCTTTTTTTTTGACAATTTATTCAAAATGCATTCCCAAAACCTTAGCTTCATTGAGGACAATGGAATGTTAAGGCTGCCATTCAAACACTTACACCTCATAGAACAGTCCCAATAAAATTATCCACTTTTCCAACATCTATACAATATTTAACATCAGTGGGTTAAACCACAATTCCATTTTTTATGACAATTTTAATAAAGCATTATTCATGGATGCGTTTCTATGATGGTCTCAGAAAAAGAAGCCAAGGGCTGCTATTAAAAATGTAAAGCATGGTGACTGTGCTTTAATACACAACGCTTCAAGCTTCCCATGAAAATTTAATAATTTTTGATGTTTCAAAGAAACATCTGACTTAACAAGTGCTTGTGCCATTACTCACATGTATTTAAGTGTGTGACATTTGTTGTCATCTCTTCTACCGTTTCCATCCTCTGGAGAACATAGCAGAGAGAACAGGAAAATTCTCCAAAAATGTTTTCAAGTCCCTACAGGCTGAGGACAAAACAAAGATAAACACAGACTTCAAGGTACGAAGTCATTCAAGAAAAGTTGTACTTTAAACCTCCTTCTATGTCTTGCTGCTTCAGTTGTCAGACAGCAGCCCAAGATCAGAAGCAAATGGGAGATCTCAGACCTAAATAACGGATAAAAAAGCCTCAACACTCCAGAAAATGATCGGGGAACCAAGAAGCAGGTAATAGGATTGCTCTGTACATTCTGACAGTAGCCTTTTCTTGCAGGATATGAGAAATGAGCTTTTCCAGCAGATGGAGAGAAAGAAGGGGCACAGTACAGTCTCTTGTTAAGAAACATTCTCCCAGAAAAGTAGTTTGACAGGTAGGGATAAGTTAACATAATTTGCACATTTCTATATCATGGATAAGTGGAGGCTATTAGTGCAGGCTATGTGAGAAGAGGCTGCAGACTGAGAAAAGATGAAAGAAGATTCAAGATGAAAGACCTACACTATATGATGTGCAATTGACACCATTATTTCTCTCACCTCTGTCCACCAGCTCCTATAGATTAGGAGTGAAACACAACCTGCGTGTAAGTATGAATATATTGAATGAACCAGAGGTGGGAACCAGAGAAGCACTGAAATTGGACAAGTATCTGAAGAACACTTCAAAGAGTTTTACCCTTCCTAAAGAAGAAAATTTGGTATTTTTTAGCCTGATATTTTTCCTCTTATGCATTTGGACTATAATAAAGAACAATATCACCTTCCTTCTGTGCACTCACTTTATGAGGAGCAAAAGCAGCAAATTTGGGAGATCGACTACTACATCTTGGATTCTATTACTTATTATAAAAAAAGTGAAATTCAAGATTTCATCCCTTTTTCCATCAAAAATCATTACAACCTGTTATTTTATTTTCCAATTCTCTTACAATGACTGAATCATTGCATTGACCTGAGTGACTTTTTTACTCATTACCTTTAATGTAAGTATGGTTCAAAGCTCTCCTTTCCAAAAGTGTGTTTAGACTAACTCAAAAATAGTAACATATATCCTACTGTAATTACACTATTTCTGTGTTCTATACCTGTACACTGGAATGTGCAGAAATCAGGACCCAACACCATAAAAACTCCAATAAGTGCTTTTTCCTCCAGCCTCTGATACATGGTGCTTACCCCCTCTGCACTCCCCTCTCCTCTTGGTGCCTTAGTCTTGGCTCTGTTGGAAGCTCTTCCTTCCTCAAACAAAGCCCCAGTGGTGTGAGTAGCTGTATAACGCCCTCCTTGTTTCTAAATAATTTTAAAGATCTCCAGGATCTTGTCATGGAACAGCTTAGGCAGTCACAGAAACAAAATCAGAGCCAACATCTGCCTCTACAGGAATCACTAACTTATAGCTTTTGAGAATACTACTTTGTTTTGAGGAACACTTTTAAAAACCTTTTCATAAGCTGTTCTGATTTTTTTTCCCCTTCATGCTACAATATTTAAACGATGTTAAAACTTTTGTAACAGTTGGTGTCTCATATCAAGGCAAAAATAATATACTTTCAGCTGTCTTGCTTTGCATGAAGATTTTAAAGAAGCTTTATTTTCTGCAAACAATAATTGACAACTCAAGACAAAATCACTACGTGTGATTTTTTTTTTCCCCAAAGAATAAACAGGTTTCTTTCTTTTGTTTTGTCACTCGTTTTTCTATCAGTATGTTTTGTCCTTCTCACTTGGGTAGCTTCCAAAGCTCTGATTTTACATTCCCCTATGTATGTACTAAGAAACTCACAGTTGAAATCAATAAGGTAATTCAGCTTGGAAAGGATCTCTGGAAGTTATCCCATCCAACCCCATTCACACCAAGGACAACTTCAAAGTTGATGAAGTTGTTCAGGACCTTGTTTGATTATCTCTCTCAAAGGAGATGCCACAGCATCCCTGGGCATTTGGGCATCTGTGCCAGTGCCAGACTGCCCTCACCATGAAAACTACTTCCCATTACAACTGGTTGGCATTGCCCTTGCTGCATCTTTCCTCTGTTGGCCTTATTCCTTTTGCTGTGCATCTCTGGCTCTGCCTTTGCTATTCTCTCCCATTAGGAGATTGAAGTCAGCAATTAGATGTCCTCCTCCCTGGCCTTCTCTTCCTGACACTAAGCACCAGCAGGTCTCAGCCTCATGGTACATCATCCTCCAGCTCCCTTATCACCTCCATCCTTTTGGCCAGAGCATCTCCAGTATCTCCACATCTGTCTGTACTGCAGGTCAAAAAGGACCCCTATTCATACTCCAGATGTGAGTGAAAATTAGCTTTGCCTCCATTTCATATTATCCACCTGCATTTAGAATAAACAGGTATAACATTTAGTGTTTCCCCTCAGTATCTGCAAGCCATGAGGAATTCTTCCCAGTTCTGTGACTGGATGCTTTTAGGGAAAGGCCTCAGACAAGATTAGTTGCATACACTTTAGAGTAAGAGTAGCAGATGTTTTCTGCAACTATCTCAAGAATCAAATAGCAATCTTCTCCCAAATCTGTCAAAAGTAGTATATAGAAAGCAGTATATGTTATTTGAGAAAAACATAGGTAATGAAGGAAAAAACTTCCTCTCTGAAGATGAGACACTAATCTACCCTTTGTCTCTGTTTCTACCAGAAGTTAAAGGGGCCTTGCAGCAAATCTATTTCCACAGCAGGCATTCCATCAAACTTGTGGATTACATATCTGAAGGTGCTTGTGAGGATCACCAAATATAACCATGGCTCAGAGCTGAGAGGACACCTCTAGTTAGTATTCTGCTTAGAAACTCTTCTTTGAGTACAGATTGATTTTAAAGAAATGAGAAAAAGCCCACATGAAAAACAGCAATGATTTCAAGCGTAATCAATTGAAAGTAAAGGTTGAAAAATTCCTTTACTAGTCTGTTCACATATTTGTTGTCTGAAACAGCTCTCAAAGGAAAGGGTCAAATAAATAACTTTCTACCATAGATTCAGGATTCCTATACAGAAAATAATTAGTACAAGAAACAGGGACAGAAATGTTGGTCACAGAGGGTCAAATATATCCCTGTTCTAACTCTAGTGGAAGAATACCCTTGAATTAGATCCACAGAATATAAACTTGTACATATATTTCAGTAATAATTTGATAGAAGATTCCATGAAAGAACAGTTACTCAATAAACATCAAGTGCAAGTGGCAACAACAGGGTTCAAACTGCCTCAAAGGATCTTCTGCAAAATAAATAAAACTATGTTAAGTCCCTGCTCAGAAGTATATTCCCATATCTAGATTCAGGAAATGGAAATCAAGCTTCTTTGTTTAGTCTGTTAAGCAGCTTTTCACACTTGCAAACTCTCAAGAGCTTTTGTTACATGGATCCATCTGCACCTCTGGAAGTGAACGTGCAAAGCAATTACATGAACATGGCCCAGATCAGCTAATCTGGTGCTCTGTACTGCTTTCAGCTCCAAGCACTAATTGTTCCATGTTCTCTTCTCCAGCATATATTATCAAACAATTCCCCCGAGACTGGAATTCCTTGCTAATTACCCCAATGATATCCATTCCCACTCTCCTGTCATCTAGTTCTGTGATTCACCTCTGTTACTCCTGCATGGCCAGTCTTTTCTGAAGACTGCTACCCTCTTGATCTAATCCAGACCCCACCCTGTCCTTCCCCAGAAGTCCAAATCACCATAGTCTTTATTCCAGAAAGTAATAAATCCGGTGGGGGATGGGGGGGAAGGGGTGGAAGCAGATCCCTGCAACAATTATCTGCCAGAACACATGAATTGTGTTCCTCAAGACTCAGGTGTGAGGGCAAGGTGACCCAGTTAGTCCAGGGAATATTTTACCCAGATGTTCAGGCTTTCATAGGTGCAGTCACAACCTCAACCATTTATATAATCCAAACACAACCCTTCAACCCAAATAATGTTTTCTTGTGGAACACTAACAGGAGAGTATCATCTGTCCTAGGGGTAAAATGAAGCAAGTATGAAGTTCATACCACACACTCTGGCTGATTTATACCTCTGATCTGGACCATGGCTCTTGCTCTGGGTGAATCTGGTGCACTGAGGAAAGGCATTAATAATCACCTGATAAAGCTCAACTCTGCAGAAAGATGTGTTGATCATTTTGTGATGCCCTTGCACTAGGCAAGAGTGACTCTCTGTAACTATGGCAAGCTCTTACGACACAGTGCCTTTCAGAAAAGCACTGCTGATGCCTAGGCTGGTATATTTAAGAGCAAGATTGACTGCAGGCTATTTATAAGTACTCCTGCTTGTGCACACTAAAACTGAGAGTTTAAACTAAGAAAATGCTCTGACTTAATATCATTTGTTTTTCCTTCAACAGAAGATTGACCAACCCCTCTGAAATTCACAACAATGAGATAGAGGGGAAAAAAAAAAAAAAATTAACACAAAAATTTACCTAAAAGAAAATTTCAATTTTTTGAACTTGCTTTCCATCTTAGAGAAATTTTAAGATGAGCAATTTTTTTTTTCCTGATTAAACTAAATTTTCACCATTGACTGCCATTTTTGACTGTTGTACTTCAATTTTTATAGTGAAAAAAACTATTTGTGAATGAGATCATCAGTTTGAGTATAGTTTTTAAGGCACACTACTGCAACTGAAGATTGCTTACTAAACTGTTAAAATAACTTTTCAGTGTTTGGAACATTGTTGTTACCATTCACAGCGTTCTAAAAAGAAAATAGGAGGTGTTCTAGAGACAGCTTGTCAGTAGGGGCTGAGTGATTCAAATAATATGAAGTTTCCATCTTAAACATGCTTCTGAAATACTGGATGAGGTCTTAATCCCAGTGTTACCAGGCAACATGTTTACAAAATCAAATGTGTTTTTTATTCTCTGTGAATGTTGTAAATATTCTGAAATCCAGTTTGTTTCTCTCTTCCATTATTTGCTCACTGTAATTACACTCTGATGTTTGTGCTCCACACAGTTTATCAAGTTTATTTCTGTCAGAGTTTCCTTTAGGACAAATTTGAATCTACAATGAGAATTAAAGTATTTAAATAAACATCTGCCTGGAAAGACTGGGTGATAAATTAGGCCACTGATCCCAACTGGTACCAAGACCAACACCTTAAAAAGAATCCAAATCACATCACATTTTTTATAAGGGTAGTGGCCCCAGTCTCAAGAAAGGCAAAATCCATCTGGCCTAGTTGACGTGCATACACAGAAAGAGCCTAAGTCCTCTTTTACAAGGGCTTTTTAATATTTCTATTTTAAATACCCTTTACAGATAAGTGATGAGTAGAAGAGGAGGTTACATGTGTTTCCCACTAGAATAAAAGACACTGGTGAAATTTCTAAAGACTGAATGTAGACAATGCCCTCAATTTCAGAGCTGGGTAAATACTTTAAGTTTTACTTTTTTTTTTCCTGAAAAGACATGTGTATGCCAGCCAAAGCTACAGTTTAGGCGCCTCAATATAGCTTCTATCTTTTCCAAATTATCTTATAATTGAAATCAAGAGTTACACTGTTGCACAATTTCCCCCCAGACTACAAATAAACTGAGAAATAAATATGCACCAGGTTTTCCCCATTTCAGTCAGCTGCATTAGCCACAAGCCCTGATCTTAATCTCTTGTTCAATAAGCACTTGTATCTCTAATTTTACTTAGGTCTTGTGTACCAGTATGCCTGATTTGGCTTATTTTTAAGAAAAATCTTCCTTTTAAATGTGATTTTTTTAAAAAAATCAGTCAACCCTGCATGTATGTAATGGTTCACAGCTTTTGTGTCTCTCTTTGAGAATGTATCAGACTGGAATAGTCCATGTAATATTCACTCTTTGTTCCCATTGTTCCTTTCAAACATGTCATGCGAATGAGAATAGTTTATTATTGATGTTGGCCCATTAAGGAGTCTGTTGGAAGCTTTCACTGACAGTGGTATATTGAGGCCATGGGAAAAAACAGCAAAATACATTTTCTTGTATTTGAGCTGCAGACAATATACATTTTCTAAACATCAGACAATAAACCCTCAGACCTCTGTGCTTTGCCTTCCATATCCCAAACCTGCAGTCAGTGTATGAAAAAGTAATGCTTAGTTAATAATGAAGGCTTAAGCCACCTTCAGAAGATTGAATGACTACAGTGCAATATAATTTTCAATCTGCTGGGGAGGTTAATCAAAGTGTTTGATTTGTGCATCTGCTCCAGTCCATGGAAATTTCACAGCATCTTATGCCTGAATTTCATTTTTGCCAAATCCACCTCAGTGTACTTATCTTAATTTTTATTGAAGGTAATGGAAGTACAGTAGATGCAAGTTGACACACCATTTTTTTCCTTCTATTTTAGTCATGACTATATATTTTAAACCTTTAGGCTGAAATATGGGACTTCTATTTACCTCTAAAGGGCATGGACCTCTGCCATTTAAAGAACGAAATTGTGAAATTTAAACAAATTGAACTGGAATTCCATCTGACTGCACTAAATACAAACTTTTTAAAAAATTTATTTACACAAAAAACACTGGCAATCTTTCCTCTTCTTTTTCCTATTGCTGCCAAATTAACCACATAACCTATGTGCTCAGAAAACAAAGAACAACCAAAAATATCTCACAGTTCTTTAAAAAAAAATTAATAGCCTATTTTTAAAGCATAAAAATCACAGCAAAAATTACAGATGTCTCATTTGTTTTATGCTTAAGTGAAATAAAATGTTGTTGCAATTATGGCTTTATATTTTAACTATGAAACAAAAGTGAGTAAGCTTTAAAAAAATAAACTCCCTAAGTTATTAGCCTGTGAATTGCCTGCTGAGCCCAGGCAGTAATGTTTTCTAATGTGTGTGTCTGTACCAATATAATAACAGCACCACGCTTCACATCTACTGGATACTAATTACAGATTTACCTGATAGACTGGAATGGCTCCCAAGGAGCTGTTGCACTCTACTTAGCAAGTAAGTGATTCTCCTAAAAACTGCATGAGAATTTGTAATGATAAATAATATCTGAATACCATTTGGTAATACATCTTCTTAACCAAAAAGTTTTGAGGAGGTTCAGCTGCCTCTGCAAAGAGATGGCATGGCCCTGGCAGGGGCTCAGATCTCCTCACACACTGGGTTTACCTTGAATCCATGAGGTCCATTTGCAAAGATGAGATTACAGCATGTGAAGTAGCTCCTCAATTGTCAGCTCTTATCTTATTAAACACTGAGGAAATCAAGAATTCTCCATTTCATGCACTATGAGAAATAGGATACATCCATTAAAATTATGAAACAGATTATTAAATACAAAAACAAAAACCTCATTCTTCAAAGAACACAGGATTAAATTGTGGGCCTCATGACCACAAGAAATTGTGGAAGTAAAAGGAACAATTAGGTTCAGAACAGATGAGCACAGGGACTGCAGCTAACACTCCTTTAATGGAGTTCAGATACAACCTTACAATCAAGAGTGATCTAAAGCTCTCAGTTTTTGAAAGGAGGAGGATGGATTGATGGAATAATTGTCCTAAATACTCTTGGTACTCACCATCCATCTCTCACCTGCTTGGGGAGCCCAGGCTGGTGCAGAGCCCAGAGTTGTGCTGCCTCCCCTGCAGAGCACAAAGGCTCCCCAGCATTGCTGTGGGAAGCTGTTACTGCACGGGAGCAAACGTCAGGCTGGGAGCTGCAATCACTGTTTACACAAACTTGAAAAGCCTCAGAGAATCACTGAAAAAGACAATTTTTAATGAACACTCTCTGAAGAGGTGATTAATTTGTTCATGAGCTGTTGCTAAAAATGTAATCAGTGAAGTGTGAAAAAGGTTTTATACTCAATGTAATTGCTTGCCTATAATGTAATAGTAATAATGAAAACACCTACAGTAAAGGCTTGTTAACTCAGTGTGGGATAGATGATCCTGTTTGCAGCTTAAAGCACAAGAACTCGACACTTGCTTACACTCACTGTCTTTTGGATGCAAAAGCACAATAGCTTAATCAATTGTTCCCATTCCTTCTGCAAAATCAACACTTACAGTTCCTCTTATGAATCATCAATCTTCTTGTCTATCATTTAAAACAAATATGTTTTGCTGTCCTTTGATTGCTCTTGTCTATCAGGTGTTCACTTCTGGATAATAAAATGCACATCATTAATGACAATAAGTAGTTTCATAATTTCTGGCATATGTACTCTGGGCAAAGAAAGGAAAATTACACTAAAACAAATAAAAATGTAATATAAAATATACTACAGTTTATAAATGCTGTGTTCAGATTATAACACAGACAAATTGTTGTAATTTTCCAAGGTTGTACAAGACCTTGCTCCACAGACAAATCTGACATTCCTTTTACATAATTTACATTGCATCCAACATAGTAGCAAAAGCCATTGTGCTCTTCTAGATCTGAATTAAAATCAGCAGATTTTAATTTTATTACCAGATACTTGGAGAAGAAAATATGAGAATAACTGAAAAATTCTTAAAATGTGAAAAAAAAATCATAACTATATGGTACTTCTCACTTTTTACAAAGTAGGGTGTTTTCCTGATATCTTACTCAGGAAAAAAAACCATTTACAATTGGCTAATGGTCTATAACTCATCACTACAAATCAGATTCAAAATGCTAAAGAGGATCTTATGCCTCCACCCAGAGATTTATTCAACAGAATTAATGTGAAAATGAGGTAGCATTCAACATCACTAATTATAGGTCTGTTCGCTCATTTCCCCAGATCCTTCTGGGATCTGCTGCAGTCATTTTTCACTTTTGTTTTAAAACAAAACATGGCATAGTAAAATGTCCTAATAAACATGTGATAATGAAGTGAGTCCAGACATAAGGTCATAAATGAGACAATCTTTGAATGGAGAAAGGAAAGGAAAGAAAGAGCCATTGCTGTTAGGAAGAATTCCCAGGGAGTATAGAGTAAGTCTAAAAGATCCAGTGGGAATTAAGATTTATCAAGTCATAATCACTTCCCCTGTGGCAAGAATGACAGTTCTACATAGTAATTTTCTTAGAAGTCTATATTTTGTACTTATCTTCTGGTTTGCTACTTATTTTGTAGAAGGAATAGGTCTGTAGTTTGCTAAGCTTTCAAGGTTCAGATCTTTCTAATTTTCTCACAAATAATCACACCAAAAATAGCTCAAGAAATGATTAATAGGAAGCTCCAGTTTCTTCTTATTGCTGACTTTATCTAATTACTGCATGTAGTTTACACCCAGATATCCATACATGCATAGAAAAGCCTTACACCTACCCTCAGAAAAAATAAAATTACAGTAACTCCTGCAGTCAGATTGAACATAATAGGATTATCTTTTCAATCTATTCACTGAGTGCCTCCATGCAGGCTCCTTCAAATCAATAGATATACTTACAAAAGATCTGGCAAATGCATTGTAATTAAGAAAAAAGAAAAATACCTTAAAAACACTATGCTTTTGAAGTTTATTTTCAGTAAACAAAGTCTTCCCTTATTCTGGGGGGGGGGGGGGAAGGGAAGAACACATTATATTTTAATGCTACAAAAGCTTAAAAGATGGGATTTTCTAAGGAATCCAAGGAGATCAGGCACCTACTCCCTCAAGCTCTTTTGAAAATTGTAGCATTTATCTTCAGAAGTGCTTCAGTGCCAGCTGGAGAGAGGCTGGCAGAGAGGATCCATCAGGATTTCACAACCCTCAAGTCATGTACATTGTATCACCCTCTGACTCGCTGCAGCTTTTCAGCGACAGAGCAACATTTCTGCCCAGCAATCACAAGCGTAGCCCAGCCTGGCCTGAGTGCTGGGGAGAGGAAAGCACATTCCGGGCTGGAAAGGGAGGCAGGCAGAGCAGAGCGCCCAGGGGAGCCCGTGCCTGCCAGGCCAGCCCGGAGCTCGTCCCGCCCGGGAGCCGGGGCTGGCCCGGGAGCTGGGCACGGCCTCCCTGCCCCGAGGAGATGAAAGCGGAGCACAGCCCTGTGCTGGCTCCTGCCGAGCTGAGAGCATCCACCACGAGCCTTAACCACCGCTTAACCATGCTCTGCTGGGACCTGAAACCAATAGCACCGAGGGCAGGCTGGCCCCAGCCCCGGCAGCCCGGGCATCCCTGCTGGAAGGGCACCGGAGCACTGGAACTGAGCGGCAGCTGCTGGGCACGGATGGAGGGGCTGAGGAGACAAGGCAGGCTCATTTAATGTACCTGGCAATGGTAATGCTGTGCTAACAGAAAACACGGCTGGGTTGGGCCTTTCAGACAACACACAGCACAACAGTGCTGCTGGGGAAAAACTGTCCCAAGCATGATGGTTCATGTCCACTGAAAGATGGGAAGCAGAAATGAAGGCAGCGCCCAGACAGCTGTGAGGAAAAACCATTAACCGTGATCTCTGAGAGATTCTTCTGCCTAAGTCTTATTCCTAGTGATAAGGTGATTGCAGTTCTTTCCTGATAGCATTACTACTGCAGCAGAAGTCAGAAGTAAATGTTCTGGTTTTTCCTGTGAAATTTGAAACAAATGCATTAAGCAGAACCTTTTGCTTAGACACAATCTCATCATTAGTGAATGGACTCAGACTAAGGCTTTTAAAAGTTGTAGTTTAAAAGAGGCACAGTAAATGCTATTAATACACTTTTGTTAAACAAGAGGAGATGTGTGAAACCTCTGACTAATTAAAATTGATTCTTGTACAGAAATGCTATATGTTTGTAAAGGTTTATGAGCACTGACTAAATTTGTTTTCACAGATCAGAAGTTACCAGCTGTTCATCTGAAAGTCTGGGTATCTTTGTTCAGTGTCTGTATGGACAGAAAAATTAATTTTCCAATACATTAGTTCTATTTTAGCATTTTAAAAACCAGCTAATTGGTACATAATACAGTATAGAAAGATATACACTTTCAAAATTGAAGAAGTTTATTGAGCATGTCTCAAAAGGTAAGAATACTAATTGGTTTAGTATAGTAAGAATATAGTATATTGAATTGTAAGAATACTATTTAAGGTCTGATCCTTCTGCAAAACAGGCTGCATTCAATCCCTGAAGAAACCAGTTCAATAAACAATTATGTGCCATTGCACGCTGAAAACAGACAAGCCAAGCACAGACAGCTCCTTTCATGCATCATTTTTGATTGTCCTACTTTGCTCTATCAGGAATAACAGTGACAGCTTAAGTGTTAAAGCTTTTTGACTTTGCAACAAACCAAATAAAGCCTAGTTGCACATTTTGAAATTTATTTTATACAACATCTAAAATATAAACAATATAGGGAGTTTTCATCATTTTCAAACAATAGCAGCCACTGGAGACTGTTTCCAGAGCTGAAGTTTTCCTCACATAAGGATTCTCACTAGCTGAGTAGCAAAAGCATGTTTGATAGCCAGCTCCAGGAGCCAGGCTGGCCAACACAATTATTGCACATTCTGTCGGCACATTTCCTCCCTTCAGCTTTACTTCTACAATCTTTTTCAATATTGTTAAAATGAGCAATCATTTGTGATTCACACTCCCAAAAAAGGCAGAAACCAACAATTCCCAATGGCTATAAATTATTAATGCAATTGTGCCAATCACACAGAGCTTAGTGCTTTTAAAAATGGAATGAGATTATCTGCACAGTTATTTTCAATCAGATTCATCTCTTATTAGGGGGCATTATGCATACGGCTTGCTTTCAGAAAGCCATCTTCTTCAAAGAAGATTGTTGCACAGTCATTTCTTGTGAAATACTATGCAAGCTCTATATTAGATACCAAATCAATTTTTTGTTTCAGGAAATAATTATATGTAATGGGTATTTTACTTTTGTAGATAGACTGATTCTTTTCAATATAAAAGTCTGTTCTGTTCTCTGTGTCTCTGTTCTGTTATTCCCATTCAAATCATCCCTGCTTTGAGTTGGCCCTCACTGATTTACACCAATCTAGCAAATATATGGGCAGAACTGGAGGCTGTGGCAAAGCATTTTTTGCTGCAATAGCTTTAACAGGCTGTAACAGAAAAGTTTGTAAGTGTTACTGTACAACGTATCTGTTTAAACAGCTGGGGCATACAGCTGTGTCAAAAAATACAAGCTAGAAAATCTTCTTCTCTGATATACAAAATCTAAAAACATATAGCAGTAGATATTCAAAGGGTGTAAATATCAAAGTTGGTTCTGGGGAATCCAGAGAGTTGTCTTGCCTTGTACAATCTCTCTGTTTCAATGCTTGTTAGATTTTGGACTGTGTTGCCAGGGCCTGCACTGGAGGCCATGTGGAACAGCCTAAATGAACTGGAGACACAGGATGATTTTATATTCACTGTTGCATTTTGTAAGAGGATTGGAAAATTGTCTTTGTGCTCCCAACTCCCTATGATTTATTCAAATCATCCCAACATCATGCCATGGAGTTTGGCAAGACACCAAACACAAAGAAACTGGAACCAAATCCAGTGGTGCCTCAAGCTGCAGGAGCAGGAGTACTCCCTTAGGAATGACTGGCTAGCAAGGTGGAATCTGACCTGCATTAAACAAAGATAATTTAAGAGCTGAAATAACTGAAAGCACAAGGATCAAGATGCTCAGAGCACATAAGCATGTTCCATGTAAAGGAACTTAAATATGTTGAGTCAACAAAAACATCAGTGGCAGAGTCTTAGCACATGTTTAACTGCCCTACTTAATCTAGGCCAAGAAGCAGCTCTCAGTTTCTAAGACCCTTGCTTTTTGCTGCAAACATTACAATATTTTATCTTCTGTATTGATGGGAAAAGTGATCTTTAAAGCACTGAGTTGTCAAAATGCTGCACCAGGATTTTGCTATATTATTTCACATATTTCAGCTCTGTAATTTGAGTACTGGCAATCCTCAGATCAAACACATCTTCTACAATATGGAGAATTGTCTGGTTCTCACGGTCATATGCCATGGTGCCATTTAACAACATGAATTCCCATCTGTGAATCTACTTCCTGGCATTTGCCTTGTACTTTATTTTTTCTATCCAGAAGTCTGGCAATAGTTTCTCTCTATTATTCTGATAAGAGTGTGGGTCAAACTCATTCCACTGTGAATGTGCATTTGTGCTTGCAGAGAGTGAGTGATTGATTGGTATCGGGCAGAAGTGACATCTCCTGCTACATTTCTGGCATGTTATTCTGTGGTTAATCAGTGCTACTGAGTGTCAGTCAAACCTACCAGATGTGACTCTAATGGATAGCTGCTGGTTGCCTGATGTCTGTTTTGTCACTGATGTGACTGTAGTGTTCCTAAAAGTTGTTTAAAAAAAAATAATAAAAAAGGGAAGAAAGAGAACATAGCTTAGCAAGTATGAGAAAGCTGTATTTAGAAAGTAGCTGTGTTTGTATACCTCTGCTTCTAAATATTCAGTCAGCTGGTTTTTTCAATATTAATTAATCACAGGGCTATCCACTCTTCTTTGATCAGGAAAGATTAATTCAAAAGTGTACTTGGGATTTTTTTATGTGTCTTGTGGGGGATAAAAGATTGTTATTCTTAATTTAGTTATTTAAATTCTTAGCAGTTCTGGAGCACATGCATTATGAATAACCTTCACCAAAAACACCACAGAAACTTCTATTATGACTATGCCTTTTAGGCTGAAGCAGAGTCCCATTGAAGTAAACACTGTCATGAAGATAGAAAAGAAGATTGTTCTCTCCCAAAGGAGCTTAAAAATCAGTCATAGTGAAAGACTGAAATTATTTTCATTGAATTACAAACCACAAATCCATCCAGCTTTAGACCCAGTATGAATCAAAGACTGAAACTTGAAATATCCCAAGGCTCTTTTTCCATTCTTGTTTATACCTGAGACTGACTCTAGAATTATCAGTTATTTGACAAGCAGCACACTGGAACTTACAGTTCATACTTATGACTTAGATTAATCAGATTGCAGATATTTAAGTGTAGGTATATTTATTCAAATACCAGCTTTAGCAATTGATCATTCAGTTCCACTGGATTGAGGCTTTATTTATGGATCCAAACAGAGCTGATAATTTTTTTTTTTAACAAAAGGCCAATTATTTCATTGTTGTTTAAGACTGTGTTATGTTTTCCTTACCATGTAAACAAAGTTTGATTGTGTATTTGCCAAGACTTTCACAAGTAGGTAAATGTACTGCCTGGCTGTTTTAATTTTTCTCCTCATCTTTTAGCTTAAGGAATATTATTTTTTTCAGCAGGATATGGATTCAGAAAGCTTGACTGGCATTTGAAAATAAAAGTAAAACATGTAACACAGCCAAACTCTGTTCATCTTATTCAGTTTTACCAGAATCAACAAAGCCAGTGAAGGAAGTGCTTGGTAGGGACTAGAACAGAGAAGGGGAATGACATACATGTCCTGAGGTCTGTCAGAAAGCAAATTTCAAAACTACCTCCACATCTAAGATTTTTTTAACTGTCAAAAACTTATTTGGAATATATAAATCTCAAAGTTCAGGGTAAACAGGAGGTGAACCTGACTCACCAATTGTGGCAAATCACCATTCTAGCTTTCTGGCTTAATTTTATTTTCAGACCTGAATTTTAATATGGTAGAATTTTAAAATGCTAGTTTCTGAAGCATAAATTGAATCTAAAACTGAACTATCTTGAAAATTCCAGAGTATGTTCTTGTCCTAATTCAAATCTATATCTGCTGACAGCTGTCAAAGTTATCTTCAAAGGTATTCCCAATCTGAAGATTTAAAAACTGCACATGATGTCTATTGGAGAGCATCAGGAAGGCAGTTTTTGTAAGGAACAACATCAAAGATTTTGTTATTTTTTAAAAGCAAGCTGTAATTTAAATAAGCATGAATTATAAACCTTCTCATTCCGATGAGAATGGAGATGGTAATTGTGCTTCATTTTGGTCTCACAGTAAACATGACCCTTCTCTTCTGATGCCTTAGAAAATATTGATATATATTTAATGTAAAGCACAAATTGACCTTAATTCATGGACCTAAAACATTTATATGCCTTTGTTGCTTTTAATTTTCAGTGAAAATGACATAGTGTCTTAAACACACCCCCAAACAGCAGTGTGGTGATTTACATTTTATTACTAGGGCAAGATCAAGATCATACTCATTATCTCTAGAGTTCTACTGAATAAAACAGAAGGGAAGTTGGGGTTTGGTACTTTTCTGGTGGGTCCTGATGGGCTTTTCACATTACCCATATATCATGTAAAAATAATATGTTAAAGAATAATTCTGAACAAGAAAATCTAACCTTACCACCATAATATCTCCCTGCAGCTGAATTAATAATACTGAGAAATGTAGCAAAACTATGAATTATTCTAAGGACTCAGAATTCTGCAGATATTATGTTTCATATCTTTGTACTTATTATGTGCAAATGTATCTCTCTATAACTGTACAGAATCCAGTCCACAGCTTATGTGTGACTTCCTTGCACCATAAACAGACAATGCACCATGAGCTGCAGCTTTAATAATTCCTTGTAAGCAAGTACAGTGTAGAAACTTGGCCAGGAGGATGCCGGATGTGGATAATGTTGATAATGCCAAGAGAAAGGATCTATCGAGATGCTGTTTTAGAAAATAGAGCAATTTAGCAGCAGTGATATTTATAGTACTGAAGCACAGAAGAAACATGAAGCTAAACTTAGAAAGTCAAAGGGACCAATCAAGAAGAGGTAAAGGAAATGTGGTTATAGCTGAGTCTCTCCCAAATGCAATGATCACCTCTATGATGTGCATTGCAATCCTCTCTAGTATGTGCTAGAAAAATGGAACACTGAACAGGAGAATTTTTAGTTGCATAAATGTCTATAAAGGGGCTAAAAAAGCCCATCACAAGGCTGGCTTCACCCAATTATGAATTTAGGGAAACCATGCTTCCACTCTGTTTATCAATTCATTTGTCCCTGCCTATGCTGTAACAGCACTTCTACAGAACTTAATTAACTGGTACCTATAAGTAAAAAGCAAAGTTAATATTAAAGTGGCTAAAAAAGTACAAACTCTTACTGTGTTTAATATGGAGACTTGTTCTTTGGAAAGAGATAAAGTTTTACTGCACATATGAACGGGTTAGGCCTCTAAAAAAAGAAGTGAAGAAAAAACAAAGAGCAGCAAATCCCATAGTATAAATTGTGGTCTCTCTCAATTTAAAAGTATGAGGAAAAAATAGCTGAGAAGATGAAGCATAACAAAAGGAGTAGCAACCATTTTATACTGTAGGTAATACTTCTTGGGTGCAACTAAAATACAAAGCAGAAAATACCAAATTCTAGGAAAAAAAAAAAAAAATTGTTGCAAGTGTTTGTCTATCAAACCAATTCCCTTGACATCAGTGTTTGGAAACCTTTGATGTAGCCATTATCAGTGAACAAGTTGGCACAAGTGACAGAAACTTGCTGTGAAGAACAGCAGAGTGTCAGTCCCTCCTCTCTGGGCAAAGCTGGCACTGCCAGGGCTCACATCCTTTCCTTGCAGGATCCTGATTTTCAGCAGGCTCTGGTCCTCACAGGGGAAGGGACCATTGCTGCAGAGTGCAGTGAACATGAGAGAGAGGATGCTCACAACACATATCCAGGGAGAAGAGGAAAGGCCCTGTGCAGACACACCATCGGAGCCAGTGACAGAATGAACTCAGCTCCCAGCTGTGCTCACAGGGACACAGGGACCTTCTGCATGCAGCTGGGCTAAGCCTCAGCCCTCAATGGCTTTCTGACAAACCTTTGCTTGTAGCTCCAGTAGCCAGCTGTGCCCTTTCAAATTCCCACTTTGTTTTTAACATCTTCATCACAAGCTGCTGGCAGGATGCTGTTTGCACACACTTTTCCTACGTCTACATTCACATCATACAAACAACAGCCTGCTCTAATAAATACCTCTGAGTGCCTTCAAACCACTTGTCTGCTGCATTATTTTCTCCTTCTTGGACATTCCATCAAGTACAGGAATATTAGCACTTTTTTCAGACAAATGATACTAATAACAAGATTTCAGAATTTATCTAACGATGGTACTGAGGAAATGTATTACTGAGTTGGACTCAATAAACCTGTCAAGTGATTTGGTCACTGCATTTATGTCTATTTCCAGAAAGCTGGTGATCTCTTATTTCAGAGAAGATACAGATGCTTTTATAGCTCTGTAACTATTTTGTTCCTTGGGACGCTCTAAATTTATCACTGGGTCAGAAAGACATGTTGGAAACCTTTCTAAATGTCATCTGGCTTAGCATGAAGGTCTACTAATAAGGACATGGCGCTTTAAAAAAAAAAAAGTGGCCCTCAAAATACCCAAAACACATACACTTGTCAATGTTTTATACACACCTGAAATTAATTAGATGTTCTAAAAAACCAAATGCCAACAAAAGATGAAAAGTGAAAAACAATAGTACAAGATTTTCTCCCCCTCCTAGGACCAGTATTTTTTAGATTTGTTGATTGTCAGATAGGAAAAATAAAATTGAAATTAAAAATAATGTAGGAAAAATACACATCAGCCACATCTTTGGAAAATTTCAGGCACAGAAACTGTCATCCAGATGCTCTTGCTCTGTTAACATCTTAATTGGTGATGATTAGTCAGTAATCTGAAATCTTACAAATATCACATTTGACAAAAGGTTATTTCCACTTTTAACTGGTCTCTAACTGCTAACTTAGATTTTTTTTTTAAAAAAAAAAAACCTTTCAGCTGCCTAGGTAACTGAGTTTCCGATGTTCTTTGCTAATTTTTTAGATAATATTTCTCAAGAGGCTTTATGTAATTAAAGAGGTTTTAATCACTAAGATCCTGTAGTGAAGGAAGGCTGTTAATGATGTGTCAGAGTGAGCTCAGTGTGAGACAGAACTTAAAGGAAGCTATGAATCTTCCTCAGGGGTGTTCCCTCCTGCACTCTGCCTGTCTTACCTGGCAGAGGAGGCAGTGCTGGGGAGCTGCAGAATGGATATCCCAGCCTACAAGATCTCCAGTTTTAATAAAACAATGGCCTCCTGCTGGCTCCCATCTCCTGCTGTCTGCTCAGCTGTGTGTCAGCACTCCGTGTCCCTGGAGCCCTGCCCCAGCACCAGCCTGCTTCACAATCATTCCTGGACTCCTTTCTCCAACTTGCACTCCATGTACAAGACATTATTCTTTATTTCCAGCTGGAGAACTGGAGTGACAAAAAGTCTGAGATGAAATTGGAGATTTAATCCTGCCCCACAGCTCAGTTCACAGTGCTGTCCCTGCTCCAGCCTTACCTGATTTCCCTCGTGCTGTAAGGAGAGGACAGCAATGCAGGAGCACTCCATGGCTGGGATGAACTGGAGAAAGCTGCTCCAAAACACCCTGAAGTGAGGAAAGCAGCAAAGTGTGTTGCGAGGAACCTCTTTTCTCACCACAACAAAGGAGATTATTGCCTAGGGGCATTCCCTCCAGGGGAGGGTCACTGAGTCTCTCTTAGTAGGCCCACCAGCCTCCATGTATTTATGTTCTAAATTATTTTATAACCCCTTCATTGCTGAAGGTAGTGTGCATTTTGATGTTTGCAAGAGAGAACCCAGTCTGCTTTAATGCATATAATCTAAATATATTATTACTGGGTCAAGAGCTCCCATTACCTTTCTTGGACACAACACTTGTGTACTATAAGACATGATACAAACCCAAGAAGTTCATTATCTCTTTCAGAAGACAAGTAATGGCATACATAGCTACAGTTCTCTTTGGTTCTGGAAAGGATGAGTTTTACCATTATTTAAGCCCTCAGCCTTTGCACTTCAGAGAGGTGAGTTCTGCCACCCACACAAGTTTCCAACCAAAGCTGAGTTGTGCAACTTTTCTGAGTCCCAAAAGACACTGCAACATTTGGTACAGCCAAACATCTTGCTTAATTCATTATTCACCATTTAAAATTTTGTCAGAAATCCAAACATGAAGTGAAAGAATAAAAAAAAGTCAGATAAAGAAGATAAGCAATCACACCTTCATCGACAACATAAATAAATCAGAAACCCCATATGCTGGGATTCAGGAATCCAAGTTACATGATGAAAAGCTTACACACAACAGAAATAGCACCAAGCCCAGGATAAAAGGGGCACATTTCCAGTGAGTAATTGCCACAACTAGTACTGCATGGTTTTTTTCCGTTAACATGGAGCTTTATCAAATGTGACAGTAAACATCCCTTCCTGATGATTCCTGTAAACTTTCACATCCTCCTGGAAACACAGGAGGTGATCAGGGACACATAAAAAGCTTTGTTGTCAGAGGTCCCCACCAAACCCTACAATTTATTTAGTAAACTACACAATTTCCCTCTCCCAAAACTGCACTGCACTGAACCAAGAGAAAATGCAGTCCTTGCCATAAGTCCTTGTACTCCAGGAACTGCAGAACAGCACTGCAGGGCAGGGCTCTGGTGATTCAGCCTGGGGATAAGGGCTGCACTCTCGCTTGGTCAAAAGCTCTTGGAAAAGTCTCCTGCAACCTGCACAAAGAATGAAGCAGTTTTGTAGCTTTGGCAACCCAGCTTTAGCCTTTCTATTACATCACCAATCGAAAAACATCACTCCTGCTTTTTCTTTTAACAGATCTGACTGACTTAAAGTTACAAAACGGATTTTATCTTTAGCAGACATTACAGAAGTCTGAGAAGAAGGCTGAGCCTGCAGATGGCAGATCAAAAGTTCCTTCTTGGAGGCAGTGTGGAGACATGGAAGCTGGAGGGATGGGTCTGGCTCAGGGTTACTGCAGAAAGTGCCCCTGAAGAGATGGGGCTGTAGCTACCAAAGAAACAGGCACTGCTGTCAGTCTTCAAACAATGAAACTAGAAGGCTTTCTTAACAAAAATGTGTCTCCACTGTTTTCATCAAAGTACAAAGAATTCCAATTCTTCACATTCAAAATACTGACTGCAAATAACTGAAGTGCACTTTGTTATAAAAGAGCATCCTCTGAAAATATACAGAACTTGATAAAGAAGAATCCTCCTCTGAAAGGGTACAACCCCCTGATAGTGAGTTTAAATATACCTATTTCAAATTTTCCATGGGAAACCCTAATTATTAATTGCTCTATGCTGCCACTGAATAAGGTTTTAGCATAATAATCCATGGGAAATAAGGTCTTTATAATAAATTGGTTTCTAAAATACAGAGGATTTATGTATTGGAAATATATATAAATATATTATATATATATATATAAAATACACACACACACACACATATATATATATAGTATACATATAGCCTCTATCATAAAAGTTAGGCTTTGTTGTTATCTGAAGAGAATGACTAAAATTATTGATGGAGTATTAACAGTGCCTCAAACTTGGAAATTGTAGGCAGGAAAAATACAAGAGAAAATAGGATGTTATCAGGGACCTTCAGGCAAGAAACTTGCCTTTGAATTCCTAAATGTGTGATAAGAGGAGTTATATAACACGTTTAAAACTCAATAAACAAAGCCTGTCTGCTCAGGAAGCCTGAATTAGACCATTTGTTTCCTATGAGGAAGAATGTTTTAAGTTATTTCTCTGTCAATGGCAAAACTATGAATAAACCTAATGAAAAATATAGAATGTGTGGGAGTGAAGAATATGCTTGGCTATAACTCCAGTTTTGTTTAACTATATAAGTATTGCTAGTTAAGTGTTCCTCCATCTGAAAATATTGCATCTGGTAAGATAGCTCTCTATTCTGATCACCCACTGATCAGAGTAGGGAAAAAATAAATGGGGCACTGGAAACAACCAGCATCTTCCTGGTAGTGTAATCCCCTTCACTTGAAAATCTGAGGGAAAGGAAATCCTCCTTAGGCAGCTTAAGAGCACCCTGGTTAGCTGCTAATGTCTGTTGTGAGACTGCCTGGGTCAGGGGAAAAGTGGAAAGCTTTTAAAAACATTACCAGAGGTCATAACTTGGGAATCAGCATTCAGTCTTTCAAACACTTCTTTATACTGCAGCAAGTGGCCACTTGCGTTGTTCAAACACTGCTGGAGTGTTCAGAGGCAATGTGTGTTTTGGATGAAAGGTACTCTGGTGTTTCTCCCTCCTCGTTCTGCTACGAACGTGCTCGGGAGGAGCCCGGGAGCGCACGGAGCTCCCTCAGTGCAGTGATCTGTCCCGGGATCCGGCCGCGCCGACCGCGGGGCGTGGGGCGGCCAAAGGCGGCCGCTCCCGGCCGGGAGAAGCCGCTGGGCTGGGAGGGCAGGGGAACATGAGCCAGCAGTGCACCCTTGGGGCAGTGGATGCAAACTACAGAGCCAGCGGAGCCAGGGCCGGCAGCGCCGAGCCTTCCCTTCGCCGGGACACGGCCCCGCGCCCTGCTGCCTCCAGCCCGGCTTTTCCAGGACGGGAATGACGGGGAGAGCCTGGAGCGGGCAGGGCTGGGCAGGGCTGGCACAGGCACACCGCCCGCTCGGAGATGGGCAGGTCACAGCCAAGCTCCTCTCCCACACTGGGAAAGGTCAGCGGTGACAGGACACAGCAGAGACAGGTACAGCCAGACACACACAACAAGAATTGCTGAGGAAGGCCAGCCAAACACTGGCACAGGTATTGAAGGAGGTATTGAAGACTTGTCAGGTCTAGAGCCAGACCAGGCTGATGGAAGGTGTAAGTCAGGTAAGCTGCCGAGACCCCTGCAGAGGGAACATTGCTGGGAGCGGTGTCGCAGGGGAGAGCTGCGGGTGCTGCACTGGCACACACCCATCCATCAGCCCTCTCTGAGCAGCACCTGGGCAAACACAGAAACACGGAAAGGAAAAGACCTACGACTTCTTGTCCTTGCATGACTGCTTATCACCTAGTTTAACAAGGACTTACAGCCGAAGGCAGGGCAGCTCTCAGCAGACCAGGGTTAATGACATGGTTACTTTTCCCAATAAATCAATAACCTGTGGTTTGAGAGCACTCGTTGAGCCTTAAGAAATAATTCCATTAAATTAACTCTAGGTTTGTGTAAGAGACATGCCACTTTAGTTCTAACTTGCATATTTTAAAAATATCCTACAGAATAATAATTGTTAGTCAAAAGCGGGATTTACATTTGCTTCCAATACTAAATGTTATTTATAGAAATGCAGGAGGGATATGTGTGTGTCTATCATGAGCACAGTAAGAGACTTTTACCTACAATTATTTGCTTCAGAATTTATTTAAATATTTTATCACTATCTATACTCTGACAACTGGAAAACAAATAGGAGGATGATGCATTACTCACTTCCTAGTCAGTAAATTAGAGAGTATTATCAACACAAGGATTTGTATAGATCCACTAAAAGATGGTTTATACCTGAATTCAACTTTTGGGTGGTTCAAGTCTGACGATTTTATGCCTGAGCCCTTAGAAATGCCTTAATGAAATTAAAAAAAAAAAAAATAGAAGTTTTGCCCCAACATTTTTTGATCCATTTAGGATTGCTTCTAGCTCCAATTTTTTTAATGGCAAGATCCTACAGGTACTGCTGCTATTTGGGAGGTTTAAAATGGATCTTAGTGGAGTTCTTACAGAATGTGAGTATTACAATCTTACCTACCCATGTTCTCTCACAACAGATGAAATGCCATGCAGTTTGATGGTTAACAGTAAGATAGCTGAAAATTCTTATTTGCCCTGAAATTACTTTTGAATCAATAATAAGCTACAGAGATTTAGCTTGAAAACTATGTTGCAGAGAGAGATTCCAACTCTCAAAAGAGAGGAGCAGTCTCCTACCCAACAGCTCCTTAGGTAAGCTCTGATCTTTTACTTCTGCCTGTAGGCCCTTAACCTACTGCTGCACATGGTGTTCCTCTGAGCACGAACACAGCAGCCAGCCTGGAACACAAGGAGGAACTGTCAGTCCTCAGCAACACTGCTCCCTTTTGGCTTAATGGTGAAATGCTCACTGCAACCAAAACTGGAATGCAGGTTCTGCACATCCAGGAGTCCAGGCTGCTCTTCCCTTTTCCTTCCCAACACTCAGTAAGCCAGGGCAGAATGCTTTTCCAACATCACCTCCTCTCCCTGGGCAGCACTGAGGCAATGCCCCCATTCACTACTGCAGTTACTCAGCCCTGTCCTGTGTGGGCTGTAGCACAATCAGCCACAACCTCCTGGAGGGAAAGTCTTCTCCTGCCCTGAAACCATCCCTTTGTTCCCAGCCTCTTCTCTCTCTCGTCCCCTCATTTAATCTTACCTGGTTTTGGCCTTAAGCTGAAACTGTGCAACATATCTAATACATAAATCAGCAACAAATATTCCTGTGATATACATAAACTGTGATAACAGATCAAAGTTGTAAAGAACTTAATTTCAGGGCCCATTGTACCCCTCAACCACTTGCACAGATGCTGCAGCTCATCCTTGTACATCTCCCCTCTCCACAGCTACACGGGCTTCCCCTGGATAATCACTGCAGAGACCTAAATACTGAGACTTCAACATGTCAGGAAGTATTAGATCAAAAGAAGAGAAGAAGAAATAAACTGACATTTTCCACACAATAAATAGCTTATCATTTGCATTATATAAAGTGTTGTGACAAACTTAATTTTGGAACTATTGACAAGAGCCTCAAAGTTAGTCTTTAATCATGAACTTGTTCAAACTGGCTTTGAAAAGAAAAGTCTCTACTATTGCTCTGGCACATCTGTTCTCAGTTTTGGACTTATTGGCACAGAAATTAACAAAATCACAAAGCTGATCTTCAGTCATCATCCAGGAGCTTTTTGTATCTGCTTGGACTGTGAAGACTTTAGAGTTACTTTGATTCATTTCACAGAAAATCATTACTCAAATCCTTCCAATAATAGACCATGCTTCAAATTACACTTTTCATGAAGTGTCATTTAGCCAAGGCTAGGAGATGAATCTGCTTTATTTTAATGTAAACACACTACACTGTAAAAATATAGACTTTAATGTTATTTGAAAATAGATTTAAATGGGCTAGAATTCCTGAGCAGAGAAACTTTGAGGCTGGAATAAAATAAAATAAAAATAAAAAATAAAAGCTTAAAATAAAAGGACTTTTTTCAGATGTATTCTCCAGTTAAATCATTGCTGGATGAAGCCTGGGCTTCAGTCATCCTTTCTAGTCCAACATATTTCCATGGCTCCTTGGTTTCCTGCAAGCTCTGTCTGTTCTTTCTTGATTACTGTACATGGAAAGTGCCCTCTGCCCTCACCTCCAAGGTTTGTCTGTGACCTGCACTCACCTTTTCTGGGAGTTGCTCCCAATCACCTGCTGCACTCCCCACCTCTTTTAGCTCTCTGCCAGTTGCTGCAGGATGCTGCAGAAAGCTCTCTGAGCTAAGGATGCACAGCTACTCTTCTGCAGGAGGATCCACTTTCCCACTGTGCTGGCCAGTTCCCCTGGAGCAGGGCAGGACCAGGATTTGAGTCTGTTACACTCAACACTGTGAACAGACAAACCAGACAGAGCATTTGAGTCTATCACACATACATTGCATTAGATATGTAATATCAAGCATGCTATGAAGGAAAAACACGTAGGCTTAAATACCTTCTCAAATAGGGCCATCCCTAATCAGACCTGAAGCCAGCAGGACTTTCTCCCCCTTTCCCAGTAAGACCAATACATGCTGACTGGAGCTGTTAGAAGCCCAGACTGACACTGTACTGGAGTTCTCAATTATAATGATTTGAGTATTTGCATTTATTTGAAGATGTGATCAAGCACCCCAAATTGGGATCACTCTCCAGATTAACTCTTCCTTTCTAACTAAGTTTATTTGTTTCCTGACTTTAAAACAACCCCTAAGATTTGCAGACCACAGCTATGTAACTTAAAATAATACCCAAATCCCATGAGCCAAAGACATAGTGATCCAGAAATGGTTCCAAGGTAATGCAGCAACCAAGAATACTGTTTTTGAACATTTCTGAAATTAATTGACAAGATCAAACCAGTATTTAAGAAATTAGCATCCATATATAACACTTACTGAAAGTCAGAAGATGTACATACAGTGAAAGGATCATGTCTTAAATGTAATCTTTTCTGGTTTTGAAAAATAGTCTGTAACTAACAAGCATTTACTCATAGAATATAAACCTCTTATCAGTTGCCTCTGAAACTAAGCTCACTGCACCCACTCAATATAAACTTCAGCATTTATAAAGGCTTACAAGATCAAAATCAATTGTTCATACTTATGTTCCAAATTGTGGGGGAAAAAGGGCTTTTCACTTCTAAAATTTTCACACTTTCAGTCTGATAATCAAGATCATTAGTATACTCCTGCTGGAATTTTTTTTTCTCCTCTCCACTATTTTTTGGGAGACATTTCAGTGGAGATAAATGCAGCTTTACATAAACCAACACCCAGGGAAAGAAATTAAACATACACAGCACGTGCATTGTATTGTTTTGCTTAATCTATAGATTGTGCTTGGCTACTGTGAAAGCCTCATTTCATTTCATTTACTCTGTGAAGAAATAATACATTATTCCTTCATTATTCCTAAATGATCATCAAGTTCTCAAGGAATGAGCAGGCGCTCATAATTACTGCAAAAATAATTAAATGCAAACGAAATATAATCATTTAGCAAACGTAGACATCTCTGTTCTCCTCATGCAGTTTATAAACTACATTTCATGTCTCAACTCAGACAGACCCCCAAGCCTGGTCCACAGCAGGGGCAGGGGCAAACCCCCTCCCCACCTCCTGTGCCCCCCACCCTGGCATGAGCCAAGGCACAGCTTGGCCAGCAGCTGTGTCTCCATCAGCCCTTCATCCCTGGCCACAGCTTGCCCCTGTGGACACTTACTTGACTCCAACCTCACTCTCACTCTGTTTTTCCTGCCTGTGTGTCCCTAAGGTACTGTTGGTGTGTCTGAACTTGCTGGAGTTCCATGGTTTGTTGGAAGCTCAGCTGTGTTTCTCACATTACACCTGCAGAAGGTGGCAGCAGGGAAAGAGGAACATGAGCAAAGAGCTGGATTTTGATTCCAGTGGTCACCTGTAGAGAAAGAGAACTCCATTAATAAAAATCTTAGACTTGTAGTGACATGCAACTGAATCCAAAGTGCCATTAATATCTGTTACTATGTATTCAGGACAAAGTAATTTATTCTTATACTTAAAGATAATGTGTTCTCCAATCACTGTCCTTTTCCATTTCTACCAAACAGTCAAAATCTTCAATTCAGCACAAAATTGCTCATACTGGCTGAACTATTGAATATAAAGTGTCTCTTGGTTGGCTACTTCATCACCTCTTTCTCTCTTTCAAGAGGAAACAGAAAAGAGTTACTGAAAACATTTTCTAATAAATGGCACCACTTTAACATGTCAGAGCAGAGCTGATCAGTTTTATTAATTCCACTACACTGTTGTTGGCCTCCTCCCTGCATAATATTTCAGTGCTGAATGCATTGCAATAAAGGCCTAATTATTTAAGGGAAAGAAATTGTATCACTGACAAACTTATCCCCTTACTCATCCCCTTCAGCTCCCATCCCTTCATGGTTTTTTTCATTCAACTTGATGAAATCCATTTCCAACCAACTCAACAGTGCCAATGCACATGAAGCAAATTATTTTGGGAAGATTTTTTAAAAACATAAACACGGTTTTCAAACCCCCAGACTCTTTTTTGAGGTCTTCAAAGTTTACAGGTCTTTCCAAACTCTTCTGACATTGCCTGAAATGGCACACAAATCCAGCCATATGGAGTGGCTGCAGGATAGAGTGGGACACATGAACTCTCCAGAATGTTACTGTAGCCTTCAACAACAGGAAAGCATCTCTAGATATGGAGAAGGCAATATTGTGACAACATGTGAGTGATTGAAAAACTTTCTTGAATGCTAGATGTTCTTACATTCCTTATCAAGTCACTTATCATCAAGTTGACTTGAACATTTCTTTACAAGGATGCTATTAGAGTCAGCTAAAGCAAAGGAACTATGATGAAGTATTATCAAAAGAACAGAAAAAGAGCACTGTAAAATCTGCTTAATCTTAGGAAATCAAATCAAAGAACAGATCAGCAAATGAAACACCTCTGGTGCTTGCTAGCAGAAAAATTCATTATAAACATCAGGTGAAGTAGGCAGAGTTTAATGGTCTTTTATTCCCTAGAAGAATAGAATCTCAGGTCCTTATTCAAGGCTGCTTGGGTTCATTGGAAGATAAGAAATATGTTTAGCAAAAGAGGGATGTTTCAATAATTTTCCTTCCACACCAAGGGAAGAAAACCTTGAAAAACTGAAAAACTTTCAATACTTTCATAGGAAACTTCTTTGCATCTCAGACATAACATCAAACATTCCACCTCTAAACATGTCTTGAGTTCTCACTGCCTGCAAATATTGAACATTATTTACCCTAAAGCCATCCCTGTACACTGTGATGCAGTGCAAAAAAACAAACATCCA